>NC_083318.1:54932100-55673006 GCF_963455315.2 Globicephala melas | reverse complement strand
TTTAGGAACACAAGGTATAAGATGACTAAAGGATTCTTAGTTAAATCACCAACATATTAGTAGCAAATTACCTACCCACCACTTACTAAAATTATCATTTACGTTTATCCTAATTTATTGTACTCAACAAAAAGTAATATTTTCATCACATTAACAAATATAAAAAAATATTTTGTAGTCCTCCAGTGAACACTCTATATATACAGATCTGAAGGTATGATGATTATTTGGAGGGGAGACATGTTTGAATAAGAACTGCAGACAAAAACAAATTAATGTCTTAATTTTAGAACTTTAGAACAAATTTAGCAATGAAAACGGCTACTCCAATTTGTTGCAACTTCTATCCCTGCCTCTTCCTATATGGTTTTATATACAGTGAATTTATCTTTCTATGACTAGTGTATCTTAAAAAACATGGTCTTATGTAATAGCAATCACACAGTGACTTAATATTTCTTCTCATCTCAGTTAAATGCCTTAGGATATCTTAAATACAATCTAAATACATTTTTTATTGCAGTCACATATGGGATTTTGAGAACAAGTGAATACATGGGTAAAGTTTTTTAAAAGTATATTTTCTCTATGTGTTACAAAAAATTTATGTAATTTTAAAATGTTGATGCTTGTCGGGGCATATCACAGGCCTAGTTAGAGACATGACCTACTTAGATGTCTGAAAATTGTGATGTAGCAAAGTTGATCACAGAGTATTAGGGCAAGTTAAACATTTGGAACTTTTCACATCTGTCTCCTATTTTATTGAGTGAACATCAGTATTATTATGGTTATGGGAACATAAAAAATTGTGAAGATGTTTCAAAAATTATTGCATTTGAGTGTCTATAGACTCATTGTGAAATGTGACTCACTGATGCAGTTTGAACAGGACATTACCTGACCCTTAGGAAATGGTATAAAATAAGTGTCAATTAATTCTTATGTTTTTTGAAAGAAAAATAGATTCATTCTCTTGAATGAAGCCCTGACATGCTAAATGTCCTCAGGTTCTGAACTGGTGATTCCTGACTCCAGTAAAAATATCCATTAGGATATTTAAATATTATGATGTATATCTTTCCATTAACAAAATATTTGAAACTTCTAGAATCAGATCAGTTTTGAAGAACTGAATTTTAGAAGGTAGAATATTAAATTAGGCCTAGTTGACTATACAATTTGTTATAAAAAAACATTTATTTATATTTTAATTACAGAGAAAGCACTAAGTTTTCACTAAGGAACATTTGGAAAATACACTAAATCACTAAGAAAAAATAGCACTTTTAAAACTATATTTGATATGGAGTTATCCAGATATAAATGCCTATCTGCATCCATGAATGTATTGTATTTTAAATTAAGCTACCACATTAAGACATGTTCTAAATATTTATCTATGCCATTAAATATTTTCCTTTTGCAAGTATTCTGCAGAGGGGTCATGGGTATATATCACCAGCACTACATATAGTCTGAGAAAACTGATATGCAGAAAAACCACTGAGTGAGCACAATTGCCCATACTCTCAACCTTCCACAGTTTAAGATGGGAAAACTTAAATTGTATACCATGTGTATACCATGACCAAATTGTAAGTTGAGTTTCTGTACTGATGGTGGATAGGGATCTCTGTGATTATGTAACAACAGATGCACTCTGGTTGGAGAATTATCCCTGTAAGAAAGGGAGGCCTCTGAAATCTTATGGGCTGTGCTGCTTTAGGCTCAGATCTGGTGAGCTAGTAGCTCTCCACTAAGCTACTGAAAGAAGGAAGCATTTTTTTTCCAGAGCAAATTTGTCTTTAATCATCAATAAATAACAGTGAGATCATGTGTGTATACTCAAATTTGCTGGTATTTAAGATGCCTTTTTTTTTATTATCCTGCATCAAATGAGCCCATGTTACATATGGAAGTCTTTATGACATTGGTCACCCACAGGGGCTTTTAGTGGATAAAGTCTGGCATCAGTTAAGAGTAGAATAGCTTCCACACAAAAATGCCTAGTGTCTTCGCTTGAGCTGTTACAATAAAAGACCATAGACTGAGTAGCTTAAACAATAGAAATTTATTTCTCACCGTTCTGGAGGCTGGGAAGTTCAAGATCAAGATGCCTGCAGAATAGTTCTTTGTGAGTGTCTTCTTTCTGGCTTACAGACAGCTGCCTTCTCACTGTATCCTCACATGGAAGAGTAGATGAAGCCTTGATATCTCTTACTCTTCTTATAAGGACACTAATCCTATCATGAATGTTCCACCCTCATGACCTGATCTGAATCTAATTACCTCCCAAAGACGTCCACCTCCTAATACCATCACATTGAGGGTTAAGGTTTCAATGCGAATCTGAGGAGGACACAGACCTTCAGTGCATAACACTTAGGTACAAATATATGATATTTCCTCAGGTGTTGTGGAATATTATGAAAGATTCTGATATAGGCAGTGTAAGGTGGATAGTACTAATATTTAGTTTTCAAATAATTTCTCTTGAAATTATGATGCAAACTCTATCCAAGGTATCTTATATACAAAGTCCTCTTAAATAGCACAACATTTTATATATTGATAAATTTGTTAAATAAGTAGTTTCATATTACTTTCAAGGTAAACATGGGAATATATAGAAAGAGGATCTAATTCAGTAAAAAGTCAAACTTATGTTTTGGAAGACTGAGACTTACTTGAGAGAACTTGAAACTGAGATCTGAATAAGGCTTAAATTAAATCTTTTATAAAAAAGTAAGAAGTTAGAAAAATAACAATAGACTATCTGAAAGTGAGTAGAGAACAGAAGATATGAAAATAAAACCAATAATACATGAAACAGAAAAGATGAAACTGCAACTTAACAAAGAAAATTATTTATTGTAGAAATAACAATACCCTGTGGTAAATTATCAAGAAAATAGAGAGATTACATTAATAAATAATTTTACAAATAAAACTGGGACATAAATACAGATTATTAGACTGTAAAAATATTAAAATTAAATATATATGACAATTTAATGACAACCTTTGATAACTTAGCTGAAAAGAACAAATAGAAAAATATAGTCAGATCTTTTCAAGAAAAATGTATAAACTAACTATTTAGACCTTTTCAACAAACGATAAATCAGTGCTCAAAAGTATTCACACATAGATATGGAAGATCTAAGTAGTGTCGCAGGTGTGTTCTACATTTAATGTACAATTTAAATTATATAAAACAACCTTCCAGAGAGGAGAAAGTGTAGGTCAACTCATTCTATGAGGCCAGAAGAATTTTGATATCAAATTCTGAAGGAAATTTTAGCAAATAAGATCTATCAGTATATTAAGAAGAAAATAATATATTGTGACCAAATTAGCTCCACACAAAAAATGCATGGATGGTTTAATATTATATAGTCTATAAAAGTAATTCTGTACTAATATACAGAGTTTAATATGATCATTTCAATAAATGGGGCAAAACATTTTACAAAATTCTACATCTAATTATGTCTTTAAAATAAAATTTTAAATAATAGGAGTAAGAAGAAAACTCTTTAACTTGATAAAGGAATCTATTCAAAACACATAGTCAACATTATTCCTATTGATGATCATTAACCATTGTCTTAATAAACAGCAACAGGATTTGGAACCCACTTGGAAGCCCGTTCTCTTCAACATCTTTGTGAATGTCCCAGTCAGTGCAATAAGACACAAAAAAGACATGAATATGAGATAAGAAGCTTTGACTTCTATAAAGAAAATTGCAAAAATTTCATTGATAGAGAATTAATGAGATCTTTGTATTTCTATATTCTAGAAACAAAGTAAAATATAATTTTTAAAGTAATAATTTACAAAGGCAAATCATAAATTTAAGGTACCTAGAGAAAAAAAAGATACCTAGGAATAAATCTAACCAAAGTTGTACAAGATACTTATGGAAAATTTTAAAACATGCTTGGAAAAAATTTTACCAATGTCGCTATTTTAAAAGTATTATTTCTTCAAAAACTGACTCATGGATTTCATAGAATTTTAATCAAAATCCCAGCAGGATAGCTGAGAAAACTGACAAAATAATTCTAAAAGGACTAAGCATAACAAAATCACTCCTAGAAGAAGACCTTTCCTCCTAGCGATTATGACACTTCTGAAACTAGTAATTAAATCCCTGTGGCATTAAGCCAGAGACAGAAACATTGACCAATGGAACAGAAAATAAGCTTAGAAAAAGACCACATACGGAAACAATATAGTCAAAGTAGCATCATTTTGTGCTGGGAAAGAAGTGGTCTATAAAATAAATGATGGTGGGACGATGGTGATGGGTATCCATCTGGGAAGTTAATTTGAAATTGCGTCTTTACAATACTCAATACACAAAATATCAATTCCAGATGGGTTAAAGGTTTAAACATAAAAGCAAATTTGAAGCCAATATTGGCTACCTTCATGACTGTATTTTCACAAAGTGCACTATCGAAAAGACATTGCCTGAATAAACTGAAATAACAAAAGCTGCTAATTTAAATAAATTATAAGGAAAAGAAAAAGACAAGCCACAAATCAGAATAAGATTTTTGAAACATAACTGGAAAATGAATCACTTTCAAGAATATTTTTACTCAGCAAGAAAAATTACAAAAATCAAGTACGAAAATAGGCAAAGGACATCTATAATCATTTTAAAGAAACAAAGACATACATGTCTCTACAAATAAATAAAAAACATGAACTGTTTTTGTTAACATCATGGAAATGAATATTCACACCACAATGTGATACAATTTTATATTCACTAGACAGGAGTGAATGAAGAAATCGGACAATTACAAATTTTGGCAAGGGTGTGGATCAACAGAGACTTTTATACACTCTAATGAAATGGAAAATTGCTAAAAATCCCTCTGGGAAAGAATATGGCTTTCTCTTTACAAATACGCATGACTAAAATTTAGGAACTGCATTTCCAAGCATATATATTTGTGCCAGGAAACTTATGCTAAAATGTTCATAGCAAGAATCATTTATAATAAGCTAACTAGAAACAACAGAAGTGTCTACAGACAGGAAGAGAGAAAACTAAGTTTGGTGATATTCATGTAATGCAAGAATTGGCAAACTATAGACCATGAGCCGAAGCAGGCAAGTCTCCTATTTTATTTTATTGGAACACAGCCACACTCCTAAGTTTATATATTGTGTAAGGCTGCTTTTTCTGTATGATGGTGGGTACTTGTGACAGAGACCATATGCCCTATGAAGCCAAACAATTTATTATCTGACTATTTACAGAAAAAGTTTGCTAATCCCTGCCCTGATGGAATATTACATAGAAGTGAAAATGAAAGAACCATGAAACAGCATGAATGAATCTCAGAAACATAATGATAACTAGAGTATGATACTATATTTTAATGAAGCTCTGATTTATTGACTATCAAAATGAGACAAATGTATTTGTAGAAATACAAATGAGACAAATGTATTTGTAGAAATATAAAATGTATTTCTAGGAATACATATGTATATCATATATTTATTGTAAAATGCAAAAATACATAAGTCTCCATTGAGTAACAATTCCCATAACTGGTTATCTGTATAATGGTGAGAGGCAGCTGGATAGAATAGGGAATTTACAATATAATAACTTCTGTTGGGTGAATAATACATAAGTATTTGTTTTATGATTTAAATTGTATCTCTTACATGTTCATTCTATTGATTGTTTTTGTGTATCTGTTGTATTATTTCAATACTAAAATAAAGTAGCCTTGGGTATGAATAGGGAGAGTATGTACCTATCTGTGTATCTATGAGTAATCCATAAATGGAAAAAGAAATGGAAAATCCCTTAGGAAAGGAAGACAGAGAAATTTGAAGAAAAATAAGCTATGTGTACATGTGTGTGTGTTCACAAGTGTTATTATTATTGTCATCTTTAATAATGAAAATATTATATTTGAATAGCAATATATAGAAGTTATTTGAAGGGGGTTCTGGAATCAGAATATGTGGATTTGAAATATAGACCACAACTTCCTAGCTCTTTAAACTTGGACAATTTAACCCATCTATAAAATAAAGTTAAAAAAGTTTCTGCTTAATAGATTTATTGTGAGAATAAATGGAGATAAGTCTTTCTTAAATGGTAGAAGAGCATTCAGAGGAGCTTCAAAATGATATATTTTTATTGTTTTATTTCATTTTCAATATATATTATCTGAAATGATATGTTTGCAACTAGAACAACCTAAAGTAATTATTGTTTAGAGAAATATTTAGTAAATTGGGAGGCAAATTCCAAAGTGCACAAAATATATAGTGACCTCCTTTGAGAAAAGGGTAAAAATACTCCTGGTAAGATGGGCTTGCTCACATATGTGACCCTTGTGAATTTTTTTGTTAGTTATGCATGCATTTTCTTTTTAAGACCGAACATTTTGGAAATAAGAAGTACATGATAATGTTATGAATCCATATGTACTTCAGGCATTCCAGATTGTTTTCCACCCTGCAGTGAGAGTAGTCTTGCTGAATTCAAAATCTGAATTGTTCCACTAATGTTTAATCCTTCTAGGTTTTTTACAATTTAGGTAGATCTCATGGATACTATTCAACCATATACTTTCAAGACTGGTTATATTGTGTCATACACATCTCAGATCCAAGGCCGTAAATTCAAAGAGGTCAGCGTACCAAATTTAAATGTTTAATAAAAGACATTTTGAATAAATGGAGAGAGACTATTTCTGATTTTAAAATTATATATAGTTAAGATGTTTATTTATCTCAAATTAACTTAAAATTCCATCCTGCTTAAAGTCCTAAGTACGTTTCATAGGAATAAAAAGTCCATACTTTACAGTCAATTTTAAAATATAATGTTATATAATATATAGTTTAATAATGCTTTATAATATATAGTTTAATAATGTTTTAACTATATATAGTTTAATAATGTTTATATAATATATAGTTTAATAATGCTTTATAATATATAGTTTAATAATGTTTTAACTATATATAGTTTAATAATGTTTATATAATATATAGTTTAATAATGCTTTAACTATATATAGTTTAATATATAGTTTATAATATATAGTTTAATAATGTTTATATAATATATAGTTTAATAATTCTTTAATCACATATAGTTATAACTTGTATCATCTGTTTCTTTAATCTTTTCTATTTGATAGAAGATATTTATTCTTGGTTACTCTTTTTTCAGATGATTTATTACTAAGATTCATAATTATATTGTATTTATTGGCCATTTAAATTTGTACACATGTGACTGTTTAATTGGATGTGTTTGCCTTTTCTAGACATTTGTTGTATGGAAAAATGCATGAATAAAATAAGCTTTTCATTTTTCAGAATATATGTGTTGGCAAAAAATATTAAAAACACATTTTCATAGTTTATTATTAATGTCTGGTGTTTCAAAATTCTACAGAGCCAAATCTATCACTCTTCAAATTTATGGTTTCTTCCATTTTCACTCAAGGTTCAGAAATGCCTTTCTTAATCTTAAATTGAAGAAATATTACCTTGTCTTTTGTCCCGATTCTTTTATAATTGATTTTTTAAACTTAATATATAATTGACTTTCTATTTTAATATTAAGGATATTTTTTAGGCTCTACAAGTTTTTACCGATCCTCTTGTACTGGTTACCTCTGGTATAAAAACAAAACAAAATAAAACAAAAATACACATATATATAAACATGTTGGACTTGCCCATGATGTTGAAACTGTGACATTATTTCTAATTATATTTGCATTGTATTTTTTAGCTTGTTATCTGTTTTCCTTTTAGTTTTGCTGTTTGATATTTGGAATAAAACATCAAAAGTAGTGATATTTGTGACCCCTCAATCATAAAGCTACACATTTAGGTTTTATATTTACTATGTTTGCTGAAATATCTGGAACAATATTGATAACAGATGATACTGTAACAGCAATTCTAGCCCTATTCCTAATTTGAGGTAGGATAACTCTATGTGTTTCACCATTAATTATGGTACTGGCAGATGGTTAAAAACTAAATATGTGTGTGTTTGTGTGTGTGTATATTCTACAAAATTGAAAAATTAATTACAGTAGTAACCCATGGTAACACAGGCCTGAGAAAAACGTTCTTTTACATGAGTGACTACTGGAATCAATTGTTCAATTTTATTGAATATAAAATTTTATTTCATTAATTGTAATTTTATAAACTTCTGAGATTATATAATTATGTACAAAAAAATCTATCTTACATTTAATTTAGGCTCATTGTAACCTTTTAAGGAACCTATAGCTTTCTAGGATGTACTTGGAAAACTTGACTGCAGTATACACTTCTCATTTTATAGGTAAATAAACTGAATCTTAGAGAGGCTAAGTAATTTGTCTATAGTGAGACAGCATAATTGAAAAAGGCATGCATCTAATTTGATTCTGCCACCAATCTCATGCCTAATGTGGATAAGATTGCAATTTCTTAATTCTCATCTTAAGCTTTACTACAATGAGATCTTAACAATTAACTAACTGATATGCCCTTGTGTTAGAGTTCTCCAAATAAACACAACCAACAGGACATATCTAAAAAGAGATTTATAGGCATTGGCTTATGTCTTTACAGAGGCCACAAATTCCCAAGATCAGCCATATGCAATCTGGAGAACCAGAAAAGCAGATGGTGTAATTCAGTCTGAAACCAAAGGCCTAAGAACCTGGGGCTAAGGGTGTGAGTTCGAGTTCAAAAGTCCAAAAAATGGGGAGCCAATGGTGTACATCCTGGTGTGAGTGAAAAGCTCAGAGAAACAAAAATGCCAATGTCCAGGGCAGAAGAGATGAATGTCTCAGCTCAAACAGAGAGAGCTAATTGACCCTTCTGCCCTTCTGTTTTATTCAAGCCCTCAGTGCAGTGAATGATGCCCACCCACATTGATGAAGGTAATCTTTTTTACTTAGTCAACTGATTTAAATCCTAATCTCTTCCAGAAACACTCCCATGGACACATCCAGAATTAATATTTCACCAGCAAGCTGAGCATGCCTTAGCTCAGTCAAGATGATACAAAAAATTAAGCATGACAGAGCCCAAGGGCATTCTCTGAGTTTGATATGACTGAACACCATGCATCTAGATTGATACTTTGATGGTCTTTCCACTTTACTATTGTACCATAGTATAGGCAGATTGATGGAGGTGGGTGTTCTCTCTTATTCCAACACTCAAACTTAGTATGTCACACTTGCTGCTTTTTTCCTAATCAAGTCTCTAAAATGAATATAACATCTGTAAGTATCATTTCTTTGAATTGACTATCACCTTCACAACATGTGATATGAGATCCCTTTGCCCTGTAGGAAAATGTCAAGAATTCATAACCATTTTCAGGTTCTTGTCACCTTTGTAATCCAGCAACTGAGACACTGTCATCTCATCAGCAATGTCGATCCCACTTTTTCTAACAACATTGCAGTTGTCGCTTTCCTGACAGATATTTTAGAAAATTCACATACTTGCAAAATTTTAGACAGAGTAACTTTAAAACCTGAGTGTTGGGAAGAAGAACCATTCTAAAACACAGAGGTGCACAAAATACACCACATATGCCTTATTAACAGAGTAGCTGTGCTTCTTTAGAAAACTGTGGAGGCTGGCAGAAGCAGAAGTCTAAAATGCTGAACGCAGACCAGCTCATTTGGATCAGGAAGGTTCTTGCTGATATATGTTGATTCAACAAAATAGCCAGACATACATTTCAAATTCAGACTTGGAGGGAGATGACCTAGGTTATTTTAACTAATTTTTATTTGACATTTAATACATCTTACTCATTCTTACACTTATAACAATACATCCATACAACAACCATACATTACTGGTATTTTCTTTATCTTCCATGTGAATATGGGTCCAGCAGATAACTACATGCTCAAAGAAGGAAATTGATGATTGTTTAATAAAGGAATCACTTTCATAGGTAGGGCTAGGTTTAAGAAAAACCGACAAGAGATAGTAAAACACCCAGGTCATAGTCACTACTTGGTCTGAAGGTATGGTGAAGGGAATGGTTAAGAGCACCCAGCAAGATCTGGAGTTGGAGAAGGGGGCTTCCGGAAAGAAAAATAAGCATTGTCAGTCTTTAGCCTGTCACAGAAAGAACCAAGGGCATAAACATCAAACTTCTATTATTACTCTCCTGTTGATGCTTCCTATTCACTGAATGTCAGAAGATCAAGATCCTTGGTTGGTTCATTCTGTGAATATCACCCTCCAGAGGCACAGAGCAGGATGGAGAGGGATGGAAAGTAGATCTGCACAGGCAAGTGGAGAACATCCAGCACGTCACACAGGAGGTAAATGGACTTGCAGAGGTTAAATAACTTGCCTTAGGTAAAAAGATATGTGGTTGCTGAGATGGGATTTAATTCATGATCCTGTAACAGGAAGCTCTGTGTTTTTGCTCCGATGCTACAATTATGCCACTTCTCATTAAAAAAGAATTTATTCACTCTACTTTCCTTTTCTGCAACACAGACTTTTATTTTAGTTGAAGTCAAAGGAGTACAAAAACACATCTCAGAATGATAAATGCTTATTTTAGCAACACAACCTAAAGTTACTCTCTATCTCCTTCAACCAACCAATTTTCTTTCAGAGAACCTCAAATGCACTTACACATTCTTAGGCTTATACTGAGTGTACCTATGAAATATGTTGATCATGATAAAGCCTTAATACTTTTAAAAACTACCTTCTTACACTAGTTCAAAAAATTAAATAGAATGTTTCAGTAGCAATCAATTACATGGGAAGAATGTATAACAATCCCCTTATAATTTTTTTTTTTTTTTTGCAGTACACAGGCCTCTCACTGTTGTGGCCTCTCCCGTTGCGGAGCACAGGCTCCGGACGTGCAGGCCCAGCGGCCATGGCTCACGGGCCCAGCCACTCTGCGGCATGTGGGATCCTGCCGGACTGGGGCACGAACCCGTGTCCCCTGCATCGGCAGGCAGACTCTCAACCACTGCGCCACCAGGGAAGCCCCCCTTGTAAAATATTTTAAAATAAAATGTTTTCCATTTAAATAATCTTCTTATGTAAATTGCATAAGTTAACATTCAGTCATTCATTTCTATTTGCAAAAAATAATTATAAAAACTTTTTGTTTATGAGTCATGTTACTTAATACTGTGAACAAAAATTTAAGATGTTTTCCTATTGGAAGGTGGATCTTGATGTTTTGATATAGTTCTAAGTAGTGAATGGTACCTTACTTTTTTATAGAATAGTTTTGAAACAATATATTTAACTAAAGGAATCACTAGTAACTTTCCAGAAAGGCAAATAGTTTTTACACATGGGTTGCCTTCCCAAAATCATAATATAAACATGTTGCCTTGCAAAGTACTATATCTCTTGTCTTTACAACAAGACTTTAAAGGTAAGCAGACACTTGAAACTGATACTGATTCCTTATGCAGATTTTCAGTATAAAGAAGAAATACAGAGCAGAAGCCTCCTCACACAAAGACTGCCAGGAGGTCAGGAGCCTACAATCCTGTGATAAAATTGAAGTATTAACCTGTTAAATGAACCACTTCAACAGCATCAGAGAACCTCTTAGGATAAATTTCTTACTGTTTCAGATATGATTTACCTTGGCAAATGGGATATGTAAGTATCAAAACTGTTCTAATATGGTATTGTTATTCTTCTGACCTTTCCATCTAGAGGTACATGAACCCTTTGATTCACAGCAAGTTAAATGTCACTATGGCAATAAACTTTGGACATAATCATTGAGTATATAATCAATGAATGCATTTTAAAATTATTGACTATTTTTGATGTTTCTCTCCCAACATTGCCCTTCAACAGCATCATATGTCTCTCAGAAACCTATAGACAAGTTGAATATATACAATGAAAATATATAATCACAATGTAAAACAAACAACACAGAGAACATCACTTCTTTGTAGGAATTAGTTCTCTGGCCCCTTTCTATCCAAATATGACCTTAAGAATGGAGCAGGGGTGAGTAATCTGAAGTTGTTTGACCTACAAATTTCTCTCATTAATAGTAATCAGGAGTTCTTGGAATTAGAGTTTTTTATTACTTCTCAGAGTTAGTTTAACTCCTAGTTTAACTCCTGGAAGAACTTCCGTTCTAAGGAAGCAAATGAACATTAGCTAGCTGAGAATCGGCTTCTTTGTTTTAAAGGAGACAATGAATAATGTTGCATGACTGGAGAGCAAGAGACTTTGAATCTCGGGGCAGATGCTGCTTCCCACTATATGAATGGAGAAAACACATATGTCCTCAACTACCCCCATTCTACTTACTTAATTAGTACCAACTGTTGGAATGCCCAAGCATCTGGAAGTACAAAAATATTCATAACTTGAAGGAAATATTTGGACATCAAGATGCAGTAAATAGTAAGCTATTATAAATATTTGTTCATGAGGTGCCTGGCTGTACTGAGTCTAAATTGTTCCTTAGTGCTGTTTGACACATCAACTCTTTGAGACCATTCAAACAGTGTAATATGGTGAAACTAACTTCCTAAAATAACTGTAGCTAAGTTCAAAAGCAGCCTGTTATAAGTTAGATAATAATCATAGGCACTCTTTTGCCTTGAATAGTCCCAGTTTTATCTCCTGTTCCTGGATAATGTTTAATAATGCCAACTTTCACTCTTAAAGTGTTCCAGTTTGGATGATAAATTGTAAGGCCATCCCAATTATAGGGTGACTTAGAAAAAAAGAGAAAACCTATATTTTTATTATATTTTAAAGAAGAAACTAAACTTTAGAAAGATTTGTTTTCATTGTGAATTTCATTATATACAATGATATGATGCCTCTGCCATTTGCTATAATTTTTTGAAATGAGTAATACCCAGCACCAAAACAATGACAATTAAGTGAAAAGCAAAAGAACATGAAAGATATTGTAAAGCACTGAGAAATTTGCCTTTTTTCCCCACTATACAGAGGGCACATATTTGTGATGTTTGCAGATTTTTAAAATATATTATCTGAAACAAAAACATAATTTCATTTCTCAAATAATGTCTCATCTTTTTTTTTGGCATAAATTTTAAAATTGTCAACCTGCTCATTTATGCTACTGGCTAAAACTCTAATTGCCTAAAAAGGATTTAATTTCAAACATGGGCTAGTTTCTTTTTTTTTTCCTCTAAGATTTTCATGTAAACATATTTTTTTAATCTTCCAGAGCTAGCAAGTATATATATGACATTAAAAAAGTGACTTCTGATTGCTGTAAATGCCAAGAAATACATTTCTAAATATAGTCATTTTATCATAAATGATAATTGAATCTTCTTTTACAGGATTTAGAGCAAAACCATTTAAAATAACATAGATTTTCCTTAATTCATATGAAAAAAAGCAGGATTTTTATGAGTGTTACATTTTGAAAACAGTACTGATTTTGTTCAAAAACTTTTTTAAAGAATTTGAACTTTCTACCTTTAATCATGATCTTAAAGCTACTTTTACAGTTAGCCCAAAGTGACTTTGGATGTTCCTTTCCAGAATACAATAATAAACTGATAAGATTAAAGGCTATCAAAGGAATTAATAAATAGCTAGTAGGAGAATATATATGTAGACATACAAAAGGAAAAAAATATATTGAGCATATGAAGTAAAACCAGAACTGGAGTTTTTTTTTTTTTTTGCGGTACGCGGGCCTCTCACTGCTGTGGCCTCTCCCGTTGCGGAGCACAGGCTCCGGACGCGCAGGCTCAATGGCCATGGCTCACGGGCTCAGCCGCTCCGCGGCATGTGGGATCTTCCCAGACCGGGGCACGAACCCGTGTCCCCTGCATCGGCAGGCAGACTCTCAACCACTGCGTCACCAGGGAAGCCCAGAACTGGAGTTTTTGAAAAAACAATTAGCAAGACTAGATTATACATAATTCAATGTGGGCAGAACACATTATTTAAAAACAAGATAACATGTATTAGCTGTTGTGGAGCCTTGCTAAAATTGTGTAGAAAAATATTTGACATTTTGTTGTACTTCATTTATTTAATTAATAAGAATTATATATATAAATATACACGTACCTACACACATTTATATGCATACATATGCACATATGTTGACAATTTCCCCATTATAACAGATTTCTATGTAGAAAGACTTCAAAATTTTACAATTCACAACAATTTAAATTAATTCTGCATTATTTCAATTAAATGGTGTTTGTATTACAAACAGCCAAAGACTAAAATGGGATTACCTAGATTTTTTTATTCTAGGAAATCAATATAGTTCCATGGATTCAGTTTTGCTATTCAGATCTTTGACTTGAAAGAGACTGCACTCAGCACTATGTCATGCTAATTCTTGCAGTCCAGTAGACTCTTTGTGCTGACTCAAATTTTACCAGAAATATATTGAATACACTTGCGGTTCATCAGTTACAGTACCCTTTGGCTCATTGGTCAAATGGAGTGTTTGGCAAAACACAAGTAAACTGGAGGGATGCATGCAATAAGTAGTACATGCTAAACATAAAAGTCATTGTTCAGTATATAAAATAAGTTTGCAAACATACCAGGTAATATTAACATGTATAGAGTCTCATGGAACTTGGATGATTAACAAAATAATTTCTTAAACAATTTTGATGCTTGATTTTTCTTTTTGAATGAAGAACTGATCAGATGATCTTAGAAACTTTCACGGGCAATTGAATTTACCCTCAACAAGAATATAGTAAATATGTTCTTATGAAGCATCTACTTTACTTTTTCTGGAGCCCCAAATTTATGTGGCTTTGTGAATTAAAGGGTCCACATAAATAGAACACTTGCTAGTTACTGAATGATGCTAAAGAAATGTTGCTATTTTTTAGATTTAATAATTAATGGTGGGCTTCCCTGGTGGCGCAGTGGTTGAGAGTCTGCCTGCCGATGCAGGGGACACGGGTTCGTGCCCCGGTCCGGAAAGATCCCACATGCCGCGGAGCGGCTGGGCCCGTGAGCCATGGCCGCTGAGCCTGCGCGTCCGGAGCCTGTGCTCCGCAACGGGAGAGGCCACAACAGTGAGAGGCCCGCGTACCGCAAAAAAAAAAAAACAAGAACAAAACAAATAATTAATGGTTTTATTTAAGAAAGAATCATCTTTTAAAGGTAAGTACTAAATAGTTATGAGTGAAGCACAGACTTTTTGGATCTACCTCAAACTACTTCTGGAGGAATGGGAAAAAGTAGAATAGAATGTAGACAAACAAGATTGGCCCTAAGTTAAAGTGGTTAAAGCTGTGTAACGGATCCATGAAGTTTTGTTGTACTATTATCTCTATTTTTATATGTTTTTGAAATATTCCATAATGAAAATGTTTCCACAATAAAGATAAATATCACCTCATATATTCCTGAAATAAAAAAAATAGAAATTTAACCACAATCAAAACAAAGGCAGGAAGGAAAAGATTATGTAATGTACAAGACATCATGTTTTTTGGTTTTCTATCTTATAATAGATGCTTTCAATATAGAATAAGTATTTGAGCAATATTCAGGATGTTGTCACCAGCAGTCTTGGATAACCTGCAAAGTATGCTCCACATGTCTTTTAAATCTTCAGCTTTCTTTATTATGCTCTGTCTTACCTCTACATTCAGTACCTTCATTAAGTTTCTGTCTGCCCTACCATTAACTGATGACACATATATCATTCCTTACCATACTTGAGAGCATTTCCATTTTTTTCTTTCTCTAGTTTCCTCCTCTGTTTCTCCCTCTACTTCTTCAATATAAACCCCGTTTTCTTATATATTTGAGTCTATCAAAGTGCAAGCAATTCAGTATACCCCAATGACAGAGGTGTTATGTGATAGAAGTTTAATATATAAGCACAGAGAAGAATACTTCAAAAAAAATCTTAGCATTTCTGCAATTAAATATGGTAGAAAAATAAAATTCCATTTATTGCTATTTAGGATGCAATGGTAAGTCCATTTCGTTGTTCTCTCAGACCAAACAGTGCTAGACATCTCCCCCAAAGCATTCATTAAGCTAGTAATTCCACCATTCTGGTTATTCAGTACATTTCTTTTTGTGTCTGCTTCCTATTAGCTATTATCCCAGTATCTAGATTCTATTTTTTATCCTTTCTTATTCCCTCTTTGGGCTTTCCATTCAAAACTATGCAAGGAGAGGTCAGCTAGTCACCCTCTAATGGAAAGTATTGCAGTTGGACCATCCTCTCAAGTCAGTGCTTGATGAAGACTTTAGTAGTCTTGAAGATTCAGAGCTAGCTCCAAATCCTTTCCTCCTAACCAATATTCATACTGCCCTTCGATACCTAAGAGTACTGGGGCTTAACCAAAATGATACACATCATTAGTGGAATTCCAAGCGTTAGATCCAGTCACAACTCTAAAGGAACTTAAGATATACATAGAAAGAACTAAAGAATTTGTGTGTTCATTTCAACTGCTAATAAATGAACAGAATGGGATGTTTTTCCTCCCAAGAAGACTGCTAATTTCCCCTGGCTTTCATTTTTCATAAGCTGTATAATGACATACTCTCAGTTAAAATACCTTATTTACTTGCAGGATGTTCACTCTTTGTATACGTAGAGATGTGATAATAACACAAGAACAGACTTAATCTAAAATTAGTTTCAAGTAATCACGCAATAAGCTTACAGATACTATTCCTTCCTGTTGTCTCTGCCAAGTTTTTTTTTTTTTTTAAGCCTGTTTTCTCTGGGGCATTTATAAATCTTTGATATAATTTTTTTTAATATAATAGAGCAGAGTCCAAATTAGTAACCTAAGACTTTCCGTTTTCAGAGGCATGGAGAGGAAAGTTTCAGGAGTTTCTAAACTAACCTGCTGAGCTCGCAGTTATGGTCAAGATCTTATAATGAGAACCGGTAGCCCCACAAACCGAGATTGGGTAGAATGGCACAAGATAAGACATTCCTAGTTTAGAAATTTTGGGGATTTTTGTTTCTTTTTAAGGACAAAATTCGTTCTTGTGAAACAGAATTTAATTATTACCATTGGGTTGAAAGGAAAGAGCAACATTGCTAAGTTTCCCACTCCCTTTTGAGTATTTCGTGATATCTGTATCTAAAATATATTTCTTAAAGATGATGTACAAGGTAATTTTCATTCGTTCCTTCGGATCCACTCTCTACTATTTTTCATCTTGCTCTGAACCCAGAAGATTGCCCCATATTCACTGTGTCAGAGGACTCCATTTCAATTTAGCTTCTGACTGGACTCAACAAATGACAGATGGCTGCAGGAGATCATAGGGTAGGAGGACAGTATTAAGTTGCTAAGAGTTGACTGTGCCCTTGGAGGCCATAGTTTATTTTTCACATAGTTGCCCTATTTAGGTTTTGGTCCCTGCCCTTCCCTGTCCCTTCATGTCATTTTCCTATTAAACAAGATCCACTAGTATTTTTGTTTGCTTGCTTGCTTGTTTGTTTTTAAACCTATATATTCCAGCTTATGAAAATATTAGGTAAGTCTTATTGCCTCTAGAATAAAATACCAAAGTACTTAATTAAGCATTTGCCTTTCTTTAATTCCAATTTCCTTTTATATTCCTATTCAATGTCAGTTCTCTACAGCCATACTGGTGTAGTGACTGTCCCCAAATATTTTCCATTTAATTCAACTTGAATAAATTCAATACAAATTAGGTCACCTCAAATTTCTTAAGCACTGTTAATTTCTAAAAGTATGATATAGCTCCTGAGATCTGGATGAAAAGGGGATAGATAGCAGTTGGAGAGGTTAAAACAGATATAATACAATAAAAAACTAAGTTCCACAAATGGTGTCACAGGTTACTCTATAAATCTCTGTAGAACACATGAGTACAATTTTTAAAGGCTAACTTTACTTAATAAACTGAATCCTAGGGCAAGGAGAATAAATTGTGAAAAGATTTGGGGAGACCTAAAGAAAACTTGTAAGAATGTATAGTTTCAATGTATTTCTTATCAGTGTATTGGCTTTTTGCCCTCTTCAACTTGCAGTGAATTTTTCATCTTTAGAGTGTCCCCTGGTTAACAGAAAAAATAGCCACAGTGGTTCATTAGTACCTTTCATCCATCCATCCATTCAGTACAAGACTCTTTCCACAACACCAGTACATTGTTTCATAAACCCTTCCAAGGTATAAAATCTGAAAATATACTCAGATGAACTTAAATCAGGAATGCTCACCCTGACATTTGTAAATTGCTACCCCCCCCCCCCCAACGATCAGGGATGTCTAAACTTATGCTTTGGGCAACTCTACACTCTAATGTTTTTTTTTTTATTTCAAGCTTTTCATTTTGATGACAAGCTACAGGAACTAATTTAAGTATATTCTGGATTGTCTGGCTTATAAGTATATCAATAAACTATTGGTGTGTAGTAAAGTATTATGCCATAATAACTCAAAGTGGAATTCAAAATTAAGCATATATTTCTCACATGTTGGTGGGTCAGCTAGCACAGATTTGTTCCACTTGTGTACATTCTGGGTCCCAAAGTAAAAGGGCATCTGCTAATGAATGCAATGCAGAAGCATAATGTGGCAAGTCCAATATTAAAAAGCTTCTTTTTATATTTTTTTATTTACCATTTTACTTTATTTGTGTGTGTATGTTGAAATGTTATTTTATTTATCTATCTATTTATTTATTTATCTCTTTTGTTGGAGTATAATTACTTTACACTGCTGTATCACTTTCTGCTGTACAGTAAAGTGAATCAGCCATACATATACATATATCCCCTCTTTTTTGGATTTCTTTCCCATTTAGGTCACCACAGAGCACCAAGTAGAGTTCCCTGTGCTATACAGGAGGTTCACATTAGTTATCTATTTTATACATAGTAGTAGTGTGTATTATGTCAATCCCAATCTCCCAATTCATACCATCCTCCCTTTCCCCCTTGGTATCCATAGGTAAAAACCTTCTTTTAAGACTGCTTATATTATCTCCACTAATGTCCCATTGTTCAAAGCTAGATAGATAGCCAAGATCAAAGCCAAGGGTCATGGTTGTGCACTCAGCCTCCCTAGTAGTGAATGAGAATTTATAAAGCACAGGATATGGTGGGAGGTAATTATTAGTGCCAATTTGTCTATCACAGCACAATGATGTTGATGCAAACATTTTAATTTGTTTTAGCAAATGATTGTGTTCCAGCAAATTGACAATCAAATGATAACAAGTTTACAATAGAAAAGGTATTATAAATTGAATGGACAAGAGTTGTATGATTCATGAGTCATCAGATGGCACACTCTACTTTGGTCTGTCAGACGGATGATCTGTTCCAAAGAGGTGAGTTCAATATTACCAGTCTAAAATTGTTCCATCTTTGTAATTACCTACTCACAACAATCAGTACTGTACAGTTGATCAATAATAAATGTGTAAAGAAAAAAACATTTTTTCAGAATTCAGCAAAAATTGGAATGAGTAGCTGTTTAATACAGATATGAATAACACTAGAATTGTAGATTACTGTAAAATAAAACAGGAGAGCATTATACGATTATCAAACAAAACCTCACCAAAATTGTCATTTTAGTATTCTACACTGTCACTTTTTTTAAAGTTTGGGATCTGATTATCTTACCAAAAAAATGGTTAAAATTATTAATGCATTTTGTACACATTTATTTAAAATATTGTTCTTTGCATTTCTGTTGTTAGAATCAAAATCCATAAAGAGATAAATATGGAGCCAAACCTAATTTTAAATATTTCTCTTAAACTTAACATTGATGTTTTAGTTTCAATATCACATCATCACAAGGTATTAGGTAAAATTTCTAAGTTCCAAGTTATTGACAGAATAAATTACCAATCGTTTGACCAGGTTTCCAGTTTTCAGTCTCCTGTATGTCTTCATCCATTTTCTCAGCCTTTGCTCACTCACTGCCCAGTCCCTGAAGCCATGTATTTTAGGTTTCATTTACATGGCTGCAGTCTAATTCTAGGTATTAATTTCTCTTTCAAACATTGCCATGATACTGCTACAAAATTAATCATCCCAAAATAAGGTGGGCTATAACATATACATTTATTGAGATCATGATTCTACAGATCTGTGTTTCAGCTGAGGGTTATTTCTTTTTTAAAACTGAAATGTAAATGACATATAACGTGTGAATTTAAGATGTACAGCATATTAATTTGAGACATTTATATATTGTAATATGATTGCCATTGTAGAGATAATTAGCAACAATAACACATTACATAATTATCCTTTCTTTTTAGAGGTCAGAATCATTAAGTTCTAGTCTCTTAGCAAGTTTGATGATTATAATGCAATATTGTTTTCTGTATTTACTGTATTGTGCATTAGATATCTAAGTCATATCAGGCAGAGAAAGAAAAGTATGTATGATATACTTATGTGTGAAATCTTAAAAGGCCAAACTCCTAAATATAGAAAGTAAAACAGTGGTTTCCAGGGGAAGGAGTGGGGGGCACAGTGGAAGGGAGTGGGGGGCACAGGCACTGTCTTGGCTGGAGCACATTTGCTCAGCTCCATATTTCTTATATTCATCCAGCAGATTAGAACAGATTCTTTTCAAAAGGCAGAGGTACCAGAGCAACTAAGTGGAACTACATGAGTCATTTTGAGGCCTGTATTCAGAACTGTTATACCGTCACTTCTGTGGTATTTTACTGACAGAAACAAAGCCCGGTTTCTCTTCTTTGAGAGGAAATAGTCACATGGAAGAGTGTAGATAAGGGTGGGATTAAAAACTTGGACAATTAATGCAAACAGTCTTTCTTCCTTTGTATTTAATCTGTTTTGTTTTTAAAATTCTATTCTTTTATTTACATAAGTTTGAAACTATCAATACGAATCATTCAATTAAGTACTCATCAATCCTGGGTGATTTCTTTGTCTTTTTATTTATTTTTAAACTGAAATGAGATTCATATATTATGTTTGAGAATCTCAGCCTTATGATTGGAGATTGTTTTAAGAATACATAGGGAAGCAAAGGGACGAATGTAGGCTCAAACTCTTCATAGACAACATTATTTAGGATACCACAATAAATCTAATGGATTAATAAGAAATCTAATTAAGAGGTGGGAAAGCAGTGTGGTTGAGAGCATGGTTGCCAGATTCTGAGAGGAAAATTATGGAACTGCAGGAGAAATAAGTGAATCCACTATTACAGTTGGAGATGTTAAGACCTCTCTATTAGTAATTGACAGATCCAACAGGTAGAAAATCATAAAGCATAGTTGAACTGAATAACATCATAAATCAACTGCATTTAATTGGCATTTATAGAATATTTCATCCAACAACAGCAGAATGCACATTCTCCTCAAGCTCACATGGAACATTCACTAAGATAGGCTGCATTCTAGGCTGTAAAATGTGCCTCATTTAATTTAAAAGAATAAACATTATACAAATCATGCTTTCAAAACACATGAAATTATACTAGAAAAATTATACTAGAAAACAATAACAGAAATTATACTAGAAAACAATAAAAGAAACATGGAAAAATCTCCAAATGTTTGGATATTAAATAACAAACTTCTAAAGAATACATGAGTCAAAAAAGAAATCCTGAGAACAATTATAAATGTTTTGAAATAAATGAAAATGGAAATACAACTTATCAAAACTTGACAGATGCAGTAAGAGCAGTGATTACAGGAAAATTTGTAGTATTGACTTCATATATTAAAAAAGAAAAAGGATCTCAAATCAATAATTTAAGTGTCTACCTAAGGTAACTAGAAAAATAAGAGCAAATTAAATTCAAATAAAAGAAATAATAAAGGAGTAGAAATTAATGAAACTGAAGACAGGAAAACAATAGAGAAAATCAGTGAAACCAAAGCTGTTTGTTTGAAAAGAGCAATAAAATTGTTAAACCTCCTAGTCAGGATAACTAAGAAAAAAATAGCAGTCACTGAACATTAAATTCATTGATTCAATGAACATTAAAACAAAATAAAAATATTATGAATAATTCTATGCTCACAATTTGATAACATAGATGAAATGAACCAATTCCTTGAAAGATACAATCTACCAAAATTCACACAAGGAGAAATTAGTAATTTGAATAAGCCTATATGTATTAAAGAAATTAAAACAATAAATAATACCTTCTAAAATAGAAAGCGTCAGGAAAAAACGCCAGAAGGATCAACTGAATTCTATTCAATATTTAAGGAAGAAATGATACTATAAGTTCCAGAAAATAAAAGCAAGGATGCACTTCCTAAATCATTCTATGAAGACAACATTTCCTTAATACCAAAACTGGAGACATTTCAAGAAGGGAAAGCTGTATATGTATATGTATGTATGTGTATAATGGATGAATATTCAGTAAATGATCTACCATATAAATCCATGAAAACGCACAGAAAAAAAACCTTAAATGCATATTGCTGAGTGAAGTCAGTTTGAAAAGTCTACATACTGTATGATTCCAACTATACAACATTCTGGAAAAAGCCATACTATGGAGACAGTAAAAAAAAAATCAGTGGTTTTCAAGGTTTGGGGTAGGGTTGAGGGTGGGGATGAATAGGTATAACAGGGGATTTTGAAGGCAGTGAAACTATTCTGTATGATAATACAATGGTGTATACATGATATTAAACAATTGTCAAAACTCATAGTACTGTACAACACAAAAAGCAAACCTGAATATAAACTATGTTAGTTGATAATAATGTATTGGTTCATCAGTTCTAACAATTGAATGCCACTAAGGCAAAATGTTAGTAACAGGGAAAAGTGAGGGCAGAAGGAAAGGGAGCATAAGGGGATTCTGTGTGTTTCCTGCTCAATTTTTCTGTAAACATGAATCTGCTTTTAAAAATATGTATATTATACTTAAAGCAAATTGTCAGCTTCTCCTACATTCAAGGAAAGGAACTTAAACAAAATGAAAAAAACAAAACTACTGGTACACAACACAACATAGATGTATCTCATGGACACCCTGAGAAAATAAGTCAATAGAAAGAAAGAGTACATAGCATACAATACCATTTATATGATGCTCAAAAGCAAGCAAACTAATCTATGTGTGATTAAAATCAGAAAGGTGGTCATGCTTGTACCAATGTACCAAAAAGCAAGGAGGTACAAAGGAACTTTCTGGAGTGTGGAAAACGTTTTGTCATCTTCGTGGTAGTTACATGTGCATATACATATGTAAAATTTTATTGAGCTGTATATTTAAGATGAGCACCTTTACTGAATGGAAATCCGTGTTTTTATTATACCTCAATAAAAAGAAATAACAATAATTAAATAAGAAATAACAATGAAGAAAATCAATTACTTTCTTTAAACTGCATATCACATCATGAAACTATGAACAAATGAGAAACAATTTGACTATTGGTTAAGAGTATAGGATCTGGTGCCAGCTGCCTGAGTTCAAATCCTGGATTGGCAATTTGTTAACCTTAAGCAAGTACTTTAGTCTGTGCCTAAGTGTCTTCTATAGAAAGTGAAAATCATAGTATCTGCCTAGTAGTATTGATGTGAGGAAGTAAATATTTGAATATATCTAAGGTGCTTTGAACATTGCTTGACATATAGTAAGCTCTCAAAACAGCTTGAATACTTTTGGTAAACAGGTATTCAATAAATGTAATGTGCCTATTCTATCCATTCATGAAAGTTAGAACTTAATATTCTGCAGAATGTTGGGGTGTCCAAAGCATTCGTCTCCAATGCAAACTTCTATGCAGTGTGACTTGAGTGGTCCTTTGGCTAAAATAGTTTCCCTTCCATTTTCCAGACTCACACTTCTCACCTATCAATCATTATTGATTCTAGGCAATACAAATGGAGCTTTTTTTTCCCCTACAGAATAACACATTTAAATTGTATAGTTAATAAATGTCTTTATTTTTGGAATAATTATCACTTACTGAATGTCTGTAATACACAACTCAATATTCTACAGATGTTAGGTTATGGGGTAAGGGGAAAATTTGGAAAGGAATTTCATTAAGACAAATAATGAGTGGCTTTCCGAATCTAAAGTTTCTATCTGGTAAAATGCTCACTGATATTTTAATAATCATACAACTTACAGAAACTTCGCTGATGGCAAATATTTAACATATTGATTTTCATTATGGAAAGTGGCACAAATAAATACTAGAATCTCTTCTAGAGGAAAAGGACAAGGATTTAGGGTTTACCACTTAATCACCTATCGCACAACCTCTCCTCTGCTGAACACCTGTGCTATAACCTCACCATCACTTTGCTTTTCAGGCTTTTGAATGACCTTAACTTATTCATCTAGACAATTTCCTAGTATCTAAGGAAAGATTTATTGAAACACCCTTAAGATAAACAGTTATAACATCTAAAATTAAGAATTAGGCTCTAAAGGGTTTATCTAATATTTGGAAGACCTGTTGTCCTTACAAACCTGATGCTCTTAGACAGCAGGAATATTTCATTCAAATATATTTCCCAAACCCCAAGGAAACAAACATATACAGTTATGTTTATTATATCTTAAACAGTTATATTTAGATTGTTTTGCATGTAGCAAAAATGACTATATTCCCAACCTTAATTAGCATCTCTCTCAGAAGACTTTCTTAATATTTTCTCTAGTGAAAATTATACTTTTATTTTTAAATAATAAATCAAGATACAGAATACAGGGTACCCAGTTAGAAATACCAGTTTAACTCCGCTTTACCCAATGGAGATTTCATGCACACCATTAGACACTTTTCCCTATATTAAAGCCACATTAAGAATGTTAACGTATTTTACTCAGTATTTTGATGTCAGAGTCATCCAAGCTATTCTAATTATCCAGAGATAAACCTAAACAAAAAAGCAGGAACTAAAAAAAATTCTACAATATTTGTTTTATTATATTAACAAATAATTTTTGCTCAGCACCTTCAAGTTGCCGTGTTGCTTTACTTGTTCAAGCTCATTCAAATTCATTTATTTTTCCAAATGTCAGCAGTAATCTAAACTTGTTCCACATCGCAGGCTGCTGACAGCTGGTATGTAAGGTAATAAACAGAATCACATTCACTTGGGACAGTGAAATTCATACATTTTCCTTTCTATGGACCCCACTATCACATAATTTAGATATTAGCTTGTCACTGTGATTTTCAATTAATTCTTCATAGAGTTAATGTAACTGAACTGATGCTTCTGCTCACAGGTGTCAACAGAAATGTTAATTATCTCTATACAAACTGATATGTAGGCCAGTGCATTTTACTCTTCCAGAGTAGAATATATGGAGAAATAAAAAACATATATGCTGTTCACCTAAAAGGAAACTACTTTACTGTGACATATTTTTTTTTGAATGGATGGTCAAGGAACCAAAGTGTTTTTTTTACCTCACCCCCAAGGGAATTTTGGCATTATAAGACTTATTGATCTATCAAGCTCTTGCAATTCTGGCTTTATGAATTCATATACTATCCAAAGAAGAAAATCTAAAATATTTTATTTTCCCTGAAGAAAATCTTGGTGTGCAAATAAAGAAAGAAGCATAAAAGTAAGGGCTGATTTTAGTTAATAATTTCAAATATTTTCCTATAGTCCTTTGTTCAGGAACCAAATGACAGAAAAGTATAATTTTTCAGAAATCCCCCAAAATATCCCTTGTATACCTTTATCCCTCCATTAATATCATAGTGGGGCTTATTGTTATCACAGAATTTCAGTCAGGTAAACTAAATCATACTAGAATATTATAACTTCCTGAATTCCCTCAATAAAAAAAAATTTAAATATTCTAAAGAACCTCAGGGTGATAACAGTGAAATCCTAAAGTGATGGATCTTAATTTTGTTCATTGATGTCTTTTTTATTCATTCTTCTTGTCAAGATAGGCATTTAACTTATTCTTTAGTCAACTCCTTGCTATTTTCCTCATCTAAATGGTATAAATTCTACTCTCCTGAGACACCTCAGCATCACTTCTGTAATTCCATTATTAAATGTACTTATCACACCATGTTATATTTTTTTCAAGAGTCTTCTCAGAAGCTAAACTTTTTTGACCTCAGCCTCATTTCTGGGGAAAAATAATTGAGCATCTTATGGAGTAATTGTCAAATGAACTTTTTTCTGTGAATGTTTTTACGTTTCGTTGGCTGTTCTGCTGGTTGATGACTTTCTTAGGTTTTAATCCAGAGTTTTAAGAAAATAAACTCTATCCCTTTCACAATTCATACATCATAGTTTTACTCTATAATTTTTGTTTAATGTAGTATGTTAAAGGTTGCAGAACCCTACATACCAATGCCTAATTTTATAGATGATGAAACTAGGACACTCAAAAGTTTATAAACATCTTCTCTAAGCCCCAATTTCCTCATCGTCAAAAATACAAAAAATTCTGAGCTAAAGAGGTTATTCTAAGAAGTAAATGTATACTTAGCACATGACAGGTAGTAAGCATTCAAGAAAGAGTATATGTTTGGATTATTTTTGTGACAATGTGTCAATAATTTTCAAAAATCTCAAGTTTATTGTTTCTTTATTGAATAAATTCAGCATGTTTCCCAAACAAAGAAAACCTTGCCTTTCACATTAACATTTATATTTATCTGTCAATTCAATACTATTCTCCCAGCCTGCTTTTTATGGAAATGACTGTCCTCAGGCTGCAGCTCCTGCTGTGTTCTACAGAACTCCTCTGATTATTTGTACCATATCCATACACACCTCGCCCCCTGTGCAATGGCTATGCATTCTCAAGTTTGCGTCAATATGGAAAACTTATGGGTAGAACTCACACAGTAACTTAAATATCTTTGATACCTTTCATACCTTGTTCTCACACTTGCATTTTCTCAAATTATCTTTTTCTACAGGCTTTTCCTGTTGTCAGTTGAATTATCATTACTCGAGATAATAGAGGATTGAGATCTGGGAACACATATTAATATATAAATTGCCTGGTATGTGTTTTGATTTCACACTTTTTAAATTATAGTTTGTACAATTGTAATGAAATAAATATTTATGTAACTATTTTGTTGAAATCTGTCTCATCCATTAGGCTACAATCTGTTGGAGGGCATGTACTAGGCATATTCAGTTTATTCTAACCCTGACATGTGCCCAAGTCTAGAAAACACCTGCCTATTTGGTGAATTTTTTTCCATATTACTTGCACTCCTTATTTCAGCTTGAAATATGTAAATTATTATGGAATCATGTGTCTTTTTTTTTTATTTGTTTCAAACCAGCTATTTGTTTATTCAGTCATTGATAGTTTTCTTTAGCCTTGCTTACCAACTGTTCTCATTACTTAAATCAGTTATGTTGATTTCTAAACATAAGTGAAAATAGCATCTAAGTGCATTCTAATGATAGGTTTGTAATTTATACAAAGAAAAATGTTTATATCGGGCCTCTCTAACAAGTTAAAGAAAAATTTTTTTAAACATTTGTATTAATATCTACTTATAAATGCATAGGTCACATAATTGCTTCTTTTTAACAATTTTCTGTTTGGTGCATAACAGCATTTATAATATAATGCTTTTGTCTCCTAAATGTTCACCTGAATATATACCCGCATAGTTGGCAAGCTACTCATGTTTATATTTTCCCATGTCTGAGAGTTAACATATGTTCTTAGCCACTGAGGACCAGTAAATACTGTCAAAGGGACACATCTGAGCAATGCAGTTTAATGCATCACACTGTAAATTCTCTCGGCCACATAGTGGTGCCTTCCCCTCTTTTGAAACAAATATTGCTTTTCTTTGGTGGTCTTACTTTCTTCTGACCTGGAAAGAGTTTGTTTAATATTGTAACACAAAAATTCAAACGGTAGTGCTAGACCTGAACAAAATAAACAATGAATGGGCATCAGGCTCAATGTTAAAATATAATATTTAGAGGGCTTTAAAAAATTCTTTGTAAAAACAGAGTAAAGATGAGCAATAGAATATTGAATCCTTCAGAAACAACAGTGTAGCCTGGGGAGACCAGTAATTACACGAAAGGTTTATGGAAACATCTTTAAACTAAAGGATATCATAACTCACAGAAATTTGGAGATGAGAAAATATGAGTTACAAGCAGGCCTGCAACCCACTTTCTCCCTTTTATGCCCAGGCCAAAAAAAAAAAAAAAAAAAGATCCATTCAAATCCCCTTGTAAACTCTTTTAACAAGATATCATGGCAAATACATTAATTATACTTACCAGCAGAAGGAGTTCTTATCTATGGACTTCCTTTAATGGGATATACCTGGTCAAAGTACTTTGCTTATTAAATGTAAATCTTCCGTTTATGGATTATAGCTAGAAATACTAGAGAATATCATAACAGTTCTAGAACTAACGGGGAATAACAATGGAGTTGTTTTATAAAGAAAACACTTGCTTTCATTTGTGCTAGCAGTATCACTTTCATAGAAATGTTAAAACTTAATCAGAATATAACCCGAGGCTAGAAGACCAGCAGAGTTGTGCTGACAGTCTCAGATTTTTCTATTTTATGCATGCCCTGATATTGCCCCTGTCTTTGAATTATCAGTAAAGTGAGAAGAACTATGACTTCTGTACGTGTGATTTGACAATTTCCTTCCTTGTGTTTTCTAACGTAAGATGCCTGGAAGGCATCTCCATAGGCCTGAGCTGCAAGAAACCCAGGTTGAACTTTGTTAGGGGTCTTAACCCAAGTGCCTCTGAAGGTAACCATATGCAGAGGTAAGTTATTTAGAGTTGTGATAAAGTTAAAATGGGACCTTTAGGGTGGAGCCCTAATCCACTGGTGTTCTTATAAGATGAGGAAGAGACACCAGGGATGGGTGTAAACAGAAAAAAGGACAGTGGGAAGATGGATGTCTGCAAGCCAAGGAGAACAGCCTCAGGACAAACCAAACCTGCTAACACCTTGATCTTGGACTTTTAGCCTCCAGACGTGAGAAAATGAATTTGTGTTGTTGAAACCACCTGGTCTGTAGTATTTTGTTATGGCCACCCCAGCAGGCTAATACAAACTAATTTAGTTTGCCCTATCATTCCCAGGAATACATACTTTTGCTTAAAAGTATATGCATTTAATATGGTATATATTTTATCAGTGATTTAATTCAAAGTGAAAGATTAATGGAACCTTGGAACTTTAATGATGATGGTCTGTTACTTTAAAGATAGGGAACAGAGGCCAAGAAAGCAAGGTGACAAAACGTGTGTTCCTAAATATGGGGGTGGGGGTGAGATAGGCCAACAATTAACACATTTCTCTCATATATCCTAAACTACAGAGAAATGAGGGGAAAAAAAGAGAATCACAAACGTAGGCCAAAATATCATCTCTATTACTGTTAAAGGCTAACTAGACAAAGGAGCCTAATGGAAAGAAATGGGCTTGCTAAATGCATTCCCAAATTCATCATGAAAATCTACCCTATCAGGTCAGTGCCAGAACATGGCAGACATTCACACCACTCTAATTAACAGAGTCAAATGTTCTTCTTGAAAGAGAAGAATAGAATGATTGTTCCTTGTGTGTAAACAGTACTGAAGAAAAAATATATATATATATGGAGTAGACCTGCTTTCATTATCCATTGCTGCATATATCTTCAATTAGGATGGCGCTCAATGGAGAAAAATCATCTCAGATCCAAATGGCATCTGCTGGAACTATAACATCCAGGATGGCTTCTTCCCTAACATGTCTGAATCCTAGCCGGACTGGCTGAAATAGTGGGGGCTGGATAGCATTTGACTCTCTTCCTGCACAGTCTCTCTGTGTAGCTAGTTTTATTTTCCTCCCAGTGTGGAAATCTCAGTTTAGCCAGACTCCTTAGCTGGTAGCTTACTTCCTCCAGTAGACAAAAATAGAAGGTACTAGGCTTGCTTAATGCCTGAAATTTGAAGCTCTAGAATGATATTTTCACCATATTTTTTGATTAAAACAGTCATAGAATGAGACAAGATGCAAGGAGAGGGAAAATAGACTGTCTCTTCATGGAAGAGCGATATTAACAATTGCAAAGCCAGGAGCTATTTTTGCACCATTTTTTAGAAATAGGAACTACTAAAGGATCCCAACATGCCAAGTTCATTCTTACTAAATTTCAGTCTGATACTTCAAACGATCTTACCAGATATGGAATGGATAAAGTGTCAGAGGAAAGTCATGTGTGTTAAAATAATTGGGTTTAAACCAATATGAACTTAAGCTAATGTAAAAGGAAAATGCAAGAGTGAGAAAGGAGAGTTTTACGCTAATAATAATGAGTTACAGTAAATAAAATTGTTAATTGACTAATTATAGTAAAAGAAATAAAATATTTTTAAATTTAAAATACTGCTCACATGGGCTCCTTTAATATTTATTGAGTGTCCTATATGCCACACTCTGTTCTATCCTCTGGGAAGATAGCATATCAAGTCCATGATCTCATAGAGCTTACAATTTAGTGTGTATTTGTGTGTGTGTGTGTGTGTGTGCACGCGTATGTGTGTGTATGTTGAGGGGGTGGTCATGAGAAACAAATAAATGTATAAAATATAATAAAGAAATGTAAGGTGAAGAAGTGTAAAGCCAGATGAGAGGAAGAGAATGTTCCTATCCCTTTCCCTTCTGCACATTCTTTGGTCATAGCACAACCACTATAATAAACAAGTTATCTGTTTCCCCTTAGTTTTCCCCCAGGAGAAAGAGAACTTTAAGGAAAGAGATTGTATTTTATGCTCCAAATTTCAATTAGTACAGAGCCCGGATCTACTCCTGGCTCAGTCAGTGTCTGTTTAACTTCAAAATTCATCAGTCTGACTTCTCTTCCCCATTTTTCTGTAGGAAAGAAATATTCTTAAACATTTCTTTGCACAGCAATACTGAGCTCAAATATGCACAACTTATCTATCAATCTGCTTTCAATGTCATTTTCTAAAACTAGAAGACTAAACCTCTATTTTTAATGTGTTTAACAAACATACACAGAACAAAACATCTGACTGTTTCCCAGATGACACTGATATGCTCTTCTAGAAGGAATGTTCCACCAGTGTTGGGAACCATCTCTCTGAGTCATATTGACTTACAAATGAAACCCTGTTGCAGTTGGCTGCAGTTCACAACAGGCCTCCTTTAATTATGTTACCTCCTTTTTTCTTCTTTCCATTTTCCACTTCATTCTACCCTGTAATTATGTGAATCCAGTGTGTAATGTTGAGCAGGACTAAATGGGTTCTGGTACCAATTCCGTTGGGGAAGGGGGTTCCCCACACCAACAGGCAGACAAGTCAACTCAATTCTGACACTATGTTGCTGGAGATAGCGTCAGATTCCACAGGCTAAGGGTTCAGTTCTATAAGTCTGTCCTCCCCTACTTCAGATGCCAGTCACAAACCCAGATGGTTACCTGAGCTTCTGACTATCCAGCTACAGATTGGAGGTTCCCATGACCTCCTCCTTGGAATAGAGATGCCAGTCACAATCCAGACTGGTAGCTGTACTGAGCCACTGGCTATAAATCAGGGGTTCCCAAGATCCCCTTCTCAAGTTCTATTAACTTGCTAGACTGACTCACTGAACTCAGATAAAAAATTTACTTACTAGATTATCGATTTATTGTAAAAAGGTATAATTTAGGAACAGCCAGATGGAAGAGATGCAGAGGACAAGGAATAAAGAAAAGGTGCAGGGCTTCCCTGGTGGCACAGTGGTTGAGAGTCCGCCTGCCGAAGCAGGGGACACGGATTCGTGCCCTGGTCCAGGAAGATCCCACATGCCGCGGAGTGGCTGGGCCCGTGAGCCATGGCCGCTGAGCCTGCGTGTCTGGAGCCTGTGCTCCGCAACGGGAGAGGCCACAACAGTGAGAGGCCCGCGTACCACACACACACAAAAAAAGTGCAGAACTTCCATGCTCTCTCCAAGCTCACCACTCTCCTGGCACTTCCCTGTGTTCACCAACCCAGAAGCTCTCTGAACCCTGTCCTTTTGGGGATTTATGGAGGCTTCGTTACATAGGCATGATTAGCTAAATCAATGGCCACTGGCAATTGATTCAACTTCCAGCCCTCTCCCTCCCCAGAGATCAAGGGGATGGGACTGAAAGTTCCAACCCTCTAATCACATGGTTGGTTCCTCTGGTAAGCAGCCCACAACCTGAGATGAACTAGGGCCATACTAATTGTTAACTCATTAACATAACAAAGGACATCTTTAACTTTCTCAAAACTGTAGAAATTCCAAGTGTTTCAGGAGCTCTGTGCCAGAAAAAGGGACAAAGATCAAATATCTATTGCTTATTATAAATCAATATCACGAGGACTTAATAGCTGCCACTTTTATAATAGTATGCTTGATATGCACTAGACACTGCCTGGTGTGCTCTGACTTTCTTATATTTTTAAATTCCATTTAATACTGACAATAATCTATTAAAAGCAGATAATTAAACTGAGACTTAGAGAGTTCAGGACCATGGCCATAGTGAGAGCTTGTATGTGATCAAGCCAAAACTTGAAACCCTGCCTGGTTCGTTCCATAACTTTATGTAGTTAATCAGTTTGCTCTTATACTGTAATTAATGATCTGCTCTCAATTAGATATTTTATATCTTTTTGAAGGTCCAGATTGGTTGATTTTCATTACAAAATTTCCCCTGTTTTGGAGATAAATTAAATTATCTAATTATCTTTGGCTTCTAATATTTATTTATGTAAGGCAGTTCTTAATCTTTGTTGGGTCAAAAACCCTGCTGAGCATATGGGAAAAGAATATGGAAAGAAACAGCAACAACAAACTGTGGACATATGGACATCAATATATATAACTCGACTTCAGAAGGTTTGCAGACATTCTGAAGCATGTCCAAATTAGCCTTTCAAGTAAAATTTTCCAAAGTCCACGGAGACTATTATTTGCACACCCCAAATTAAATAGCATTGAGTCATGTATTGTGTTGACCTGAAACAAACCGACTGCCAGATATTTCTCTAGAAAACTAGGTTTATTCAGGATCATCAGAGAATTGCAATTCAGGGAATGCAACCATGGCCAGCAACATGCAAGTCCCTACACAGCAAGGGAGGGAGATTGCTTTTATAGAGAGGATAAGGAAGTTGGGAGGCCTGTAGTAAACAAAGAGTCCATGGCTTTCCACTGGCTGAGTCCTTACCAGGAAAGACGAGTCTTCTTATTGGTCTCTGCTATCTTCCCAAGGTGTGAGAGCTCTCCCCTTTCTGGTCTCCTAACTCTATTTAATTGAGGTTTCTCTTTATTAACTTTTCACAGTTGCAGGGTAAGGCTATTTAAATTTGTATCCAGCAACACAATTACATCAAAGGAAAGCCAGTTTGGTGTTAATGTGTCTTTATCACCTCAAAAATTCACTTTTAACTAAGTGAGATTAGATCTCTGGCTCAAAATTGGTTGTTCTTTCTAATATTATTTTGGAGACACTACATGTGTTTGTTGATTATTGATAATCAACCAGAACATTGTCAAGCATAGTTTTAAGAGCTTTACAAATATTAGCTCACTTACCATCAGTGACCTATAAATAAGTAATTAAAGTTTAAAAAGTGAGTTAATTAAAAGAGTTAGTATAAAGATTTGTCAAAAGATTATTAATGTGGTATGTGGGTTATTAAAAATTGGGAAATATTTCCTTAATGAATGTTAGATCATCTTGCATAAAATATATGGACCGCACCTTATGATTTATTCTCTTTTTTAAATAATATTGGCTATAATCATTATGTAAAATTGCATCTCAATGATAGAAGATGATCATTAGCTATATATTCCTATATTTTTGTTTTTAAAGAGAGATATATGGGAAGAAAGCAGGGAGTGTGAAACATTCTACTACTGTAGATCGTATCAGTGATTGCTCGGTTGCTCCAATGCCATCCATGATGTCCTCATGACAGAATTTGAGATAGAGAAGGAAAGTTGGCTGGAAGTGATAATACTGGTGTATCTGTGGCCAACCCTTAGATAGAAATTGAAGGAAAAGACATCATATTCTCCTTCCTGTTCTTGACACATGTACCACTGTTTGCTAAAACTTAGCCATTTTCAGTTTTACTCTTTTGACTGCATTTTTTTATATATATATATATATGTGTATAAATATATGTTTATTTATATGTATATATAAATAATATATAAATATATATGTATATATAAAATTAGATGGAAATAGAAAAATCACTGGTTATTAAAAAATTTTCATATATCTGAAATAGTCATTTGCTTATAGACAATGTTTTTTTTTCTGAAATAATGCAATTCATACAAATATGTGGTTGTTGAGGCTATTATCATAATACAAATTCCAAGACAAAAATCTGGAATGATAGTTCAGTGATGTGGGGTGGGAATTACTTTTACTTCATTTGAAAAAGAAAATTGTGTCGTAAGAGAAAGTAGAAAAAAAAAGCCTTCTAGAAAGAAAAGGGAATATAAAAATAATGTATGTTTTGACAATGATCACTTGCTTATATGAAGTCGTAGCAAGATATAATTCCCCCCGCCCTCCAGGTTCATCAGTTATAGTAGGGAGATACATTAAAAATACATCCATTAACGTATCTTCCCAATCACAATTTTAATGATGTTAGTAATGTTCTCTTTCCTTCTCTTTTCTCCCCTCTCCTCTCAACTCTCTGGCACATGTTTCTCCTCTTTCTTCCTTCTTTTCTTCCCTTATCTGGCCCTCCCTCCTTTCCTCCCTTTCTTATTTGCTTTCTTTTTTCATTCCTCTCCTTAACATTCTTTCTTTTCCTTCTTTCCTCCCTCTCACTTCACTTCACAAATGTTTGTAATAACTTTTATTTTTCAAGAAAACATTCTATAATGTGGTAAGTAAAGAGATGTCCTCAAGAAGCTTCAGATGTACAAATAGAGATTAACATAACAAAATGTTTAAAAATTGAGAAAGAACCACACAATCATAGGTTAAGTTTGGAACAAGGTTTAGGAGAGTTCTTATTATGCAGAGACAAATTCTAACTGGAATTACACTTCATGGAAGAGTTTAAATTAGGTTGGAGTTTGAGAGATGAGATAAAATTTCTACAGGGGAAAATTATGCTGGAAGAATTGGAATCTCAGACAACAAAAACAACATTATTAAAGACATTAATATAGGGAAAGTAGATGGCATTCATAGAAACTCAGGATAAAATTTTATAATAGCTCTTTTTTCCCCCAGAGAATACCGTGCAATGGGCAAGTAATACATTTATCTTCATAATCATAGTTAAGGAAGCATGAACATTTAATTCATGTAAGAGGATGCAAATGTAATATACATTGATAATGTAAAGAAAAATCTATGAAGCAAGAAGGGGGAAGAAGAGAGGAAGTATAAGGATTAACTTCTTAATAATAGATAGTGCCTAGAATGATTATAGTAATATTTTTTGAAACTGCAATTTCAAAGGAATAAATAAGATAAATTAAAATTTAGTTACAGGCTTACTTCACGTAGAGATTGTTCAGTTAATGACTTTTTGCCAAAAGTGATCTTTAAAATGTTCACGTTTTTAATGATTCTTTCTTTTTTAAAGAATGAAATTTTAGCCTCCAAACACACTAAATAAATATACTATTTGAACTGGAATTTTGATATTATGATTTTAAGCAGAGATACTCATAAAAACAAGTTTCTAGTCAGAAATCATGGTATACAATGTTTGAATTTTACATCCTTTCTTCCTCTATCCCTTCTTCTCTTTTCTTTCCTTTTTTCCCATCATTTTTTTTCTTTTCTTTTTTCCTCTTCTCCCCCCCCTCTTTTTTTTACCTCTCTTCCCTTCTTTTCTCTTTTTTTTTTTCTTTAAATTTCTCTGCATGCTGCAAAGTCTGAATTGTGGTCTCTTTCTCTTAGAACTACTTTTTCCAGTTGAACAATTATTCCAGTTACAATAATTCTGGTTGTTCTAACCCTGACACTGACCACCTTGGGTGAACTCACCATACTCCATTCAGTGTGCCTTAAAGTCACATTGTAAAATAGCAGTTTCCTATGCCCCATGCCACTGTAAGTTGGGCAGATGGCTGAAAAAGAAGGGTATCATGTTTCATAACAGGATTACTGACTTCCTTGATTGTGATCATCTTTCATAATAGTAGCCATCTTTGCAGCATAGTGCTTTCTGCAGGTACCCTTGTTAACATTACTAATTCCACTCTATCATCATTTTTGAAAAATAAGTATCATAGGTGACAGGGCTTAAAGTATTGAATGATACTTTTAAGAACAGTAATGATAAATACTAAAATTCAAAATAGGTGCAAAATGTATGCTGAAAAAGCTAAATATTTATAAAATAATCTTCAAGTTAGTGTGGATTATGTTACTGTATTTATCTCCTGTGATACTGGTTTTATGGTTCTTTTATTTGTTTCTTGATCAAATGACTTGATGTGGGTAAACTCTAAGCATCAATTTTTTTCAAGTATAAATTAATGATAATAATAATACCTATCATTAGGTTATGGTAACAGACTGTATTAGTCTACTAGGACTGCCATAATACAATACTCCAGGCTAAATAGCTTAAACAAGAGAAATTTACTTTCTCACAGTTCTGGAGGCTGGAAGTCCAAGACCAAGACACCAGAAATGTGTCCAGAGGTCTCCCTTTCTGGCTGCAGATGGCCACCTTCTGGCTGTGTTCTCACGTGGACTTTCCTCTGTGTGTACGCACTCCTGTTGTCTATTCCTCTTCATGTAAGGCAGGGGTCCCCAACCCCTGGGCCACACAGCAGGAGGTGAGCAATGGTCCAGCCAGTGAAGCTTCATCTGCCATTCCCCATTGTTCCCCATCACTCGCATTACTGCCTGAGCCATCATCCTCCCCTCCCCCCTCAGCCCTGGTCCATGGAAAAATTGTCTTCCACGAAACCAGTCCCTGGTGCCAAAAACGTTGGGGACTGCTAATCTAAAGACACCAATTCTATTGAATTAAGTCCCCACCTTATCACTTTAATTAACGTTAATTAAACCCTTGAAGGCCCTATATACAAATAAAGTCGTGCTGGGCTTTATGGTTTCAATATATAAACTGGGGAAGGGGAGGGGCACAATTTAGCCCATAACAGACATTTTTGGCTGTGCTTAAATTGCCTCAGATCTTTTTATCAATTCTATATGCCCATCTAAAATCTTCTTAGTGCTTTTGCTTTCAATGGCTTAATAATAAAGTAGAGTGGCATCTGCCACTCTCTCCCCAAGACTGGAGCCACTATTCACACTTGGAATTGCCTGGGAGTTTCTGTCATTCCCTTCTTCTCCCCTGCAGGCTCAGATTGACTTTAACTTAGACTGAACATTTGTTTGGCATCTTGAACTTTCCTGTCCCACTTTCTACCTATCATACCCCACACTCCCATTACTTAACTGGGAGCACTTCTTTTCTTAATAAATTACATGCACACAAATAATTGGCCTAGATTCCACTACAGGGTATCCTCATCTAAAAAAGATATTGCAAGGACTAACTGAGAGAATGCATCAAAAATCATTAGCCTGTTGTGGGGGAAGGATAAATTAGGAGTTTGAAATTAGCAGATACAAACTACTATATATAAAATAGATAAATAATAAGGCCCTATTGTACACAAGGAACTGTATTTAATATCTTATAATAAATCATAATGGAAAAGAATATTAAAAGAATATATATGTATGTATATGTGTGTGTGTGTGTGTGTATATATATATATATATATATATATGCATGAATCACTTTGCCGTTCACCAGAAACTAACACAACATTGTAAATCAAGTGTACTTCAATAAAATCTTTTTTTAATTAATTACCTTGGTACTTGCTCATAGTAAACATTCCATACCTGTTAGTTACTGTTTCATTAGTTATTTGTGTTTGTTATAGTTGCTATTATTTTGTTAATTTTATTATAATTCAAGGTTTATGTCATGCATCATAAGACTTTTGTACTTCAATGTTTTTTGCACTTCAGTATTTTTACCTAAAAAGATTGGTGAGAGTACACAACTGAAAGATTTCTGAAGATTAAATGAGATGGAACATAGACTCTTTTATCAGAATGATTCTCATAGTAATTATTAAATAATTATTAGTTTTATCTTATAGTGGGTATCTGCAGGATTCCCAAAATAGTTTGTCTCTTTGGAAAATACTCAAGACAGTTTATTAAAAGATCCCTAACTTGGTAAGAGTTCTTAAAAGCATACCATTTAAGAAATCTGGAAAAGATCTTGGAAGTCTTGCAATTGCACTAGAGAGAATAAGATACAAAAGTCAGAGGACTACATGTTGACCACTTTCAACTATATAAAACTGTAGTAAGAGACAAATTCGTGTTGCTTTACAGAGCAGAACTAAGGCTAGAGAGTATATTAAAGAGAAAGAAATGATTATTCTATCATTGATTTGTTCACCAAATGGTTTTTGAACACCTGCCATGTGTCAACCACTGATCTGGGTACCAAAGATAAGTAAACACAAAACAAACAAACAACAAACAAACAAACAAACCAAGTAAGAGTCACTACCCATGGGGAGTTTACATTCTGGTGAGGGAAAATTGAAATAATGGGTATCATTATTAATACTATTGAAGCAGAACTGTGGATGATCAAATTTAAGTATATGATGGAAGAAATTTTATACTTGGGTGGAAGTTGACTTTCAATGGTCCATCTAACTCAGAGAGCCTGTGCATTTATACAACTAAATGACTTATTTCTGCTGCACTGAATTATTCTCTAATGCTTTTTTATGTTTTTAAAACACATTTATATGCATTAATTTTATCTATTTTAGGTCAAAAATTTCTCAGTGAACTAGAATGACATTTATCTAAATTATTATTATATCATGAAAAAGGTTAATATACTTTTTGTTGGTGATAATATTATCGATAATAATAATGATGTTCTCATATATTATTTTGGAAATGACTCTTGTGGAAATAATTGAAAACCAGTATTCAGAATTGAGTTATGGTAAGAAGGAATAAGTCTATAAAAATGAAAACTAATTTTATTTCTAAATATCTCTCTTCAGGAGCTATTCCTATTCCGTACTCTTTAGTTTATGCCAGAGAAATGCCAGACAGAGATAGGAAGGAACATAAATCTATAACATGGGTTTTACATATTTGGTAGGTTGACCTAAGGCTTCTATTAGAATTGCTTAGGAAGAAAATCTGAAATATTGTTGTAAAGCTGTGAAACTGGAAATCGTGACTTACAATACAATAATTCCACCTGTAGGCATATAGAGTTAGGCAAGTTCTTTCACATGGACATTGGGGAAAAATTGGCAGAAGTATTCAAAGCACCAATTTTGAAATAACAAATAAGTAGAAGCAACTCAGATTTTTATTGACAAGAGAAGAAGCAAAAATTAGTTGTAGTATAGTAATACAAAGAAATATAATTTACTGGAAAATTAATAATTATAACCACGTATATACATGTGATTGAATATTGAAAAACATATTTGATTAAAAAAATCAAGTCAGAGAAGATAGTTTTATATACAAAAATATATTAAACTTTTTTGTATGTATTATAAGATCTATTTATAATATATACAAAATATATTAAAATTGAAGAAAGAGAGGTAGATATGACTGCTGAAGAGAAAAAATTGTTTCCTATAAAACTAAAAGAATGACCAAATATTAAAATATTTATTATGATTAGTTATATAGTAGTCTTTTTTAAAAATATACTTACAAATATACAATATATACAACATATACAATGCACATTAATATGTACTTATATATATTTAGAACAATACATAACATACAATGTGCTTATAATAATTTTTATTTTATTTGCATGCAGTATTAAATAACAGGTCTAATCAACATTTGAGTTTTGGAAGGTGATATCTGACATGTATAATTTAAATAATTTCCTCGATGTTTCTTTTGCATACAAAGTTTGAGATCTTGTGAGGAATGTACTCATCAGACTTGCAAATTAGAAGAATCATTTTGGGAGGCACTTTTTTGGTAAATTGGAGGCAGATAAAACAAAATGTAAGACAGTCTGGAAGAAGGATACTTCAGGTTTTATTAAAGAGAAGAGGAGTTTCTAAACTAGGTCAGTGACAAGGAAATGAAGAGGAGGTGTGTGTATTTTCAATTAGCAAAGTTTACTTAATAATTGATTAGATGAAGGAATTATGATTATGGTTGAATGAGAAACCTAGGAAATTTAACATTTTTCTAGATTATATCACCTATTGTTTCACGGGTTGTCGAGTAGGGAAGACTAAATGTGAGGAGTCTCAGAGAGAGATAATAAGGATGCTCTGAGATTGGTTCAGTGTGAAGTGCTTGGGACAGATCTAGATGTAGATGGTCAGTAGAATGTTGGATACATGAGTCTGGAATTTTGGCAACGAGTATCATCTAGAGATTTCACAATTGATGACTAAAGTTTTTCTAGAAAAGCAATGTAAAATTAGAATAGAAAAATATGGAAGCCTGAACACTTTGGGCACTACGCCACCAAAAAATGATCCAGAAGAAGAGGAACCTTAGAATAAATGAGGAAAGGATTACCTCACCAAGAGCCAAAAAGGAGAAGGAAGAGAGAGGAAATATTATCCAAAGAAAATATATGGGTCAATTGATACAGAGGTTTAGGAAAACAGATCCTGGGGCTGAGTTATGAAAAAAAGGTGAAGAGCAAAAAAAAAAAAAAAAGTTGAAGAGCAGTGAGACCTGCAAATAGGATGGAATTAAGAGACTGAACATATTTATGAGAAAAAAGCATATTTAATAAATGTTGAAAATAGTCTAAATATCCAAGAAAGTGAGATTAAATAAAGTTGTATACGCATGTGTATTAAATAAATCTATATATGTATGTATATCTCACCATTATATTCAGCTTATAGTTATGTCATTAAAAATTACATTATCAAATAATAATTAATAAAAAAATTATTTGTGATATAAGATTAAATGTAAAGCGATCTTTAAAACTTCACATGCAATGCAATCCCATTCCTGTAAAATATAACTGCAACAAAATATAATACACAGTTAAGGTAATCAATCTATTATCATGGAAAAAAAATTCTACATTAATACATTTCCAAATTTCTTCTATGAACATATTTTATCTATATAATCAGAACAAAAGTAAATTTAGTTATATAATAGTTTCACATTTTCCTATTCCTCAACATGCTCCATTCTCAAATTATCCTCATGCTTTATAATAATTGCTTTTATTGGATATATCCTTCACCTTTTTACCACTGTCTCAATTCCTTACACTTCTTTGTAAACACACCAACTTTTAGTTTAGTCCAACTGTCCTCCCATCCTACTCTGGCACCAGCGTAGCAGCTGTAAGTGGCTGGAGAAAACACATGAAACAGCTATGTGGACTCACTTTATTACAAGACTACTAACCTCATATAGGCTCTTAATCCTGTTGACTATCATGTGATTTTTTTTTTTCCTTTTTCCTCATGCCTCTGATATCGCTATCCCTAAATTCAATCTCATTGAGACTCTTTCATTTAGAAAATAACAGCAATCAAAAGTGAACTCTCACCACATTTACAAACTTACATACATTGGTTCCCATAACTTTAGCCCTGCTCCTGTTACCATGTGCAAATGACCTGCCTATTCCCCATAGATCTGTCCCCTCTCACTACAACATTAAGGAGCCATAAATTTCCCCTTCTCTCTCTCTCGGATCATCAGTGTTTTCCTTTCATCAATGGTTTCCTTTCTGTTGGATCCTTCTCATCATAAATTGCACTCTGTAATTCCACATTATATATATGCTATGGGCTTAATGTTTGTGTGCCCCCTGCCCCCCAGTTCATATGGTGAAGACTTAATCTCCAGTGTGATGTTATTTGGAAGTGGGGTATCTAGGAAGTAAAAAGGTTTAGCTTAGGCCATGTGGGTGGATCACTTATGATGGGATTATTGACCTTAAAAGAAGAGAGGAAAGAGCTCTCTTTCTCCTCCATGTGAGGACACAGCCAGAAGGCAGCAGTCTGCAAAGAAGGAGGAGGGCAGAGGGCCCTCACCAGACACCAAATCTGTTAGCACCTTGATCTTGGATATCCCACCCTCCAGAAGTGTGAGAAATAATGCTTGCTGTTCAAGTCACTTAATCTATGATATTTTGTAAAGTAGCTTGAATTAAACTATAACTTATGTATAATTAGCCCACATCCACCACCTACCATTTCTCTGCTCCTCTTTTTTGCCCGATTGCTAGAGTGTTTTCTATTCTTACCTCTTCCGGTTCCTCTTTTATTCTCCTTTGAGTATAATTCATGCAGGTCAACACATTCACTAAAATGTTCTTTTCTCAAGGGCACCAATGACTTTCCCACTGCTAAATTTGACAACTAATGCTCAATTCTCTCATTATTTTGGTCAATCAGTAAAATTTGAGCTGCTGACTCTTTCTTCCCTCTTCAATTGCCTTCAAGCCAACATCTCCTGACTTTTCTTCTTCCTCACTGAATACCTCTCAGTTTTCTCTGTTACTTACTCCTCATTATCATTTTACTTCCATTTCACTTGAAATATTCTCCTCTCAGATATACACACACTTCACTTACTAACTTCCTTCATGGCTTTGCTCAAAAGTCTCCTTTTTATAATATGAGAAACTATGACCATTCTATTTAAATTTGTGACCTACCAGTCAAGTATTATCCTCACTCTGGCTTATTTTTCATAAAAACACTATCAAGAGCAGTACATATTATAGTAATTTATTTGCTTATTGACTGTCTCCACCACACTAGAATTTAAATTTTATGAAGCCAATCATTTTTGACTGTTTTTTGAATTGCTGTACCAGTAGTGTCTATGCAATATTCAGTTAAAATGTAGGAGCTTAATAAATATTTGTAGAATGAATGGATAATAAATTTTTAAAAGAACAGCTACAATTAAAAGGGGAGATTAAAAACAGTAGAAGGTTATCATACTACTATTTGAAAGTGAACTACTTTTGAAATGTGATAATGCTTATATGGTCATGTGGGAAGATTAGTGAAGTAGCATGAAAATGGAGGTAATTTATTTTTCTTATGAAACGATGGCAAGTATGCTCATATCTGTGATTAAAGCAATATGTTTCATATTTTTATCTTTAAATATTCTACTTATACTTCTGTGGGATTTTGCCATAAGTCACCAAATTTCACTGTTTCAGAGTTTTTAGGTATATTTAACATGACTTATGAGATCCTTAAGAAGGCACAAAACTCTCTTTTCCCCTTTAATGGTATAGTTTAAACTCACCTGGACCCTACTTCATAGAATTGCTGGCATAGTTTTCAGTGCTTTCCTTAAAAATTTGACATTTGATGTCAATGATTACAGATATAAGAACAACTTGAAATTCTTTCCAAAGAGCAACCATTTTACTCTTATTTTTTTCATTGTCCTCTACATCATGTATGCATTATCAAGGATATATTCTATCTTTATAATATCTTAAAGCTTTCCTCATAAGTGTCATGTATGTCAGTATAGTCTTGTGATTTCTGCTTCAATGAACTACTTTTTAGATTATAAAATTAAATTCACTTTTATAATATTACTGACATTAATATTTGTGGAAGTCATGGACATGCCCTACGCAGATCCCATATCAAGGGAGAACCTGCCATGAGGAGTGGGGTTAGCTGACAAGCTTCCAGCTCCATGACTTTGTGATTTGCCAAAGAGTTCACACCAAGGCCATGCCCTCCTTGGGTTGCTCCCACTCAAGGACTAAGTAGAACAAGGATAGTAGAAGTAGACTATATCCTACCTAATACAGGACTCCCCTGGGTAAAAAGTAATCTTTGTTCTGAAATTCCTGTGGGCTTGGAGAGACTTTGTCATAGTTAGCAATGCAGACTGAAGCCCTAACTGTCCGATTCTCTTTCTTTCCCCATCTCTTTCCACAGGTGTTATATCTGCAATTGGGAGTGAAGGTACTTCCTGATTATTTCTGCTCTCTTCCTTTTTTATCTTTCATAGATGTCTGTCTCCCTAATAAGCCCAATAAACCTCTTGTACTTCAAATTTTATGTAGGCATCTGTTTTCTTGGAGAACCCAATTTGATATTTTTTCAGAGCTTAAACATAAGAGTATCTTTCCAGTTACCTATTACCAATCAATATCTATGGAAATTTCAATATGTATTACTTGAGCTTGTTAAGAGCGGCAGATACCAGGTTTAAACTAGCTGAAGTAAATTGAGGAATTTATTAGAAGAGTGCTATGAAATCTCATGAAACATTCAAATGATTAAATAAAATCATCTTTGAAATGAAAAAAAAAAAAAAAGAAGGTTGAGCTTAGTAACAATTGTACCCAGGAACTAGAGCACCATGTTTTTCTCCATAATTTATATCTGAGTTAATCTGGTAACTTAGTTCATTCTTCTCTTTAATATCAGTATGGGTTTCTGTTTGAAAAACAAGAGAGAGAGAAAGAGACAGAGAGAGGGTGGTACCCAATATTGTGAAGAGACAGTATCCATTATACTTCCATGTGTCCCCCTCACCCCCCCAACCATGTCCAAATTGTAGGGAAGGGACCCATTGTCTGATTTTTCCACTTTGGCCCATCAATTATAGCCAGGGGCCAAGGTCACTTTGAACAAAATGCATGCTCCCATATTAATGATATACACAGAAGAAATAGTTAAATAAAAATTTAAAAAGGCAGGAAACAAACGTAAGAACATATAAAACAACAAAAACAACATGAAGGTACCAATGTACCCAGTAGACTGTATTATATCAATTTACTGTTTTTTTATTTAATCCAATTATATTATAAAAATACTGCTTTTTAAATAGCACTCACTATTACTTATATCTTTCTTTGGGGCATAGAAATCACTATTCTCAAATTGTCCCATTGACATTATTTTGTATTTACAGTATTTACTGGCTACTGCAACTAGAACTTTCTACTTTCTCATTTAACAATATTGATGTACAATCTTTGACTACCACGTGTTTTCCCAACTTTTAAATCAGAGAGATAAATTTTATATTTATATTTACTGGTAACTTGCCATGTTCCAAAAGTTTGAGATCACATACAAAAAAAGTCTAAATATGTAATAAAATAATGTAATACAAATATTAAATTAAGTTAGATTAAGTTCAGTACTTAGGGAGACATAGTACAGAGAAATATAAATATTATTTCTTACACTATTACAAGAGGTGGGTATCAAATCGAAATCTAAGCTTCTCTGGTAACTAATGAAATAGAGAAACATAATCAGTGACCAATTACTATACATATATACATATACATATATATTTTTTCTTATAAGAGAAAAACAAGCTTTCCTTGGTACTGAAGTAAAACTGACTGTTCTCCCATGGGTCTTTATACAGAGAAAACAGTGTAATGAACTTGAAAATGTTCTCAGTGACATTCTGACAATAAATGTACCAAGAGTTTTTATGTAGGTCTTACTAATGGATGTCCTTCAATATAAGCCAGAGACATAACATCAGAAAATAATTCAATATAAATTAAGTTCATGAGGTGTAAGATAATGTAGTTCATGTATGTCATTCAAGTAGTTGAGTTGTAATTCAGTTCCCTGATGGTGATATATACATATATATATATATATATATATATATATATATATAATCATTGTGTTGGATTTATTTTTTGTTTAAAATCATTGATACAAATTATGTGAAATTTTATTTAAGCATTCAGTTTTATTTATTGATAGAAAAGGTATTAAGCAAAATTTTCAAAATGATATTAATTGAAATATGTCTGCAACTGGAGCATTAATATGTTATTTATTGCCTACCTATTTTGTGCAAGTGCAGTGTGAGCACTGAGGATACAGCAGTAAAAAGAGTGAGAAGGTTGCTACCTTCCTGGAATTGAGGAGGCTAGGGAAGCAATAAACAGGAAAGGAAATGATAGAAAACAGTTAAGACTGATAAAGGCTAAAAAGAAAATTAATAGGGACTCCGATAGGGAGAACTTTGTAGTATCTACTTTAAATGGATTAGTCAGGAAAGGATTTTCTGACAATTAAATATAAAAGAGTAGATAATCATGCTAAATATCAGAAGAGTGTTTCCAAAGCAGTGTCTCTACGTGGATAGACCCTGTGTGGGGAAAGGACTTGACCTATTTGAGGAACTGAAAAGATGGTATGGGAGGAATGTAGGAAAGCAAGATGACCAGTATAAAATAATGTTGGGGAGATTGTCAAGAGCAAGATAATACTTGTAAGTATAGGCCATTATAAGGAGTTCAGATTTTACTAAAATCCAGGTACATTTGTATTTTAAGCAAAAGGGTGAAATGATATGAATTATTGTATGAAGAAAACCCTCTGGTGATATATGCCAATTGTTTCAGAGGACAGTGAGAATGGGATAGTGGCCAAGTTGTATACTATCACAGTGGTCCAAGCAAACATCTGACAATAAATTCAGCTTGAGTGGTGGCAGCAGATGTATTTTGGGGTTAGACAGGTTAGATGTGTCAAACGAAGAAAAGACTCAAGCATGGCTCCCAGGACTCTGGAGTAACTGGGTGAATTATATTTAAATTTAAATTGCACACAGTGAAGAAAGGAAAAGTTTTGCTGGGGATGGAGTGCTCTGGAAGCAAGAGTACCATTTTGAATATGCTAAATTTGAGATTACCATGAGGTCTCTGAAAGAAGATTTTAGTTCTACGATCTTTAAGATATCCTTAGAAAGAGTTTAAAGCCATGAAACTAGATGAGACATCCTAAAGACATACTACAGATAGAATAGAAAATTGTCCTTCAGAAAACTGATATTTGGAGTTTGATTCCATGAGAAGGATGCAGAACAGAATATTGAGTTTTAAATGGAGGAACAAACTAGTAAAATGGGAAGAAAAACATGAGAGAATATAGTTTTTCAGAAGCCAAGAAAAAGAAGTGATTAAAGACTGTGGCTTGTGTGTATTCTGAACTTAAGAAAAAAAAAGTATCTATAGAATAATATAATTTTAAAAAGGGAAAATAATTAATAGAATAATTAATTTTCTCACATTGATTTGAATTAAAATAGGCTAAATATCAGAAAACAAGGATTTCCATCAGAATTCTAGACTTCTGCTGAGAAAGTGGTTTGTTTACATTATGGTCTCCTGGGTTTCTTATTATATCACTCATGTCTTCACTATTAGAAGGACTATTTCAGTCATAACCTTGAAACATGATTCATCCGTTCTCAAACTACAGAATTTAGGAGTCTACTATGGTATGGATTATTATATATACTTCTCAAAACAATCTTATGAGGTAAGGATTTTTCATGTCATTCCATTATACAAATGGAGAAGTGGAAGTTTTGCAAGTTAAAATGACATACCTATATTTCCACAGTACAAAATTGGAGTTTGAATAAAACCATGTCTGACTTCTGACTTCTTGAGTAAAATCATGTCAAAATTCTGATCCTATCCTCTTGGCCATTTTGTGATGGTTAGTTTTCAAGTAATATCACCTTCTAAGATATATTTCCAAATCTATGTCTTTATTTATACTGGTCAAATTTTAAGTCAAAATTTGTTAAATTCTAAGTTTGATATATTAGGCAAGGTATTTCTTCTTTCTTCATTGGCTCTGTAAATTTGAAAACCAACTCATCGTTAGTTTGCATAATTATAACCTGGCGCATCAGTATTTCAGCTATTTGTCCTCCACAGTGTAGTTGTTTAAGCTACTTAAACAATGCAATCTGAAGAATACTTTCTCTGTTTTATTTGTTAAGAATATGACATAATTTATTCCATATCCTTATCTTGCATATATTATATGTCTATTTTAACTAAGGCAGTCAAGTTATTTTTATTTTATCCACTTTAAACACACGTGTCAAAAATTAGATAAAATAATTATTCAATTTTCTTTACAGCACTTAAATAATCAGTAATTTCCTGCATGTCAGAGAAGAAAATACGTGGGTGAAATTAATAATTTAAATAGATTTATAAAGCTTATTCTCTAGATGACTATATTCTATTTAGTATAGATAAGCTGCTATTGCTACAGCTATCAGGGCATCTTAAAACAAAAGGAAAGCTTTCCTTGAAAAGAGATAATATGATAATTGGTCTCCCACTCAATTGTAGATGTTTTATGTCTAAAATACTTGAAAGTTAAAACAAGCATTATATTCAGTGTTAGATGGATTATGATCTGGATCTTCCCATTTCAATGATAAGAATAAAGTGAAACGGAGTTTATATACCAATGCATTTGTCACTCAATAGTTCATCACTATTTCCCTCCAGTTTTTCACAGTTTAATCTACTAAAAATCTTTTTGGACATTAGAATGGAGCATACTATAATGCCTGATTGTGTCATTTTTGAAGGCCTTTTGTTTACCCAGCTGTGAAGACGAAGTTCTCATGTAAGCAGCTAAGAAGCTTGCGCATATTGCCTTAGTTTTTTCATCTCTAAAAGGGGGATAATATTCATAAAATTTAGGATGTTTGTGAGATTAAATTATCCATGTGAAATTCTTAGACTGGTCCTAGGCATATAGATAAGTTATAGTAAATGCTAGTTTTATTGCTGCCTGCTTTGCGCTAAGCTCTAAACTTTATTTTAAACCCTTATAGTTTTCTTCCACTGCAACTACAATCATTTTCCCAAGACTACTTCTTATGTCAAAATTTTGTGCCATTTCTCCCTCCTCCAATTTCTATAAATTTTGAATGATGGGTACATTGATTTCCTTACCAAAAATCTTAACTGTGTTTTCACAGGGCTCAAGGCAAGAGGAGCATAGAGTGGCAGCTTTCCTTCCCAACTTTTGTTCTCTTAAGACCCTCTTACTTAGCCCTGCTTGTCTGTTTTTTCACAAATACCTTTATTTAGCCTATATTTTCAAGCCCAATTCACCTTAATTTTCTCTAGTTCATAACTATTGGTATTTACTTTCATATCCAAGTTATGGAAATATTTCTAATTACTTATTTCCCTAAAAGCTGTTGAATCCTCCTTGCTTCTGTCAGGGCTCCCATGCAAGGATTAGGATTCATATTTAAAAAATGGAGTCTACCGGAATTTTACTAACAGCTCTCAAATTAATATCCCCTAACTGAATTGCCACACTCTGCTCACCAGGAGCAACGTCCTGCTACTTTATCTTTGAGCTGTTTGGCTATTTGCCTGATTTATGCTTGAAGGTTTTTAACCCCTAGAGGCATCTAATCTTGTTCACCTAACAGAAACTCTTCTAACAACTAGTCTAGCCTCCTGGCATCTACATGATTTTATTAGTTAGAATGTAAGAGAAAACTGATTTCTATATTTCTTTTTTTAAATTAATTTAATTAATTTATTTACTTTTGTCTGTGTTGGGACTTCTTTGCTGCGCGCAGGCTTTCTGTAGTTGCGGCGAGCGGGGGCTGCTTTTCGTTGCGGTGCGCGGGCTTCTCATTGCGGTGGCTTCTCTTGTTGTGGAGCACGGGTTCTAGGTGCGTGGGCTTCAGTAGTTGTGGCTCACAGGCTCTACAGCGCAGGCTCAGTAGTTGCGGCGCACGGGCTCAGTTGCTCCGCGCATGTGGGATCCTCCCAGACCAGGGATCGAAACCGTGTCCCCTGCATTGGCAGGCAGATTCTCAACCACCGGGCCATCAGGAAAGTCCCATTTCCATATTTCTAAGTAGAGATTATGCTTACTTTGTAACTTGATGTAGTAGCAACAACATAGCCTCAGGTTCAGACGCCATCCTTTACTCATTTCATGAGAAGGTGCAATTTTCTTTACTTTTTGATATTCTGTTTTTGCATTCAGACATAACCTTTCAACATATACAGAATGAAAATCAGGTCATTGACATAAATTTTCCAAGTAAAACACAAAACAAAATGATAAGATGTCAAAATGGCTTAAAAACCAAACAAACAAACCTGACAATACCAATTGCTGGTAAGGACGTGGAATGATGGAAGCTGTCATTCATTGTTGACGGGTATGCTAAATGGTAGAGCCACTTTGAAAAATAGAGTGAAACTTTTTTATAAAGCTAAATATAATCTTGCCATATGATCCAGAAATTGTGCTCCTAAGTATTTACGCAGCTAATTTGAATCCTCAGGTCCACAAAAATACTACATGCAAATCATTATAGCAGTTTCGTTCATACTTGCCAAAAACTTAAGAAAATCAAGTCTTCAATAGGTGAATAAAGATCAAAAGTGTCTTATTATCTTTGGGACCTTATTTACTTGAAAGAGATATGAGGTAGTTTTCTAGGTGGCTGATGACATTCAAAACTTGTTCAGATTTTGCTTACCTGGTTGTATATATGCATGTAAAAATTCATTAATCTGTATACATAAGATTTGTGCAATTTGATGTCTGAAGCTCAATTAGAAAAAAAATGAAACAATATTTGAAAATATTTCTTAAATAATATAACAATTTGTATGTGGAGTTGTAATGTGTTTTGTTTTTATAATAGAAAATGTTAAGCTTTCTACAGAGCATTTTTTACCAATAAAATATCATTTTTGAGACTGAGCTAATGGCCACTGTTAAATTAACAATTCATTAAGGAGTTGAAAAATTACTTCATGCTGCTATGGACATTATTGGCACATTGTATATAAGTCATTACCCTTCAGTATTAGAGTATAGGAGTGAGCAATACATTGGATTACAGGATTCCACAAATGGATTTGTATTTTGAAGCTGTTATGAGAAGTTAAGAACTTTATGTTGGAGTAGCCTATAAATCATCTTGGAAACATTTTGTCTCAACAGGTTGCTGACATAATTAGAAATATTCAAGATGGTAATCCATTATAAGTTCCTTCTCATTCTAAACCATCTTTTCACTGCATAAGAGTTCACATAAAATAAAAGGTTAAGAAATTGTTGCAGCATCAGGATATTATGAAAGCTAATGATAACTGTGAAAAATGTATATGTTTTACAAGGTGATTTTTAGGAATTGCAGTTAAATTAATATTTCAAGTATTTTCTCTCTTCTCACTGTCCCCCTCTCACCTTCCCAAAAAATCCTATCAGAATTTGGCAAAATTGGCTGGGAAAACTTAAGTGAAAAGAGAAAATAGTGACAGAGTTCTTGAGTGTGTGTGTGTGTGCATGCGTGTGAGTGTGTGTGTATAAATAAGGCTAATATTGACACTTAAGACTTCTATGGAACTAAATTTGGTTTGACTCAGTGAAATAATCAATATATTCTTATGTCATGTGGTGTCATGAAGGTATAGTCTCTGATTTATTATCTCTCGTTCTTTACACATAGGTCAAAGACTGTGTAACAGATTCTGTATTTTCCTATGTATTCCCTAGAACTATGTAGAGGTTTAAAGTAATTCCCCATTTTTCTGCCAACAAAGTTGCTCTCACCACCTGCTATGGATGCTCCTGGATTTTATGTCATTCTCCAGATTCACAAGCTTTAAGATAAATGTTCAGACATGTTCTACTTCACCATGGCCAACGATATCAATAGAAAGAACATAAATTCTACCACAAAGTCAGATTTCCTCTTTTCCTGATCAGAGTCTAAGCTTATACTTAAAAATCTAATAAACATAACAAAAAAGAGACATCTTAAAGAGACAAACATCTCAAAACTATATGCTCTGCAGCAAAAATGTTGAAGAGTATTCAATCAATACTGAGAGTCTGTGACCAAACTGAAACAGAATGGCTTGACATGAACTTCACCAAGGCAGAGACTGTGTATCACTCTACCAACCATAAACTATATGTAAGTGAGCAAAGGTCCTCAAACACTATCATTAATGTCACTGGATAGAGCTCCACAGCTGCTTTTTCTGCTCAACATCATCATATTTAAGAAAAACTTTTTAAGAGGAGAAAAAACAAGACACTATTTGAAAAAAAATTAGAATAGCCTTTGTCAGCAAAGATTGTGGAGGCAACAAAAATACATATGAAACTTCCTTCCCAGGTAGGAAACCTAAAATATTTGTATCCTTTCACTTTCAAATATAATATAGTACATCCATAAATTGAATCCCTTTCCTCTTCTGAGCTCATATTTTCAAATATTTTCACATTTTCGATTCAAGTACCTCATAATCTTCTAGTAGAATTTTGCTGAATCTTTGCAATGTTTTGTTTGACTCTCGTGCCATTAATTTTGTTTTATGATAATTTTTGTGCTTATTTGAATACATATGCTTTTCTATTAATCCAGACCTGTAGGGAGAGGACTTCAATAAAAATTATAAGGTAAAATTAAAAGTTCACAAGTTGGAATTATAGGACAGGAGGTGGAGTGATAACATCTGCTTTAGTGAGATTAAGTACTTTTTAGAATTTAGAATTTTTTTTAATTCAACTTTGTATACCTGTACTTTGTATAGCATAACTTTGAGTATCATAGTTGTGCAGTAAGCATTTGGTAAATAATTGATATTGGATGACTGATTGAACTTCATATCTATGGGAAATTTAATAGGAAATTACCATTTAAGCCAGACCACACCTAAGTAAAGCTTTTCTGTACTTCCTCATTTAACACCTGGTGCTTCTTTTTCCCTCCTACTAGACATAATCACTATTTTATAATCTTATACTATTCTACTCTATCTTTACTATGTTCTTGTGGTTCAAAAAAATTTTATTAATGACTATCAAAATATTATGAAAAAAGTTTATCCTTGAAGTTTACCCTGGAATGAAGATATTGCTCTTTTACTATAACTTTTTTCTTACTTTTCTATTTATGCCATGATCTCCTATTTGGGGAATGCATTCTGTGTTGGGGTACATATATCCATAAATTTTGAATTCTTCCTAATAAACTACTCTAGGGTCTGTGGAATCTCTAAAAACAAATAAATAAACAACAACAAAAAAACCCACTCCATTTTCAAAGTATTATTGGATATTTTTTATCCTAAAACATATTAAAATTTCAGAGTAAAGTATTCTTTGTTGATGAGAGTAAAGTCTTTTTTTTTTAATAATAACTAAAATTATTTTAAACTAAAATTTGGCTGAATAATTTAAACAATAATTGTTGACATAAAAGTCATGGGTATGACAGAAAGAAAAAAAACACAACATAAAAATAATATTAATGATAAATAATTGTCTTTTTAAGGGGATTAGAGGACATCTCTGAACTGAATTCTATTGTGCCATATATTCAGTTTGTGAGTGTTTTTCCTCCAGCTGGCTTGGGCATGTGAAGATGGGATTTGAGGCTCTGTCACCAGGCTGGGGTTTTTGTACTCAAAGTAGAAGACTGATCCTGTAGAGGCTGAAGACCATGGCGATATTCAGGTCTTATTTCTTACTTTGTGTCTTTGCCCATTGAGTTATTAAAAATGTTACTTCTGGAGGAAATAGACATTCTGTCATGTGTGATAAAGAAATAATAATTTTCAGTCCATGACAGTTAACTGGGAAACCTCGTACCATATAAAGAAGTGTACTCCACACTGGATTATAAGCCATGCAAATATTTGATGAAGGCTGGCTTTTGAAAAAAATCTCATTATTAATTAAGGAAATAAACTTAATTTCTCTCCCACCCCTGCACACTTGCTTTCTTTTTTCTCAAAGAAAATTTTACCAGTACAATTTCCTCTTTACTCCTTTATCTTCTGGATGGGGCAAGGTACCTTTTATAATTCTATGCCTTGGCAACTGATAAGAACGCTGAATGGAATCAGGTCACAGCAGAGCTTCTACATTACAGCCCTGTCAAAACTCATGCTTTACTCTTCCCAAAAGTTTGGAAAGCCGATTAAATTGAGTACTGGTTATGTGCACAGCCTAAAATGTGTTTGGTGAACAAGGTGATTTCAGGTGTATCTTTTATGTCTAAAAACTTCTATAAATTTTTGTTTCTTATATTTGACAATAGACCTTTGAATAAATGTGGTATCAATACAGAGTCATAATTTGCATAGTCTCACATCATTAAAATAACTGAAAAGTTAACCTCAGTGCAGTACTGAAAATGGCAGAAAAATAGCCTGACACATATATTCATTTCTTTGTTGTTTATTTAATAATGCTGACAATAAACAAGCAGCGCATGCAGTCAGTGGAAAGCAAAACCAAGTTTTGCTTCTAATCTATAGAAATAATGTAACTGAAGTTACTTGGGGAAAACATGATTGAATGAGCAGGCTCTTGCTTGATATTATGAGGAAGGATTGTTCAGTTAAACAAGAAGTGAAAAGGTGGTAATAAGCAGTAACAGATCCTCCAGGCACAGGCAATTGGCATTAGCATCTGGTTGGTTCACGTGTGCAATCAATACAGCAGGTATTATAGCCCATGAATTGAGCAGTGTCTCCTCCACTTGCTCTCTAAGGAGCTTACATCAGTAAAATAAAATGTTTTGGTTGTTTTTGGAGGGAAGTTACATATCTGATGATTCTACTTTTGTCATGTTAGATATAGTAATCCTGATTTGATATTTTTGCTTTAATAAAACAGATGAGTAAAATTAAACATATTATCTCCTATAGACGCATTAAAGATTGACCATATATTTAACCTGCATGAGTCCATGAACCATATTTTTATTGTTTTTGTCTGTTAATTGCAGTAGTATTTTCTATCCAACCTACTCATGCTGCTACTGAAAAGTGAGCTTTTCCCAAGCATACTTTCCTGATGTCAACCATGTACTCAAAACCTATAGCTTCACTATGAACAAAAGACAAACTTGTATTGGGTTGGCCAAAAAGTTCATTCGGGTTTTTCCATAACATCTTATAGAAAAACCCAGTGAACTTTTTGGCCAACCCTATATTAGAAGTCCATTAAAACCTGTACTCAAACTTTAAAAAAAAATTAACTCCTACTAATCTTCTTAAGCTATTGTTCTAGTGCATTCTGACTGTACTTTCTGGTAATTAACGAACAAACCTTGCAATTTACAATCCCACACCTTTGCCTGTGTTTGTTGTTCCTTCTCTTGGAAATATTCTTCATTCTCCTTCTGACATAGGACCAATTTTTACCATAATGTGAAGACCCATTGCTTGACCCCTACCTGAATTTCTTGATGTAAAATAAAAAGCTCTCTTCTAAAAAATTCAAGAGTTTACTTTCACTGCTTCTGGGGTTCTTATACTGCTGTGTAAAACAGTTGTCTGTGAGTTTGTGTTATTGTCAATAATAACAATATTAAGTGTTTACTAAGGGTCAAGAAACCTGCTACAATATTTTTATGCACAAACATATTTACTCAGGCAAATATGATTTTATCTCAAATTTTTAAATCAGAAAACTAAAGCTTAAGAGGTGTTAAGTAAATTGCTAAGCCCAGAGCCAATGACAAAGCTAGGGATCAAATCCATGTTGGTCTTACTCTGAAGCCTAAAAATGACAACCCTTACAATTAACAGTAAACATCTTGAGGATAAACATTCTCTCTTTTCTGTATTTGTACATTCTCAAACAATTAGCATAGTAATTTATAAATCCTAAGCCAGAGATTTCTTTTTTTTTTTTTTTTTGTGGTACGCGGGCCTCTCACTGCTGTGGCCTCTCCTGTTGCGGAGCACAGGCTCCGGACGCGCAGGCTCAGCGGCCATGGCTCACGGGCCCAGCCACTCCGCGGCATGTGGGATCTTCCCGGACCGGGGCACGAACCCGTGTCGCCTGCATCGGCAGGCGGACTCTCAACAACTGTGCCACCAGGGAAGCCCTAAGACAGAGATTTTTAAAGATGATTGCATATTAGAAAGAATGGGAGGTTTTAAAAATTCCTATGTCTGAATATACCTCAGTCCAATGGTTGGGGACAGGTATACTGGAAGGCTAGGTAAGTGTGATAAGTTGCCTGAGTGAAGATCTACTGACTTGAGATTTCATTTGGTATCTACTGAACTCAATGAATGAATAAAGGTACAATATAAATTACAGGCATACCTTATTTTATTATGCTTCATTTCATTGTGCTTCACAGATACTGTGTCATTTATGAATTAAAGGTTTGCAGTCACCCTGCTTTGTCAGATGATGGTTAGAATATTTTAGCAATAAAGTATTTTTAATTAAAATACATACATTTTTTTTTAGACATCATTCTATTCCACACTGGATGACTACAGTATAGTGTAAACATTACTTATATATATATTGGGAGACAAAAATATCATGTGACTCATTTTATTGTGATATTTGCTTTATTGTGGTAGTCTGGAACTGAGCTCACAATATCTCAGAGGCATACCTATGTGTCCCTGATTGGATATAGGAATATAGTACAAATGAGCACACCTGTACACATAATTGTACAGATAATATTTGGATATGGCCTGCATATAGTATAAATGTAGAGAGAGTATCTTTTACTATAATCATCTGAAGTAGTTGATTTTTTTTTTTCCAGTCTGTTGAGGAGAGGTGAACCAAGAGTAAGTAAAGATTTTAAGAAGAATAATGTGATCCAAGTTTTGCTTTAGAAAGAGTAATGCAATAGAACAATAATGTAGGATACATTTAAGTGAGAGATGCTCCAGAACCTAAAGTCCATAGTGCCCGTTGAGAAGGTTTTGCCATTTCCTTAGTCTTGAAGAACAAAGGGACAAAATAATTATGATAAAGTAGAAAGAGAAATAACAGGTAAAATATGAAAGGTACTAAAAAAATGCTGATATAAACTTAATACATTGTATCTGAGAGAGTGTTTGAATGTGTGACACTGTAGTAATTGAGGAATGATGGACAGTGATTAGGAAAACAAAAGGAAGAACAGATTTGGAGACCCAAAGTGGAGAACTTATTCTCATATCTGCTTAATATCCTTGGTTTCTACATTGATCTTAATATTTACTGAAGTTAGAGGTTATTTCTGTCTCTAAAATTAGTCTAATTTTAGTTCAAATTGGATAAACAATATGGATATGGTGGAAATTGCACCACACTAAGAGATTATGTTTCTGCTCCTATATTCATGGTGCTATTTTTTTTTTCATATATCTGAGCAATTCTGGACCTGACATATATTTCAAAGATAGACATAAATGTTTTTGTCTGCAAACCCCAGTGTGCATCAAAGAGACAGTTGGGGAATTTTTATACACTCTCCTGAGACAGAAATAATTGGCTGTAAGAACATTCAATCTTAACCCCACTACCTCAATCAAAGAAGCTATTAGTGGAACTTCTCTGTTCTTTGGTGGCAACATTAACAATCATTCTGATATATTTTTAAAACTACTTCTCATATTAGAAAATCTTCCTCTAGAAGCATTACATATTCCACTTGCTACAAAAGTGTCAATTTATATTTCTGAGAAAGATGTGCTTAGTTCTTAAAGGATATTATAAAGGAATAATAGATAATAGGTGCAATTTATATGCATGTCCCCTAGAGAGAAAAAATTAAATATATAATGAATTTTAAGCAAAGGTCTTTAGGTCTATAAACTGGCTAGAGGCCTCCTAGAATATACTTCCATGTAAAATTGTCTGAATAGCAATTTAAAGTATGGGAGAGGGAGGGAGATGCAAGAGGGAAGAGATATGGGAACATATGTATAACTGATTCACTAACAGAGACAGCAGAAACTAACACACCATTGTAAAGCAATTATACTCCAATAAAGATGTTTTAAAAAAAAAGAGAGAGAGAAAAAAATACGGTCCCCAAAATTAGATATGGCTGACTTTGAAGGATCTAATTATTTACAAATTAGAGCAAAATTTTACATATTTATTGATATATTAATTTTGTGTGATTGTGAATGGATCCCATAGCTTGTGTGTAAAAGGAAATAAGTTGACTAGTACCTACTGATCACTTACATCATCATTTTTCATATAATTCTCTTTTGGAGATTGATTAAAGTAAGAATCATTTATGTTCTGTTAATACATATTCTTTCCAAATTATTAAATCATTTATAAGAACAAAAAAAATAAGTATGGGAATAGCTCATGTGAGGTCAAGACAAGAGATGTATGAGTTGGAAATCATTTATATAGAGAGTTCTAGTTACAGAAATCAATTAGAAGAGAAAGGATGGAGATTGAGAAAAATAGAGAGATGAGATCAAATCATAAATAAACAAATCAACAAAAAAAACCCAAGTGTAAGTGACTCAAAGAATGGAAAGACAAGACACATAAGGAGAAAATTGTGCAAATAGGTATAATGGAATGTCATCAAATCAAAAGTTTTGTTTTGTTCTGTTTTGACATTGCTGATTAACAGTGTCATGTGAAGTATTTAAATTAAAGAAGGAAAACATTTAAAAAACAGCCATTAGAGTTGCTTAATTCATATATTTTGAGAAACCAATAGCAAACAATTGAAGTGGGTAACATTCTTATTGTTAAGTCTTGTTAATAGATGCGACCTCATACTGGAAATGTAAAATTATTAAGTTAAATAAGGAAAACTATTATTTATTTCCTTGATATTTCAAAAGATCCCAAAGAATCTGTTTTTTTCCCTAGCTCAATAGCAGCGACAACAGCTTTGCATACTCCAAGACCAGATATGCATGTCTAAGAATATTCCCTTATGGAGGAAAACAGATTTTAGGAAGGTGGCTCATTCTATACCTTAGAGCAAGAAAAATTTAGAATGGTGTTATTGCCAAAAAGCAAGGATACTTTAAGTATTGCAGGGGTTGTTCTCTGAGACTATGTAGTTATACTAATATCATATGGTAGAAACTTTAAGGCAAAAAATAGTAGTGGAGGAAGTAGTGTGTTTTATAATGATAAAATGTTTAAGCCACCTAGATGATAAAACAATTGTAAATTTGTATGTACCAAATAACAAAGACAGAAAATATGACAACAAAGAATGACAGTATTGAAAAGGAGTAACTGAAAATCTACCATCATAATGGGGAGACATTAACATACATCTTTAAAAAAATCTTATCTTAAAAAAAATCAAAGTTATATAGGTCAAACAACAATTAATAAAATTAACCAAATAGAAAACTTCACCTGACAATGAAAGAGTATGAAATATTTACCAAAATCGACAATTTAAAAGAGCATATATTCAATCATTCAAAGTATGTTTTTTGGCCACAGTGAAATTAATAAAAAACATAAATTTAAAATGTTTTTAGATTAAATTTATTTAGAAATGAAGCAATGTATCTCTAAATAAACCATAGGTTATGGAAGAAATCAAAATATATGTTACACAAGTTATAACTTAATTATTATGAAAATATGACATACTAACAGAAGATTAGCCCTAAATGTATATATTAAAAGAGAAAAAGGTTGAAAATCAATTACCTAAGTACCCAACCCAGAAAGAACAGAAAATTTAAATCAAAGAAAAAGCCATAATAAAATAAGAATAACAATCAGTGAGGTAGAGCACAAACATACTGTAGGCAAAATCAACAAAGCAAAATTCGACTCTACGGTAAAACTAACACAATTGGTAATCACTTTGAAAGCTTAAAAAAGAAAGGTGATAAGACACAAAGTACCAGTATAAAGAATAAAATGGGTACTAACATGGATTTCAAATGCATTAAAAAACAAAACAGTAAGAAAATATTTTGTTGTTATATTTGATAATTTAGATTAAGGGACAAACTTCTATAAAATATAATTTACTGAAATTTGAGAGAAGCAGAATGAAAATATCTTAGTAGTAATGTAACTTAGGAGATGTTAAATCTATGATTAATTTGTTTTACAAAGAACAATCAGATTCACATGGCATCACTAATAATTTCATTCACAAATATTTGAGGAAGAGAATACATTGTATAAAAATTTTTACAGAGCAAAAAATATAAGAATATTTCCTTGCTTGTTTTAGTAGGAAGTATATCTTTGATAATAACACTAAATGACATCAAGATCACAGCAAGATCACAGGCTAATTCTTTTCTTGAACATGGATGGAAAATGCAGAAAATGCTAAACAAAAAAATAGCAAATCAAATCCAGCAGCATATAAAAATGATGATAATAGTGAGTTTCTTAAAAGCATGCAAAGTTGGTTTACCCTATGAAAATCAAACAATACTTACCATGGTAAGTATTATGATTACCTCAAAAGATGTAGTAAAAGCATGTAATAAAATTCAAAATCTCTTCATAAAAATATTTAGTAAAATAATTAAAGAAGTTAATAATCTGATAAAGAAAATCTATAATAAATGACAGCAGTCTTTATATTTAATGGTGATATATTGAAAGCTTTCCCACTGAGACCAAGCTAGGGCAGGGATGCCAGTTTCACTATTTTTATTTAATGTCCTCCTTTAAGACATAGAGAGTGAAGTAAGAAAAAGATAAATTTCAAAAGTGAAGATTGGAAAAAACCCCAAAATATTAAAACTGTTATTATGAGCAAAATCAAGTAATTTTCAGCATGATATGTCTAGTACATTCAAGGAATCTAAGTAATATTATTAAATTCAATAAATAATATCAATAAACAGAAATATAAATTTGATATAGAAGCAAGAGATCAATAAGAAAATAAATTTAATACAATACTATTATAATAGCAGGGAAAACATCAGATGCCCATGAATATCTAATAAAATTGTAAAATCTCTATAGAGAAGTCTATAAACCATTATCAAGAAAAATTAAAGACCTAAATAAATGAGAAGATATACTGTATTCATTAACTCTGAGAATCAGTAATGTAAAGAGATAATTTTTTTGCCAAATTAATCTATAAAGTTATTCTTATTCTAATAAAATGCTAGAATACTTTTGTGATTATTAATAATTCTAAGAATTTATGGAAATGTAGTACAGGTGTAAAAATAGACCAATCAAACATAATAGTCAAGATGAAGGAGGAGGTGAAGTGGGGTGGGTAAGAAATAACCTTGTGTTCTGATTTTACTCTGTGTGACCTGTTTGTTCAACATGAAACATAAATATATATTGGTGTATGTATTGCTTGAAGTATTCTAAAGAATCCATTATTTTTCACTTGTAAGGGCCATTTACATAGCTTAAGAGAAGTTAATTTAATTTATTGTAATCAAAACCTAAGTGATAAAATGACATTTATTAGATATATGTGTTTAATATTTGATAATATATATTTTATGTTTATAGAAGATAGATAAATAGATAGATAGAAATATAATTTTAAAAACTGAAGCACATTCAACAAGTTATAAATAACTGGGGTTTCTTTTCTTGGTAAAATACTTGGGAATGTTAATATATTAATGCCAGTTGAGAATTAAAGGCAGTGAGTATATACTATCTTACAGGAGCATAGTATAATACCTCATAGAAAGCAGGGTTCTATTATTTGCTCTGCCACTTACTCATTGTAGGTTCTTAAACAAATCACTTAGACTCACTGATTTTCAGTTTATTCCTCTTTAAAAAGAAAAAAATAATGGCATGGATATATAGGGCTGTTCTCAATAGTAAATGAGAACACAGTTCAAATACAGCCATTAACACAATTCTTCACATATTGTTAGCATTCAATTGCTGTTGGGTATTATTATTATTACTGTCATGGGAATGTTCTAGTAAAAGCGAAATAGTGGTTGTTAGTTTTATAGGGTAGCAAGTTTATGGAAAGTTATTCTTTTAAAAAATATGACATAGTAGCACCAAGCAAGCTAGTGAAAAAAAGCAGAGGAGCCCAAAGAGATGGTTAGTGTTGCAAAATGGAGAGATTTTCAATGTGACAAATTATGCAAAGAGGTGATGGAGGAAAAAAAATGAATATGTAAGGCAGGTGAGGAGGAAGAATATTTCCCATTTTGATAGAAAGAAGGTGATAATTGGTGAAAAACCAAAACAAATACTTCTAGCAAAAAAAAGTGACATGATATCTAGAGAAAGTTCAGGAGTCCAAAACTGAGGACTCGGGTAACAGTTAATTAGGAAGCAAGCATCTATGGAGAGGTAAGGCGGTGAACCTGTGATGTGGATCTTGGGTGGTGAGATGGAATAAAGATGGCCGTTAAGTTATCACTCGCACTCTGAGAGGTGGATTTGAGTTTATTTTCCATCTCTTGAATTCAGGCTACCAATAGTGACTACCACTAGAACACATCAGAAGTGGCATTGAGACAATTCCATACCAAGGTTTTAAAATGATAAGAAATGTCTGCTTTTTGCTTCTTGGAATACTCACTCTTAGAATCTCCTTATCGGTGGAGACATTTGTCGTATTGTCAGAAAGCACAAGCAACTATGTGGAGAAATCTACTTGGAGGAGAATCAAGGCCCCAGTCAACAACCTTCAGTTTAGCTTTCATCTGACAACCAAATTGTCAGAAGAGTGTAAGTCATCTTGGAAATGAAGGTAAAGAATATTATAGTTCTACCTGAACTGTTCAGCTTATGATACATAAAGTAAATGTAGGTTGTCCCTGCCAAGCCCTGCTCCTATTGCAAAACTTCAAAATCCTATGACTGATTTTGTTTTAACTTACTATGTTTAGAGTGCAAATATAGATAACTGAAACAAATGGCAAGAGAAAGTTTGAAAGAGTCTAATATATAGTGTATAGTGAATGATTGATTATATACTTATAAAATATACATATTTAAATATATATATTCCCCTGATATTAAAGAAAAACAAAACAAACAAACAAGAAAAACAAAAACAGAGAATCTGGTAAGAAATGGAGGCAGTGATACATCACTTATATACCACTATCAACGTGGTTATTTTATCTGGGAAATGAAAATATCCAAGACTAAAGGAGAGATCAATAAAAGCTAAATTAAAGGGATTCTGAGGAGATTGAACATTTAGAGAAAAAATAGCTAACTTGCACAAATCAGTTTGTTTACCTACACCTTCTGTTCACACATAAGGAACATAAATTATGATTTATGAGAGACAGAAGGTTACTTTACATATCTACAGAAGGCTTCCCTGGAATCAAACTGGTCTTATGGTAAAATTAAGTGGCAAATGCCCTGAAGCATTATCACATAAGTTGGGGCCAGACCCATACAATCACATGTACTTACAATCGTTTAACTAATAATTGAATGTAATGTTGAGAGAGAACATCTTTCTTCACTCACCAGTGCACTTGGACATTTAAGATGACAGCATTATATTTTCCTTTCTATGAAAGTTTCTTTAAGTGAAAAGCAAATACTATAAAAACACATACTTTAAATGCTGCCTTATTTAGAGGGATATATCTAAATACTCAAAATAACTTATTTTAAATTTTAATTTACAGTATTGAGTTTAATATTATATATACATATATTACATACACATAATAACATTCATATATGTATATGAATACATATATACTTATATATGCTTATTCATACACATATACACACAAACACACTAACATATAGGTTAGGAAATATATCACTGAGGAAGGGATTTAAATGTAGTTGTAAAAAAGAGAAAAATAAATCTTGGAGTGTCCTGGTTTGATGTACAGAGTTAGATTTTTGCCTGGTAAGCAGTTGGAAAAAAGTCTCCTTAACGAAGTAACTTTCTTATTTTTCTTTCTGATCATATAATATGTGCTAATTTTAAGAAATGTAAAATAAGTTAAAGTTTATTCTATATTTTAATTTTTGTACTTTTTGTCTTTAAAAATTTTTAAACTTATTTTAAGTTGCTTTATGTTCATCATGATAGAAGGGCTTATAATATTTTGGGGGTCAAAACTTAAGATATATTCAGATAAATGGTATCTAAAATACAAGTTTTGTTAACACCAATGTCACTACAAAAGATTTAGAGTACAGTATATAAAGAATATATATATATATATAGCATCTTCTTTATCCATTCAAGTTTTGGGGGGCACCTAGGTTGCTTCCATATCTTGGCTATTGTGAATAATGCTGCAATAAACATTGGAGTGCACATATCTTTTCAAATTAATGTTTTTGTTTTCTTCTGATAAATACTCAGTACCATTCAATCCAGCAATTCCACTCTTGGGAATTGATTTTTTATTAGACACATTTTATACCCCTATTTTTGATTTCTAAATTCACATAAGACATGCTTCTTCTTCAGTTCCTCGAGTTACGTAGCTAAATACTAGATTTTCTGATAAACCTGGACTGATGAAATAGCTAATATTATATGAGTACATATTAGCTTAGTAAACCTCTATGCATACCGTTAATACAGAACTACTTAAATAATGTGAATTACAACACTTCAGTCTATGTGAAATAGTAAAAACAGGTAATGGAATCAAGATACTTAATATCTTTTCCCTGATTCTACAAATAACTGCTTATGTAACCATGAATAAAATTACTAATTTTCTGGATAATATTTTTTTAACGTTGAAAAGAGAGGGAAAGGAAAAACTTGTAATTTTCAAATATCTTAAGGATGTAGGTATTTAAACCCAATACTGTGTAGAAATTCAAATTTTAAACAAATAGAAACAGAAGTATTTTAGCTCAAGACTCTTACTTTTGTTGCAAATGACAATAATTATCCTAGCTAATGTCAGCAGAAAAGAAAATTATTGAAAGCATATAATGTAGCCAGTAGAATTTATAGGAAGACAGGAGAAACAAGTTTAACAAAAGGCACAATTCTAGGAATGCCAGAGAGCTGAAAATACAGCCAAGGTCAAAGCTAAGGAACAAATTTGTTGAAATACCTCCACTGGCATCACTGCCACTGGACATTTGACATCACTACTGCTTGATACTCTCAGATGACACCACTAACTATGCATGCTTTTAAAGCTGTGAATAATTTCTCAATTCTCCCTGTGGCTTTGCCTTGCTTCCATAAGCCTCAAGGATTTTAGATAGTAATGCAGAGCCTACATATGTATAAAAATCACTGCCCACTGGGTTGTTGTTGCGCATATATAGAGAAAAAGAAATGGCATTTTTTTGCCTCAGGAAGTATGACTCTGCCAACAAATCTCATCCAGTGAGGCACTTACTTCAAAATGGAGTGGTGCTGTAATATTTCATAACAGATATAACAAACGTTCTCCACTACATACCTAGGGATTTGAAATTTTAATAAAATAACACTTCACATTTCCATCATTCTCTAGTTCATTTATAACATATTTGATGCTACTTACTAAGCTGATTTTTCATATAAACAATGTACCCAAACCTAGATTTTGGAAAACTATATTCTACAATATTCTCTTGCTTTTGGGAAAATCAAGCTTAGTTTTGTTTCTTGAATGTGATTTTTAAAAAATAAATGGGCCATTTACATACATCTTAGGTAAGTATTGCAAATGTATCTTCTAGGTTTCTATAGACACGTTCAGGTTTGGAGAGGTCTTTTTAGATACAATCTGTGAAAAAATAAATTGATAAGCTAGACTTCAATAAAATTGAAAACTTCCACTCTGTGGAAGACACTTTCCGAAGAATGAAAAGAGAAGCCACAAATTAAGAAGGGTTGTTTGCAAAAAATAAATCTGATAAAAGATTTTATCTAAAATGTGCAAACACTTAAACCTTAATAATGAGAAAACAACTTGATTAAAAAATGGGCCAAAGACCTTAATAGTCACCTCACCAAAGAAGACGTATAGATGGTAAATAAGCATATGCAAAGATGCTCTACATCATATGTTGTCAGGGAAAGACAAATTAAAACAACAATGACATAACACTACACACGTACTAAAATGACCAAAATCAAGAATACTGATACCACCAAATCCTGACAATAATGTAGAGCATCAGGAACTCTCATTCATTGCTGGTGAATGCAAAATGGCGTAGCCACCATGGACGATAGTTTGGAAGTTTCTTGCAAAACTAAACATATCCTTGCCATAAGAGCCAGTAATCATACTCCTTGGTATCTACACAGAGGACTTGAGAACTTATGTCCACACAAAACCGTGCACACAGATGTTTCTAGCAGCTTTATTCATACTTGCCAAATCTTTGAAGCAATCAAGATGTTCCTCAGTAGGTGAATGGAAAAATAAAATGGTACATACAGACAAGGGAATATTATTCATCACTGGAAAAGAAAAGAGCTACCAAGTCTTCAAAAGACATGGAAGAACATTAATTGCATATGACTAAGTGAAAGAAGCCAATCTAGAAAATCTACATACTGTATGATTCCAACTATATGACATTTTGGAAAAGGCAAAACGATGGTGACAGGAAAAAAAAATCAGTAGTTGCCAAAGATTGGGATGGGAAGAAAGTAAGAAGAGGTAGAAGAAAAAGTTTGTTTTTTATTTTTTGTGCGGTACGCGGGCCTCTCACTGTTGTGGCCTTTCCTGTTGCGGAGCACAGGCTCCGGACGCGCAGGCTCAACGGCCATGGCTCACGGGCCTAGCCGCTCCGCGGCATGTGGGATCTTCACGGATCGGGGCACGAACCCGTGTCCCCTGCATCGGCAGGCAGACTCTCAACCACTGCGCCACCAGGGAAGCTGACAGAGGTTTTTTAGGGCAGTGAAATTACTCTGTATAATACTATAATAATGAACACATGTCATTATACATAGAATTATTTCCATAGACACAAGAGATCGAATATTCGGAAAGAGAAATAGGCATTGTGTCAGAGAAAATAACAACCAGAGATAAGAATGCCAGGTGGTCAATAAGAAAAAAAATGACCGCTGGATTTTTATGGAGGAAAAGCAGGGGATAAAAGAAATGATATTCATTCATTCATTCATACATATCATTTATTCATTCCATAAATATTTATTGAGTGCTTACTATGTTTTAGGCATGCTGTTGTCAGTAAACAGAGGAAACTAAAGTCTTTCTCATCATGGAGCTTTCATTAGAGGAGCGAGTAGACAATAATATACTGCATGAATCATCAAATTCTTTAAAATGTGGTAACTGTGGAGAAAGGTAATCAGCACATTAGAAAGGAAGAACCAAGAGATAGGTGAGGATGTTGTCAGTACTAACTGCAGTGAAACAACAAAGATTTCAGGGAAGTAAGAGGATGAACTATGAATATATCTAGGAAAATAATAGTTTTGATTACATGATGTACTTGAAGAGCATCAAGGGGTCCAGTATTCCTAAAATGGAGTGAACAGAGAATAGTAGAAAATGATATCAGAGGAGTAAGGGCTCTGTGTCTGGTGGGGAAGACCATGTGACCCCTGATAAAGCATTATCTGTAGTCACAGGCTTCCCTTGAGTCCAGAGATGAGAGGCCATTGGAGGGCGTTGTATTTCACAGGATGACACTGGTTGTTTTGTTGATAATAGACTGTAAATAAGCAGAATTGGAAGTAGAGCGATATTGCAATAATCTTGGCAAGTGGTTATGGCAACTTGAACCAGGGAAGTGGCAGTGCAATTTTTGAGCATAGACCATGCCAGGCAGTACCCTAGGAATACTCACAGATATTTTATTTAATTGTTAATATAAATCTGGCAATAAGTGTTATTTCTCTTCCGTAGTGAGAATAATGTAACAAGACAATGTAAAGCTTATTCAAAATCAGAGTTAGTGCTTAGCAAACCTTAGTATAAATACAGCCCTATTGGACTAGAAAGTTCATGCTCAATCATGAGAAAATTAAAGGTTGGCTGACCAACAGAAACATCCATAATTTTCATTCAAAATCTGTGGTTGTGGTCAAATGGAGCATCTTATTATTAGACTTGTTGCTGCATATCTGTATCTTAAGATGACAACGCATGGTTACTTTCATAACGAGAATTCTGATGTATGCTTTGCTATTTCAGAAATATATTAGTGTTCTCAAATTCATAAAGAATCTAGGGCTGTAGCAGTATCATGGTGGGGAGAAATTTAGACACATGCACATCTTTTCTATCTTTACCTTGTAGAAGTTGAAAACATCATGTTATAAGTAAAATTAGATGACACTATTACATTTCAGAGATATACATATTTGACTTAAGTATATAAATTATAATAGAATACATGAAGCTATAAACTATACCCAATTTATGGAGGTCTCTGAAATTCTGACTCAGTCATCAATGACACTAATTGAGTGACCCTGACATACCAGGCTCTGAAGTTGCAAACACAGGTAAGTACACATAGGTTTTAGTAAAGAAGAGCACATATTTCTCATGGTTCTTCATAAAGTCTTAGCCCTCATATACAAAGGAGAAGATAAGCTTTGTGAAAAAATTAAGTTTTTATTTTCACATTGTAGATATTTAATACTTGCTACATTTGCATTCACTGCTGATATGGCTATGTGAATCAGTTACTTCCATATGAACTTAAAGGAGAGTCTGTATAACTTGACAATGTGAATCTTTTACAATGTATAACCTGACAATGTGAATCTTTCACAATACTGAAAATCTGGAAATAATTACAATAAAAATGTATCCATTCATATCAGATCTACTTATAACAGATGATTAGAAAATTAATAAGCCATTTTATCACACTTCATAATTACACTTGGACTTTCATGCCGAGTACTTCTGATCTGAACAAATATTAAATCCAACACTTATTTTTTCCCATATAAATAGCACTATGTTTCTTACCTTAGTCTTCAATACATAATGCCAGGGCAAACCAAAATAACAAATTGAAATGAGCCAAAACAAGTGGTGATTAAAGAGAGATGTCATCATCTTGGCATTATGAGATGTCCCCATTGTCTCTCCCCTTCAATCTACAACTAGTAAAACATCCATAATTCAACAAAGTTTTCTTGGTTGAACACAACAGGACACTGGAGAGATCCATACATCTATACATCTGAAGGTGGTGTATGGAACACACAAAGAAGCCAGAACTGGGAAATAAACCCATACATATATGGGGAACTAATTTACAATGAAGGAACCAAGACATACAATGGAGAAAGTATAATGTCTTCAATAAATGGTGTTGGGAAAACTGGGCAACCACATGCAAAAGAATGTGTTACATCAGTATCTTACACCATACACAAAAATTAACTCAAAATGGATTAAAGACTTGAGGGTAAGATCAGAGCCATAAAACTCCTAGAAGAACACATAGGCAGTACACTCTTTGACATTAGTCTTAGCAATATCTTTTTCATTATGTCTCCTCAGGCAATGGAAACAAAAGAAAATTTAAACAAATGAATAAATGGGACTACATAAAAATAAAAAGCTTCTGCCCAGCAAAGGAAGCAATCAGCAAAATGAAAAGACAACCGACTGAATGGGAGAAGATACTTGCCAACCATATGTCCCATAGGGGTTAATATCCAAAATATATAAAGAACTCATATATGATTCAAAAACAAAATAAAAAAGCGTACAACCTGATTAAAAAATGGGCAGAGGATCTGAACAGACATAGATCTAAACTGGCTCTAATTTATGTATTGTTATCACATCCTGTTTCCACATAATAGTGTAACAGGTATCTCTTCGAAACCCACATATTCTGACTTCTGAAGTATTGGGTTTTAACATTCCCTGTAGAATTCCTGTGTATGTTTGTGGGAAGAGATTGTTTGCCAATCATATTTATAAAGTACGTAATGCTGCTCTAGTTTATGGGAGACAAGAAAATTGAATCTATTAATGCATGAATAATTAAATTAATTAATGTAAAGGACAAAAAAAAATGGGCAGCTCCAGGAAAAAAAACAAAACTGTTTCTTCCTCCCTAAATATTTCCTGCCACTTCTTTTTAATTTCAAACTCATTTAGACACAAGACTGAAGTTGCTTAGGTGCAAGCAACAGATAGTCAAAGGAACATTACACTTGGATGAGGATGCACTAGTAGTGGGCAAAGGAAAGAATAACTGATTCACAGTCATGAGAGGTTAGCACATTATAAAACATAGGAAGTCATTCCTCAGACAAATCAGGAGAGTGATACCTGATAAGAATTCCCTCTCTCTTCCTCAAGCAATCATGTATGACAGGAAGAGATGATCAAACATTGAAAATTTAAGATTTCTTTGTATTTTAATATCCAAACATAGTCTGAAGATTTCTATTACTTTGTGTTAAAATAAGTATTAAATATGTCTTGGTCTCTTCAGAATACTATATTTTTATGACCAGATTCAATGAAGGACCCTGATATTCTCGGCATGATAGTAACAAACAGTTTCAGAAAACAGTTTCAGGAAACCAAAACAGCTTTGTACCGGAGCTTTATTGAGAGACAGAGAAGAGAGAGAGAGATGAGAGAGAGAGGGAGAGAGAGAGAGTAACTACTTTCAGTTCAGGATTATCATAAATATTTTAGCAAGTTTTATGTTGATTAAATAAAGTAGCAAAAGTATTTCCAACCCCTTTTTCCTTTTCTCCTCCCTTACTGAGAGTGAGCTTCATTTCTAGCACTCACTGGTGCCCAGAGCCTCATTTTGCCCTAGCATGACCAAGACACTAGTCCAACTTCTCTAAAGCACACTGCACAATGCTCTCTCCACTCGTGTACTAATCTTCTAGGAGCCCGGCCTTCATCTAGCTTTGATTCTAAAATAGCTCTGATAATAAGCTCAACACATTGTCTTCTTATTTGTTAATTGTTTAATGTATGAACTTCCAAAATTCACTACTTGTCAGCACAGTCAGTACCTGTATATTGATAGAGAATCTAATATTTATCCAATGGTAACAGAAAATTTAAAATGGTGGAATTAGTTCTGCAATTTTTTAGTTTTGCAGAAGGGCAAATATTTTGTGTAGTTTGCTTCTTTGTTAACTTTCAAGGCCCTTTATGCAGGTAGCTGACTGTCACGTAAACCCAAACCACCCTCTTAATGCAGGACAGCGTGTTGTGTTTCATCCTGTTGAAAAATTTTGTTATCTCTTCACTGGAATAAAGTATAAACACACCTACAGTGGCTTGCCATTACCTTTTGGCTAGTGCTGTAATACCTAATTATGTTACATAAGTACACTTGCTTATTTTATAAGCACAAAAAAATGAACAAGTCCTTGCTCTAATGTTTTCTAAAAAAGAAGCAAATGTGCTGAAAAAAAGCAATTGAAAGTTCACTTTAATAAAAATATCTTCATAGAGTCAAGGGTTTTAATGGAACATTCAACCTGCTCTGATAAACAAATGTTGTCAAATCAAGTATGTAATTTAATAGGAATATGATAGCAAAGACGAACTGCCAAATAATTCTTAAGGGGAAAGTTTCTTGACATTTAAGAAAATGCAGTTTTTGGAAGTCACTTGTCATGTAGTCACATATTCATTTTTAAGGTAATCACTAGTAAATTATAGTGACCCTGCATCTCATTAGACACTGCTCTTTTTTATAATTAATCACAACTTCTTTTGATATGTATGGAGCTAGAATCTTTATGTATGCAATCCCTGAATGTATAATTCCAGAAAGGAACAGTCAAGAGATAGAAGTATATTCTGATATAAACATTTTTAAAAGATTCATTTATTGCAAATATACCACATAAGTGACAAAGGCATTATGGAAATAATACATTTTCCATAAGTTAGATTTAATAGCTGTGTGAATCTGTATATTTGACTGTCTATAAGAGACATGATTGCTAAATCAGGTGGCCTATGTCCTAAAGCACTTGAAATGTAAGAAAGATACTATTTTCAAAAATAATGGTTACCTACTTTTATTTTATTTATCTTTTGTATAAAATAGTAGAGTTGGGCATAGTAAAGAAGAGAAAAACAATGGGACTTGTTAAAAATTATACTTGAAGATACTGTATAAATGAATAAACAAAGTGTGAGGCTGTATATATGTATGAAACGTATTTATACAAAGTCATATAAGCTCTGCTGGAAAACTTAAAACTCAGTGTAACTTCCAATATAAGTGATTTTTATTAAAATTTATTCCTGACTTTTTTTTTTTTCTAATTCAGGACATAACAAAACTTCCTACTAAAGTGAAGGTAAATCATAAGTTTATTGTTCAGAGACATTCAGTTCTTCTTTTCTCTGCTGACACCACCAATATGAATAATGACAAGATCAGTGATGAGGGAGTTTTTGTGATGCAAATCTCTCCACAAGGACAGGACTATAGTCATCATGAGTTTATTTCACAATTCAGCTTCTTTCTCTAGCAAGCCACTATAATGAGATCAACTGTGTCCTTTCTCTAGACTGAAAATTGAAATTCCAGTGGATCACAGCAGGACTGATTTGGGTCCTTCAGCCATCATGGTTGTCAATGCCTAAGGACTTCAGTTCCACGCAGAGATTTGCATCTCTTACTATAGTGGTCAAAATGAGCAGGATGATTCCACTGTGGTTTTGTTCATCTTAAGAATGTAGAAAATCTGTCAGTTTGTGTTTGTAGCAGAAAACATAGGTCACATTTAAATACAGCTATGTCTACTTCATAATAATTTATTAGCTTTTTACACTAACATAATTATTTCTTTGATTAAGTTAACTTGCCTTACCCTCCCCAGACCTGCTCACTCCTCCTTAATTTTCCCATTAGAGCTAATCACTTCACATTATTTCATAATTACTAATAAAGAATAGTTTTCTTAACTAGATTGTGATCTCTTTGAGGCCTGGGGTATCACAGTGCTTTATGAGTGTCAAGATCTACAGAATGGGCAATGTGCTTAGGATATAACACATCTTCAACAAATCTACTCCTCCCAAAAGCGTAATAATGTATCAAGTGTATCATAATGCAGCTTGTTAAAAGCCATTTGCTAAAAATGGCTTTTCCATGTATTACTATCTATGACTAATAAATACCAGAAGAATTAAATCTTGTAGTCTTTGCCAATGTCTATAAATTGTTACCAAATTGAAAGTGGGCCCACTCATCCACTGCATAGCAAAGCCAATATACTGACACCAGACTGTGGTAAAAGAAAGTACGGCATTTGTTACAGGGTACCAAGCAAGGAGAATGGGCAGCTAATGCTCAAAAGACCTGAACTCCCTGATGGATTAAAGGGAAGGTTTTTAAAGATAACACTTGGGATGAGGGTTGCAGCTTGTGCACTTTCTTCTGACTGGCTGGTGGTGAGGTAACAGAATGATGTTTGGATCATATTGCACATACAATGAATCATATGTTTAAGTATTCATTTAACTATGTCAAGTCGCTATAAGAGATATTCTTAACTGTGTTTGTCTATGAGTTATACACACACACACACACACACACAGATAGAAAAAAAGGCTTTACTGGTATCATTAGGCATGGTTTACACATGATAATTTTGCATGAAATTTTGGAAGTTATCTGATTACTGTGGTCACCACTTAGAGAACTATAATATTTGATTATGAAGCATGTTGCAGAATTTACTTCAGATACTGAATTTATCAATTGGCTATGGCCTATATTGTTTTTGATTTTCTTTTCTCCTACTTAATTTTTCTTTTCCATATTAAAAAATTTTTTTCCAAATGTTCATTTTTATTTTTACTGATTAACTAGCATTCTATTCTATTTGAAGGCTCTGCTTCCACCGCACCAAACCTCTCTCTATTCCATATGCCTTATTTCTTTATTTTGTTCTGCAACAATAATTCTCCAGTAAACACACTATTCTCAGAAACAAGACTACATCATCAGGGTTGCTAGTGACAAACAGAAAACAAATGAACATAAGCAAGCTTAAGCTCTATTAGATCCACAGGGAGAAATCAATGACATGGAAAAAAACAACGTTATAGAGGAATGAGGTTGTATCTTCCAACTTGTACACAAAGGAGAATAAAAAGAAAGAAAACACTGGATTACACAACTGAGCTGATGCCAACACATGAAAAGTAAAGTGCAAAATGAAAGCAATTAACTGGATAATTGGAGCAAAACCAAACAATTTTCCCTCAATTAAATTGTTACTTCACTTGAAAGTAATTCTGGATTTGGATTACTCTGAATGATTTGATAAAATTATTCATTAGTCTGTTACAGGAGTGGGAAGGATACTTTATTGTCTCCAAGGGCCTCTCCAGAAATGAAATGACAGATTTTTTTCAAATAGAGGAAGCAACAGGTGGGAAACCTTATCTATTGATGACCATATGGTTGTCATCTTTGTTACTTTATCCTTGGTCTGACTATTTGTCAATATCTGTCACTGTGTATTCTACTTCTAGCAGTTTATCTTCTGCCTTTGCTATATTAACCAGTTGGGAAATCTGGAGATCTGGATATTCTCAGCAGAGTTCTACAAAATTAAGTTCATGGTTCTTTGTTATTTGACTTCTGTTTTTTTCCAACATATCTAGCCATAAATAATAATGAGGCACAACATTTATTGATTTCCTCCTCTGGACTAGATGCAATAAGCACTGCTGTAATCCATACAGAAATAATCAAGATGATAATTATTATTGTAATTTTGCAGACAGAGAAATGGAGGCTCCAATAACTCAAATAACTTACCTGAGGTCAGAAAATCAGGCAGAGGCCAAGTTGGAATTAATTTCTAGCTTAGTCTGACCTTAAAGAACATGGTATTTCTACTGATTATTATTATTATCTTTTTTTTTTTTTTGAGGTATGCGGGCCTCTCACTGTTGTGGCCTCTCCCGTTGCGGAACACAGGCTCCAGACACGCAGGCTCAGTGGCCATGGCTCACGGGGCCCAGCCGCTCTGCGGCATGTGGGATCTTCCTGGACCGGGGCACGAACCCATGTCCCCTGCATTGGCAGGCGGACTCTTAACCACTGCGCCACAAGGGAAGCCCTGATGTTATTTTTATATTAGTTCTAGGACATCATTAAAAAATCTTACTTCATCCTGTTTCTCATAAGAGCAGGTATAGACAGTTGAAACATTCATTTATTTTTAGGATCAATGGCCTTCAAACATTTTTAGCATGCTTGCATGAAAATTAAAAGGAGCACATTCCTCAATACATTTTTATTTTTCTCCATGCAGGAGCCAGAGAGATCATTTAAAAAGGTAAATCAGTGTGTCATTACCTCACCTGCTCAGAAGCTTCCAGTGACCTATCACACATTGACTAATGTCCAAAATCCCAGCCATGTCAGAAAACCTATCATGATCTGGCTCTTCTCCATCCGGATTGCCCCTCCTCCCACCTCCAATACCACACCACCCCAGTATGTTCTGGCATTTTTATTTTCCTCAGACGTGCCATGACTTTTCATGTCATAAGACCTCTTTTCATGGGTCACCTCTTTACTTCCTTTTGGCCCTGCTAAAATATTACATTTGGTCCTCCCAGATAGCATCTTTCTCAATATACCTCCATCACGTTCTATCCACTTCTTCTACCTTATTAGTTTTCATTGAGTTTATCACTATCTGATATTAAATTATATATTCAATTGTTTGCTTTCCTATTTTATGAAAACTTTACATAAAGCAGCTCTTTTATATAGTGGGTCTTTGATTGTCTCTTTTATCATTGGCTCCACAGAAGCTAAAGTGTGTCTGGCATATAATAATTGTTCATAAATACAAAACTCTCTTTCCTTATATTAAGTATTAATATAACAATACTTATTTCTCACATTTTTAGATAAAAGTACTAGAAATTCTAATATTATTTTAATACTCCCTATTGGATTATCCTGCGTTTCTGTGGGAAAGGAACACTTTATTTTAGAGAACACTAATTTGTATTATTGAAATACTGTAAACTAGTAATTATGTCCTCTTTTCATTCAAGTTGGAAACAATTGACAAATAAACTTAAATCAGCAGATGAAAATTCAACCATTTTTTTTTCCCTAGAAAAACCATACAGACAAGCCTGACTTGGGTAAGGCCAAATGGCCTGCTAAGATTGCACCCTAGAAATAGACAGACTTATCCAGTCAGACACAAGCTGAAGTGAACAACAGAGGCTTCCCTAACAAGAAATGTGTATAAAAGTTAGGAGATGGAAGACAGAATCATAGGCAATTAACCTATACAGGTAAGCTAATACCTAAGGTAAAGGAAAAAGGCAAGCCAGACACACCCAGAATTTACTCCAAAACTTAGCAATCAAGTAGACAAGCCACTTTTTCCTGCAGAGAAGTCAGTGATGAGATGGAAATAGTCTAGTAGTGTAATTATGGTGGAACTTCTTCCACGTGGAAACCTAAGGCCAAGGAAAATAAATTCTTCCATTATATTACACTAAGTTGTGTTTCCTTAATCTTTTTAACTCAAGTATCAGGCTTCTGCTTAACCAAAGTTGTGGATGCTGCTCCCAGGGAAGGAGCTGCGTGTTTTCTCAGGACAGTGCACATGCATGATTAACAGCTGCCCTATGCTGATACTTCTAGAAATGTGTCAGTGCCAATTTGTGCTCCAAACAAGCCACTAAAATTTGATCTGAAAATTCATTGGCTTTTATTATTCCTTACTCTAAATCAAAGCTTGTTATATCTCCCCAACATAGATCCTCCAAGACTATGCAATTAGATTGAATGAGAGTATAAATATACTCTGATAATATTAGGAATCCAAGATTCCAATATAAATCAACCTCAATATCAGGTTTCTAGGGAGAAATTTAAAATTACAGTCTGTATTAGTGTGCTAGTCTGCCACAACAGAATATCACAAAATGGGTGGCTTAAACAACAGAAATTTATTTCTAGTTCTGCAAGCTGGAAGTCCAAGATCAAAGTGCCTTCAGATCTGATTTCTCCTGAGGTCTCTCTGCTTGGATTATAGATGAATGCCCTTTTACTATGTCCTAATGTTACTGAACCTGGCCTTGGGTCCACTTGTCCACACACAGTAAAGTCAATCTACTGACACCGGGTTGTGGTGAAGGAAAGTACAGTGTTTACTGCAGGGCTCTGAGCAAGAATAACGGGCAGCTAATGCTCGAAAGATCCAAACTCTCCGAGGGCTTTCAGGGGAGGTATTTAAAGGCAATGTGAGGGAGGGGGCTGCAGGGTGTGTGATCAGCTCATGCACAATTCTCAGATTGGTAGGCATCAAGGTGAAGCTTTAAGCATCGCCAATCTTTTGGTTTCAACCGGCCTGGGGTCTACATGGTTGAGGTCAACAGTTTTCATCTGAAGGTGATCTGCTTCCTGTAAAACAAAACCAACTTATAAATGTGTGTCAGACCTTTATATCTTTCAGGGAACTAGAAGCTCAGTGATTCTGCTACATGGCTGGTTTATGGTCTAAATAGTTACCAGTTTCCCTGCCCAACAGCTATTCTTCATTTCCACATCTCCTCATTTCCTTATCATTAACACTTGAGCCACCCTTTTGAGACTCCTCCTCAGGGGAGGCTTGGGAGACTAAAGGAAAAGTCTTTTACTTCAAAATACAGGGTTATTGTGATTTGTATACATTTCACTAACATGACCTTTTCTCTGTACAGGCCTATCCCTGAAGTATCTTCTTCTTCTTATAAAGATATCAGTCATATTGAATTAGGACCTGACTCTTATGACCTAATTTAACTTTTATTACCTCTTTAAAAGTCCCATCTCCAACTACAATCATTTTGGGGTGTTAGGGCTTCAATATGTGAATTTTGAGGGGAACACAATTCAGTCTATAACGAAGCCCCCAAATTAAGATACTTTATAAGTAAAAAGACCAGAATTTTACATTAAATTTTAAAAGGTTAAAGAAGAAAAAAATTCCCAATTTCATATACTCCATTGTGGCAGGGGGCATTATGAGTTTCTGGATGAAATCAGGATCTTCCAGGAATTACCATCTGAGTTGTCTCTCACAGGAAACTTTATACTTGGTTCAGGATTTCAGAAGTTGTATTTGTTCATTACCAGGATGTAAAAAGCCAAAAACTTAATAGAAAAAAATCTCATTACCCCAAACTTGTCCCAAATCTACCATATTTTGAATATAAGTGAAACATCAGCCTTGGAAAAATTTATCTAAGACAAACTGTTGTACCTAGAAACTGACACTTAGTGTTTCCATAGCAAAAGTTCAATAGATACTGAGGAAGTAGAATAAGTTGTTGGAGAAATCTTTGATTTAAGCTTTTCTAGAATGTCATTCTATTCCTGAAAAAAGAAAGAAACTTACCAAAAAAGAGTTTAAATTCTGTCCAACATGTACCCTGTAGTGGCTTGAGGATGGGCAGAGAGGAAGTAGCCTGTGTCAATCATCTCTATATACCTTGTACTTCCTCTAATGTGGAACTTGATTTAAAGGTTTTATGAGATCCAGGTAAAACGCATGTGGCAAAAGTACACCTTGGGTGGTGATGTGTACTTTATGTTGTAACAGGTCAAGAGGCATGTGTCAGGTTGTTCCACCACTAGTAATGTGAGACCTAATCATTTAGTTAAGGCAAGGATGCTAGTATTAGAATTTAAAAGTAAGGTTTCCTTTGCAATGAGGCATCAAATACTGGTACCACTAGCACATCCTGCCCACCCCCCCACCCAAAAAAAAAGTCCTACTAATTGCTAATTTGCTTACTAATTTGCTTTTTAATTTTTTTACCTCTCTCATTAGTTATAGTGCCCTTGAAATGTCTTATTTGTGTGTTTTTGCTTTATCTTCCCCCTTTTATTCTTAGTTTGATTAGCTAGTAGTATGTTAGTGCTTATTAACTATAAACCAGAAGTGTGATGACTTGAACAATAAACATTTATTATTTCACAATATTTATGATCAGAAATCACCCAAGTATAGGTGTTCCTGGCACGAGGTGTATCACGAGTTTGCAATGAGAGTGTTGGCAAGGTTTTTCCTCTCATCTAAAAGCTTGACTACACAAGGATCTGCTTCCAAGCTTATCATATGGTTGGTGGCAGGATTCAGTTCTTCCCTGGGGGTTGGCTGGTGGTTTTCCTTAGTTTGTTGTCATGTGAGCCTGTCCACAGAACAGCTCACAGTTGGCAGCAGGCTTCCTTCAGAATTGAACCAAGAGATCAAGAAAGACTGTGCCCAAACTGAAGCCACAGTGATGCTCAAACCTAAACTCAGAAAGTGTCATCTTGTCACCTCCTGAATTCATTACAATTGAATTACTAAATCTAGCCTGCACTCAAGACTAGGAGATTATACAAGGCTATGAATGCTAGGAGGTGGGGACCATGGGGGACCATTTGAGATGTTTCTTACCATAAGTGATTTGTCAGTTTATATATTTTTTCTTGAAGTATTGCTTCTTTATTAATTAGTTCTTATATAGTATTTTTGTTTTCTAATGCACAAATCTCTTCTATATAATTTCTTGCTTTCACTTTTCTCTTGTTAGTTTTCCAACCTTTTTAGTTGGATATTTATATTAACACACTTTCACCTTTTATTCCTATGGATATGAGTATTTAAAAATTTGAATTCTGCTTGTTACTTTACTTTATCCCACGTATGTTATCTTATATATTCTTATGCATGGTTTTTCATTATCATCACTGCATGAAAAAATGTTTCCAGCAAAACTGCTTTTTTGCACAAACTCCACCTTTCTCTGCTCTATTATAGGCTTACAAAAGTGCCTATGGTCTAACATTTTTATTTTATTATTTACTTATTAAGTGAAAGTTGTAGAATTGTTCTCCTTTTCAAGTTATAATTGGGAAATTGGGGTAGAGTAACAATATGTCCCATTTTGTCCTAGACAGTCTTGGTTCATTGCTCTCCCAGTGTAGTTATTCACAGCACCTCCTTTACGCTAATAAATGATTTGCATTATATGCAAGAGAATACAATTTTACCAACAATGGATTTTATTTGCCTCCTTGGTGTGTGTGTGTGTGTGTGTGTGTGTGTGTGTGTGTGTAGAGAGAGAGAGAGAGAGAGAGTCCAACTTATCCAGGTACCATTTTCTTATAGAAATATAGAACCCCCAAAATCTTTGGAAAAGTTCAAAATAAGAAAACTTTCAAGAAATCATTTTCTGGATAATATACCTTTTTAAAGAGGATTAACTAAAATTAATTTAGACTCTGTCCTGATTGACTATTCTTTATCACTAATGAGTTTTAACATAAGTGATAATATCAATATAAGAGGGTGATTAGGGTCTTCAGATGAGACTCTGAAAGCCTTGGTTTTGAGGAGAACTGATTCTGCCAATATCCTTGTGCCTTTTACAAGTTATTTCAACTCTGAAAATTAGTTTCCTATGGCATAAAAGTGTAATAATGTCATAGGAATTTTGTGAGAGTTAAGTGCCCAATAAATAACAGAAGACTAGTAATTTGTAGTTATCATTACTTTTAACTATTAATAATGTTGAATTAAAATCCTTTTTTGGAACTCTGGAGATTTTGAAATTTGATAGAAAATAAATACTTACAAATGATTTTTCTTCTGTATTACTAGCTAACAGTGTTAAAGAAATTTTAAAGACACAGAAACTACCACATTAAAAGTGTAAACATTATGCGTGAAAAGGCATGATAAAATTCATACTGCATAGAAAAGGGGATAGTTGATTCACATTTTAAAGGTAATGGATTAAAATATTAATACAGTAAAATCTAAATTTTAATTAAGCAAGTAATTGCCCAGTAGGAAAAAAATGGGAAATGATTTAACTAGAGAGCTCACAAAAGCAAAAAGCAAGCAAGACAGAAATTATAGCACATAACAAATAAATACATATAACACAAATCTTAATAATAAAGGTCTGTAAATAGAAACACACTACTATTTTTTAACTGTAATACTTCTAATATTTAGAGTTAATGATACTAATAATATTTTTCTTTTTAGGATGCAGAAAGTGAACCGACTTATATCCTGGTGACAGTAAAAATAACTATAACTGGTGTGAGAACTATAAATCTTTCAAAAACTTAAATTTTTACTATTCTTGACTTCATAATTTAATATCAGGATTTCACCTTCAAATTATAACCAGAAATTATAATTAAGATGTATGTGTAGGGCTTCCCTGGTGGCACAGTGGTTGGGAGTCCGCCTGCCGATGCAGGGGACACAGGCTCGTGCTCTGGTCCGGGAAGATCCCACATGCCGCGTAGCAGCTGGGCCCGTGAGCCATGGCTGCTGGGCCCGTGAGCCATGGCTGCTGAGCCTGCACGTCCGGAGCCTGTGCTCCGCAGCGGGAGAGGCCACAACAGTGAGAGGCCCGCGTACCGCAAAAAAAAAAAAAAAAAAAGATATATGTGTAAACAGAAATGTTGATCACAAAGTTATGTAATAATGAAATGGTGAGAACCAAAATTAAGAGGAATATAAAGTAGTATTTTAATAGAGACATGAAATAGAATATAACAGTGCAGTCATTAAAAATCTACCGTTGTAATACAAGTGCTCACAATATGATTGTAAATGAAATAGCATTATGCATAGCTGTATGTAGACTGTGGTCTAAATTTTTAGCAATGTATATGCAAACGTTCATGTGTATTACACTCTCATTCAAAAAAGAAAGACCAAGGGAAATAATATAGTCAAATGGTCATAATTGTTATTCTCTTTGACATTTGTGAAATGATTTTTTTCTCTATGTTTTCCTATATTTCCAATTTTTTTTCTAAATCAAGTCATGTTACTTTCAGAAATAGCAAAGATTAACAAATAAGTGTATAATGTTTTAAAGAAGAAATTATTTTATGCTGTTTTATCCATTTTTATTATGAATTTGAGTCATTTTGAATTGTAACAACAGGTTGAGAGTGAGCCTATAACTCTATGGGCTTCTCTTCAAAACTCCTTCCAAGATATCAAATAACAGTTTTAGACAAAGACGTAATTCCAAACCAGTAACTCTAGTGTATTTCTACTGCCCTTTTCTCTTTTTCATTCCCACTGAGTTTCCTACAAGAATAGTTCTACTTTACTGTGCATTATTATTCTAATTCACATGTACTCCAATCCTTAATCCTAGTTTTATGTTGTGATGTAGTTTGATGTCCTATTGTTCCCACCCCAAACCATTAAATGTGTCCAGGATCTGGACACATTTAATGGTACTGCCAGAATCTGTAAGTCCAAAACACATTTTTTTTTTTCCTCTGTTGCATTTGGATCTGTTGATCACTCTGTCCTTGAACCTTTCTCAACTGTTATCTTCCACAGTGCTAATCTCCTATTTCTCCTCAGATGATTCCTTTGGTTCTCCTTTGTGGATGCCCTCTACTTTGTCTTCTTCTTTTAGCTCATCTTTTACTTGTAGATAAAGGCTCTTGTTGGCAGCATAACCTAGGAAAGCTACCAAATTAAGGTTACAAGATACTAAAATGATTTGCAACTGAAACGGATGGAAAAATTATGAGTAGATAGCTTTCCTGTTCCCAGTTTTTAGGTTTTCTTTGATGGAACAATGAAACTGGGAGAACTAAGTGAGGTAATTCAGACTTATGAATATTTGCTTTTCTTACTCTGACAACAAACATGTCACAGATAATATAATGAATCAGCAGAACCTGAGGATTCTCAGGCTTCCAGGATCTCCACAATACCAGCTCAAGTCTCAATCTTCATGACCTCATTTAATGATTGCTACAGACTGAATACCAGATGACTTCATAAGGTGATGCCCTTCCAGAAATTAATGTTTACTCATTTGCATGTAACTTATTCTCATTATAACATCTGTAATATTAGGAGGCAGCTGAGAATTTTGGCTGTCAGTTCTCTCTTAAAGCTACTAAAATTATATTATTGATATACTTCATTTTTGTTATCAAACAAATAAAACCCTTACAATTTACAAAAATCATATCACGTTCATTCCTCTCCTGAATTACCTGTCTTAATATATTCAATTAATTCTAACATTCACATATGTTTTGCTTCTTTTTAAAATCGTTTCCTTTCTTGTCAAAAGTGCTCCAACCTTTCTCTTCTTTCTTATTTCTAATTACATAAAAAACTATTCTGCAAAGAAGAAAACAATCTCTGCTTTTCATCAGATTGTTTTCCTTAATTAATAATTTCCATCAGTCACCTAAACATTGTTTTCTTTCCCCTATATTTCTTTTTAGCTTAATTTTCTTGACTTTATATAATCTATTTTAGGTAATATTATACACTCAATATTTTAAGTAACACCAGCATAATAATGACTCCAGTGTTGACCTGTTATATATTCCTCTGAATTGTAGACATTTCTAACTGAACATGTTACAGTGTTGGATGTGAATCAATCAGGTATTCATTCTGTAGGATAATATGATAACTCTTGTTCCCAATAACAGGAAGTAAAACCATTGGATAAAGTAATTGGCAAGATACTGTTTAGGTTCTACTTGACTTCCATATCAATCTCTTATTCTAAAATTAAACTACACTACACTTTAATGTGATAAATCCACACTCAGATGTTCACTCAGCAGTTCAGCCCTATGGAAATTCTAACCACCATATGCCACCTGATAAATTATTATGGGTGATCTGCCACTCTTCACTTGGTTATGTAGATACATATTGTATGTCACTGTAGATAGGCAGTTCAGACTCACTAAATAGGAATCATCTATTTTCCTTTTTTTAAAAAATGTGTTATTCATGCCATGGATATCATTAACTAATCTCTGAGGAGTGTTAATAATACACAATGCAGAAAGGAGAGTCTTTTCAATAAGCGATGTTGGGAAGACTGGATAACTGTATGCAAAAGAAAGAATTTGGACACAAAAATTAATTCCAAATGGATTAAAGATTTGATTGTAAGACCTGAAAATTTTAAAATATGAGAAATAAACATAAAGGCAACATGTGAAAAGCTCACAGCTAATATTGTACTAAACAATGAAAAGTTGAACATAAAAAATGTTCCTCAACGATCAGGAACAAAGCAAGGATGCCTACTCTCATTATTTTTACTTAAACATAGTAATGGAAGTCCTAACATAGCAATTAGGCAAGAAAAATAAGTAGAACACATCCAGATTGGAAAGGAAGAATTAAAATTTTTTCTGTTTGCAAATGACATACAAATGGGCAACAGGTACATGAAAAGATGCTCAACATCACTAATCAACAGGGAAATGCCTATGAAAACCACAGTGAGATATCACATCAACCAATTAGGATGGCTCCTATCAAAATATAGAAAATAACAAGAATTAGCGATGATGTAGATAAATTGGAACACTTGTGTACCATTGGTGAAAATGTAAAATGGTGTGGCTACTGTGAAAAAGAGTATGGAGGTTCCTAAAATATAAAAATAGAATTACCATATGATCCAACCATCTCATTTTTGGGTATATATCCGAAAAAATTGAAAACAAAGTCTCAAAATATATTTCATACATACCCACATTTATTGCAACATTATTCACAGTTGCCAAGTACTAAAAGTAACCTAAATGTCCATTGAAAAATGAATAACTATGGGCTTCCCTGGTGGCACAGTGGTTGAGAGTCCGCCTGCCGATGCAGGGGACATGGGTTCGTGCCCCGGTCCAGGAAGATCCCACATGCCATGCAGCGGCTAGGCCCATGAGCCATGGCCACTGAGCCTGCATGTCTGGAGCCTGTGCTCCACAAAAGGAGAGGCCACAACAGTGAGAGGCCCGCATACCACACACACAAAAAAATAATAGTAAATAAAAAATGAATAACTAAAGTCAACTAAAGAATAACTAAATGAATAACTAAAGAATATTATATATATATACACACAGAATATTATATATATACAACAGAATATGGTTCAACCTTAAAGAAGAAGGAAGTTCTGTCATATGTTATCACACAGATGAACCTTGAGAACATTATGTTATGTGAAATAAGTCAGTCACAGAAAGACAAATATTGCATGATTCCATTTATATATGAGGTATCTAAAACAGTCAAATGTATAAAATCAAAGAGTGCCAGAGGCTGGAGGAGGGGAAAATGAAAAGTCTTAATCAAAGGATGTAAAGTTTTGGTTAAACAAGACAACAATTTCTTAAGAGTACAGATCTTATGTTGTGTTCTTATCAAAAGAAAATAAATTTAAAATAATAAAGATAATGATATGATAAATATATAGTTTCTGACATTCAACATAAGATTGTACAGCAAGATAGTAAGTTAGAGAGCCAGCCATTACCAATTGAAAAAAATTTCCTTAAATTATTTTCACTTTAATTTTAATATATTAAAAATCTAGATGATTAACTATTTTCATGGACAGAATTCTATAATGACCCTCAGTGACCATTGTATAATCCTCTTCCTCTTGAGTGCTGTTAGGAATTGTGTATGTAAGCAGATGGATACCAGATGTTACCTCAGAGATCAGTAGATCAAAAAAATGCCACAGAGGATTTCAGAACCTCTTTGCCCAACATCTACAAAGTCATGTAGCCTCACCCAAACAAAGAAACCATCCTTGAGAGGAGTAGGATATGAGGAGAAATATGAAATACTGAGCATTCTTACCTAGAGAGATCTAACATGAATTAAAGTGATTATTTATATTATTTTTTCAGCCTAATGTCAATGGAAGGAACTGTAATAGTATTCTTTCTATATCTAGAAGTTTAGGGCATCTACAATAATTATAGATAAAGAAGCTACACTGTTGCTGCACACCCTAGTCATAGTGTTAATAAATGTTTAATACCAGTATACACACAAATGCACACACACAGACATATACATTTACTTCAAAATCAAAAATTCTCTATATTCAAATTTAAGTAATTAATTTATGTTTTCACATAAACTAGTACAGTGAAACAGCAGTGAACTAATTCCTTTAAGTTTTAATAACCTTTGTTCTTTAATTTTGGATGACTTTATATTTCATTTATTCTGATAATTTATATTGCAGTAAAAAATGTAAACAAAAAGGTAAATATTATACTCTATTTAGAAGACAATAATCTGAGCAAGCAACTACTTAAAAATAATGATTGCATTACCTGATTATGGGTAGTTGATACACTTTCTATATGTTATAGAGAGGATTGAAAAGTCAATCAAATTATTTGCAATCAGTCTTCAGCATATTTTTTTTTTCCTGAACAGGGGTAAGAAGTAGCCAGTTTCTAATTCCGGTAATATCCGGAGTCAGTATGGAGTTCTGAAGCTCATTAGAGTGCTGTACCAGTTTGGGAGATTTTTTTCTTGTTTCTTGATGCTAAATTCAAGTATTCATATTTACTGCCTTGTCTGTATTGATGTAAGAGGTACTTCCAAATTTGGAGTTTTGGAATGCAAACAGGGAGGTGTGCAATTTCATTAGAAATAGAACATTTCACAAATTATCATTGAATAAGATGTTACCCCATCTATCTTTTTTTTTTTTTTTTTTTTTTGCGGTACGCGGGCCTTTCACTTTTGTGGCCTCTCCCGTTGCAGAGCACAGGGTCCAGACACGCAGGCTCAGCAGCCATGGCTCATGGGCCCAGCCGCTCCGCGGCATATGGGATCTTCCCGGACCGGGGCACAAACCTATGTCCCCTGCATTGGCAGGCGGACTCTCAACCGCTGCGCCACCAGGGAAGCCCACCCCATCTATCTTGTTAACCTGAAAAAAAACCCTCAACATTTTCTTTTTTCTTCTTTTCTTTTTTCTTTTCATATTTTTGGTGTATGTATGTGAATGCTGAGTAATTCAAGGAAAATAGGAAACAGAAGCTCACATCATTTCCATAGCTGATGATTCTTAAAAAAAAAAAACAAACAAACACTATAGAGTAGAATATAAACTCAGACCCTAATTTTCTGAAATGAATTCAACTTGAGAACAAGTAAATTTTGTGACAAATAAATGTGTTGATTCATAATAAATAACTATTCACCATTGCATTTTCAAATCTTAGTCCCAAGTAGAATTTATTTCACTACTTGGAGAACAGGATATGAAAAAGTATTATATAAGGGACAGACCTTCAAGATGATGGAGGGGTAAGACTTGGAGATCAGCTTCCTTCTCACAAATACATCAGAAATATATCTACATGTGGAACAACTCCTACAGAACACCTACTGGATGCTGGCAGAAGACCTCAGACTTCCGAAAAAGCAAGAAATTCCCCATGTACCTGGATAGGGCAAAAGAAAAAAGAAAAAACAGAGACTAAAGAATAGGGATGGGGCCTGCATCTCTGGGAGGGAGCTCTAAAGGAGGAAAGGTTTCCACACACTAGGAAGACCCTTCACTGGCAGAGACAGGGGGTGATGGGGGGAAACTTCAGAGTCACAGAGGAGAGCACAGCAACAGAGGTGTGGAGGGCAAAGAAGAGAGATTCCCACACAGATGATCAGTGCTGACCAGCACTCAACAGCCTGAGAGGCTTGCATGCTAATGTGCCGGCCGGGATGGTGGGAGCTGGGAGATGAGGCTTGCGGTTTTCGGAGGTCAGATCCCAGGGAGAGGACTGGGGTTGACTACGTGAACATAGCCTGAAGGGGGCTAGTGCACCACAGCTAGCTGGAAGGGAGTCCAGGAAAAAGTCTGGATCTGCCTAAGAGGAAAGAGACCATTTTCTCGTGGTGTGCGAGGAAAGGGTATTCAGAACACCGCCTAAACAAGCTTCAGAGACAGGTGCGAGCTGCAGCTATCAGCATAGACATGAGAGACGGGCATGTGACACTAAGGCTGTTGCTGCAGCCACCAAGAAGCCTATGTGCAAGCACAGGTCACTATCCACACCTCTCCTCCCGGAAGCCTGGTGAGCCTGCCACTGCCAGGGTCCTGTGATCCAGGGACAACTTCCCTGGGAGTACATATAGTGTGCCTCAGGCTGTTGCAATGTCATGCGGCCTCTGTCAGCTCCGCATTCAGTACCCCTTCCTCCACTCCAGCCTGAGTGAACCAGAGCCCCCTAATCAGCTGCTACTTTAACCCCGACCTGTCTGAGTGAAGAACAGATGCCCTCAGGCAACCTACATGCAGAGGGGAGTCCAAATACAAAGCTGAACCCCAGGAGATGTGTGAAAAAAGAAGAGAAAGGGAAATTATTCCAGCAGCCTCAGGAGAAGCAGATTAAACCTCCACAATTAACTTGATGTACCCTCCATCTGTGGAATAACTGAATAGACAACAAGTCATCCCAGAATTTAGGCAGTGGACTTTGGGAGCACCTGTAGACTTGGCATTTGCTTTCTGCAACTATTTTGTTTCTGGTTTTATGTTTATATTACTTTAGTATTTAGAGTTTTTATTATCATTGGTAGATTTGTTTATTGATTTAGTTGCTCTCTTCCTTTATTTCTATATAGATATATAAATTATTCCCTTTTTCAGTTTTGTTGAGTGTGTATGTGTATGCTTCTTTGTGTGATTTTGTCTGTATAGCTTTGCTTTACCAGTTGTCCTAGAATTCTGTATGTCCTTTTTTCTTTTTTTTTAAATATAAATTTTAGTGCTGTTATCACTGGTGGATTTGTTTTTTGGTTTGGATTTTCTCTTCATTCTTTATTTATTTTTTATTACTTTTTAATTTTTACTGTTAATATTTTTTATTTTAATAAGTTTATTTTTTTCTTTCTTTCTTTATTTCTCCCTTTTCTTCTGAGCTGTGTGACTGACAAGGTTTTGGTTCTCTGGCCAGATGTCAGGCTGGAGCCTCTGAGGTGGGAGAGCTGAGTTCAGGACATTGATCCACCAGAGATCTCCCAGCCCCAAGTAATATCAAACAGTGAAAACTATCCCAGAGATCTCAATCTCAATGCTAAGACCCAGCTACACTCAATGACCAGCAAGCTAGAGTGCTGGACACCCTATGTCAAACAACTAGCAAGACAGGAACACAACACCACCCATTAGCAGAGAGGCTGCCTAAAATAATAATAATAATGTCACAGACACCCTAAAACACACCACCAAATGTGGACCGGGCCACCAGAAATACAAGATTCTGCCTCACCGACCAGATCACAGGCACCAGTCCCCTCAACCAGGAAGCCTACACAAGCCACTGAACCAACTTTAGCCAATGGGAGTAGACACAAAAACAATGGGAACTATGAACTTGCAGGCTGTGAAAAAGAGACTCCAAACACAGTAAGCTAAGCAAAATGAGAAGACAGCAAAACACACAGCAGGTGAAGCAGCAAGGTAAAAACCCATCAGATCAAAAAAATGAAGAGGAAATAAGCAGTCTATTTGAAAACGAATTCAGAGTAATGATAGTAAATGTGGTCTAAAATCTTGGAAATAGAATGGAGGAAATACAAGAAATGTTTGACAGGGAGCTAGAAGGACTAAAGAGCAAACAAACAATGATGAACAACACAATAAATGAAACTAAAAATTCTCTAGAAGGAATCAATAGCAGAATAACTGAGGCAGAAGAATTGATAAGTGACCTGGAAGATAAAATAGTGGAAATAACTACCTCAGAGCAGAATAAAGAAAAAAGAACAAAAAGAATGGAGGACAGTCTCAGAGACCTCTGGGGCAACCTTAAACACACAAACATTCAAATTATAGGGGTCCCAGAAGAAGAGAAAAAGAAAGGGACTGGGAAAATATTTGAAGATATTATACTTGAAAACTTACCTAATATGGGAAAGTAAATAGTCAGTAAGTTTCAGAAGTTCAGAGAGCCCCATAAAGGATAAATCCAAGGAGAAACGCACCAAGACACATATTAGTCAAACTATCAGAAATTAAATACAAAGAAACAATATTAAAAGCAGAAAGGGGAAAAAAATAACATAGAAGGGAATCCCCATAAAGTTAACAGCTGATCATTTAGCAGAGACTCTGCAAGCCAGAAGGGAGTGGCAGGACATATTTAAAGTGATGAAAGGGAAATATCTACAACCAAGATTACTCTACCCAGCAAGGATCTCATTCAGATTCAATGGAGAAGTTAAAATATTTACAGACAAGCAAAAACTAGGAAAATTCAGCACCACCAAGCCAGCTTTACAACAAATTTTAAAGGAACTTCTCTATGCAAAAAAGACAAGAGAAGGAAAAGACCTACAATAACAAACCTAAAACAATTAAGAAAATGGTAATAGGAACATATATATCAATAACTACCTTAAATGTAAATGGATTAAATGCTTCAACCAAAAGACATAGACTGGTGGAATGGATACAAAAACAAGACCTGTATATATTTTGTCTAGAAGAGACCCACTTCAGACCTAGGGACACATACAAACTGAAAGTGAGGGAATGGAGAAAGATACACCATGCAAAAAGAAAGCTGGAGTAGCAATTCTCATATCAGACAAAATAGACTTTCAAATAAAGACTATTACAAGAGACAAAGAAGGACACTATATAATGATCAAGAGATCACTCCAAGAAGATATAACAAATGTAAATATTTATGCACCCAACATAAGAGCACTTCAGTACATAAGGCAAATGCTAACAGCCATAAAAGGGGAAATTGACAGTAACACAATCATAGTAAGGGACCTTAACATCCCACTTTTGCCAATGGACAGAGCATCCAAAATGAAAATAAATAAGGAAACACAAGCATTAAATGACACATTAAACAAGATAGACTTAAATGATATTTATACAACATTCCATCCCAAAACAACAGAACACCCTTTCTTCTCAAGTGCTCGTGGAACATTCTCCAGGATAAACCATATCTTGGGTCACAAATCAGGCCTTGGTAAATTTAAGAAAACTGAAATTGTATCAAATATCATTTCCAACCACAATGCTATGAGACTAGATATCAATTACAGGAAAAAAAGTCTGTAAAAAATATAAACACATGAAGGCTAAACAATACACTACTAAATAATGAAAAGATCACTGAAGAAATCAAAGAGAAAGTAAAAAAAAATCTAGAAACAAATGACAACAAAAACACCACAACCCAGAAACCAAAGGATGCAGCAAAAGCAGTTCTAAGAGGGAAGAATATAGCAATACTATGCTACCTCAAGAAACAAGAAACATCTCAAATAAACATCCTAAATTTACACCTAAAGCAGTTAGAGACAGAAGAACAAAAACACCCCAGAGGTACAGAAGGAAAGAAAGCATAAAGATCAGATGAGAAATAAATGAAAAAGAAATGAAGGAAAGACTAGCAAAGATCAATAAAACTAAAAGCTGATTCTTTGAGAAGATAAACAAAATTGATAAACCATTAGCCAGACTCATCAAGAAAAAAAGGGAGAAGACTCAAATCAATAGAATTAAAAATGAAAACAGGAGAAGTAACAACTGATGCTGCAGAAATACAAAGGACCATTAAAGACTACAGCAAGCAAGTATATGCCAATAAAATGGACAATTTGCAAGAAATGGAAAATTCTTAGAAAAGCACAGCTTCCAAGGCTGAAACTGGAAGAAATAGACAATATAAACAGAGCAATCACAAGCACTGAAATTGAGATTTTTTGATTAAAAACTTTCCAACCATCAAAAATCCAGGACCAGATGGCTTCCCAGGCAAATTCTATCAAACGTTTAGAGAAGAGCTAACATCTGTCCTTCTCAAAAATCTCCCAAAATATAGCAGAAGGAGGAAAACTCCCAATCTCATTCTATGAGGCCATCATCACCCTTATACCAAAACGAGACATAGATGTCACAAAGAAAGAAAACTACAGGCCAATATCACTGGTGAACATAGATGCAAAAATCCTCAACAAAATACTAGCAAACAGAATCCAACAGCACATTAAAAGGATCATACACCATGGTCAAGTGGGGTTTACTCCAGGAATTCAAGGATTCTTCAAGGTATGCAAATCAATCAATGTGATAAACCATATTAACAAATTGAAGGACAAAACCACGTGATCATCTCAATAGATGCAGAAAAAGCTTTTGACAAAATTCAACACTGATTTATGATAAAAACCCTCTGGAAAGTAGACACAGAGGGAACTTATCTCAACATTATAAAGGCCGTATATGGCAAACCCACAGTCAACATCATTCTCAATGGTGAAAAAATGAAACCATTCCTACCAAGATCAGAAAGAAGACAAGTTCGCCCACTCTCTCCACAATGATTCAACATAGTTTTGGAAGTTTCAGCCACAGCAATCACAGAAGAAAATGAAATAAAAGGAAATCAAATTGGAAAAGAAGAAGTAAAGCTGTCACTGTTTGCAGATGACATGATACTATACATAGATAATTTTAAAGATGCTACCAGAAAACTACTAGAGCTAATCAATTAATTTGTTAAAGTAGCAGGATACAAAATTAATGCACAGAAATATCTTGCATTCGTATACACTAATGATGAAAAATCTGAAAGAGAAATTAAGGAAACACTCCATTTACCATTGCAACAGAAGAATAAAATACCATGGAATAAACCTACCTAAGGAGACAAAAGACCTGTAAGCAGAAATCTATAAGACACTGATGAAAGAAATTAAAGATGATAGAAACACATGGAGAGATATACCATGTCCTTGGATTGGAAGAATCAACATTGTGAAAATGACTGTACTACCCAAAGTGATCTACAGATTCAATGCAATCCCTAACAAACTACCAATGGCATTTTTCACAGAACTACAACAAAAAATTTCACAATTTGCATGGAAACTCAAAAGAACCTGCATAGCCAAAGCAATCTTGAGAAAGAAAAACGTGGCTGGAGGAATCAGCTTCCCACACTTCAGACTATACTACAAACCTACAGTAATCAAGACAATATGGTATTGGCACCAAAACAGAAATATAGATCAATGGAACAGGATAGAAAGCCCAGAGATAAACCCACACACATATCGTCACCTTATTTTTGATAAAGGAGGCAAGAATATACAATGGAGAAAAGACAGCTTGTTCAATAAGCGGTGCTGGGAAAACTGGACAGCTACATGTAAAAGAATGAAATAGAACACTTCCTAACACCATACAGAAAAATAAACTCAAAGTCATTAAAGACCTAAATCTAAGGCCAGACACTATATAACTCTTAGAGGAAAACAAGTAGAACACTCTATGACATAAATCACAGCAAAATCCTTTTTGACCCACCTCCTAGAGAAATGGGAATAGAAACAAAAATAAACAAATGGGACCTAATGAAACTTCAAAGCTTTTTCACAGCAAAGGAAACCATAAACAAGAAGAAAGACAACCCTCAGAATTGGAAAAATATTTGCAAATGAAGCAACTGACAAAGAATTAATCTCCAAAATTTATAAGCCGCTCATGCACCTCAATATCCAAAAAACAAACAACCTAATCCAGAAATGGGCAGAACACCTAAACTGACATTTCTCCAAAGAAGATATACAGATTGCCAACAAACACATGAAAGGTTTCTCAACTTCACTAATCATTAGAGAAATGCAAGTCAAAACTACGATGAGGTATCATCTCACACCAGTCAGAGTGGCCATCATCAAAAAATCTGCAAAAATTAATGCTGGAGTGAGTGTAGAGAAAAGGGAACCCTCTTGCACTGTTGGTGGGAATGTAAATGGGTACAGCCACTATGGAGAACAGTATGGAGGTTCCTTAAAAAAATAAAAGTAGAACTACCATATGACCCAGCAATCCCACTGCTGAGCATATACCCTGAGAAAACCATAATTCAAAGAGTCATGGGGCTTCCCTTGTGGTGCAGTGGTTGAGAGTCCGCCTGCTGATGCAGAGGACACGGGTTCGTGCCCCAGTCCGGGAAGGTCCCACATGCCGCGGAGCGGCTGGGCCCGTGAGCCATGGCCGCTGAGCCTGCGCGTCCGGAGCCTGTGCTCCACAACGGGAGAGGCCACAACAGTGAGAGGCCCGCGTACCGCAAAAAAAAGGAAAAAAGAAAAAAAAAAAAAAAACAGAGTCATGGACCACGATGTTCATTGCAGCATTATTTACAATAGCCAGGAAATGGAAGCAACCTAAGTGTCCACTGACAGATGAATGGGTAAGAAGATGTGGCACATATATACAATGGAATATTAGTGAGCCATAAAAGAAACGAAAGTGAGTTATTTGTAGTGAGGTGGATGGACCTGGAGTCTGTCATACAGAGTGAATTAAGTCAAAAAGAGAAAAACAAATACCGTATGCTAACACATATATATAAGGAATCTCAAAAAAAAAAAAAATGGCTCTGAAGAACCTAGGAGCAGGGCAGGAATAAAGACGTGGACATAGAGTATCAACTTGACCCAGGGAAGGGGAAGGGGAAGCTGAGACCAAGTGAGAGAGTGGCATTGACATATATACACTTCCAAATGTAAAATAGATAGGTAGTGGGAAGCAGCCACACAGGGAGATCAGCTGGGTGCTTTGTGAACACCTAGAGGGGTGGGATAGGGAGGGTTGGAGGGAGACACAAGATGGGGGGGATATGGGGATATATGTATATGTATAACTGATTCACTTTGTTATAAAGCAGAAACTAACACTATTGTAAAGCAATTATACTCCAATAAAGATGTTAAAAAAAAGTGTAGCCCCTGCTCACTGCAACTAGAGAAACCCCGCACGCAGCAACGAAGACACCACACAGCCAAAAATAAATAAATAAAATAAATACATGAAAAATAAATCAATAAAGGAAAGACATAACTCAAGGCAAAAAAAAAAGTATCATTTAATTTATATTCTAAGAATGATTCAGTGATTCAATCAATACCATTATGTTGAGATATATGTTTTACACAACTATTTCTTAAAAATTATCTTACATCTATGACTTTCTATCCTTATTTATTTTATACCCACCTAGTGGATTTCAAAATCCAAATATTTATATAGATAAGAGATATATATCTTTAAAGTTGCAAGTTACATTTTAAAATAAGTTAAATTTCTCCATTCTTCAATATCATTTGGTTTCATCATTCAGTTCCAATGAACAATTTCATACCTAAATTGACATGTGGTTATTTTGTGTGTTCAGACTTCATCTCAACAATATAAATCTAATCTAAAAATACATATATATGTTAAAAATGATAGAGTACAGCAAAATATTTTCCTACCACAGAGGTATCTTGGTTCATTAATATGATGAATGTATTGGATTAGTGAATGTTTTCCTATTACAGTATACAGTGAAAAAAATCTATAAGAACTAATATACTAAAATTTTTTCAAAAATTAACTAGATGATTGTGGTATAGATGTGGGTGTTGGAAGGCAGACATATACAAAAGAATTGTAAGTACAATTCATCTATATACCTATGTTAAATGAAAGTAAAGAATAAATAGTATACTAATCAAAAGATGAAACAGAGCTTAAAGAAAGACACAAGAAATATCAACCATAAAGAGGGAAGAAAGTGGGTTGTTTTAGATTATTTCCCCTTCCTCACCACCTATGTCATATTTGATTATCATTTTCTATTCATCTTATCTCCTAAGCCTTTTCACATCAGCCTTCTTTTTTCCATCTATAATTTGCCAATTTTAAGCTGTCTTGACCTTGCCTTTTCCTGTCATGATGAAGTGACAGGGACAGAATTTACCCTCTCAGCTTAAAATTTTAAATACAGACAAAATATATAAAGTAAATATTTTCAGATTTTAGAAAATAGACAAGATAAGTCACCGATAAATGAAAGAAAAGAACAATTTGAACCATATGATTTATACAGCTTACTAAATAAATAAAATTTCCAGGCAAAAGCCCAAGGAGGTGAGACTCCAGTAAAGGCTTGATATATTAATTATCTGAAGAAACAGAGTTCAGAGTTTAGGGAAGTCAAGGTGACTAGAATTCACAGAGAAAACCCCAAATAGGACACACACACACACACACACACACACACACACACAAACACAGAAAGCACTGAAGATACACAGTATCCCAAGTATACATGTGAGTGCTCATCGGCACATGTTTATGAGAAAACTAGATCCAGGAAAAGATCATCAGAAATGGTCAGGTAGAATAAAACCTGGAAATTATTCATTCTAAAGGATTATTCATATTCCCATAATTAGAATGGAAATACAACCTAACACACACTTTTTCCACTAGAGTCCATAAAAAATTATTGCCTCTATAGTGAGGCCACATTAGCTCTGGATGAAAAACAGTCTGGACTTTCCTAAGAAGGCTTAAAAGCAAGCCTCAAAAGGTTAAAAATTTCCCCAAGTAACTCAAATACATTCCAGAGCAAAGTCCAGAAATATTTATCTTTATAGGAGCACAAAAAATTCCAGCAACCAATAATGTAAAACTCATGTTTAGCATTTATTTAAAAAAATACCAGGTATGCAAAGAAGCAGAAAAATACAATGAATAATAAGAAGAAATACTAATAAATTGAACCAGATTCCAAAAAGGTACACATGATAGAATTGGTAGAAAAGGACAAGAAATCATACATGGTATATAGAAAATATAATACATATGTTCAATAAAGTAGTGTGTAAAGAGAAAAATAAAATGTAAAAAGGAGACCTCAAGTGAACTTTGAGGAGAAAATATGACATTTAAAATTAAAAATACACTGAATTGAATTAAGAGAAATTAGATACTATAGAAGAAAAATATTACTTAATTTAAATATATCACAATTAAGAAACTGTAGAAAATGAAATATAAATTTTTAAAAGTCTGGAAAGAATAAACAGAGTATCAGTGAGTTATGAGGCATCAAGTGGCCTAATATAAATGTAACTTAAATATCGGAAAAAGATGTGGGAACATCAGAGAAAATATTTGAAAAAATAATAGCCAATTTTTTTTAAATTTGATACAAATTATAAACCCAATGTTCTAAGAAGTTCAACAAACTTTAAGAACAACGAAGAAGAAAAAAATATCACCAACGGACATTGTAATCATATGGCTTAAAACCAGTGATAAAAGAAAAAGCTTTAAAGCTGTGAGAAAAAAAAAAAGATATGTACATAGGAATGGAAATAAGAATGAGAGCAGATTTATTGTCAACTATAATTCAAGCCAGAAAAAAGGAGAGGCATCTTAAATGTACTGAAAAAATTGTCAACCTGGAATGTTATTTCAGCAAAATACATTCGAAAATGAAGCCAGAGTAAAGACCAGCGACATATAAAAATATGAAAGGATATATCACCAGCATCACTATTATCATCACTAAAAGAAATGTTAAAGTCCTTCAGGCACAAGGAAAATAATGAGAAACTGAAATGTTAATCTACAGAAAGAATAAAAAAATGAAAATGGTTATATGCAGATAAATTAAAATTTTTCTTATTTTTAAAATGACTTTGAAGGATAATTGTTCTAAGCAAAATGAATAACAACATGTTGTGGGATTTATAACATATATAGAAGTAAAATATAAGAAAACAGTAGCATGATAGGATGGAAGAAATGGAAGTATATTGCTTTAAGGTTTTGTGTTAAACGTAAGGTGGTATAGTTTTATTTTAAGGAAGACTATAATACATTGAAAATATATACTTTAAATTCTAAAACAACCATTAAAAAATAAAACAGTTATAGATAATAAGCCAAAAATGAGATAAAATGGAATTATTAAAATGAACTCAATCCAGAAGAAGACAAAGAGAAAAATGGGAATAAAGTACAGAGGAGACAAAATTATTATTTCTATAATTTTAAACTAACTCTATCAACAATTTCATCAAATATAAATGATCCAAAAACCCCTAATTAAAATTCAGAAATTGTTGGAATGGATAAAAAAAAGACCCAAGTATATGATGTCTATAAGAAATCTACTATAATTATGACACAGATCAATAAAAAATAAAATGGTCAGAAAAATTATTTTACACAAACACCAATCATAAGAAAGGTGGAGCATCTAGATTAATACCAAGTTTTTTCTTTTTTCCCTGATTCTTTGTTAGAACATATTAGTCTCAATTCCTCCTGCTTTTTTACCCCTAAAATTCTTTCTGCAAAAGTATTTTAAAATGCATTTTGATCATGTGTAGGATTGCCAAGTAAATTCTGATGAACATGGAAAATATATACACAAATCTGAATTTTCTGACCTATCTTCTGTCCCACCTACACAGCACTAAAATAACCATTACTCTTTCTGCTTTTACCCTTAAAGTTCAAGAATTTGTCTAATTCTGTATGTAGTTCTGCCCAACAATATTCTGCCAGCATTGAACACCCAACCTTTCCTGTTGCTAACATCTCAAATTCCTTCTGCTCTATTCTTCACAATCTGATTTTTATAAATTTACTTCCTTTCCATGTCAGTCCTTTAGTTTACATTAGTGCCTTGTTGAATAAATATTTATTGAATAACATAAATGTTCTCCAATATAGGTAGGATACAATTTAAAATTATTAAGTCTCTACAGTAGAAGACAATGACAAGTTTCTAGAAACTTTGCATTTATAGGATGAAATTTCATTCTAAACTAATATAATCAGATTATAACCTGTAAATTTTGAGCTGAAAGGTAAAATATGAGCAGAATTTCAACAGATGAAGACAGGGGAAGAATATCTAAGAAGGAGGAATGGTCCTGCTAAAAGTTTGCCAGGCACACAAATTTTATGTCTTAGTTTTTCTTTCTTATTTATTTTTCCATCATGTGGAAATATGAGTAGGTAACTTGACTGGAAGAGAGAGACTGTGTCATGAAGATATAGGAAACAGGTTTTGGATATGAATTGAGAAAGAGTAAAACTCTAAAGCCAAACATAGAAATGCAGATGCTATTTTAAAAGAAATAAAAAATCATAGATTTATTCTGGCAAGGAAGTTATAAAATCACAGAGTTGTTTTCACAATATTAATCAGTAAGTCATAAGAGATAAGTTTCTGGCAATTCTGTCATTAGTCATTTACTTGGGTTAGGTAATCCCTCTTCAGATACCCTATTTTAAAGTACAACATGTTAACTTGAAATAGACTACATGATTTAACAGATTTATTTTTTATTATGAAATTCTAAAAGGAAAGTTAAATTTTTTAAAAAAGGAAACCTTGTCATGCTATATTTTGAAATAAACTTTACTTTTTAGTATAGTTTCAGATTTATAATGAAATTGAGAGTTTCCATATACTCCACAGCCAGTTTCCACTATTAACATTTTACATTACTATGATTCATTTTTTTCCAATTAATGAACTAGTATTGACACATAATTATTAACTAAAGTGCAAAGTTTATTGAGAGTTCTTTAATTTCTAACAGGCTTCTCTGTTCCATGATCCCTTCCACAATACCACACTATATTTTGTTGTCATGTCCCCTAGGCTGCTCTTGGGTGTTTTTGGTGACCCTGGTAATACAGGTCAGATATTTATACAGTGACCTTCTATTGGAATTTGTCTGATATTTTTCTCATGTATAGGCCTTGGATTATGGGTTTCAAGGAGGACCAGAGAGATGATTTTTATTGCATTAGTTCAAGGGTACATTATGAACATGACTTATCACTCCTGATGTTGGCTTTAATCAGCAGACTGACCTACAGTTTGTCACAATTCTCCACTGTAAAGCTACTCTCTCCCAGCCCTTCCCATACCATGGTTTTTGCAAAGCAGTCACTCACTAGGTTATAGCCTACACTTAAGAAGTAGAGAATTATACTGTCTCTCCTTAAGAACAGAGTATCCGCATTAGTTATTTGAAATTCTTCTGCATGAAAGATGTATCTATTCATCATCTTTAATTTATTTATTCAATCATTTTTATATCAGCATGGACTCATGATTATTAATTTTATAATTTGGAGTATAATACATTTCTACTTTATTGTCTGGCTTAAATTATTCCAGCTTTGAGTATTGCGAGCTCTTTTCATTCGTTCCTAATCCTTTTGATCCTGTTTGTTTTAAGCACATTTTTACTTCCTGGCAGTATAAAAAATCCAGGTTCATCATATATATATATACACATATATGTTTAACATCTTTATTGGAGTATAATTGCTTTACAATGGTGTGTTAGTTTCTGCTTTATAACAAAGTAAGTCAGCTAAACATATATATATCTCCCCATATCTCTTTCCTCTTGTATCTCCCTCCCTCCCACCCTCCCTATCCCACCCCTCTAGGTGGTCACAAAGCAGTGAGCTGATCTCCCTGCGCTATGTGACTTCTTCCCAATAACTCTCGGTTTTACATTTGGTAGTGTATATATATGTCCATGCCACTCTCTCACTTTGTCCCAGCTTACCCTTCCCCTTCCCCACGTCCTCAAGTCCATTCTGTAGTAGGTCTGCGTTATTATTCTCGTCCTGCTCCTACTGCTCCTAGGTTCTTCATAACCTTTTTTTTTTTTTTTTTAGATTCCATATATATGTATTAACATATGGAATTTGTTTTCTCTTTCTGACTTACTTCCCTCTGTGTGTCAGACTCTAGGTCCATCCACTTCACTACAAATAACTCAATTTTGTTTCTTTTTATGGCTGAGTAATATTCCGTTGTATATATGTGCCACATCTTCTTTATCCATTCATCTGTCGCTAGACACTTAGGTTGCTTCCATGTCCTGGCTATTGTAAATAGAGCTGCAATGAAAATTGTGGTACATGACTCTTTTTGAATTATGTTTTCCTCAGGGTATATGCCCAGTAGTGGGATTGCTGAGCTGTATGGTAGTTCTATTTTTAGATTTTAAGGAACCTCCATACTGTTCTCCATAGTGGCTGTATCAATTTACATTCCCACCAACAGTGCAAGAGGGTTCCCTTTTCTCCACACCCTTTCCAGCATTTATTGTTTCTAGATTTTTTGATGATGGCCATTCTGACTGGTGTGAGATGATATCTCATTGTAGTTTTGATTTGCATTTCTCTAATGATTAATGATGTTGAGCATTCTTTCATGTGTTTGTTGACAATCTGTGTATCTTCTTTGGAGAAATGTCTATTTAGGTCTTCTGCCCAGTTTTGGATTGGGTTGTTTGTTTTACTGATATTGAGCTGCATGCACTGCTTGTAAATTTTGAAGATTAATCCCTTGTCAGTTGCTTCATTTGCAGATATTTTCTCTCATTCTGAGGGTTGTCTTGTTTATGGTTTCCTTTGCTGTGCAAAAGCTTCTAAGTTTCATTAGGTCCCATTATACCTTGTATATTTCTTAAACCAGTCCTGGTATCAGCCATTATTCTAAAGTGCCCAGGCTTGTTTTTCTAAAGAATGGTGTGAGAAACTAAGATTGGATAATAGGGATGATGATTGCTACTGGGATTCTGTTGGTTCTAAACCCTCTTAGCTGACAGAGAAAAGGCATATATGTGTGAATGCTAAAATATGTATATACACACTCTATACATATTTCTATATATAATTATCTGTGCATAATATTATATAGAACATATTAAATAATTTAAAGAGAGATATTCCCTTTTTTTCTCTGAAAATATTTATGTAAACATGGAAAAATCTATTTCTATAGCTTCTTTTTAAAATCACCTGTTTTGTATGTGGGAAACTTTTAAATCACTTATCCAAATTCTTTAATGATCATAAGATTAATTATGCTTTCTCTCTCTACTTCAGTGAGTTTTAGCAAGTTAAATTTTCCATTTTGCATAAGGATTTTCAATTCACTAGTGTACATATTTCCTTAGCTTCCTCTTGTATTTTTAAACTTCTATGCATTTGAAACTAATGCCTCAGTTTCAAATATTGTTTATCAGTGACCTGCTCATTATTTTTTTTTTCTGTATCAATTTTGCCCAAGTATTACAATTGTTTTAGTGCTTTCAAGGAAAGGAGAAAACAACAACAAAAAACCTAACTGGAAACTTTCTTGATTATTTTATATTTTATCTAAATCTGTTCTGATTTTCTTATTGTCTGTTTTATTCTATCTTTTTAGGTTGACACAACTCAATATTCAATATCTCTTTTCAGTCATGTCTTAGTAGCTATAAATTTTGCTTTAAGTAGTATTTATAGCATCATTTTAATATGTAATATTTTAATATAATTTACTTCTAAATTAATTTTTATTTTATTTATTTTCACTGAGATATAATTGATTTACAATATTATATTAGTTTCAGGTGTACAACATAGTGATTCAAAAATTTTATAGATTATACTCCATTTAAAGGTATTATAAAATATTGTCTATATTCCCTGTGCCTTATAATATATTCTTGTATCTTATTTATTTTATATATAGTACATTATACCTCTTAATCCCCTACCCCTATCTTGTCTATCCCCCTTTTCCTCTCCCCACTGGTAACACTAGTTTGTTCTCTATATCTGTGAATCTGTTTGTTTTGTTATACTCAATCATTTGTTTGGAAACCATCAACAAATTGAAAACACAATCTACTGAATGGGAGAAAATATTTGCAGATGATATGATTGATAAAGGGTTAATATCCAAAATATAAAAACAGCTCATACAATTTAACATCAAAAAAAACAAACAAGCTGATTAAAAAATGGACAGAAGACCTGAATAGACATTTGTCCACAGAAGACATACAGATGGCCTACAGGCCCATGAAAAGATGCTCAACATCATTTATCATCAGAGAAATACAAATCAGAACCACAATGAGATATCACCTCATACCTGTCAGAATGGCTATCATCAAAAAGACCAAAAATAACAAATGTTGGTGAGGATGTGGGGAAAAGAGAACACTTGTACATTATTGGTGGGAATGTAAATTGGTGCTGCCATTATTAAAGTCAGTATGGGAGTTCCTTAAAAAACTAAAAATAAGGCTTCCCTGGTGGCGCAGTGGTTGAGAGTCTGCCTGCTGATGCAGGGGACGCGGGTTCATGCCCTGGTCTGGGAAGATCCCACATGCCATGGAGAGACTAGGCCCGTGAGCCATGGCTGCTGAGCCTGCGTGTCCGGAGCCTGTGCTCTGCATCGGGAGAGGCCACAACAGTGAGAGGCCTGCGTACCACAAAAAAAAACCCAAAACAACTAAAAATAGAACTTCCATATGATCCAGCAATTCCACTCCTGGGCATATATCTGAAAAAAAACAAAAGGACTAATATGAAAAGATATATGCACCACAATGTTCATAGCAGCATTATGTATAGTGTTATGCATATCAATAGTCAAGACATAGAAGCAACCTAAGTGCCCATCAACAAGTGAATAGATAAAGAAGATGTGATATAATTATATGTGTATGTATATGTATATAATGTGTACATATAGATGGATTAATATATAATGTATGTAATAGAATACTGCTCAGACATAAAAAGAAATGAAATTTTGCTATTTGCAACAACATGGATGGACCTGAAGGGTATTATGCTTGGTGAAATAAGTCAGTCGGAGAAAGAAAATACTGTATGCTATCACTTACACATGGAGTCTAAAAAAAATAATACATTCTTATTTTAATTCCTGTTTGCATTATTTAAAGTTCTTGAAATTTCTAATGCATTAGTTTAGTCAGTTATCTTTTTATTTGTTTCCAATTAAATCTGTGTGTTCAGAAAATATGGACTAAATTATAATTTGTCCTTTATAAATTCTTGAACATGTTTTTGTCTCAATTTATCAGTTTTTAAAATATTTCCTATAATTGGAATATAATTACTTAAAAAATATGTATATTACAACTGTTTTGAGTAATGTTCCAGATATATCCATTATATCTAATTCATCAATTGTATTGTAGAAATATTTTGTATCCTTGTGAGTTCATGAATGTTTTACTCATCAAAACTGGCAATATTTGCCAATGTTTCCCTACATGAGAGCCAGTTTATTACTTATTACTTATGTTTCTGAAAAAATTTGTCTTATACATTTGAATATGTATTATTGAGTATATACATGTTTAAAAATATTATATTTTCATTAATATTTATTATTGAGTATATACATGTTTAAAAATATTCTATTTTCCTTTTGACTTGATACCTTTATTATTATGAGATTGCCTTCTTGGACTCTAATAATTCTCTTTTTTTTAACTTAGAATCTTCCTTGTGTGATTTTTATGTAGACCAGTCTCTTCTTTGTTAGTGTTTACCAGACATATCTTATCCCATTTATTTAACTCTCCTTCTATGATTCTATGTATTTATGTTTCATTTCCAACAGCATATATGTGGGGGTTTTTTTATTAATTAACTCTGACAATCTTGTTTTTTGCCTTTTTCATTTAGGTATATTATCATTTGTTTTAATTACTAATATATCTTGATATATTTTTATCATCTTATTTTTGTTCTAACTGATTTTGTGATTGTTTTATTTTATTTGTGTGTTTCCTTTTTTACTTTAGTACCTTCTCTTGGGTTGTCTGTGTTTTTCCTCATTTTTACCTTTACCTTTAATAACTATGCTTTATAAATCACTATAATGATCACACTATGTATTTTCATATACATATGGAATTTAAACCAGTTAAACCAATCCAAAACTGGTTATTTACAATATTTGTTAGGCAGCAGAACTTGGAAACTAAGTTTGACTCTCAAGAAAAATTCAATCTAATAAGCATATAAAAATACAAATAAAAATGATGTCAGGCAGTATAAAACTATCATGAAATTCAATGGAATGTGAATTTAGAGTCAGAGTCAGTTAAAATAAAAGTTGAGAGAAAAATTATAAAACTTTTACTAAACAGGAGAATTTGCTCTGAGTTCTTGAATGCCACATAGATATTTAACTGTTGTGGGTGGATAGAGAAAATAGTTTATAAGAAAGGACATATGAAACAATTAAAGGGGACCTTGAATAATATGTTTTGGCTGAAGTGTGTGTGTGTGTGCGCACGCGTGCGTCTGCAGAAGTAGAAGTCAATTAGTAGTAGGAGGAAGAGCACTAGCTAATAGTGGTAATAGTAGTACATTGTAAAGCTTGATGGGAAAAAAATAAATAGGCGTATACTTATTGGCATACTATGAAATACTTCCTTTTATATTTAATGGTTAACCAATAAAATATTTTGAACAAGGGCGTGATATATTCAAGACTTCACTGTGTGCAAAAATTTAGAATAACTTATTAACTGACAGAAAAACTATGGCTATTTAAGAGATATTTGTTACAGTAAGGACAGAAACAAAATGAGTTGTCAGTTTGAGACAGATATACTGTGTCTTGAAAACTGAAATTTTCAAGACATATAATGAAGGTAAATTCTATAGAAACTGTCAACTGTTTAGATTTTTGGAGAGAGGATTGCTTGAGATGGAAGAAGTTCAGACAAAGAACTGTCCAAGATCTGGAATTGTGTGATATATTAAATATTCACCAACTTATAAGACTGTAGAGAACCAAAATTGAGGAAACAATCACATATACAAGCACACAGACACACAGGCACACACCTACACAGGTTTTGCCCTTGTTGCATTTTATAGGTAGAATGTCAAATAAATATCCATATAAATATATGATTGTGTTTTGCATCTGTGTTTTGTATAAAGCAGGTTCTCTTATAAAAATATTACCAATTCTCATGTTCTTTTTTAGGAGAAGAGACTGGTCCATTATGGAAAAATAGTTGAATTCATATAGTGATGGAGAATTTTAAAATACATAAGTAAATCTGAAGATTTTTGTTTTCTTTTTTTGGTTATGAGGAAAGGTGATGAGTTTAGTCTTGACCAGCTTGAGTTTGAAAGGTCTAGAAGCATGCATAAGATTTCTACAATCAAAGTTTTGCTCTTGTAGAATTATCAAGTATTGTCAAAAAAACGACATGTGTAAAATTTTCATTGTTTCTATGTTGGGTAAAGAATGGTAGTAAGGTTTAGGAAGAGAGGTGGAAAAGGTAATACAGGCAGTGCTTATTTTATTTAATATTTATGAAGTTGTCTTCTATGACTAAAGATTGAGATATGTATTTACCTATTTCCAAGAAGCCAAACCATAACCAAGGATTACATAAATCAGACTTCACTCTTTCATTGCTGGTGTTACATGAGCCTATGTAAAGATGGAGGGCTCTGATTTTGGTAATAGAAATTTTTTCAGAAGAGATAAAATCACTAATTTCACTTTCTCTTATTTTGTCTGTGTGTTTGCACAAATTTTTAGTGAAATATATATCACTAATTCACATCTTTTTCTGAACAATCTCTAAAGTTGCTTAAAATTCTATGAGATAAAGAGAACTGTAGTAAAATTGAGATGTTGAGAAATATCCTGTGTTTTCTTAATAACTTTAAATTTGAATTAAAATATAGGAATACTTAATAGGAATTTTCAACTTTAGAGTACACTTTAGTAACTACCTTTGTCATAAATAAGTACAAATTCATCTATATACTCTATTATTCATCTATGTAAATTAAATTATAATTTTATTGCAATATCTTTGTAACCACATTGTAGAGAATGTTTAGATCGTTTCATCAAGGAGACAACAAAAGATATCCAAAACCAATAATGTATTTTGGTCTAAAATTTAGTATAAAATGAACTTTAGTCTTTTTTACTTTATTAGATTTGCATTTGCATAGCCTGTTTGCCCATGAATTCTGTATTTAGCCCTCCTGGATAGTCTTTGAATTCTATGGTAAAGAAACAATCATTATTTACAATTCATTGGTATGTGCATTTCTATTTTGAACCATGTGGGAAGTTCTCCTAATTTATACATGCTCTTGACAGGTTCATATGGCTTCTGACACAAGTTGGCTAAAATGATTAAAGCTTAAGGATGATTGAACATATTCAATGTATTTCAGAAAACAGAAATGCATAAATTACTTTGTTGTCTCTTTAAATTATATGCAACAAAGAATTCTCTTTTGAGATTCAGGCAGCACACAGGATCTAATTTCTCTAATTAGTTGCTGTGTTTCTGTTTCTGCTTCCATGGCATCCATCCACAAGCCACCATCACAATCTAAAATGAGTTTCTTTTTAAATGACAGGCATTTTAGTGAAGACATCTAAAAGTGCTGAAGGAATATTGGAAGGTTTTACAAAATTTTGTAAAATGTCTGAAAAGCAAAAAGTTTCTTGTATTAATTTCTTGAGAGAGTGTCCATTCTCTGAAAGAGAGATAATATCTGCCTTATTTTAAGTTTTGCTGTCTTATTTTCATTCATTTCATTGATTTTATCAATCGGAACCTCTATACCTATTTACTTCTATATATCTTTATCATATCTATCTGTATAATTTTCATCTATTTACTCCTATATATAGATACAGTTTCATGGGGGAAACCTTCAAAAGAGATCATGAATTTTAATTATTTAAAGATTTCAATTTGTATGCTATATTCATCTGAGAATCTTGTCTGTCTTAATAGTCATTGTATTTTTTCCCTCTATATTTTCTCTCTTAATAATAGAACCACTGGTTCTTAACTAAGAACTTTACTAGATGAAATTAAGAATTGGTGTCCTAGCCTTGTGGCAAAGTGTGTCAAGAGATATGAAATTTGAGATGAAAGTTAGGGGCAAAACTCATGCCGATTATGTTGAAAGGGAAATGGTAGTGAAATTAAAAGACAACAACAACAACTCTATGTGGTGGTTCCTTCTTACACTTTTAGACAAATTCTAGGAGAACGATATTCTTAGTCTTTAGGTAACAATTCCATAAACAAAGAAGGAATAGTATTAAGGTTTTGCTAAATCAGAAGCTCTCTGCCTGTGGCAGGCAATTGGACTTGACTGAGTGACTCATCTTATGAAGTCTCTAATTCACCCACTAATTCTGTACCAGAAATGGAAGCAATTAAAAGTGCTGTGAAGCTGCAGATTTAGCAGCCTGCTACTGGTATTCCACTTTATAAATGCTATGAGCTGACCAGCCAAAATTGGATTAAGGACATTGCCATCTCAGGCAAACGCTGTGAGATGATCCCAAGATAGCTGTTATTAAATTGAGATAGAGTGTGGTGGGCCAGGAGGGAAACAGAGGCCAATAACTTAAAAAACTATATATATACAGTCTTAAAGACACTATCTAGATAAAAAAATTAGTTGTGATAACACACATGTTAGAATTATCTTTGTTGCTGTAAGCCACCAGTTGAAGTAATTTGGTATGCTGCAATAGGTTACTAATACACCATGAGAGTTTAATAATATACACATCTGGCACCCTGATTTGTTTTCTTCCAGCAGTAAAATATATAGTATAATATTAATATACAATTACACACACACACAGAATCTTTATGTCTCATGAGATAGCCAGTTTAAATTATAGGCTAGACAATGAGAATAAACTGCAAAACTCTGCTCCTCATCAGTTTATTTGTTTGTTCTGCAAGGCAGTCTGTACACCTCCCTTATTTTTTAATCCAAGGAAACTATAGAAGCAAATATTATTGCCATCTATTTTCCCTTGCTTATAGGTTTGTTTTTGTACATTGAGAGTTTATCAAAAAGGGAATCTCTACCATTTTTTTCATTCACTGATGGTATGCTGCATTCCTCTGATTCAAAATGTCCTTCAAATTTTAACAATCCTGATGAATTATACAACTATATGAATATGAAAAGACATTAATATTTTTGGAATGCTAACATTGAGAAAAGAAGTAAGTAATTTAATCTAGGAATATATCAATTATTCCAGTTTCTCCTCTCTAAGTGGAAATTGAGGCATGAGGAAGGGAAGAATTGATGATGATACTGAAATTGCAAAAGGATACACATAGGAACTGTAAATATAATAAATAATAAATCAAAAGCATTGTATTTTCACATGGAGGTAAAAAATACATATATTATTGATTTTAATAATGATGTTTAGTGGTAATTATCAGCTAAGAATATTGGGTTGCAAATGTAGAAAATATAAATATAACAGTGCAATAATATTAAAAATTAAGAATTAATTAATTTATAGAAGTACCATATATGTACATGAAAACTTTTAATTAAACAGATTTTTTAAATTATGAGCAAATAAATGTTAATAATTTGACTGAGAAAAAAACCACAAAACTGAAAGATGGGAAATGAAAGTTGGGCTTAATTATTATTCAGCTGTGATCAAGATCAGGTAACTTAATGTGTTTCAGTCTCTGATTTTTTGTATAAAGTGGTAGTATTTGTCTCTTGAATTTAAATATGAATGAACGATGGGAGATTATAGCTGTCTTCAGCAAGACTGAAAACAATATTAAACATTATTAACTGAGCATTGACAAATCCTGGACCAAATTTATAAATCAAAATAAGTTTACAAAATAATAAAGGACAAATAAGATTAATGTAAACTAATTCATTAAAGTGTATTGCATTATTTGCTGTGTGTTATATACTTGGAATAAAAATCTGAACATGTTTTCAAGAGTTTATACTCTAGTGAGAGATATAAAATACTAAAAAGCACCTATAGTGTGAAGATAAGTACGAGTTATTTCCTAAGTCTCCTTAGAAGAAGAGTTAGGCATGAAAATTGAGCAGGAACTACACCTTAAAAGAGTGGGAAGTGGAGCTGGGCATGGCATAGATGGAAGTTGGAATTAGTCATGGGAAGGTTGAGATGGAGAAAGGTATTCTAAGTAAAGTCAAGAACATAGTCAAGGTTTGAAGACAATGGAGAAATGGTACTTTGGGAGAAAGTTCAGTGATATGGGAAGGCAGAAGCATACAGTTCTTGGTGGGAAGTATTTAGGTGTGAGGTATGAGAGTAAATCAAGGGCAGTTTATAAACAATCACATAACATTTAGAGCAAATAATAAAATAAGCATATAACAAAACAAATTCAGCTTCAAAGAAAATGTACAAAGACAGCATTTTAGAATAAAATAGACCATATGGAATATACATGCATGGTATGAAATTTCTATGAATCAATGAAAATTAAGATAATAATTTCTTGTCAAACTCTATGGATCTTCATTCTAAAGAAAATCACCAGTAATCCAAATGTTAGTTGTATGTTACTTGATTTCAAGAAACAAAATTTCATTCCAGATATTTAGGTTTGGATGATCTAATGTTATGCCTTATGTTGAGCTCAGGAAAACCAAATAAGCAGATAGCACTGGCCTTCACAAAAGACTGGAGGCAAGAAAGCCATCAGGAAACAAGGCAGATTCCTTCTGCCTCTTTATCTAGCTCACCACCCTCCTCTCTTCCATACAGACAAACCTGATTTCTTTTCAGCTTTGTTCTGGATATCTGCTTCATTCTATTACTACTCTCTGGGAATTAGCTTTCGAAGCACATGTAGACCAAGGCTGTAGATCTAACCCTAGAGTCAGAATTTGAATATTAGATATACAAAGTCCTGATCAGAATGTAGAGTCTTTGTAACATTTTATGTAAGACTGAGAAGGTGTGCAAGTGAGGATTTGATGACTAGAATTCTTGTGTCACATTGTTACAAACTTCCCTCCCCACACCGTAATCCCCCATAATCACATAATGTGAATTTATGTCCTGGTGTATTCTAATTCTTCACTATGCCTGGCCTTATGGTTTGCTTGGATGAATAGAATGTAGTGGAAGATATATTCTACACATTCCATGCTTGGGCTTTTAAGAGGCTTTGCAACTTCTGCTTTTACTCTCTTGGGGCCTGAGAAATCTTGATCATCCTGCTATAGTGAATTTCTACTAATGGATGATCAAAGAAACTCAAATTGTTACTAAGATGTTATGGATTAAATATTGGGATACAAGGAGGCCTTGGATATAGTATACATGTGAAACAAATTACAGAAAGTTTGTTCAGTTATAGCAAATAACAAAATTTATTAATGACAGTTGACTAAAGACTAAGATTGATATTACATTATGAAAGTAGTCCATCCTTCAAGGAGCAGGACATCAAAGAGAACTTCTTTAGTAATACTCAACTTAGTGTATCCCAGCATACTTGTTAACAACTGTAATGGTTTTGTAATGTATCAACTTGACTAGGATAAATAATCTTTTTAAAATTCCCTTATTGGGTTGAGGTACAATATTCATGTTTGCATGAAATTTGAGAAGTATCAGTATTACTGTCTTTTATGTTCTAAAAGTTGGGGCAGGGTCACCAGAAGTTTTTGTAGCTCACACACATTATTATTTGCCTGCTGACTCACGATGTTTCTATGAGACAGTAACTGGGTCCACAATTCCCCCACCTTCCTTTGGGTCCTCTAGTTTTTTAACTTCTAAGCCAAGCAGGAATAGCTCCCTGAAAAGGGAACCTATTTCTTATGAAGGACATTATAGCATCAAGGTTGGAAAGGTAAGAACTAGAATGCTGTGGGTAGGCAGAATAATGGCCCCCCCAAAATGTCCACACCCTAATCTCCAAACCTGTTTATATATTACCTTAAAAAGAACCTTTGCAGACATCATTGAATTAAACTCTTGAGATAAAAACTACCCTGTATTATCAGGATGGTCTCAATATAATCACAAGAGAGGAAGGGAGGAGGGTCTGAATCATACAAGGTGATGTGACAATGGAAGAAGAGATCATGTTCAGAGAGAGATTTGAAGATGCTATGCTGTTGGCTTTTAAGATGGAGGAAAGGATCATGAGTCAAGGAATGCAGGAGGCCTCTAGAAGCTGGAAAAGGCAAGGATACAGATTCCCCTCTGGAGCAGATGGAAGGAACGTATCCTTGACAAGACTTTGATGTTATCTTAAAAAGACCTATTTCAGACTTCTGACTTCCAAAACTGTATGATAATAAATTTATGGTTTTTTAAGCCCTTAAATGTGTAATTTGTTACAACAACCATAGATGATGAATATGCATGGATTCCACTCTATTTTTGTATCAGCCCATGCCATGGGTTCCACCTTGTCCTTGATCACCTCCACTTTACATCCATCTTCCTTTTCCAGCTATCTGTCTTGAGAACTTCAAACTCCAGCAACAGACATGAAGAAATCTGCCTCACAGAGACTGTTTAGCTCTAACAATTGCATAAGGCAGAATCCCTATAATGAATTTTATTTAGTATGTCTGGTGGTTCTGCTTCTCTGAACCCTGGTTGCAACAAAGGTTCTGACTTTACCTGGACACCATTCCACAAAGTGCACAGAATTTTTCACAGCATCTTAAAAGACTTTTCCCTGCATTTGTCTTGATAACTTCTTGTATGCAAACATCTCTGCCAGCATTAAGAGTAGACTTTGGGTCACCAGCAGACTCTTTTACCATCTCTTTTGCCTTAATTGGCCATGGAAAAATCATCTCCACACAGTTAGCTTGTCCCAGAGGACTTAAACAATGCTATAATTATTTAGGGCTTAAGTAAACTATTAACTACATATGAACATATTGAATTTCAACCACTTCAAAGGTGGCATTTACATACTTATTGCCCTACAATCAGGCCTTGGATTTTGACATTTTTATGTAGGTAGTGTTTAGAGGATGATTGATTTCTATGACATCCCAGATAAAGGTGAGATCTGAAATATTATTATTTTTTTTAATGGGAAACTTGGAAGATCTCTATATGGGACTTCCTAAATTTCCATTTAAGGTTTTTTTTTTCTTTTCCTTTTCATGATATTTTTAAACTATATTCACTTTCTATTGGTTTTAATCAAGTTAACTCAAGGTCTATAAATTCCTTATAAGAAGATAATATTGATTTGTACAGAAGAAAGTGTAAATGATCCTTTCAAATATCTGAAAGGAATCTATCTTTGTTTAGAGATTACACTTCTTTGCTTTCTTGTTTATGAGGAGAAATTTGTCTGTCAGATACCAAAGTAAGTTCAAATAGAATTGTGATTGGATGTCTCTCTTCTCCTGATTTTCTCCCTGTGTGACACTTAAAGGGTATAGTCACATTTTACCTACTGGGGGCAGTCAGTCTTTTGCCTTGCAATTGTTTTGCAAAAGGCTCTGGCAAATCCTCTCTGCAACTTCAATCCCAAGTCAAAGAAAGTTCATATTGTACTAGCCCTGGGGCCCTGAGAATGTTCAGGCAGTTGGTGAATCTAATTTCATCCATGTATTTCTCTCATGTATGTTCCAAAACATATTACATAAGTGAATAGAATTCTCTTAAAGGTATGGAGAACTCCAAAAGTATTAGAGCTAGAAATATTAATTTCAAAAATTTTTTTTTATAGATGGTATTAAAACTATGAGGGTGGATGTAGTAATCTAAGAAACTTTTCTTTTTCTCATGAAAATAGAAACTACTCAAGAATACAATCTAACATTTAAATGATAGATACAAAAAATGAAAAAATAGAATACAAAGATGAAAAGTAGAAACTAGCAGAAAATAGTGTCCTTCAGGTCGATGGAAGGAAAGATCTAATGTATAAATCCAGAAATTAGGGAGTTGTGGAGATGTTATTTACTACTCTATAATAACGGAGTTCATATTATCCGATTCCATTTCTTTTAACTTCTGAAAATTAATTTTTTTTTTACTTAATACATAATAAATTCTCCTTCTAAAGAAAAAATAGAGACATCTAGTATACAATATGCCATGGAATTACGATAATGACATTTATAAACACAGGTACACACATCTCAATCTGTCTATTGATTTAACAATCAATCTATGAATCTATTTGCTTACTTATCTGTATATCTATAATATTTTATTTTATATCAAAGTAGTCTGTTGTATCAGTAGGCCATGCTTTAGTTCCTTCTCTATTAACAGATTTGTAGCTTTTTTCCCTAATTACTTGCTTTTGTTCTAAGTCTCATGTTAATATAATTTAGAAAGTTAATATCAGGTATTTTAAATTAATGTTTACTTTAGACTTAACAACACATAGGAATGTTTATGTAATCTGACAAGAAAAGTCTTCCAAAATTTAGACATTTTATGATTTTAAAGATACCAAAATAAATATTAATATATGGATGAAAGACTAGGAGAAATGCTTGGAAAAGCTATAACAAAATATCAGAATACAGAATACATAAGGACTAAAATAAATCAGTAATAAAGATACAAGCAATCATTTTGGATAATGAGAAAAAGTATAAAGTTGGTCATTCAAAGAATAGAACAATAGATATCTCTTAAATGCAAATATTATTAGTCTATTGAGGGAATAAAAATTTAAATCATACCATGAGTTGAAATAGCTACACAGATACTCTTCTAGGCTCAGAATGTTCCTACTCTTCCCAGGGTCCTCCAGCCACCTGTGCAATTGACAAGATTTCACAATCCCAGAGGTCTGGAAACACCGTAGAATGACAGTTCTATTACTGCCACTTGTCCCAAGAATAGGTGACAGATGCAAAAAGGTTGCTGCATTAGCTGCTCTTTCCCCAAGTAATCACATTTTTGTTTGATCCTGAATTCTTTTATGCTTCTATTGTCTACTACCTGTGGGCATGGAGCTCCCTCATAGATCACATTTTACAGCACATTTAGCCTAAAGTTTTCTTCTTATGTTTGATCTTTTAAAGATTAGACCCACCTTTTTGCCATCAAGAATTCTTGTAAATTTTGGGTCAGGAATGTATTTTACCCCTTATCTTGTTTACAATTTCCATGATTAGGTAAGGGGGAGAGATGGCAGTGCGTGCACCCAGTGGACCATCTTGAAATTTTGGATTAAAAATTATTTACTATTTATGAAAAATTCATCTTTAATAAATCCCTTGTAGCTCTTATCACATTTGGAAGCAGTATCTAGTTTTCTTCTGCTGTGGACATTCCCTTGATTTTCCAGTCCCTGAAATTATCCCCCATCTTCACACTTTGATTTTCCCTTTGTCTTAAATATCATTCTCCTTCTTCCTCTCCATTCCCCTTAAAGAACATTAATATCTTGTCAATTGTTTGAATTTTTCCCAAATATGAAGGAGAACTACTGGCCTTAGCTGCTTCTGTTTTCTTCTCTGCAACAATCTCTAAAACTAGAGGGCTGGTCTCCATTTTAGATATGAAAGGAGCGAAACTATTGAAAGTTTATTGTGAATACACTTGCCTGTTGGAAAACATGAGAAATTAAACTGATAGATATAATGAAAAATGATGAAGCAAGAAATATTACAACAGCTTTACTCATCACTTAATTTTTAGATATCTAGAGATTGAAAAATCCAAATGAATAAAGATGACATAGAAAATGAAAATCATTTATTATATTTTTCATATAATTCAATGAATTATTTCCAAATGGTAATTGAGTCTAGATATTTAATTCATAAGAAAATAATTAGATTGAGGTTATTTGAAGGTAATCAAGTAATTATTACCCAGTCAAGAGATGAACTACAATTTGTAACAAATCATTTAAACATAATTGCAAAGAAGTATAAAATAAAAATTTCCCAAGAAATTTATTAGGTGTTAAGCAATAAGAAACAGTATAAAACTTGCTGAAGTTTCGATTGAAGAAAATATAGAGATAAACAATTTAGGAAGCACAATTCTTTAATAACAAAGATGATAGTTACTTTAACTTAAGATTTGCAATGCAATAATATTACATTAAAAGGAATTTCAATGAATAATGCAAGCCCCAAAAGATTGGATCACATTTGGCCAAAAGAATCAGTGCTCAATTGATATAGCCTCCTATAAATAGTTGGCTTGCTGAAAACTCTAGGAACTTCTCTTTATAAATTATGGCTGTTCACTCTTCATATATCTTTTCCTCCTCTGTATTCCAAGATACATCATCTACTGGTACCCACTGGAGAGATGCCACAGAACTCTTAGTCAAATCCATTGTTAACTTTCACCAAAGCCTCAGAAGCTTCTTCTTTTTCTCTAAACTTTATTAAGACTTGGAGGTATAATTCTGATATCCACATTTTTAATACACATCAAATAAAACTTTGTCTTACCACCAACTGGAGGATGTTTCATGCTTATCTTAAGGGATCACATTATTTAAAAAGCATAAGGAGTTTAAATAAAAAATAAATAAATAAGGCAAACAACCCAGTACTCTTTCAATGTGGTGATCATCTGGGAGTCTGTGACTCTCTGGTGCCACTGGGAACTATATACCCTCAGCTGCCATGTGTGCCCTTCCCTCTCCCCTTACAGTCATTCCTGACTAGACCATGATTCCTTTCATTTCATTCTGAGTGACTATACCTGTCAGAGGAAACTTAAGATCTATAGAGAAATAATTCTTGGGCATATGGAATAAAGAACAGAGAATAGTTACACAGAGAAAGAAAAATATGAGAAACAGAGACATCAGAATATAAAAGTGTAACATGTATCTTTTTATCTTCTACCTCTCAATCCTAAATACATACGTCATCTTGCAGAAGGTAATTCACTGGCTCATGAGATTTTTAGTATAAGTACAGAGTCTAGTGAAATAGAGCCCTTTACAAAATGACCTTAGTTTTCATGTTGCTGCTAAGCTGCCGTAGTCATTTTTCTGGGACAGACGATAAAATACAGTCAAGTCTAAGTGGAGTTTTCGGAGGCTAGCTCAGAGAATCCTAAGCTTAATGTTTCTGTTTTATTATTACTGCTATGCCAGATATGCATGACTGTATTTTAAAAGTTCAAGCAAAACCACATATTCTGATTTTTCTTATTAAAGTTTTGACTCCTTTCAAAAGTCTTATTTCTTTTCTGATAATCCAATGTTGAGAGCAGTTTCATTTGGGAACAACACTGTACCTTTCCAATGTGTGGTGTAATTGTAGGTTTTAGAAGGGTCAAATCAGTAATGACAATTTCTAGAATTGTTAGAGACAGAATTAATTTTTCTGGTCCAAGAAATGCTGAGAATGGTCCTTTGTCATTTGGTGAATTAAGTTTCAACGAGTTTTTGGTCAGAGTTCTTTTCAGAAAAATGTAATTATCTATATCTATAAAATTTTCACATATTTGTAAGTTACTTGACTGCTCCAGCTAAAGAAATACAGATAACATCAAGCACTTTGGGGGGAAAAGTCAAGGGACAATAAAGTGATAAGGAGAAAAAGTAGTACATGTGTAGTACATGCTTTAAGAAAACTTCATAAAGTGTAAGACAATTATCTCATGGACCCTTCTCAGCATGAGGCTAACTCTCTCTGATCCCCTTCACCTCTAATGGATTGATTTAACTTCTTGTATTTCTTTATAAACTTTTATTGCCTGCTTTTCACTTTGTTAGAGTCTTTATAAATAATTACAATCAGTCAAAAAAAAAGTTTTATCATCAAGATAATATATCTTTTAAAAGCATCTTTTGGTATCTTTGAAAAGTTTTATCAGATACCTAATTTTCTTTAAAAAGCCATTAATTTTTATCACAAATCACACTAAAAAAACACATTCAAAAGGATTGCTTATAATATTTTATATTTTCTAGTCAATTTTAATTTTAAAAGATTAATTTTAAAATTTAAATTTACAGCCAATATTGCAACAGCTCTCATTGCTTTAAAAGAGATCTATACTTGATATATAGCTTAAGATAGTGGATAACAAATAGTAAATTCTCAAAAATATTAGCAATCATTATGTTGGCATATTCTGAAATTTAATCTTAGTAAAATACATGAGAAAACTTTTTTCAAATGTTACTTGGTACTCTGGCACAATTCTAAATTGAAAGAAACACATCTATGCATACTCACATACAGCATTCAGGCAACAATAGTAAATTTATTGGTCACAATTGAAAAACATAATGAGTAATCCTGTATATGGTTACTTATAAGGGTCAATTCCAATCCTAGATCATTGCATAATTTGTAAATGAGATTTGTGAAGAAATTTTTCTTTTTCTTTTTCATATTTTTGAAAGAAAAGTCACAAGAGTATTCTGTCTCTCCTTGCCCTCCATGTATGGTGGCCAGTTTCAGATTTCACCCAGGAAATTCCCAAGGCTGTGAACCAACAATGAGAAATATTAAGCTAAGATGATGGCACTCTGCTTAATTGTATGAAGTAAGACATTCAATAACACAATGCCATTCATTTTCTGCTTTGTTCTCATCTTGGCTTATTTTCACTTTGGCAAAAATGCAGCTTATTTGGTCTAGTGCCATCTGTATATAAATGATTATGTGGAATCACATGGTTCCTCACTCTGTGTTTTGAGTCAAACACATGGAAGATTGATATAAAAAAATAAAATTCACTTTTCTCACACTCAGCTAATTGTCCAGTGTCAGAATAGACGAAGATTGTATTCACAGAAATTGCCTCTAGACCAGCTCATGCTCTAAGATTTTTAATGGCTTTGTAATTTTTTCTCCAGATATTTTTTTTATGTTGAAAGGAGCAAATGTTTACCTCGTTTAAGTGTTTTAAGACACTGGCCTTCTATCATACATCTTAAAAATTGACCCATGCTTTTAAGAAACCATGTATTTAAAAATAAAAGATAATCATAAAGTATTCGGTGAATTTGTGCAATATAGGCATGAAGATATTTGATATGTTTTTGAACGGAAGTGTTTCAGAGGTTAAAAATAATGCTGATAAAAGTCAGTAAATAAACTTATAAAGCTCTTAAACACAATTCAAAAAATTCCTCAAAATTTAGTTAGGGAGGGGGCAAGCTAGAAGAATTCAGGGTGTAATACATGTGAGAAAAAGAAACAGAACTTATTTCACTGAGAAATCAGCACACAGACTGCATTCCTTCATTTTATGTAACTCACATTTAATGCAATGTTAAAATCAGAAATATAGCAGGTGATACTAATGAGGACACTAGACAACTAGTCCAAATACTTTTTGCTTAACACATTTTGCCATTAATTAACCTGGTAACCTTGGACTAGTGCAGCACTGACGTCTTCCCCTTTTTTGTGTGTAAATTAAGGGATCTACATTAGATCATCTATAAAGTCCTAAAATTTAACGTTAAATAATAGGAAAAATCACTTGCTTATATGAGTAAATTAGGTCAATTAAATAAATATATATAGTTAGACCTAGTCTAAGATCATGAATATAAGATTTTTATATGCTAAATACCAGCAGATCTGGGTTGTCTTTAGTTTTCTCTTACCAACGTGAATTAACAGCATATTGAGAAACTGGCAGAATGATCCAGACATCACTTAAAATAAACCAATATCAAATAAAGCTTTCCTGTATAGGCAAGCTTTCTCCTATCAGTATGATTTAAAAAGAGAGAGCAACAACGGTCATAAATAAATAAACCTATTTAGAAAAAAAAAATCTTAAATGATTTCTTCCCATTTACAGTAAACTCACTTTAAACATTGATGGAGCTTACAAATGTGATATTGTAAACAACAGACACATTTGTTTGAGGACACCACAGAGTAACAGAAAATTGTCACATTTCAAATCTTCTTTCTTCCCCTTTCTTTCCTGCTCTGTCATTCATTCTTATATATCCTTACAGCCACCTACTTTTCATCCTATCACGTTTCTTTTATGGCTGTTCATTCACATAGCTCTGCAAAAAATAAAATATTGCCTGGAATTCATTGCCCATTTTGTCTCATTTATCTACAACTTTGTTCGTATTGAAAATCATCAATTAAGTGGGCTGAGTGTTGCTTATTATGGGATAACATCTCTAAGAAGGTTTCTACAGAAAATCCTGGACACTGCTATTTTGAAAAGTGCTTCTTTTAAGAATTAGCTCTGCTTAGGACCATCCCATGGCCCTTTGACTTGCCTTGTCAGGATTTTAGCTGCTGCATCTCTTAGCTGTGGATATAGTTGGAAGCAGGTCAACCTGTGACTAATGCCTTAATAAAATGTTCCTGTTATTAGCTTACCTTGCCCTCTCTTTGTTCCTTGCTGACTCAACTGTACTTCTAATTAGAGTTCTTAATTCTTGGTTATTTCAGTACCTGAATATTTTAATGCAGGTGATGTTATAAAAGAACTAATCATTAGTAAACAAATTATGGAAAATTAATTCCCTGATTGTTGTGCTTATATTCTGCAGGGTTTGGGTATCTTTTTTCCTTCCTTCTTTACCTGGTCACCAAGTTTTGTTAGACTGTCACATTCCCTAAGATAACAAATCTTGAAAATAGCTCTAAAAGCATGACTCTATATTATTTTATAAGTGAGAACATCTCCTTCTCATGGTGTAATAGGCAATGCAGACATCCCTGAGCATTCTAAGTGAGATATAAAGCAGGTTATCCTCTGAGTTTGAAGGAGATAAATGTGGTAAAACACTGTCCCAATGATGCTTTAGACTGCTGACCTTGGTGTGGGAATGAAAAGTGATTTTAAATTCAAAGCAGTTAGTAGAGCTGCACAGCAACTTATTAGGCTGATATCCTAGGCTTGCATTTTTCCACTTTTTGTGCCTGACCAATCAGCCTCTGGAATTCATCACCACAATCTAAATGCCCTCTCCTTTATCAGTATCTAAACACTTCCCCAAGTTTTTGCAAGCTAACACAGCAGCTTCCTAAATAGCCTGTAGATTCAGGCTAATGCCTCCTGTCTAGGGTCTGGTGAAAATCTACTCTTGTTTCAGGAATGGTATATGCTTCTTCCTTCATGAAGCATTTTCTGGAAGTTTTAGACACTTACCCAGCACTCCTAGTGGTGCTTCTATTATCATATTATGTTTCACACTATAATGTATTCCCGGTTAAAATGTTTATTTTCCTAGTTAGACTGTGATATCAATGAAGGAAGAAGACTCTGCATCCTATTGGAATTTGTAGTTTCAACATCTGGTATGATGTCTCACATATACTGGGCCTTCCATAAATGTTTGTAGAATGAATGAATGTCTGTCTCACACTATGATGGTTAACTGCAGCAATTGTATCCAATGAAAACTGAGCTCATGTTTTGGCTCTGCTTGTGACTAGTTCTGTGACATTATTCATATCACTTCTCTTATTCTCAGTGTGCTTATTTGTAAAATGAGATAATACTAGACTTGGTCTCATAGGCTTATAGTAAGAAGCAATGGTTACAAAGTTTGTCATGGTGCCTAACCTAATTACTGAACAATTACATATGTGCATGTGTATGAGTATTTGCATGGATTCTTATGTAACATACTTTAAAGTATTCATAAAGATTGAATGACATAAAGAATGCTCTATAAACTGGCTCTATATAACAATAAATAGAAACACACAAACACACACATATATTCATATATATCATTAGTATTGGAACATATGGCAGTTACTCTCCTTCACTCAAACAGGTGAATTTTTATTTTAGTTTCTGCCTTGTTTTGTTTTCTCTCTCCCATAGCAAGATAACAAAGGAGCTCCACTGGTGTCTTGGCCTTTCTCCCTTTAACTTAATTTGTTTTGAGATTATTTGGAAATATGTAACATCCCCTTCAATAAATTACAATATTATACATTTTTTCCCCTCTCTCAACACTATCATCTTTTTCTTAAAAAAAAATTCACACTGCTAAGTCTCACATCTTTCAGTTGTAAAGCTTAGGTGCCAAAATACATGGTTTCTAAATTCCCATTCATGTCAAAAAAAATCAATCAATTTTTGGGGGGGTGATTTAGCCAAGGCACCATGGGAATTATTAAAACATCTATTAAGTGTGTAATATGTAAACGAGTAATGTATCCCAGGAAAGAAATTGAAATTTGAGGAGGTGTTTAAGGCATGTAATCTTAGCAGAGTCAGAATTCTTCATCATTCGTTCATTCTTTTGCGCCTTTATTTACTAAGTATACTATTGATTTCTTACAATGTACCAAATGGCAACTAGTATGTATGAAATGCTTATGATATTCTAAGTTCCAGTCTTAACATGAATTATATAATCTAAATCTCTGTAATAGCTCTTTTTTCTAATTACTCTTATTGCTGTTATTATTATCGTTATTATTATACAGGTGAGATACAGAACTACTAAAGAATTTGCTAAGATCACATAGCAGGTAGGTAGAGGATCTGGGAGTTAAACTTATGTCTTTCTCAATCTGCATCTGTTCACTAGCTTTGTTTAAAAAGCAGGATACCATTTTCTCTGTGACTGGAGAGAATGAATGGACTTTAAAATGAAAGAGGTGATATTTCAAGCTCTAAGAGAGAAGCTCACGTATATAATGATGAACTCCATGGTATAGTGAGGTTCAAGTTTAGGCAACTAACTCCCTTACTCTCTCAAAGTTATCACCATTAAACCTAAGGAGAAATTCATCACGGGGGCCTTAGATTGAAGGATATTGAGTGAAAAATTGAGCGTTCCTTCATTTGTTATTGAAGGTACGCATTAAGCTTCTACCCTCTGTAATGCACGGTGCTGGACGCCACAGACAGAATCATGCATTAAGCTAGGTCCTTGCTCTCAATAACTGAAGAACATATTGGTACTTATCTACTTATCTGGTTTTCTATTTCTAAGAGGCCCTGATCCTCTCCAGTTTTTTTTTCTTTTCTATTATCGCCTTAACATATTGCCACACCTTCTTAATAGGATTCAACTTTCAAAATGCTTTTCCCCCGACATTTGTTTCACTACGCTCTCCTGTTTAATAATGTTTTCATTGCTGACATCTCTTTTTTGTTCTCCTTAGCCTTCTCTGTATTCACTTCTTTGTGCTTAGCACTTGCCGTTGACTATTTTTTAAATGTTCTTTGCTTTGCTGGATTATTATACCTCGTAATAAGTTGTGACACTTGATCACGCTCATCTCGTCCCAAATTCATCTTTAGTGACTTCATGATGGAAGTTTGAAACCAATTTTGCTAGAAGTTTATACACCAAGAAAATTAGAAAATATTATGAATCAGGGCTTTGTTTTTAATTCTCCAGCCTGTGGTTGTTGATAAATCTCTCTCTCTGACCAGTCCAAGAGGGTATTTTTGTTCAATGTCAAAGTAAAATGCTTAGAAAAGTACCTGACATGTAGTGGGTAATACTAAATTACTATTATATGGATATTATTGATATAATAATTGATATTATTTAGTACTTTAGTATTTAGTACTTTATGTACTAAAATAAATTGCAACTCTGAAGTTTTCTAAGCAACCATTTTAAAAAGATCACAGTATATTATAACTTGGAAGAACTGAACACGTATTTTCTTAGAAATAGTGAGATGAGTGATTAATACCCACTTATGTACTTACTGAAGATAACTTGCATAAAAATGATCCCTATAATTATGCCAAATTATCCATTGTGGGAAAAAAAGACTGAAAAGACTTTTCACCTGCTGGGAAAGCACTGCAGAGCAAACATACAAAAGTGAGTAGAAGGTGAAATTAAAATTAAATTAAACTATACAGGATTTAAATTTAAGCCACAACTCCATTTATTTCTTGGAGGTTTCTCTTCTTTTCAAAAGAAATACATGGAAATATGTCCCCATTACAAGATGAAGCATTATTTTAAAATTCTACTTTGACTCACTTTCTAAATCAGTCACTGAAGGCTTAAATCGAAACATATATTTAGTAAAGAGCTGACGTTCAAACATTTTAATTTGTATCTTCTAACACTCTTTTGCAAGCTTTAAGTTGGAAAAGTAAGATAGTAGAGCGTAATGATTAAAAACAAAACAGATTCTAGGCTCTAAAATCAAATTGCTAGGATTTATCTTGGTTTTACTACGTAACAACTATGTGATCTGTCTCTCTGTATCTGTATTTCCTCAGCAGAAAAGATGGTTATAATAATATTATTTTCATGTAGAGTGTCATTATGAAGAATAAATATGTTAAAATGTATGCAACACTTAGAACAATACCTGAAATTACAGCTATTTAAGCATCACATTTGCTGTGGTTATTTATAGCTAATGTTTTTTGCACATATATAAATTCCACAGTAAACACTTTTTAGTGTTCAGAATTTTCAGTTTAGAAAATTTATTTATTTGAAGTAAACAGTTATGTTTTGTGCTATGAATTTGGGAAGATCACAAAATATTCATTCAGATATTCAGTACCTATAATGTTCTGGGACTACTAGTAGTGAATAAAATGGGTGAAAAAAATCCTTAGTTTTGTGGAGCTTAGATTCTATTGTTCTTACCCTTTAAAATGTTATGATCTGATACATAGAGAAGGCATATATACCCAACAAATTATATCACAAATACTGTAATCGGTTAAGTAAACAATGGATAGTAAATAATTCACAACTAAGAATCATGATAAAAATCATTGAGCCACAACTTGAAAGATGAGTGATGCTGCACTCACAAGAAAAAGCAGGCAGGACAATTCTTAGCAATTTGGAGAACGATATAATCCAAGCAGAAAAATCTGAGGGGAGTCCAGTGCAGCTTGAGAATCAGAAATAAGGCTAAGTGTGATGAATGATGAAGCTGAAAATGAAAATGTAATGTTAGGAATAGGCTATTAAAACCACGTGAGGGTGAGTAAGTTTCCTTAAAGAGACAATGGAGAGGAATGGAACGTTTTAGCTTGAGTGTGTAAGGGATTATGCTTACATAGTACACATTCCCATGACAGAGGGTTAAGAGTCACTATTCTTTCCTCGCTTTTGACAGCAATACAATAGCTGTTACAAAATGATTCAATATATCAATTTCTGAATTCTGGAGAAATCATTCATGAACCATATGTTCTACTCATATTCTTCATTTACCATCGAGAAGTTATTTTTATGAGAGAGAGGACTATTTGCCTGACTGGTTGACATCCATCAAATGTTTCTTCTTTATTTATTATTACCAAATACATTTATAAATTAATTTTTTAAACAGATACTCTCTGGCAAAAAGGCACTGGTCTAGCATTTAGAAGATGATGACCTGAATGAGACACAGAACTTGAATTCAATGATCATAATGGGAAGGGCAATAATCACAATACACAAAAAATTTTTATGTTTGGAAGTTAATTTTACAATTAAAAAAATCAGCAAAACATTGGAGTGGGGTTCTGAGAAGAGAGAGAAGAAATATGATTCAGTTATCATTATAAATTGATATCAATGAAGATATTGATTACTTAATGTTTCATAAAGGAGGTGGAGTTTAAACTAGGCTCTGAAAGATCTGAGGATATTAGTCAAAGGAGATTGAGGAGGAGTCTGGATTCAAGGGAAAAGAGCTGTAGAACAAAAATGGGTAGATATGTTTGCTTGTTTTCTCTAGGATACCATTTATATCTTTTGTCTTATAGGTACAGATATGTTTAAGGAGGCACATGAGGATGCTATATTCAGACTTTGGAAATGAATACTCATCCCAGTAACAAAAGCTCTATTAATCTCTGGGCAAATTACTTAACTTCTGAGCCCAGCTTCTTCAGCTGCCAAATGGGAATAATAATAATAGCTACCTCATAAGACTATTGTGAATATCAAATAAAATAATACATAGAATAATATTAGAATAGTGGCTGACTGACAAGTACTGGCAGTGTACTGCTCAAAAAACATTAACTATTTTTTTTTATTAAGGAAATAATGTGTGGCACTTATTTTGAAATAAATTTGTTGGTAAGCTTGGAAATATATGTTAATGACAAAATATGGAGGATGATGAAATAATTTTGGATATAATGCAAAGAATATGTGAAACTGAAAGCTTTTGAGTGAAAGGCTGACATGATAAGTTGGCATTTATTGTTCTAATGCTGTGATTCCTCAGCAAGAATTTACAGTTCTGAGTGTTTCTGTATTAAAAGTTTACAGATTTCACAGAGAATAAATGAAAAAACAAACTAAAACATAATTATCCAAAGGGAGCAAGTTGCTCCAAGATTACTTTGTGAACAAAGTACTATTTACTTTTTATTTTCATTCTTCAAATTTCTTGACGATCCTTACACTTTCTTTATTTCTCCCAATGTTGACCTCCTTTCAAACCCTGCTCTGAGGTTTAGAATGGTGTGAAATAGTCACTGACAATGAGTTATAATTGGTGTGTCTTACTCTGCCTTAAGAAGCATGACTCTTTTCCAATTTTGTAGGTTATCATTAGAGTAAAGGATAATTTTTGTGAGGAAATTTCAAATAGTTTGTGCAATGCAATATTTTGGGGATCAGAGGACTTTCCATTGTTATCATTAAAAGCAAGCTGCATCAGGGAATTCTCTGGTGCTCCAGTGGTTATGGCTCTGCACTTCCACAGTAGTTGACACAGGTTCTGCCATCCTTGGTCAGGAAACTAAGGTCCTGCAAGGCATATGGCATGGCCAAAAAAAAAGCAAGCTGCATCAAAAGCTTCTTTAAATATGAAAAATGTAGTTTGTCTCTGTCCACAAAAGTTTTGCAATTTACAATTGATACTTAACTAATATTTATCTTTTTTCTTGTTGATAAATATAATAGAGGATTGTGATGTTGATCATTGTTTCTTCAACATAGAATAATTCTAAAGAATACTTGCTAATTATATTCATAAACTACATTAATTATACCACATAATATTAAAAATCTCTCTTAGGAAGTTATTATTCTAATTATTATTTACTCCTACTCATTTATTTATTCGGTACAAATCAGTTAATCAGAAAAATCTGTGGATCAATTGTTATATGTACTACACATCTACAAATAACCCAATTGCTAAGGACTTGGACTCAGTAAGGATTATACTGTAAATAAACTCCTTCCATCCCAAATGAATTTGTTTATTTATTTTTTAAATTAACATCTTTGTTGGAGTATAATTGCTTTACAATGTTGTGTTAGTTTCTGCTGTATAACAAAGTGAATCAGTTCTATATATACATATATCCCCTTATCCCCTCCCTCTTGTGTCTCCTTCCCACTCTCCCTATCCCGAGCTGATCTCCCTGTGCTATGTGGCTGCTTCCCACCAGCTATTTATTTTACATTTGATAGTGTATATATGTCCATGCCACTCTCTCACTTCGGCCCAGCTTACCCTTCCCCCTTCCCATGTCCTCAAGTCCATTCTCTACGTCTGTATCTTTATTCCTGTCCTGCCCCTAGGTTCATCAGAACCGTTTTTTTTTTTTTTTTGGATTCCATATATATGAGTTAGCATACGATATTTGTTTTTCTCTTTCTAACTTACTTCACTCTGTATGACAGACTCTAGGTCCATCCACCTCACTACAAATAACTCAATTTCACTTCTTTTTATGGCTGAGTAATACTCCATTGCATATATGTGCCACATCTTCTTTATCCATTCATCTGTCAATGGACACTTAGGTTGCTTCCATGTTCTATATATTGTAAACAGTGCTGTAATGAACATTGTCCTACGTGACTCTGAATCATGGTTTTCTCAGGGTATATGCCCCATAGTGGGATTGCTGAGTCATATGGCAGTTCTACTTTTATTTTTTTAAGGACTCTCCATACTGTTCTCCATAGTGGCTGCATCAATTTACATTCTCACCAACAGTGAAGGAGGGTTCCCTTTTCTCTACACCCTCTCCAGCATTTATTGTTTGTAGATTTTTTGATGATGGCCATTCTGACTGGTGTGAGGTGATACCTCACTGTAGTTCTGATTTGCATTTCTCTAATGATTAGTGACGCTGAGCATCCTTTCAAGTGTTTCTTGGCAATCTGTATATCTTCTTTGGAGAAATGTTTATTTAGATTTTCTAGATTTTGGATTGGGTTGTTTGTTTTTTTGATATTGAGCTGCACAAGCTGCTTGTATATTTTGGAGATTAATCCTTTGTCAGTTGCTTCATTTGCAAATATTTTCTTTCATTCTGAGGGTTGTCTTTTTGTCTCATTTTTGGTTTCCTTTGCTGTGCAAAAGCTTTTAAGTTCATTATGTCCCATTTGTTTATTTTGTTTTTATTTCCATTTCTCTAGGAAGTGAGTCAAAAAGGATCTTGCTATGATATATGTCATAGAGTGTTCTCCCTATGTTTTCCTCCAGGAGTTTTATAGTATCTGGCCTTACATTTAGGTCTTTAATCCATTTTGAGTTTATTTTTGTGTATCATGTTAGGAAGTGTTCTAATTTATTCTTTTACATGTAGCTGTCCAATTTTCCCAGCACCACTTATTGAAAAGGCTGTTTTTTCTCCATTGTATATTCTTGCCTCCTTTATCAAAGATATGGTGACCATATGTTCATGGGTTTATCTCTGGATTTTCTATCCTGTTGCATTGATCTGAATTTCTGTTTTTCTGCCACAAGCATACTGTCTTGATGACAGTAACTTTGTAGTATAGTCTGAAGTCAGGGAGCTTGATTCCTCCATCTCCGTTTTTCTTTCTCATTGTTGCTTTGGCTATTCAGGGTCTTTTGTGTTTCTGTACAAATTGTGCTTCTTTTTTTTTTTGTAGTTCTGTGAAAAATGCCATTGGTAGTTTGATAGGGATTGCATTGAATCTGTACATTGCTTTGGGTAGTAGTCATTTTCACAATGTTGATTCTTCTAATCCAAGAACATGGTATATCTCTCCATCTGTTTGTATCATCTTTAATTTCTTTCATCAGTGTCTTAGAGTTTTCTGCATATAGGCCTTTTGTCTCCTTAAGTAGGTTTATTCCTAGGTATTTTATCCTTTTGTTGCAATGGTAAATGGGAGTGTCTCCTTAATTTCTCTTTCAGATTTTTCACCATTAGTGTATAGGAATGCAAGAGATTTCTGTGCATTAATTTTGTACTCTGCTACTTTACCAAATTCATTGATTAGCTCTAGGAGATTTCTGGTGGCATCTTTAGGATTCTCTATGTATAGTATCATATCATCTGCAAACAGTGACAGTTTTACTTCTTTTTTTCTGATTTGAATTCCTTTTATTCCTTTTTCTTCTTTGATTGCTGTGGCTAAAACTTCCAAAACTATGTTGAATAACAGTGGTGAGAGTGAGCGACCTTGTCCTGTTCCTGATCTTAGTGGAAATGGTTTCATTTTTTCACCATTGAGAATGATGTTGGCCGTGGGTTGTCATATATGACCTTTATTATGTTGAGGTAAGTTCCCTCTATGCCTACTTTCTGGAGGGTTTTTATCATAAGTGGGGTTGAATTTTTCAAAAGCTTTTTCTGCATCTATTGAGATGATCATGTTTTTTCTCTTTCAGTTTGTTAATATGATTTATCACATTGATTGGTTTCGTATATTGAAGAATCCTTGCATTCCTGGGATAAAGCCCACTTGATCATTGTGCATGATCCTTTTAATGTGCTGTTGGATTCTGTTTGCTAGTATTTCATTGAGGATTTTTGCATGTAAGTTCATCAGTGATATTGGCCTATAGCTTTCTTTCTTTGTGATATCTTTGTCTGGTTTTGGTATCAGGGTGATGGTGGCCTCATAGAATGAGTATGGGAGTGTTCCTCCCTCTGTTATATTTGGAAGATTTTGAGAAGCATAGGTATTAGCTCTTCTCTAAATGTTTGATAGAATTTGCCTGTGAAGCCATCTGGTCCTGGGCTTTTGTTCATTGGAAGATTTTTAATTACAGTCTCAATTTCAGTGCTTGTGATTAGTTTGTTTATATTTTCTATTTCTTCCTGGTTCAATCTTGGAAGGTTGTGCTTTTCTAAGAATCTGTCCATTTCTTCCAGGTTGTCCAGTTTATTGGCCTATAGTTGCTTGTAGTAATCCCTCATGATTCTTTGCATTTCCGAATGCATTTAAAAGCTAAGTGACATGCATTATTTTGTAATGTTCTAAATAAAAACATCTAAAATTATTAACACTCTGGTTTGGAAAGAGAAAATGTCAAATGGAGTAAAACACAATATATTATCACTAAAATAATAAGTAAGCTTACCAATGGATAAAGCTAATATTTGAAAATATAGCCCTTCCTAAAATAAGGTAAATCTTAGCATATACTGAACTTATGTAAATTCTCTATGAAAGTGTATTTACTGTAAATAAAGCATAAAATTTTTATATTTACTTACTTGAGAGTAGACTCATAAAATATCAGTAAAGCTAGGATATTTAGTGTATATAATTATCATTTTAACCTCTAGAAAAACACATTTTCCTTCTATCATGTCCTGTACAGCGTCATGGAACAAAATTTTCTCCTAGTATGTCAAGTTTTATAATCTTTTATAGGCACATGCATAGATTATAATGAATATAAAATTTCCACATAGCAACAGAAATCTCTTTTCTAGATAACCTCGAATGTTATCTAGTATTTTTTCCATACAGATAGTTTATTCTATTTCTATTATTGTGGTATATCAAATATACCCCAGTAGAAAGTGAAAAATTATGCAATTTTCTGAATATATTAATGTTTATTCCACACTTTCCTATAGTCAAAACACTAAATTAATGATTTTAAATTCTTATAATTTATATATTTATTTATCACATATAAATAGTTGTACATAACATTTCTTCCTGAAATATTTTGAGTGCATTAAACCACAAAGTCTATGAAAATTGGCAATAAGTCTAATTCTTTCTATGTTACCACTGAAAGAAACTTACATGGAGAATCTGATTTCCATTTTCATAACACTGTCATTTATCAAATTATCTGCCTTTACCCTAACCAGCCAAATAGATGTAATTAACAATGCTTTCTTAGCCAAAGAGAAGGCAATTGTAGACATCAGATTATACTTTCTGGAAATAAAAATGCAGAATAAAAAGGGAAAATAAAGACAAGTAACAAAAAAAAATTAAAGAATTATCACTCTTGCACACACACATACAATGATGAATTTGTCTAAAATATGCCAAGTTTTTGTCAACTTGTTACCTTCAGATAAGTATTAGGAGATTTCTCTCTATCTCAATACTTGTTTTAAAGAAATGTAATAAAATACAACATATATATACATTTATATATACACACATAATGGAAAAGTGATATGAAATTTGAATGTAAAATAAAAATATTAAAAATGTCTGTTTACTGACCTGGGATTGAACACAATTCACATCATCACAATATGCAGCATTGACAAGAATAGTTATTATGGAATCAGTAAATGAATAATCTTGGTAAGAAATACAAGTAGGGTGTTGAATACTACTTCTAAATTAAAAACCCCTGTAAGAAAAAAGTAGACAGAAAATAACTTACAATCGTATACTGGAAATTAAATAATAAATAAATAAATCAGAGCATTAACAAGTTGACTATAAAACAACTATGTTAGGCTAATTTTGATGTTGTTGTTTTTAAAATATAACATTTACTTCTATTTTGTAGATCCTACAGAGGAGACAGACAGAGAAATAAAGAAGAAAAAATGCAAGCAAGATTGATAAATAGGAAAGTCATCTTCCCTGGTCTTTTCACAGGAAAATTATGAAACATTTTAGAGCAACTGACAAAAAAATAACAAATTACACAACTTTTTTAGAAGTGACAAGACAAGAAAAGCTGTCCCCCAAACCTGTATTTTTGTGCTACATAAAAATATAAGTATACAACAGAAAATTGGGGAGAATGGATCTTCTAAATTTTCTGACATTCACTAATTTGTAAAAGAATAGAAGATGAAAATTTCAGTGATAAGTTAGTTTATGTGATCTTCAGGTTATAAGTAAAAATATTAAATGTTAAACATTTATAAATTGTCAATAGTCATATTTACACGTTTTATTTTTTCTAAATGTTTTTGTGGGTTCTTATATCTTAGGATAAAAATTCTTGCGGCTAATTTTATTGGATTGTGTCTACTGTTCTAATACATTTCTTGGAAAGGTAGACTGTAATAATAAGAAGTTTGAAGATGTATTTTTCTGTTTGCTGCTGATTATTTTCATTTTTGTTTTCCTTTACAGAATAATGTACCAGCTTTTAGTGGAGTTAATTAAAAACCCCCTATATTGTGATCCCAACTCATTTCCACTGTTGAACTTCACACACATGTACTCCAACCAAACAGATATATTAACAATTTACACATATTTTAAACATTTCTTGGTATTTGCTGAACCTGTGCTCTTAGTCTGGAATGATTGATTTCATCATAATTAAACCTTTTTTTAAATTTTTTGCTGCAAATAACATCTCCTTCCCAGGAACTCTCAGACTACGTTGTCTGTCTACCTGGCACACTTTTTTTGTTTTGTTTTGTCTTTAAGACTTTATTTTTTAGATCAGTTTACAGCAAACTGAAAGGAAGGTACAGAGATTTCCCAGTATCCCCCTGCCACCAGGTATGTATAGCCTCCCCATTAACAACATCACTCATCAGAGAGATACATTTGTTATAATTGATGAACCAACATTGGCACATCATAAATACCCAATGCTTGTAGCTTACCTTAGGGTTCAGGATTGGTACTGTAAATTCTATGGGTTTGGAAACTGTATCATAACATATATTGATCAATATAATATCATGCAAAATATTTTCACTGTCTTAAAATTCTTCTGTGCTCCACCTATTCAAACTCCCTACTCCCCAACCCATGGCAACCTCTGATCTTTTTACTGTCTCTATAGTGTTGCCTCTTCCAGAATGTCATATAGTTGGAATAATACAGTATGTAACCTTTTCAGATTGGCTGCATTTAAGGTTCATCCATGTCTTTTTAAGACTTGCTAGTTCATTTCTTTTCTTTTTTTTTAACATCTTTATTGGAGTAAAATTGTTTTACAATGGTGTTAGTTTGTGCTGTATAACAAAGTGAATCAGCTATACATATACATATATCTCAATATCTCCTCCCTCTTGCATCTCCCTACCACCTCCCCATCCCAACCCTCTAGGTGGTCACAAAGCACGGAGCTGACTTCCCTGTGCTATGCGGCTGCTTCCCACTAGCTATCTATTTTACCTTGGTAGTGTATGTATGTCCATGCCACTGTCTCATTTTGTCCCAGCTTACCCTTCCCCCTCCCCGTGTCCTCAAGTTCATTCTCTATGTCTGCATCTTTATTCCTGTCCTGACCCTAGGTTCTTCAGACCTTTTTTTTTTTTTAGATTCCATATATATGTGTTAGCATATGGTATCTGTTTTTCTCTTTCTGACTTACTTCACTCTGTAGGACAGACTCCATGTCCATCCACCTCTCTACAAATAACTCAATTTCATTTCTTTTTATGGTTGAGTAATATTCCATTGTATATATGTGTCACATCTTTGTCCATTCATATGTCAGTGGACACTTAGGTTGCTTCCATGTCCTGGCTATTGTAAATAGAGCTGCAATGAACATTGTGGTACATGACTCTTTTTGAATTATGGTTTTCTCAGGGTATAGGCCCAGTAGTGGGATTCCTGGGTCATATGGTAGTTCTATTTTTAGTTTTTTGAGGATGCTTTATACTGTTCTCCATAGTGGCTGTATCAGTTTACATTCCCACCAACAGTGCAAGAGGGTTCCCTTTTCTCCACACCCTTTCCAGTATTTATTGTTTGTAGATTTTTTGATGATGTCCATTCTGACTGGTGTGAGGTGATACCTCCTTGTAGTTTTGATTTGCATTTCTCTAATAATTACTGATGTTCTCTAATGATTAGTGATTAGGATGTTAGCATCCTTTCATGTGTTTGTTGGCAATCTGTGTATCTTCTTTGGAGAAATGTCTATTTAGGTCTTCTGCCCACTTTTAGCATTGAATAATATTACATTGTCTGGATGTACCACAGTTTAATTGCCCCATTCACTAGCTGAAGGAATTATTTGTTGTTTCCAAGTTTTGTTATTTTTTTGGCCACACCCCACTCAGTTTGTGGGATCTCAGCTCCCTGACCAGGGATTAAATCTAGGCCACAGCAGTGAAAACCCAAAATCCTAACCATTAGCCCACCAGGGAACTCCCCCAAATTTTGTTAATTATGAACAAAGCTGCTATAAACATCTGTGGGCATGTTTTTATGTGGACATGTTTTCACCTTCTTAGGTAAATATCAAGGAGTATGATTTCTACATCATATGTTAGGAGTAGATTTATTTTGTAAGAAGCCACCAAACTGTCTTCCAAAATGGTTCTACCATCTTTGCTTTCCCACCAGTAATGAGTGAGAGTTCCTGTTGCTCCGTATCCTCACCAGCATTTCATGTTGTCAGCGTTCCAGATTTGACCATTCTATTCATTTTAATAGGTGTGTAGATGTATCTTGTTTTAATATGCATACTCTCAATCACATATGATGTGAAACATTTTTAATATGCTTATTTTCCATCTGTGTATCTTCTTTGATGAGGTATCTATTTAGGTCTTTGGCCTATTTTGCTTGTTTTCTGTTGAGTGTTAAGTGTTCCTTGCATAACTTTATCAGATGTGCATTTTGCAAATATTTTCTCCCAGTCAGTGGGTTGTGTTTTCATTCTCTTGACATTATCTTTCACAGAACAGAAGATTTTACTTTTAATACATTTCAAATTTTATTAATTATTTTATGGAATGCCTTTGGTGTTGTGCCTAAAGTTATCACCATAACAAATAATCTAATTTTCTCCTATTTTACCTTCTAGAAGTTTTACAATTTTGTGTTTTACATTAGGTTTTTAATCTATTTTGATTTAAGTTTTGTGAAGGGCATAAATTCTGTGTCTAGATTTATTTTATGTTATTTTTTATTTTTACATGTGACTGACCTGTTGTTCCAGCATCCTCTGTTGAAGAAACTATCTTTTCTCCATTGTGTTGCCTTGACTCCTTTGCCAAAGTAACTTGATTATATTTATGTGGGCTTATTTCCTGGCTCTCTATTCTGTTCCATTGATTTATTAGCCTTTGCTTTCACCTATACCATACTCTTTTGATTACTCCTGCTTTATAGTAAGTACTGAAGTTGGAAACTGTCAGTCTACTTTGTTCTTCTCTTTCAATATTGTGTTGACTAATCTGGGTCTTTTGCTTCTCCATATAAATGTTAGAATCAATTTGTTAAATTCCATAAAATAAACTTCTGGGTGTTTTGGGGAAGATTACACTGAATCCATAGATCAAGGTGGGAAGAACTGTTATCTTAACAATGTTGAGTCCTTTTATCCATAATCATGGAACAACTCTCCATTTATTTAATTCTTTTTTGAGTTTGTTCATCAAAATTTTGTAATGCCCCTCATATAGATCTTGTTTGTATATATTTTGTTTGATTTATATCTAAGAAATTAAGTTTAGGGTGCTAATAAAAATGGTATTTTGCTTTTAAGCTCAAATTCCACTTGTTTATTGTTGGTTTATAGGAAAGCAACTGACTTTGGTATACTAATCTTTTTTTTAATTTGTGTATTTTATTTATTGATGTTTGGTTGCATTGGGTCTTCGTTGCTGTGCGCATGCTTTCTCTAGTTGCGGCGAGCAGCGGCTGTTCTTCATTGCTATGCACAGGCTTCTCATTGTGTTGGCTTCTCTTGTTGTGGAGCACAGGCTCTAGGCACATGGGTTTCAGTAGTTGTGGCTTGTGGGCTCTAGAGTGCTGGCTCAGTAGTTGTGGCACACAGGCTTAGTTGCTCCGTGGCATGTGGGATCTTCCTGGACCAGGGCTCAAACCCATGTACCCTCCATTGGCAGGCAGATTCTAAACCATTGCACCACCAGGGAAGCCCTACTAATCGTATATAGCATCCTTGCTATAATTACTTATTAATTGCGAGATTTCTTGATAAATCTTTTGGATTTTATACATAGATGATCATAACATCTGTGAACAATGACAGTTTCAAGTCTTCCTTACCAAGCTGTACATCTTTTAATACCTTTTCTAGTCTTATTGCATTTTCAAGAATTTCCAGTATGATGCTTAAAAGAAATGTTGAGATGGGACACCCTTGACTTCTATTTGACCTTAGTGGGAAAGCTTCCAGTTTCTCATTATTAAGTATGATGTTAACTGTATACAGTATTTACCAAGTTGAGGAAGTTTCCTTCTGTTTCTAGTTCCCTGAGAGATTTTTATTATGAATGAGTGTTAGATTTTGTCCAAAATCTTTTCTACAGCTGTATATATGATCATGTGCTTTTTCTTTTTTAGTTTCTTGGTATGAGGGATTACAATTATTGATTTTCATAAGTTGAACCAAACTCTCATACCTTGAATAAACTTCACTTGGTGAAATTGGTGTATAGTTCTGTTTACTTATTTTTGGATTCCATTTTTGATGATTAGTTGAGGATTTCTGCACCTATGCTCATGGTAGATATTGGTTTGTAGTCTTATTTTCTTATAACGTCTTTGTCTGGTTCTAGTATTAGGGTAATATCAGTTTCATAGAATTAGTTAGCAAATATTCTCTCTGCTTCTCTCCTCTGAAAGAGATTGTAGACAATTGGTATAAAATTTTTCCTTATATGTTAGATAGAATTTACTAGTGAACCATCTAAGTCTAATGCTTTCTGTTTTGAAAGGTTATTATTTCATCTATATTACCAAGATTGTGGGAATAGAGTTATTCAAAGTATTCCTTTATCATCTTTTTAATGTCTATGGGGTCTGCAGTAATGTTCCCTCTTTTATTCTGATATTATTAAGTTGTGTACACTCTCTCTTTTTTCTTCATAGTTACCTATCTAGAAGTGCATAAATTTTATTGTTATTTTTAATGAAACAACGTTTGGTTTCATTCTAATGATTTTCTGTTTTTACTTGTATTGATTTGTTTTAATTCTTCTTATTTATTTTATCCTACTTAATTATATTTAACTTGCTCTTCCTTTTCTAGTTTTCTAATGTAGAAACTTCAATTACTGATTTTAGATCTTTTCTAATCTATGCATTCAATATTATAAATTTCCCTCTAGGTTTTGCTTTTATAGGATCCTACAAATTTTAATAAGTTGTATTTTCATTTTCAGTTAGTTCAAAGTATTTTTAAATTCTCTTGCAATTTCTTTTTTGACTCATGTTTTTAAGAAGTGTGTTTTGTAATCTTCATGTAATTTGTTGTTTTCCAATTATCTTTCTGTTATTGATTTCTAGTTTAATTTTGTTGTAGTCTGAGAGAAGACATTGTATGATTTATGTTACTTTAAATTTGTTAAAGTGAATCTTATGGTCCAAAATGTATTCTATATTGGTGAATGTTCCACGTGATCTTGAGAAAAATGTGTATTAAGCTGTTGTTGGATGAAACCATTTAAAGATGTCAATTATATACAGTTGATTGATGGTGTTGTTGAGTTCAAGTATGTCCTTTCTCATTTTCTGTCTGCTGAATTTGTCTATTTCTAATCAAGGGTACTGTAGTGTTCAAATATGATGGTAGATTCATCCATCTCCTTGAAGATGTACTAGTTTTTGCCTCAAATAGTTTGATGCTCTGATAGGCATTTACACATTAAGGATTGTTATGTCTTCTTGGAGAAATGACACTTTTATCATTATGCAATGTGTTTCTATATCCCTAATAACTTTCCTCACTATGAGGTTGGCTCTGTCTGAAATTAATACCTTCTTCTACTTTCTTTTTGTTACTATTATTATGGTACCTATTTCTCTATACATTTACATTTAATCTACATATGTATTTATATTTAAACTAAGCTTGTTGTAACAACATGTAGTTGGTTATACTTTTTTTTAACTTTTTATTTTATATTGGAGAATAGTTAATTAACAATGTTGTGATAGTTTCAGGTATACAAGAAAGTGATTCAGTTATACATTTATAGGTATCCTTTTTCTTTCTAATTCTTTTCCCGTTTAGGTTGTTACATAATATTGAGCAGAGTTCCCTGTGCTATATGGTAGGTTTTTGTTGTTTATCCACTTTAAATATAACAGTGTGTATATGTCAATTGCCAACTCCCTAACTATCTCTTCCCCTCACCCTTCCCCTCCTGGTAACCATAAGTTTGTCCTCTAAGTCTGTGAGTCTGTTTCTGTTTTGTAAATAAGTTCATTTGTATCATTTCTTTTTAGATTCTGCATATAAGCGATATTATAGGCTATTTCTCTTTCTCTGTCTGACTTACTTCACTCAGTATGGCGATCTCTAGGTCTGTCCATGTTGCTGCAAATGGCATTATTTCATGAGAGAAGGGAACCCTCCTACACTGTTGGTGGGAATGTAAATTGGTATAGCCACTTCCATGGAGAACAGTATGGAAGTTTCTTAGAAAATTAAAAATAGAGCTACCATGTGATCCTGCAATCCCACTCCTGGGCATATATCTGGAGGAAAACATGGTCCGAAAGGATACATGCACCCCAATGTTCATTGAAGCACTGTTTACAATAACCAAGACATGGAAGCAGCCTAATTGTCCATCGACCGAAGAATGGATAAAGAAGATGTGGTATACATACATATACACAATGGAATATCACTCAGCCATTAAAAGTAATGGTTATTCTTTTTTGAATCACTCTGACAAGTTCTGCCTTAATTGGTACATTTAGGAATTATATTTTGAGTAAAATAATATTTTCTACTCCAGATATTTTGAAAGATATTTAAATGATACTTTATTTCTCAAGACTTTTTCATATTTAATACTGTTCATTTTAATTCTTCTAGATATGATTCTCAATTTCTATACAGTCACTTTTTGTTAATGTCTAATTATTCTTCCATAATTGATTTAGAGACTTCTTATTCACATGTTACATTTTAGTCATATCATATACAGGCTGCTTGGGCTTGATTTAAAATAAACTCATTATATGTAGTGACAGTAAAAAATCAGCAAATAAAGTGTCATTGCAAACTGCCTTATGGTTTATAGCCAAAGTTAATAAAATTTACTCTAGTATCTTTTATGATCAGGTTGACAAATCACTAGCCAAGTTTCTGTCAATTCACAGTTTAAAATTACTAAAGTAACAAACATCAGATAATGAACAAAAAATTAAATTAACTTATGTGTTTAAAAGTGGCAAAATATATAATAAAAACATATAGAGTAAAACTTAATTACTAAATTAATATATTTACCATGACTTGGACTATTTTTGAGAGACATAAATACTTGCACTTCTTTTCTGTCCCAAATAAGTAGATAAGTGCTATAGAGTAACTGTTTGTGTCCTTCCAGAATTCATTTGTAAAATCCTAACACCCAGAGTGATGGTTTTAGGAGATGGGGGGAGTTCCTTTGGGAGGCGATTAGATCATGAGGGTGAGGCCCTCATGAATGGAATTAGAGCCTTAAAATAAAACCACCAAAGAGCTCCCTCATCCCTTCTGTCATGTGAGGACACAGCAAGAATATGGCCATCTGTGAACAAGGAAGTAGGCTCTTACCAGACACCAAACCTGCTGGTGCCTTGATCTTAGACTTTCCAGACTCCATAACTGTAAGAGATAATTTCCAATTACTTACACATAATCCAGTCCATGATATTTTTTAAAATAACCTGAACTGACAAACAGTAAGCAAGAATAGAAACTCCTAAATTAACTCAAAATCAGTCATTAATTAATCTTAAAAATGTCAATGTCCTTTAAATTAATCTACATATCTATGTATCTCATTAATAAAATCCCTTTATAATATTAGCATTTTAACTGGACAAGTAATTGCATATTTCCTGTGAAATAATTAATAATGATAGAGCTAATACTTAATTCAGTGCTGTTTGCCAGACATTATTTGAGTTCCCTAAATATAAACATAACAATCCTTTGAGGTAGGTAGTATTATTTTCTCAGCTGATGAAACTGATTAAGGAACATGCTGAAGCTGTAGGAAACAAACTTTGATTTTTGACGGTGTGGATATGGAGTTGGCACCTTTAGAAAATATACTATGAAAACAGCCAGAAACTGAATAAGAACAGTGAAGGGAGCCTTGTTCTCCTGAAGCAAAATATAAAGTTTTAATAGTTAAAATGATAAAATACTGATATATGCCAGGCAAATGAATAATTGATATGCAGATATAAAAACAGACATTAAGTATATGCTGATAATGACATTTCAGTTCAGTGAGAAAAAGATGACTGTTCAATATTTGGCTTTTTTAATAATTGGATAACTTTCTGTAAATGAAAGTTAACTGGATTCATAAGCCAGACATCACCTAAATGTAAATTCCAAATGATACAAAGACTAATAATAAAAAATAACAATCTATATTAAAATGATATGAAATATTGTTTTACAATTTCAGAATGTTGAAAATTATTCTAACCTTGATTCAAAATCCATATGATACAAAGGGTAAGATGGATATATAATCAACTACCTTCAATTTAAAGATAGTGGGTATGACATAGAACACCGTAAGCAAAATTTAAAGGCAAAGTGACAAACTGAGAAACACTTTAATATTCATACCATAAACAAAAAGCTAACCCTCCTAATATATAAATAGCTCCTACAAATTATGAAATAAAATAGCTCAATAGAAAAATTGTCAAAGGATATAAACAGGTAGTTCATAGAAATTCTTAAATATATGAAAATATAGTCACCATCATTTTAAAATAAAAAGGAAATTAAAACAGCACATTGTAACCTATCAGATTGGCAAACAGATAAATATTTGATTAAGTTCTGTATTAACAGGTCTGCTCATTCATGATTGATGGGGCTGTGTCTCCTACATGAAGAGTAATTTGGACACATCTATTAAAATAAAAATTCACATACTCTTGTGTCTCACAATTCAAGTTCTGGAAATTTCATAACAAAGTTGAACATGTTTAAAATACTGTATATACAGTCTTCTCAATGCATCACTGTCTATAATTATTGGAAATAATTGGAAGCAACACAAACGTCCATCAATGGAGAATTGTACAAATAAATTATGGTAAATTCCTATAATGGAATACCATGAAGGTTAAAAAAAAAAAGAAGGAACTCTTATGTGCTGATATGGAAAGTTTGCCAAGATAAATTGCTAAATGCAAAAATCAAAGTTTAGAACAAAGTATTTAGCATCCTCTGTATAAAAGCAAGGAGTTGGAAGAGAAACATATATTTGTATTGGATTGTGCACATTTTAAAACATCTTTGGAGGATCATTAAAATTTAATGCAAATTACACAAAATTATAAAGAGTGTTTACTCTTTTCTGCTGTAAGTCAGGGGGTGAACTGGGTGAATGAGATCAGTTATGGGAGACAAGTATTTCTGCAAATAAATTTAGTTTATATGATGGAGTGAAAATGACCCATCTTTATCCTAGTTTATCTAACTGAAAGCAAATATAAGTAAAATAATGATCTTTTAGAAAAAAAACACAATGTGTAATGGGAAATAAAACTGTAAATTATTGTACAGGAGAAAACAAATTATTTTTCCAGAACTCTTTTGTTAGACAGCGTTTATGATAAATAAAACAGATATTAATTCGTTTTGACTAGTTTTCATCAATGTATATTGGCTTTTTCTTTCCTTCATAAAGTAATGATGTTTTATCATAATATAATCACCTTATAGACTGGGGTTTTGTTAAGGATCAAATTTTCATTGTATAGTTAAGGGAAATAGAAAGCAGGGCTGGAGGAAGAAGGCAAGTTACACATAATCTAAAAGAAGATTTTAGAAAAGCAAAAAGAGAAAGTAAAATTTAAAAGCACAAGGGATGTAGTTTCCTTTTTGCTTCCATCTGGCAAGAGAACCAAAATGTATAGTAAAATAAAGACACATCGTAGACTGTACACTGAGAATTACAGTGTTGGTCTAATTAAATTAGTCACAGTGAAATTCAGATGGCTTCTCTTCTCTGAAATGTAAAATAATGAGGTAGTTAATAAGTGCAAAGATTTGTCGACTCTTCAAGAAAGTATTTAGTTTTCTCTTTTCAAGTGACAGTGCATGTCAAAATAAAAGGCATAAGGAAAGTATATATTAAAAGTAATGAAAAAGAGTATGCTTATTTATGCTTATTATACATTATATTACCAGTTGTACAGAGTAAATAGGCAAATGTTCCCAAATGATTTATATGGCAAATTTAAAATCTGTTCTCTCATTTAGTCCTGATTTTAAATATTCTGTTCCAACATCCCCATAAATCACCAAATGTTTCAGGAATAATTTATTTCAGGATTTTTTTTTGTTAGAAGAAATGTCTCAAATGCCACTAATCATATCTCTGAGTTTATGTGCATGTGTATGTGTGTCTTATTTTCTTCAAATGAAGAATAAAGTGGTTTGATAATTTTATTCATTTCTATAAATAAAAATTATCAATTAATGATATTGTGTGTGACTTTATGGAACATATTTTTAAAGGACTATATAGCTGATATAAAAGGTTTGAAGTGCAAAATCATAATGATTTTTTTCATCCAAGGTGACCTAGGAACTTAGCAAATGTCATTTTTTACCCACGCCTGAACAGGGAGAGAGGCTGGGGAGCCAAGTCAGGAACTCAGAATCTGCAGAAGGAAGCATCAAATGCAAGATTAGGAGCCCAGTGCTTTTGAAGATAATTTTATTTATTACCTATTACAGCATCATGGGAGTGAGCATGCTTACGTTAGCATGAACTTTGGACGAAGAGAATGTGTGTGAATTGATAACTGCGTAACAAAGGAACTATGTGAAATGTCACACATGTCATTTTATAATTAGAACTGAATATCTGTACTTCAAATAGGGTAATTCAGAAAGGTGCCTATCAAAAGGGAGCTCTCTGGCTTCCCTGGTGGCGCAGTGGTTGAGAGTCCGCCTGCCGATGCAGGGGATGCGGGTTCGTGCCCCGGTCCGAGAGAATTCCGCGTGCCGCGGAGCGGCTGGGCCAGTGAGCCATGGCTGCTGGGCCTGCGTGTCCGGAGCCTGTGCTCCGCAGCGGGAGAGGCCACAGCAGTGAAAGGACCACGTACCGCAAAAAAAAAAAAAAAAAAAAAAAGGGAGCTCTCTCTGTTAGCACTAGTCTAAGAACTGTTCTGACAAGGACAATGATGAGGCTAAGATAAGAAAGGTGAAATATGGAATCAGGGCAAAAGGAGAGTATGCTATGGGTCAGATTCAAAAAAGGAAAACTATCCCAAACTCTCTTAAAGGAGGGTTTCAGCCAAGCATTTCTAAGAGAAATGTGGTCAGTTTCACCTACATGAATTTACCTGGTGATACCTCAGAAACTCATGTTTAAGGCTACAGTTAATTAACTACATGTGGTTTGCTTGTAGAAAAGTTGTTTTAATTGTCAACTATTTCATTAATTAATTCATGACATATCATTTGACATACTAAGAAGTTACAAGCACAGTGTTTAGCACTGGAAAATGAGAGAATAAATGAGAAATCATACTTGCTTTTAAGTACCTCACCTACAATGTAATGAATTCTAGAATTAAAACAACTTTTTCAGTATTACAGTTAGGTTGCAATAATTGAGCTGATTATGTGTTTGGATAGAGCAAGTAAAATTCTCTTGTATTCTCTGAATTTTATGCTATAACTTTTTAAGAGGAAATGGGAGTACATTTTGAAATAATATTCACGGAATATACAGTTGGATATACATTGTAGCACACACACCTCTAATACCATTCTCATAGTAGGACATTTTGACTCATATGATGGGTGTAACCTAATGTCTTGTATAGAAAAACATTAATAAATTAGCAGATAAATAAATATTCATTCTTATTTTGGCTAATTTTATTCTCTTTAAAATTATATTATGTATAATGCATGCTATAACTAATCCAAAGAAGTTAATGCAACACTTGATATGTGCAATGTGCTATCCTGGTACTATGTAGATAAAGTTTAAACAAAAGTAAGTATAGAAAATTACTTTAGGAAGTTGTATAATATTAAATGAGCTGAAACAATTGTCTTGACGGTGCTGAGCATGAGTTCTCAAACAGTGTCACTTAGCTGGAGCCAAGTAGTCCCTGTTTTCTTTAGGTGACTTTCCAGTGTGACACTGTGACCATCACTACCCAAGTCTGGCTTTATTATTTATAACATTTGTTTTTTCCCTATGGGTATTCAGATCACAATTCTTAAAATAAAATATGTCTGCAGCCATGATAATCCAGGGAAGAATAATGTTCACTAAGAGAAGTTTACTCAAACGGTAGTGAGAGTTTTCAAGAAGGAAATTACTTCTGGTTGAAATACCAGGATAGTTTTGATTTAGGACATAGTACATGTGTTGAATGAATTGCCTTGCAATTGTAATAAAAATAAAACCTTGATATCCTCACAATTCCTGCAAGACATTACCTAAATTATCAATTGGGTATTGATCAATTATTAATCAAGAAATAGCTCTGCTAGTCACTTTGAGCTCAGAATAAGACCGAACAACTGTTGTTCCTGCCCTTATGGAGTTTACCAATTTCTCAAAGAAGATGTGTTTTAAATGAGTGATTCCACGTGGGGAGAGAAATAAAAGGGAAATGCAGGATGCTATGATCTTGTCATGTTCTCTTTGGAAGTGACATTTAAACAAGACTTCTAATTACATTTTACAGTCACTGGAAATAGAAAATTCATAAATACACTCAAAAGAGCTGAAAACTTTACCTCAAATGCTTCATGGTGGAGCTATAATAGGCACCTTGGAAATCAATATCATTCTGAGTCCTGTGCAAATCCTGATACTCTGCTAGGTTTATTCTCATGGGAAAATAAAGTATGTTGATAATAAAATTATTCTTTCCTGGATCTTTTCTCCTAAAATGAGAGGAATTTAAAAGTAATTATTTCTATGTTCCTCTTTACGTATGTGTTTATCCCTCTAGGATCTCACACTTCTCATCTATCACCATTGAACTTTACTCAGCAGTTACTGTAAAAGTCATCTAAAATTTTACTGCTCTTTAGAAACTCCTCTCCTCCTGCAGCAACCTTCCATGACATAGAATTTCTTACAATGAAGTCACAGTAGCCAATGTTGTTTCCACAAGCTGATATATAAGGTACTGGAAAACAGCTGGAAATATTATGATTGCACAAATGTGAAGTAACAATGACAGAAAATATAGTTTACTATTTCATAGTTCTGAAGGCAACAGATTCTTTACTCTTGGTATTTTATCAGTGACAGATTTTATCTACTTTCATTATCTTCTCTTCTTTATACTTGGGCTCTTGGGATAGCATAGGAGGGTTGGAATAATTTTGTTTAATGCTAGGTAAGCTATGCAAATAAATATAAATTAAAGATTAATGAGTCATGTCTGTGTCTCAAAAATATATCCTTGGTTCCAATGAGAACGTGTGGCACATAAGGCATATTTGTGTCCTTACTTCCAAAGCTTCCAAGCATCACATGGCTTCAGAGTACTACAGAGGGGTTAATTATGTAAAGTGCTCTTCCCTCTCCTTCATGTTCACACACACACATGCATACACACTTGTATCCATTGCATCAACTATCACAAGATTATATTCATGCAGATACTTTGCAAATTTCCATCTATAAACGCTACGTATTTTGAAAACATCAAATAAGAGGTGCATTCAGCATATAGTTGGAAAATGCTGCCTGGGAACATTTAACGACCTCCTGGACACATATTTTTTCAAATCCTTCTAATCATCAACCTTCATAATCAGGCATTCCTGTTTATCAGGGCCTCAGATTTAGCAGCCCTAAAGTACACTAATTTTCTCTTATAAAGGACACAAATATTATATCTCAATAAAGCTAAAAATAAAAAAGAAACCAATGGATCAAGCCGAAACAGAAATCCATTAGGCAAATACGAGAAACAACACCACTGTTCCATGAACAAAACATAAAACTACCACATTTTCATTTAGAAACAAGTTACCTGGAAATACAAGTTACTTAAAAGATGCTTGATGAGTGAGAACTAAAGCAAGCATTTTTGTATAATTAGAATGCTTAAAGAAATCAAATTTTGATGATATGGTGTGTTTATGCGCACTGGCAAAAATTACTGTTAGGGCAACTAGATACTAACTTTATCCTAAGGTCACAAACACTTCACTGCATGGCTTCTAGATGAGTATCCTAAATGTTTGACTCTGTGCTTTGCTTTCTGTATATTCCATTGTCACCCCAAAACCTTCTTATCGACCTGGTCTTTCATTAGCACTTTATAACCAAGAATATAGTAACAAACATTTTTGGTGTCCCGGTAACCATTTGGTCTCTTTGAGGTGATTTTGCACATTTGGACTCACTTTCATATTTTGTTGATTTCATAAACTCTCATAGGACAGTCTACTTCCCTCATTTTATAACTATACTTAAATACCTGAATTTGCCCTCGTGAACCACCTACAATTATTATACTGTTTGGCTTTGAGTGTTTCCTTTTACTTCAGTAATGTTTACCTCCTCTTATATTACAGTGTGCTTTATTATATCAATGATGTAATCCAGCATTCTTGATATTTACGTGTATTGAAAGAAAATTTCCACAAAGTTTCACATCGAGGGTTACAGTGCTATCGAATAGAATATACTGTGGTCTACATATGTAATTTAAAATTTTCTAGTAGGCACATTAATAAAAGTAAAACAAAACAAGTAAACAATTTAATAATATGGTTTAAGAAAAATATATCATTAAATTATTTGTTCAATATGTAATCAATATAGATTTATGAATAATATATTTTCATTTTTCCATGTAATTGTTCAAAATTCAAGCGTTCATTTTATACTTAAATTGTATCTCAATTCAGACTAACCACATTCCAAATATTCAGTATCTGTACATGACTAGTCGTTGTCATAAGGTCAGTGCAGCCTTAGATGTATACAAAGACTCTAACCCACAACTTCAAAGTTTTCATATGCAATGACCTCAGCTCCTTTTCAATGGTGTATATATTCCTTTTTATATTTGCAGATTAAGTATCCTCTTTGATTTATTATTTTTGATTATTTGACAGCCTCACTGTATAATATCATCTTCAAAAATGGGAAATCATTTATTTCTATTTATCATATTTCACTTATTAAAATATTTTTCATATTTTAGTTAATGTGCTAAACTAAAAAAATGTAAACAGTCACAAAGCGTGTAAATTTACTTGATTGAAAATATGTGGGCAATATGTTTTCCATATTTTAATTTAATATTTGAATAGGTGTAATAGAATTAACTGGTTCAACTCTCTTCAACTGTAGATTTGAAAGTATTGCAAATACATCCCAAATGTTCATTTTTCTTTCATTTTATAATCTTTATTTATTTATTTATTTAACATCTTTATTGGAGTATAACTGCTCCATAATGGTGTGTTAACTTCTGCTTTATAACAAAGTGAATCAGCTATACATATACACACGTCCCCATATCCCCTCCCTCTTGTGTATCTCTCCCACCCTCCCCATCCCACCCCTCTAGGTGGTCACAAAACACTGAGCTGATCTCCCTGTGCTATGCGGCTGCTTCCCACTAGCTATCTATTTTACATTTGGTAGTTTATATATGTCCATGCCACTCTCTCACTTCGTCTCAGCTTCCCCTTCCCCTTCCCCATGTCCTCAAGTCCATTCGCTATGTCTGTGTCTTTATTCCTGTCCTGCCCCAGGTTCTTCAGAACTTTTCTTTTTTCTCTTTTAGATTCCATATATATGTGTTAGCATATGGTATTTGTTTTTCTCTTTCTGACTTACTTCACTCTGTATGACAGACTCTAAGTCCATCCACCTCACTACAAATAACTCAATTTCGTTTCTTTTAACTGCTCATTTAGGTGCTTGTGACAATTTTTTAAATAAATGACGGTGTGAAGAGAAGATATCTGTTTTTTTTTTCTGACAGGAAGTAATATTTTACGGTCATTTTTGAAATAAGAAATTTAAGAAGAGCGTAGAGCCTAAATTTATATTCAAAATACTCTACTCAATTTTCTTAAAGACCTTCTAACTGTTCTCAGGTAATAGAAACAGATTTTTTTTAATGGCTTTCTTTTACTTTAGGCTATGGTCAACATCAAGAAAGTCTATAAAACTGATATGTGGTGCCTAGATGGATATATCTCATTCAGATACCATGTGGGTTTAGACAAAATTACTCTTAATAAGAATGATACATTATTGAAAGATATTCAATATATACTATCCATTAGTTAGAAAGACAAAATGTTTTCACTATGAAAATTTCTAAGGATAGTAAAAAACACTTTTGCTCTACCTTTGTATATATATTAGTGCCCATCTTTAGTTTTTTATAAATTGAGGTATAAAGAAATACTATGAAAATTTTAACAGGGGAATTTTTTGTTCTTAAAATACTTTCTTTTTATGTTTCAACAAAATGCTTTAAAAATGATTTATAAGATATTTGTTCTAAATATGACCTTTACTACATCATGGTGTAATGTTTTCCTGTTATATTTGACTTTAGTAGAGAACTAGTATACTTAATAAAAAATATACATTGTACTTTTAAAAACATTACAATGAGCATTGAAATATATATACAATAATCTTAAGAAATACTCAAAATAGTAGAAATAATATAGAAATAATACTGATAGAATGGATGCCTCCTACTGGCTTAAGCCAGAGCCTTATACATAAATACCACATTTGATCATACTTAATTTTCAAGAAATAAAACAGACTTCTTATTATCAAATACCATAATTAGTATCTTGTCCAAATTTTATCTTGTTTCAAAAATATAGTGCATCAAAATACAGTTTCTGTAAAGTTTGAATAACTTTATATACTAAGTAGTACAATTAAGGAAAAGATCAATCACTATGCCTTGTTCAGAGCAAGCAGTAAAGAAGGCATTTGTTGAGAGAATGGATGATTAACATTAGCATATGTCTTTATAATACTAATCATTATTATTTTAAATACCCAGTTGCATAAGTAGGCTGTTATTTATCAGTAAGTTAATGTAGTGTTTTCTAGTGATGATAGTTGATTTACTATCAGGGTCTTACTGGAAAGGTAATGAACAATACCTAGTTAATGTTTATCCACTTTTTTTTTTTCTTTAAGCATCCACCTTAGACAAAGATGGCATGTTTGATAGGTTTCCAGGAGAGTGTGACATGCTGAGGGTGAAGATTTAGGAAGCAAGTAGATGAGAACTGTTACTGTCTGGGAATGGCATTTACAGAGTTGAGTATGGAGTGGTAGAGAAGATTCAGGAATAAGGCAGAAATCTATTCCCCTATCTCAGTTGCTTTCTCACTCAGAAGGTAAGAGAACAAAATGTATGCATGAATGGTCAATTCTTATTCTGTAACTTTGTAAAGTACCTGGACTTTAAATCATATTTCTTACATATAGTTGTTTGCTAATTTAATGATATTTTAGTAAATCCATAATTACTAAAATAATTATTTGATTACTGAAAAAAATGACACATTTGCCACATAGATTTAAATAAATATATTTTAGCTGTTTGTTTCAAAGTTGTTTTTGTATTTCTATATTTTATTGCTATTTAAAAATTATGATTTGCTTCAATCCAGATAATTTTAGTAACTAAATAACCAATTAGAATATTTATTAAATTCTATTATATTCCCTGTTCACTAGCCAGTACAAAACAAACAATAATAAATGATAAAATTCCAATTCTCAGCACAATCCTTTGCATTATAAGAGATACACAACTTTTTTAGTAACAAATGCTGTTAACTACTTATACAAAACTTTGACAGGGAGATTTATGTTGTTTTACTCTAATTATGACATGAGCAATGTGAATGCTATGGAAGTAAGAAATGGCAGACCTTGTATATGAAAACTATGAAAAACAGTGATTTTTATGATATTAAAAGCAGAAGGAAAGAGAAGGAATTAAGGATTTTCTTTAAGTATGAAAGATAAGTAGATAAAATATGTTCTATTTTTTCCATTATTTATATACATTTGAATAATATTTGGAAGAAGAGAAAACAGAAACATTCATACTCACACTTATTGTCACATGCTAAAATGTCTATTCTTACTTTAGAATGGCCTATTAAGGTATTATTATTTTAAATGTCTTCCTGTTAAGTGCTGTGAATTTATTGCACTTGAAAATATATTTAGATAATAGAGAGTTTGCAGATTCACTATTCTTTAAAACAGAATATTGGCTTACATTTGAATGATAAGTGGAATTAATTTATGGACCAGAAAATATTCCTTTCTTCATACACATTCATGCCAAAAAAAGAGAGATCTAAAGCATTATCTTTAAAGGTTCTACTATATGTGGAATATATATAAGATATACATAATATACATTCTTATATAGTAATATATATTAACACATATATAAGTTAGACATTCTTGAATAAGTGGATTTGATAAGAATAAAGTCAGTTATTTTTTTCTGAGAATAAAACATCTAAATCTAAGTCGAATTTCCATATTTCCATAAGTTTTTTTCTTTTTTTCAACTTATCTTAAATCTTTAAAAATTGTCACTAGTAGCACAGGTTCTCTCAATTATTTGTCTATTTAAAATCTCAAAGAAAGTGTAAATTATGTAAAATATTAATATGTGGTGTCATTACTGTAAATTTGTGTAAAGGGGTTTGATTAGTCATTTTCATAACATTGAAATTCCAGATAACAAAGATCCAACATATTTAAATAATAAGCACTATTACTATTTTCTTATTTCACATGTGCCAAAAAGAATAAGTTATGTTAACAATTTTATTGGTTAAATTACATTCAAATACTATCAAATTATTATTATTTGATTGTTTTAAAAAGCTGAGAGCACACAAAATATAAATTGAAGATAATATAGTTAAAGCAAAAGAAAAAGAGAAAAGAAACTGCTTATACAGATGAAATCATGGGAATTTATTTCAAAAGTGGGCTTCTTTCAAAATTATTTTCTTTTAATTCTTTGAGTTCTATGCATATTAATGTAACATCAGTACAATGCAGGAGTGAAAAAAAATCAAGTTTGTTCTCATTCACACCATGAAAATCCTTAAGGATTAAAACAGCTTTTATTTCACCACCTGGCTTGTTTTATGAATTAAGTCTGTGTGTGCGTATGTGTGTGTGTTTGAAAATCCCAATCAATACTTTAGCACTGCTTGACAATTGACATTCCAGGGCTTCAGCTTATCCTTATTAATCATATCTATATCTATCTATATATATATAGATAGATATAGATATGATTATAACTACTAAATTTTTATACCTAAGAGAAAATTAAACACTGCTAGGTTTGCTCAGAAAAAAAAGATAATATATAAATTATTTAAAGCATATTATTATATGAATGAAAAATGTCACTGAATTATTAAAACTGATTTTTTTAATTTCCTAGGACAAATCCCCTTTGCTGACATATGATATGTAACCATTATCTGTTGTTGACTAACAAACTAGCTCAAATCCCAGTGGCTTAAACAAACATTTATTATTACGTCTCATGAGTCTGGAGGCTGTGGATTCGCGGATATCATCTGGGCTTCCTCGGGCTTCTGTGGGGCATCTGGCTCAGGCATCTGCAGTTAGGCTGGAGGCTTCACTCAAGGCTGGCTTGGCCAGAGTAGCTTGCTTGGGTAGTTCTGCTCCATCCTCTATTTCTGACCTGAAGACCAGCCTGGACATCTTTCCAGTGAAAATGGTAGAAGCATAAAAAGGCAAAAAGAATACACTGGGCCTCATGATAACTAAACCTAGAACTGAGAACATCATTACTATTGTCACTCAATTAGCCAACTCATGATTGAATTCACTGATGGGAATTGCTTCCCATGCACAGCAGGAGAACACTGAAAAGAGTAGATTCTGAAAAAGATGACATGTTAAGACCATTGATACAAAGTTACTACAGAATGAAAAGTTAATTTTCATTATGCTTTAAGTACATGATAAAAATAACCTAATGTAGGTTTAGTCTCAAAACTAAACAGAGAAAAACAAGTTAAAATAACAGTGAGATACCACTTTTTAATCAGGTATGCAAAAACCAAAAAAGAAATGGATATTAACTTTATGAAGAGATGTTCCTTACTAGAAGTTATATAAATAAGTGTAGTCAACTTGGAAATTGTCAATATTTGATAACACTGAAAATATTAAGAAGATATGACTGAGCAATACAACTTTTAAGTACTTAAATATTTTGGACTGCCATACATCTGAGAATGTGACAAAGCAAATAAATCCATTTCACAGGAAAATTCATATGGTACATACACGAAAAAGTTTTCATATTTTTAGGTCTTTCATTTAAACACTACAGCCAATTAATATCTGCTAAGAGCCTATGAACTCCATTCACAGGTATGTAGGAGTTAAGGATGAAGATGTTCATGTAATACTGTCTGGAATAGCAAAATTTGGTATCATTCCAAGGGACTAAAGAGGAAGATCTACAGAATACAATGTGGTTACTCACATGGAAGAATATCACAAAGCCATTCAAAGACTCTAATAGACCCTCAGATATAAATATGAATGAATCTCAGTAGCATAATGATGACTGAAAAAGATGAAATTCAGTATTAGACCTTGAATACTATGCAATTTTTCAGTTAAGAAACTCACAGAATGGCATTATATGATTATGGATGCCTATGTGTTTGACTTGGAAAACTTATATTAAATACCAGAACGAGTGTGACTATGGTAGTAGAATTCAGATTTTACTTGAAATAAAGCATAGAAGAGGGGAAGAAAGATCTATGTCTGAATGGATTATTTTAATGTATTTCTAACTAAGGATTATAATTGATTGGAAAGGCCCAATCTGTGACTTAATGCCATGCATAAATTTTGTGATTTTTCCCCCAAAGAAAACAAATAACATTTTTAATAAGTATATATATATATATATGTATATATATATAAAATTGACAAGTTAGTCCACCTCTCTAAACCTCAGTTTCCTCACTCATTAAAGGAATCATACCAGTCACCACTTGAAAAACGTATAGTGAAGATTAATTGAGAAGATATATGCAAAATAATAATGAGTGTTTGTCAGGTTAACAGTTGTTGGTTTAACATTTATTTATTGAATATCTACTATACATTATCAATGTAGGTCCAGAAGAAAGTAGTGAACACACAAAAGATATTTTTTCTTTCATGGATCTTGAATTTTATATGGGTGCTGTTGAACCAATGAAAGAGTATATGATGGATGGATCAGTGGATGTATGGATATACATAGAAAAATATCAAAGAATGATGCTTGCCATATTGCAATATTAAAATAGAGTTGATATCATAGGCAGTGATTGGGTAGCCAACAGTAGATTTAGTGATCAAGGCAGAGTTTCTCAGAAGGCTGCCTTTAAACTGAGCTATGAATGATATGAATGGGGAAAATAGGGAAGATCATTGCAGGAAGAGGAAAAATCACTAAGGTAGAAAAGAAATGTGTGTGTTCAAGGAAGCATAATAGGCCTGAGTCGTGGGAACATTGTAGGGAAGGAAAAGACTGGTAAAAAATAATCACAGAAATTTGCATGAACAACATATTCAAGGTTTGAAAGCCAAGGTAGGGAGTCATAATTTGATTCCAAATCATATGAAAAAAATTGCATGGCTTTAAGCAAGTGAGTGATATAATACAATTTACTTTTAAAATAACCTCTTGGTTGCCAAGAGGACAACGCATTCCTGGGAATAAAATGTAAGTGAGGAGATTTTAGGAAAATCTTGAAGTAATCCAGGTGTGAAATGATAGTGGCTTGAACAAAGGGGAGAGAGATAAGAATAGAAAAATAGTAGATATAGAGGACCAGTTTTTCAGGAGATTCCAGATTCCTGATGAATTAGGTGTGGTAACTAAAAGAGCAGAAACCAGAAAAATTCTAGCAAGATAATTGCTGATTATTGCAAGGTGATTCTTAGTGATTATTATGTGGGTGTTGTTTTTGCCTTAAGTGGCCTCACAATCTTAAATAAAAGATGCATGCAAATAAATACTTATGCTATGTACAAACCACTTAGATTTTATTTTTAAAAATAATGTTAGTAGTGGCATATTAAGAAAACCTAGCTTATTTATCATAGTACCTAAAAATATTCCTCTCAGAAAACAATAAACTGAGTAATAAATAAAAATAATTGCTATAATGAGAAGGAGATCCTTAAATTAAAGTAAGAAACAAACAAGTAGGGAAGTCGTGGTATTTATATTTAAAGTTTATTTCGAGCCTCCAACAGCTAAAGCCAAAAGAGAAATCTAATGGATTAACAAATTGTAATTTTCTGATAGCTGGCCGCATATGAGACAACAGTAGAAACACCAAACATTTTCTGGCTCTGATCTGGGAGAAACTGCTAGAGAGAATTTAAACAATATGAAGAACAGCATACCCTCTTGGTTTCTCATATTATTTCAGAATAATATTTGAGCTTTGCATTTACATAAGCAAGTGGCCTATTGAAGCAGAGCCAAATCCAATCTCTTTGCTGCACAGAAAGAGAAGCTGACAGCATTAAAATAGAGGTTTGTCCCCAGTGAATTGACAATATTTCTTATGGAATAGCCTTAAGTTCCTTAAGAGTCCAGCATGCAATTAATTATTTTATTCATTTATTTAACAAATATTTATCATTATCATTTGTTTTAGAATAATTGTGTTAGGACAACTCTGTGTAAGCAGTTACTTAAAATCACATAAATAAGGATCAGGCACGTTCTTCTTTGTCCATGGTGGTAAAACATGCAAATGAGAAGCAAACATATAACATAAAAGTGGTAATTGAACTAAGCCAATTGCAGATATAGTCTTGTGAGAGGGCTTTTTATTTTATAAGAGAGATAGAGATTTATTTGTTGGTGTATTTGCTTTCCTGAATGGAGCACTTACTTGGAAGACTTCAAGAACTTCAAAAATGGAACGTTTTTGACCATAGGAAAATGGGGGAAAAGGGCATCACTGGGAAAGAAAAAAAAAAGAATGAAAGTGCAGCAGAGGGGAAGGGTATAAAAGTAAGGATAAATCGTTAAGCATGGCTTGAGGTTTTGTGATATAATGATGAATGCTGGAGATAAATCTGAGAAAGTGGATTACAAATGGAATCTAGAGCAGTTTTCCTGTTTTCAAATGTACACTTCCCTGCAGACTACATGGAAATTTATTGGCAATTAAGGCATATAAAAGCCATGCTTTAGGAAAATCAATCTGACAGCAATGAGAAGGAGGAAGATGGAGTCCCCCTGGAGCTAACTTGGTGTCTTGCACTCACCATCCAATACTTAGGCTTGGAACTATTGGCCTGCTTTAGTCCAATAGAACTCTACAAATGTACATCTCTGTAGTAACAAAGACTAAGGGAACTGAACAGAAAGTTTTGGCATGTCAAATGTATTGCTTGCTTCTCATGAAAGAAGAAGGGTGGCCAGACTTTTTAACGTAAAGTCATGACAGATGAGTGGATGGAGAAGAAAACTTTAGAGGCAGGAAATGAACATGCTTCTCCACACCACAAACTAGGAAAGCTTGCATTGGTCACCTTATTGTGTGTATATTTATACATTTATGGAATAAGAATCTAGTCCTGCATTACTTTCCATGAAAAATTCCACTGAAAAACAGAAAATAAAATGAAAAAACAGTCTATTACATCAGTGGAAATCAAGAAACACAGCAAGCAGCATGAGAGAAATAGAACAATGTTTCATTCTCAGCTCTGCTTTAGATCAGTTTATTAAAATGGAACTATCTCCTCAGTGTTTTGCAAGAATTGACATGTAAAATGTATCAATGTGTACTTCCTAAAAGAATGTTTATTATATATCATTTCAAGTTTATCATTTCAAAGTTGAAAAATATAGTAAAATGTAGCTTATTATGGAATATAGTAAAATAATAAATATAATAAAATGTGAACATAATATAATAAATATAATGAAATATAACAGATATAGTAAAAATAAGTATAACAAAAAATTATGTACTAAATACATATAAAATATACTACATTTTATTTATATTATCATATGATTATAAAATAATGTAAAATATAATTTTGCATTTATAGTATTTCCCAATAGAAGTATATACATTTTTTCATGTTAAATTTAGTTATTTTGTTTTCTAGAGCTTTTCTTGAGTATGTTTACCACAGACAAAACTATTTGTCTCACTATTAGATTTTAATATTTGTATATCTTATCTATTAATTTAGCTATAATATTTATGAGTTTGTATCTTATTTTCACTGCACATATTTTATGATTCTTCTAATTCTTGAAATGGATTATTTTATTTATTTTATTCCATTTTGATTTAAAACATACCATTTAAACATGTAAATTTTTGTCTGAATACAGTTTTTTTGTCTCTATAAAGAGTGATAAAAAATGTTTTGGTTTTGTTTACTAAGTGTGATCTAATTGCAGTTTCACATTGTTTCCAAAATATAAAAAGTTTAAAGAAACTTTTATCACTATTTGCTGGTTTTCTTGAATTATGATGGAAGAACAGAAATATTATTTACTCACTTTTGATATTGCTATTGTGCCTAATATAAGCTAAATTTTGTGACTAGTTCCAGGGCCTTGGAAAAATTTTGCTCTTTATCTTTTGGTATTAATTTGACATACTTCCAAGCATATAAATTAAACTATTAATATCGTCTATGTGATATGTTTACTTTTTTTTCCCAAAGACTGAAGTATGAATATTAACGTCAGAAATCACTTCATAGCTTTTGCATGTTGCTCTTTCCCCCTTATAATTAACCCTTTGTTGAGACCAAATACTTCAAATCAAAAAGCATGTGTGAATTGCCCTTACGCTTGTGTTCTGTTTTTGAATGTAATTCTCAAATCCTTTTCCTATGGGAGGATAGGGCAATCGTCCCTTGGATGACATAGTCACACTCCATTGACTCTTTCCTTGCTCAATTTTAGTACTTCCTCTCCAAAAGCTCTCACTCAACCACAATCCTCACACCTCAGTCTTCCTGGGAATTGCTTCAGAGTTGTGACAAGGACAGTTTAGGTTAAACAATGAAGTAATATTCATTAAAACATAATATCCTTGAAGTAATATTCATTAAAACATAATATCCTTTAGGAATAAAGGTAAATTTCAGATTTATATAGGCTTTGGATGCTTTAAACAAGAACAGATAAAATGGCTTTCAAAATGTTCCCTTTTCTCTGTCTTTCAGGGTACAATACTTGGGTATGCAATAATGCAAGTCTGAGACAGAGTTTCCTCATTCTCACTCTACCTGCCTTAATATTAGAGGGGGATTCCTTCCAGATTCTGGATTTAGATTGCAAGTAGTATTAGAGTTTTGTGTTTTTCCTGTGACTTCATGTGAATTTTACTGAGAAGTTTGGTGACACTGCATTGGAGACAAAGAGCATATTCAACCAGAAGTCCTGTGGCTCACATATTTAACAAGAACAAAGCAGCTAGCTATTTTCTTAATCACCAATCTGCCTTCCCACAAAGCTGGAAATCTTAGTCACTTCCAGAGCTAATCTTTCCTTTCTCCATCCTGGTCTGTGGATTGGTGTGGCTTCATCAACAGACTCTTGCCCTCTGGCTCCTAGTTGAGTTTTGGGATGGAAAGAATGAGAGATGGTTGGAAGAGGGTAGGAGAATGGGGTTAGGTAGTTTGTTTCCTTGGTTCTCTACTCTAGACCTGGTTCCTGTTGATTGGCTTTGGAGTAATGCAGGCTCCCTACACTATTCCTTGGGGTATGCTTCACTATTCACACAACTTTGTAAATCTCCCCTTTATTAAAATAGCATCATATTATCAAGAGCATGTTATTTCTTTTCCCCAGGTACACTGACTGATACACATCATTGAATAAATTATGCTTTTACAGCCTTTGCTACATTCAATTACTTATATATAGTCCCAACTCATGTCTCTAACTCCCAATATTGACAACATTGACAATTCCTGATATATGTGCAAACCTTAAGCCTGTAGCTGTTACATTTAAAAAGTGCAACTCATGGGATGCAACCATAGTGGATTTTTATTTTATCTACCACTGACACTTCATATGTGCTGGAAATAGCTGGATCTTCCTCTGCTGCAGGATAAAATTTAGTAAAACTGCAATAAAATTTATTGCGACTTTGACTTTCACACACACACACACACACACACACACACACACACACACACACACACACACACACACACACACCTATTTCATTTAAACAATTAGTATCCCAAGTCTGGTTGTAATAGTTGAGATTTCATCTTCTCCATCTCAGCAACCTGCAGGAAGGAGCCTGTTCTTCATCTTTGTCTCTAGAGGGAGCCATTCAGTTATGTTCACTCCACAACATTGGAAAATCTTTGCCCCACCCAAATACACATTATTTTCATTTTGCCATTCTCCAGCTCTGTACGGTCCACATTTTCTCCACTTCTTAGTAATTCAGTAACATTTGAGAGATTTAAATGAAAGCAAGAATAACTGACAGTGTTGAACTTTACCTGAGCCCTATGCTCCTGGAAAACAGCAACAGTCTGTTGAAAGAAATCAGAAAGAAGAAAGAAGAAACGGAAAGAAGAAATCTCATCTTTTGTGTCTGGGAAAGAGCTTCTTTCAAAGAAACATCCAGGGCTTTCCTGGTAGCGCAGTGGTTGAGAGTCCGCCTGCTGCTGCAGGGGACACGGGTTCGTGCCCCGGTCCGGGAAGATCCCACATGCCGCGGAGCAGCTGGGCCCGTGAGCCGCTGAGCCTGCGCGTCCGGAGCCTGTGCTCTGCAACGGGAAAGGCCACAACAGTGAGAGGCCCGCGTACCGCAAAAAAGAGAAACATCCATCCCCCTTTGACTAAAATAAGACTCCCAGATGGAATGACAGGGACAGACACAATCCCGAAAATCCCATTGTTTGTCTCATACATGATTAGCTGAATGGTTTGCCTTCAGTAGCTAATAAGCAGGACAAAATGCTTATTAACTTGTCCTGAGCAAAATTTAGCCAGGTGTCTCCTCTCCACACAAGACACTGACTCGACCTACTCTTCAGTAGGCATATGAGTGAAAAACAATCTCTCCTTCATGGCCTCTCTTGAGGATCTATTGATCTCAAAAAAAAAAAAAAAATTACGGATCAGTAAAATATCTTCTGAAAATACCTTGTGCTTATCCCACACACCCCCACACATGGTTCTTTCCAGCCTTGTTTATTTCTCCTTATAAAAGAGAAACCATTTTTCCTCATGGATGCCTAACTTTGCCTAACTATTGCAACAGTCCGTTTCCCCTTATTGCAGTAATTCCCCTATCCCCATTGCAACAGTATTTTCAAATAAAGTGTTTCCTTACCTAAGTCTAGACTTGTTTTTCATTTGACATAATGATATCCTGTATTCCAGGCTAAAGTAGAGACTCCTCAATACTGATAAGTAATCTTTATGATTCAAATTTTTATTGTTTATTAACTACTTGTTTAAATAGCAGCTCTATAAAATATCTCCAATTGTTCCAAATTTCTTGCTTTGTCCTAGTCTCCCTTCATATTTTCAGCAGAAATTGTATTCTCATTTATTAAAATTGATGCCTACATGAGAAACTTTATATGTCTTCATTGAGCTATATTTTTCCCTTTTTGCTAAAAATAACCCTTCACCTGTACCTTTGAATCTTAGTCCTCCCACACATAGAGGACTCAATCAATTATTTTTATTGCTAATAATTATTTATTATTATTATTGCTCAATCAATTATTTCTTCAAACTTACATCTTGTAGCTCTCTCCCTCTCCATCTATATTAGTCATTCGTAGAGGCCTCGGAGGTATCTTATCATATTTAAGACAGCAACACAAAAAACAAAAATGTTTTTCCTAGACCCTACCAACTTGTACTCTTTTCTCCCCCTTTCCTTTTCTTGCCAAATCTCCTGAAATAGTCATCTTTGTGTCCTCTCCCTCACCATGCTCTCATTATTGATCATCTTGGTGTTCTTTCCACATCATCTGAGTGTAACTGCTTTTTTGAAAACTAAGTCCATAAGCACTTTCTAAGGCTTAATCTATCTTGACCACATACAATGAAAACTGCTGAGAACTTCACTCCAAATGAAAAGTTTTCTTGGAACTCCATCTGTCCTTGACTTCTCTCAGACTAAGTAATCTAGTTTCTGTTACTCTGTTCAACTGATCATTTTCTTTCTTCAAAAGTTGTTCCTATTTCTCCAATTGCTACTCAATTGAGAGTATTAGCTCAAAATTCTGTTTTGCTTTTGAGTACTTATTTTTTCTATTTTTTTTTGTTTGTTTGTTTTTTCTTCTTGGAAAATTCATGCTCTCATGATTTCAAGTGTAATCTCTAAAGAGATAATATCCAATTCCAGTATTCAGCTCTTATATCTTACATACATCATGTGCTTCTTTGAAACATTTTAAACGTCACATACCTCAGATAAAACTATTTCTTCACCTTCGTTATGTGACTTTTCTTTTGGAATTTTCTTGATCGCCAAGTTTTCCATTTTGTTTCCCCTATTTCCTCTCCCTCTTTCTTGTTCTTTTCATTCAATAATCCCTAAATTCTTATATAAAGCTCATGTGCAATGTAAATATATGATATTGATATATAATATATGTATATATATGGATCTGAGAGCTTTTATTTTTCTAAACTGGATCCTTACTTTTACAATTTTGAAGAGGAATCCAATTAGAGAATGTGTAAATAGTAAAAAATTGAACTGTTTTCAAGAATCTCAGTAGATAAATGATACAGAAGCTGAGTTCTTCTAGTTGAAAGAGGCTCAATAAGCCTGGAGGCTGCTTGACTTGTCTTATCTGACCCTTCCCAGTAGATGCTGGAGCAATGTCAAGGACACAGTACAGAATTGCTACTGGAAATTATTCTCCCAGTGTTTCTTGAATCTACGTCTTCTATTCTCACCAATCAATTTATTTTCTCCTTTTGTTTTGTAGATACCCTCAGAAAACGTCATTCAACTCCTCCTGCTTCTTAGTACCAAATTTCCTCTATAAGTACCTAATGTGGTAATCAGGGAGCTCCTCTTCCCAATGTCTTGACTCCCCACAGTTTTACCAATTATGTTCCAGTTTACATCTGTGGAACATGTGGATATTCTCCAATTTAGAGTCAACTTATATTTCTAGAGTTATCTCTCATAACTTCATGTCAAGTCAACATCAAATTCTGTATTTTCTGCACCTTTCCCATGGTCTCCTGCCCCTGCATATTAACTCATGTTTTTATTTCAGACTAAACTGTTATCCCAATTTTTTGGTAAAAGAAATTGTAAACATCTGCAAATCCACACTCAATTTAAACTCCACATTTTTTTAAAGCATTTTCCCCCAAATCACCTGACATCATCTCCTTTGCCTTTGAACTGACATACCTTGTGTGAAAATTTATTTCAGCACTCATCCTCTGGGCTGACAATCCAATGGTACCCAATGAGAGATCTGTGCCAATTGGTATAATTTTGAAACATATCTATTGGTAAATAGTTACTGCCTGGGCCTCCTGAGGTTCCCCATCCAGTTATTCAAACTAGTATGTGAAGGTTTAAGAGACTGGAGAAACAGAGATACCACCTGGATCCCTTCCAAATTTAACACATGCTAGGTAACTGAGAAAGTCCACAAATGCAGACGCTTCTCTAGGACAGGCCTAGAAGCTGTAGGGCTGATGCCATCCTATTGGTAGTACTAGCACTCAGGAGGTCAAACAGCTTAGCACTTATAAGAACCCAGAGATCATGAGCATCAATATCTGGCCTCTACCGACCAGAATTTTATCCATCTGCCTATAGAAACTGCTGTTTCTGCCATGAACTATGGGGATCATGAAATATTTTGAATACCACCACAATCTATAACATTCATTTCCTAACATAGTTAATTGAGTTAATGCATGTAAAGCACTGAGAACTGTGAACAGCGTGTGTTAATTGCTACGTAAGTGTGAGCTCTGTTATTATTGTCATCATCATTGTTATTAATATTAAGCTATGTCCATTTTTGGTAACAGATTTGCTTATTTAAACTGACATACCTTGGAGAATCTAACCTACCTTCTTTATATTATCTATTTAATAATAATATGTTTCCTAAAAATTAATTGGGAAATAAGAGTGTAAAATTATTTCCCTAAATTTATTGCAGTGGATTTATGTGACTACTTCTGTGTAGGACTACAAAAGACACAAAGAGGTGTCATCTAAAAACTATCAAAGTATTGCTAATTTACATGGCCTCACGGCTTATGTATGAAATGTTATATTTGAATTACAATAAAGACATATTGTAATAAACTTAAAATAAGTTTCTAGTTTCTATTCTTTTGTAATGCCATACCTGTTACAGTTAGTGTACCCTAGAATAAATAAATAGATCAAAAACAGATCAAACATATTACTCAGCCATAAAGAGAAACAAAATTGAGTTATTTGTAGTGAGGTGGATGGACCTAGTGTCTGTCATACAGAGTGAAGTAAGTCAGAAAGAAAATAAAACAAATACCATATGCTAACACATATATATGGAATGTAAAAAAAAAAATAAAATGATCATGAAGAACCTAGGGGCAGGACGGGAATAAAGACACAGACCTACTAGAGAATGGACTTGAGGACATGGGAGGGGGAAGGGTAAGTTGGGACAAAGTGAGAGAGTAGCATGGACATATACACACTACCAAATGTAAAATAGATAGCTAGTGGGAAGCAGCCGCATAGCACAGGGAGATCAGCTCCGTGCTTTGTGACCACCTAGATGGGTGGGAGGGAGGGAGACTCAAGAGTGAAGAGATATGGAGATATATGTATATGTATAGCTGATTCACTTTGTCATAAAGCAGAAACTAACACACCATTGTAAAGCAATTATACTCCAATAAAAATGTTAAAAAAAACACCCCAAAACACAGATCAAACTATTTTGGTTAATGAAATGGAAGGAGGGAGGATGCAACAAGTGATGGATAGAAATGTTGTTTAGGTCGAGTCATATATGATTTCATCAGAGATTGGTGCCTGGAATTAAACCTGTGAAAAAAAATGTAGGAAGAAAATAGGTATGATATTAAGAATAGGCTATCTTCCAATTTTCTGAACTTCAATTGAACATAAAGTCAATACATGTAGAGTAAAAGAACCCAAGCATGGCTGATATTCAGATCATCCAGAAATCAATGGATTTAGAATGAGTGAAACTATTGATTTTATAAGTGCTGAACTATTGATCAGGCACACCATGGGCCTGTTAGCATGAAAGCGTAGTTTAAAACTCACATGTGAGCAGTTCAAAATACAATATAACATGATGAAAAAGGCTTCGCTTACTATTGTTACCATAGATAGAAGGTCTGTTAGCCTGAGAATCTTATGATATTTCTCCCATCAGAAAAGTTCTTTAAATCTGATATTGATGACTTTACATGACAGCAGAGGAAGATCACTAGCTTTTTACTTACCATTCCCTGGATCATTGGAATATTCTTTTAGGTGGTTTTAAGAATTGAATCACAGTTGATACAGCTTTATTTTGAATGCTTATTAAAAAAGTTTTTTTTTTTAATTATAAGATTGAACTAAACGTTGTCACTAAAAACTTTTTTCACAACAAACTCCTGCAAAATATGATAATGGCTTCCAATTTCTTGTTTTATATGTGCATAGTCTGGAACTGAAATAAAAGTGTGTATCTTTTATTAAGACAATTGCATTTAATTTTTATGCTTATTTTTTCAGTGATTGATCAACAACATCTTTTCACTATGTCACTTAGTAATTGCATCCTGTGATATGTGGCTCACTCAGATTTCAAATATGTTGGTTTTATCTCTCCAAAGAGCTTAATACCTTTGTCAAAACAGTCATCAAGTACAGTAAAGCTCTGGATCTATTGTAAGTATTAACAAAACAATTGGTTTTCTGAAACCATTTTTATTTGGTTGAAAGATCTAGGAAAAGTCTCAAAATTTAATTTACATAATACCTTTATTTCATTATAGTTTTAATTGTGAGGGAAATTAAAGTTAATGGTATAAAACCATTAAGTCATGTGGTTGATAAGTACAAATACAAAAGGATAAGGAGGATTAAAATTTAATAAAAATTACTAATAAAACCATAAACATTTGCTCAAATCTCATGAAAGAAACAAAACAAAAACATAGTATCACTTAACAGATGGTAGTCTTATAGTATAAATACGTGATTACTTCAATATCCAAGAGATATTTGCTGAATATCTACTCTGCGCAGCCAATGTGCTAGCTACTATGAAATAATCTAAAGATGTATAAAATGAGATACCACAAACTAATGCTTACAATCTATTAGAATAAATAAGTCATATGCACAATATATTCAAATTATAATATAAGGACTGCAAATGTATTTAAAATGTTCAACTTTAATAGCTCTGGGAAAATATTTTAGGGGAAATATGCAAAAATAAGAATTAATGTTTAAACAATAATGATTTCTTTATTTAATATATATAAAATATGTTATTTATTTTGTGAATGTATAGCAAATGAACTACATATACCCACAGAATGGTGTACTGTGGTACTTTTGAAAGTCATGGTAAATTCCCCAATTTAATGAATAGGGGAAGCGACCGTGGTACCCTACTAAATAAAGAAGTGGATTAGAAAACAGTAACATGAAATCCTTGCAAATTGCAAACATATAGAAGTTGTGTGTGTGCATTTGTGTGTGTGTGTGTGTGGTGTCTTAGTATGTTTGAGCTACTCTAACAAAATACCACAGGTTGGGTGGCTTAAACATCCGATATTTATTTCTCATAATTCTAGAAGCTGAGAAGTCCGAGATCAAAGTACCAGCCAATTAATTTTCTGGTAAGGGCTCTCCTTCTGGCTTGTAGACAACTTGCTTATCCCTGTGTCTTTACATAGTTGAGCAATAAAAAGAGAGAGAGAGAGAGAGAAACAAGCTCTCTGATCTCTTCTAAGGGTATTAATCCCACCTTGAGCATGCTACACTCAAGACCTGATCAAAACCTAATTACTTCCCAAAGACCCCATCCCAAAATACTGTCACATTAGGGGTTAGGGTTTAAATATATGAATTTGGGTGTGTGGGGCAGCACGATACAGGCCATAGCAAAGAGAGAGAGAGAGAGAGAGACACTGTGTGTGTGTGGGGTGGGGGGGGGTGTGTGTACATGGGCCAATTGGAAACTTCTTAGTTGATCTGCAGGACTTCTAGCTTGTAAGGATCACGTTGGCCTTTAAGATTTTGTTAAAATCGGCTCAAACTCGCCTCACGATCTCATGTGCTTTAATAAATAATCATTCTTTCTAAAATCTCTGGAGAACCCTGAAAATATTCACCTGTCACCTGGTCCTGCTAATCCTGTCGACTGCTCCAACTCTCTCCATTTCTATCTCTGTGTGTTCAGGCAGCATCTGTCAAAAAATGTTTTCCCTCTTTCATCCCCTAATGAGCTCCTCTTCCTCCATCGACCCTAAAGAACCAATTAAAAATGTTTGTGTGAGCTGGATGCCATGAAAACCTGACACAACGGGGAGATGTTACTCCACAGCAGAGTACAGCTTACAGTTTAATACTGAATATTGTTTTTCCTCACTCTTCAAAGTCACTTGGGAGCTGAGTCCTGGTACTGAGTTTACCTCTTACTTCAGCCGTCTCCAACCTTTTTGGCACCAGGGACCAGTTTTGTGGAAGACAATTTTTCCACGGATGGAGGTTGGGGGATGGTTCAGGCGGTAATGCGAGCAATAGGGAGCGGCAGATGAAGCTTCACTTGCTCGCTGCTGCTCACCTCCTGCTCTGAGGCCCGGTTCCTAACAGGCCACGGACCGGTGGGGGTCTGCAGCCGGGGGGGTTGGGCACCCCTCTCCTACTTATTCTCCCGTTTGAAGTACTGGCTTCTCACTTCGCACCATCTTATAGGACTCCCTTCTCCTCTTCCCCTTGGCTGACAATCTAAAAAGCAAAAAGTCCTAACACTATTTTATGCATAGAAATTCAGCTTTCTCAATTTCTCTGCTACAAACTAGTATATATCTTTCTAAATCTCAGAGTGTATTAATGCTTCTCACATTCTCTAGCATTTGGCAGCACTAAGAAACACTGACATTCCATTTATGTTTACATCATGGGACAACTCAAATTTTGTGTCAGATTTTCTTCATTCTAGAGGGAGTAATGCAACCTTTATTTCTTGTATCACTGCTGGATGAAAAGAAGCAATTACAGTGAGAGTGAGAGAGGGAGAGAGTGAGAGGGAGAGAAAATGAGAATGAGATCTTTTTTTACTAGTATTTATTTTACTTCCCAGTAGACAATATATGTATAACAGAGTGAAGTATGTGGCAATGAACAAAATCGCCAACCATGATGATATGATTAAGGGTTATTTCACTTACCTGAGTTTTTTTTTTTTTTTTTTTTTTTTGCGGTACACGGGCCTCTCACTGTTGTGGCCTCTCCCGTTGCGGAGCACAGCCTCCGGGCGCGCAGGCTTAGTGGCCATGGCTCACGGGCCCAGCTGCTCTGCGGCATGTGGGATCTTCCTGGACCGGGGCACGAACCCGTGTCCCCTGCATCGGCAGGCGGACTCTCAACCACTGCGCCACCAGGGAAGCCCACCTGAGTTATTTTTTAATGCTTGTATGAATATTGTAGCCTAAAGTCAGTAATAAAAAAAGAGAAGTGAGGGGCTTCCCTGATGGCGCAGTGGTTGAGAGTCCGCCTGCCGATGCAGGGGACACGGGTTCGTGCCCCGGTCCAGGAAGATCCCACATGCCGCAGAGCAGCTGGGCCCGTGAGCCATGGCCACTAAGCCTGCGCGCCCGGAGGCTGTGCTCCGCAACGGGAGAGGCCACAACAGTGAGAGGCCCGTGTACCGCAAAAAAAAAAAAAAAAAAAAAAAAAAAAAAAGTGAGATATGGGACGTGAAAATAGCAAACGTTTTATACAATAATTTTTTTAAAAAAACTAACATTCGTAGCTTTTTCATCAATAAATTTAGACTAGATTTCAACTTTTCACTCCTCACAGAGAATCTGGTTTTCACTGTCAGTCGTTATCAGGCTCTTCCTTATCCTGAGCTAGTTTCTGTCGATTAACAGCATTTTGTTTCCTAAGGAACACAGCACACTGGAAAAAAAAAATAAAATAATTAATAAAATTATTAATTATTAAAATTACCCAGAGAATCTCTTACTCACTGATAACATTGATGCTGCTCTATTGGAAACATAGTTAGGCTTTAAAACAAAATATTACAAAAATTAAGTGCTTGACATTTTTGACTTAGGTAAAACTTTCAAATTTTTTAAAATACATAATATTTTTTAAAAAGTAGTTCTTGACTCTTAAGTTATAAATAAACTCAAACTGTCCCTAAAACCCAAGGTAATTATGTGTTTCTTTTTCCATTCTACCTCTTTGAAACATTAAATTAATTTTCACAGTTTTAAGACTTGTTTTCTTACTATTTCATTCTGTCTACCAGACAGTTTGTTCCTTGAGGACAGGGGCCACATCTAAGCCACTTTTGTGTTTCTGTTGTTATCATATTGCCTGAATCATGGTAAATGTTGCATAAATGCTTATTGAATAAGTAGAAAAGCAAGAGAGTCCACTCATTCTCCATTGCAGAAAATGTTTTTTTCCCCCTAATATGGGTTGATAATGGGCATATAGTTGAGGAATTTCGTCCAACTGTTGCCTTAATTTCCAAGTCTCTCCTGTTCCGCTGTGAAAAATAAATAGTTCAGTGATTACCTTTTAAATTTGATGAATGTTAGCAAAAATCTTGATTATTCAAAGCAAAAAAAAATAAATAAATGTAGACCAAAAGTTTCCTGAATTATTTTACCAATTCTTGATTAACTTTGTAAATATTCATTAACCTTAGAGGAAAAACTATAACATTTTGATATATCAGTTCAATTAGGTTCTGAATAATAACTGTACCTCACAAATATCTTCCCAGAGATGACTTTTTTTTGCCATATGCGGGCCTCTCACTGTTGTGGCCTCTCCCGTTGCGGAGCACAGGCTCCAGATGTGCAGGCTCAGCAGCCGTGGCTCACGGGCCCAGCCGCTCCGTGGCATGTGGGATCCTCCCAGACCCGGGCACGAACCCGTGTCCCCTGCATTGGCAGGCAGACTCTCAACCACTGCGCCACCAGAGCAGCCCCAGAGATGACTTTTATAGGAGCTAAATATAACTATGAGAGAAAAATAGAAAGATACTGCATAATCTCAATTGTGAGGTAACTGCCATTGTGCTGAAACCTATATTCAAATACTTTCAGTTATTACCTATCTTTGTAGACCTCTCACTATGAAATAGACTGGTGGCGCTATATTGAATAATGATCATACATAAGAGTTCAAATGTTTTAGTTAATGTTAGATGGCCTTACTACTGAGTGTTTTGCAAAATTGCAAGTGAGAACATGGCCTAAATAAGTCAACTGTACAATTCTTGAAGAACTTCACCTGTTTGGTGATAATGTAGTCCATAGACCAGTCAGCGTTAAAACACACACACAAAATTCTCAAGTATGTGTTGCACTATGAGAAAAAATGGCTTTCAATTGATTACCAGTCCAAGAATAGTACTTGCATAAAATTTACTTTATTGATGATGTGCCTATCTTACCATTACCATAAATTATTGATAGCATTTTACTGAAAAATCTTCTGGGCTAAAAATTTCAGGCTCTCTATTCTGAAAAATCAAAATATTGCATAAATTTCAGCTTGCAGTAAGTATAGTGGAAAGTTTGGAGGCTGCAGTCACACTGCTGTGTATGAATCCCAGGTCTACCCTCATTAGCTTCCTAAGTTTGGGCAATTTCACCTCTATGCCTCATCTTCCTCATCAGTAAATTTGGGTTAATAAAAATAGCACAGATTTCTTGGGTTCTTGTGAGTATTAAATGTGTTAATGCACAAAAAGCATTAACAACAGTGTCTGGTGTCTAATAAGCTCTAAAGAAACTCCCTAGCATGGCTACTAAAACCAGTAGATTTATTGCCCTTTTCCAAGTAATTAAATCCAAAAACTCAGTTCTAGTTTCTTACATATTTTAATTTCAATTCTAGTTTACTATATGTTGTTTCTATAGTTTTGTATATTTTTGTAATTTATTTATTTACTAGTTTGTAGATTTTAACATAGAAATGAAATTATACCATTGTTAGTCCCTACAAAATAAAGCAGATGTGTCCAATACACAGTCATTTTGACTTGAAGGGATACTCTGCAGATCATTCTGATTCTATTAATAAACACATCTAAAGATAAATTTAAATTCAGTTTCAATTATGTAATTACCTTATTTTAAAAAGCATGAAGATGGTGGGGTGGAGTCAAGATGGCATATTAAGAGGGCACTGAATTCACATCTCCTCACAACTAGGGCACCTACCAGGCACTGGTGGGGGACCACAGACACCTAAGGGGATGGGAGAAGACCCCAGTGACCAAATACTCTAGGGCTTCCCTGGTGGTGCAGTGGTTGGGAGTCTGCCTGCCAATGCAGGGGACACGGGTTCGAGCCCTGGTCTGGGAAGATCCCACGTGCCGCGGAGCGGCTGGGCCCGTGAGCCACAAATACTGAGCTCTGTGCGTCTGGAGCCTGTGCTCCGCAGCAGGAGAGGCCACGACAGTGAGAGGCCCACGCACTGCGATGAAGAGTGGCCCCCGCTTACCACAACTAGAGAAGGCCCTCGCACAGAAACAAAGACCCAACACAACCAAGGATGAATAAATGAATAAATAAATTTAAAAAAAAATACTCTAGAAGGAATCAATAACAGAACAACTGAAGCAGAAGAACTGATAAGTGACCAGGAAGATAAAATGATGGAAATAACTACCGCAGAGCAGAAAAAAGAAAAAAAAATGCAAAAAATTGAAGACAGTCTCACAGACCTCTGGGGCAATGTTAAATGAAGAAACATTAGGACTGAGAAAATATTTGAAGAGATTATAGTCAAAAACTTCCCTAACATGGGAAAGGAAATAGTCAATCAAGCCAAGGAAGCGCAGAGAGTACCATACAGGATAAACCCAAAGAGACACATGGCAAGACACATATTAATCAAACTATCAAAAATTAAATACAAAGAAAATATATTGAAAGCAGCAAGGGAAAAGCAACAAGTAACATACAAGGGAATCCCCATAAGGTTAACAGCTGATCTTTCAGCAGAAACTCTGCAAGCCAGAAGGGAGTGGCAGGACATATTTAAAGTTATGAAAGGGAAAAACCTACAACCAAGATTACTCTACCCAGCAAAGATCTCATTCAGATTCGAAGGAGAAATTAAAAACTTTACAGACAAGCAAAAGCTAACAGAATTCAGCACAACCAAACCACCTTTGCAACAAATCCTAAAGGAACTTCTCTAGGCAGGAAACACAGAGAAGGAAAAGACCTGCAATAACAAACTCAAAACAATTAAGAAAATAGTAATAGGAACATACATATCAATAACTACCTTAAATGTAAATGGATTAAATGCTCCAACCAAAAGACATAGACTGGCTGAATGGATACAAAAACAAGACCCATATATAAGCTGTCTACAAGAAATGCACTTCAGGGCTTCCCTGGTGGCACAGTGGTTGAGAGTCCGCCTGCTGATGCATGGGACATGGGTTTGTGCCCCAGTTTGGGAAGATTCCACATGCCGTGGAGCAGCTGGACCTGTGAGCCATGGTCGCTGATTCCACACGTCCGGAGCCTGTGCTCTGCAATGGGAGAGGCCACAGCAGTGAGAGGCCTGCATACCTCAAAAAAAAAAAAAAAAAAAAAAAAGAAAGAAATGCACTTCAGACCTAGGGACCATACAGACTGAAAGTGAGGGGATGAAAACAGATATTCCATGCAAATGGAAATTGAAGAAACCTGGAGTAGCAATTCTCATACCAGAAAAAATAGACTTTAAAATAAAGACTATTACAAGAGACAAAGAAGGACACTACATAATGATCAAGGGATCAATCCAAGAAGAAGATATAACAATTGTAAATATTTGTGCACCCAACATAGGAGCACCTCAATACATAAGGCAAATGCTAACAGCCATAAAAGGGGAAATCAACAGTAACTCAATAATAGTAGGGAACTTTCACCAATGGACAGATCATCCAAAATGAAAATAAATAAGGGAACACAAGCTTTAAATGACACATTAAATTAGATGGACTCAAATTGATGTTGATATTGATAGGACATTCCATACAAAAAAAACAGAATACACTTTCTTCTCAAGTGCTCATGGAACATTCTCCAGGAAAGAATATATCTTGGGTCACAGATCAAGCCTTGGTAAATTTAAGAAAATTGAAATCATATCAAGTATCTTTTCCAACCACAAGCTATGAGATTAAATATCAATTACAGGAAAAAAAACCTGTAAAAAATACAAACATATGGAAGCTATAAAATAAGTGAGAGATCACTGAAGAAATCAAAGAGGAAATCAAAAAACACCTGGAAACAAATGACAATGAAAACAAAACAACCCAAAACCTATGGGATGCAGCAAAGGCAGTTCTAAGAGGGAAGTTCATAGCAATACAATCCTACCTCAAGAAACAAGAAACATCTCAAGTAAACAACCTACCCTTACACCTAAATCAATTAGGGAAAGAAGAATAAAAAAATCCCTAATTTAGCAGAAGGAAAGAAATAATAAAAATCAGATCAGAGGTAAATGAAAAAGAAATGAAAGAAACAATAGCAAGGATCAATAAACTAAAAGCTGGTTCTTTCAGAAGGTAAACAAAATTGATAAACCATTAGCCAGACTCATCAAGAAAGAAAGGGAGAAGACTCAAATCAACAGAATGAGAAATGTAAAAGAAGTAACAACTGACACTACAGAAATACAAAGGATCAGGAGAGATTACTACAAGCAACTATCTGCCAATAAAATGGACAACCTGGAAGAAATGGGCAAATTCTTAGAAAAGCACAACCTTCCGAGAATTAAACAGGAAGAAATAGAAAAGATAAACAGACCAATCACAAGCACTGAAATTGAAACTGTGATTAAAAATCTTCCAACAAACAAGAGCCCAGGACCAGATGGCTTCACAGGCGAATTCTATCAAACATTTAGAGAAGAGCCAGCACCTATCCTTCTGAAACACTTCCAAAATATAGCAGAGTTGGGAACACTTCCAAACTCATTCTACAAGGCCACCAACACTCTGATACCAAAACCAGCAAAGATGTCACAAAAAAAGAAAAAAAAAAGGCCAATATCTCTGATGAACATAGATGCAAAAATCTTCAACATAATACTAGCAAGCAGAATCCAACAGCACATTAAAATGATCATACAAAATGATCAAGTGGGGTTTATAACAGGAATGCAAGGATTCTTCAGTATACACAAATCAATCAATGTGATACAACATATTAACAAACTGAAGGATAAAAACCTTATGATAATCTCTCAATAGATGCAGAAAAAGCTTTCAAGAAAATTCAACACCCATTTATGATAAAAACTGTCCAGGGGTTCCCTGGTGGCACAGTGGTTAAGAATCCGCCTGCCAATGCAGGGGACATAGTTCGAGCCCCGGTCTGGGAAGAACCCACATGCCAAGGAGCTACTAAGCCCGTGCACAATAACTACTGAGCCTGCACTCTAGAGCCCATGCTCTGTAACAAGAGAAGCCACCGCAATGAGAAACCCACTCACTGCAACTATAGAAAGCCCACTCGCAGTAATGAAGACCCACCACAGCCAAAAATAAAAACTATATATATATATATATATATATATAAAAAACCTGTCCAGAAAGAAGGCATAGAGAGAACTTACCTCAACATAATAAAGGCCATATATGACAAACCCAGAGCCAACATCATTCTCAAAGGTGAAAAACTGAAACCATTTCCTCTAAGATCAGGAACAAGACAAGGTTGCCCACTCTCACCACTATTATTCAACATAGTTTTGGAAGTTTTAGCCACAGCAATCAGAGAAGAAAAAGAAATAAAAGGAATCCAAATCAGAAACGAAGTAAAACTGTCACATGTTTGCAGATGACATGATACTATACATACAGAATCCTAAAGATGCTACCAGAAAACTACTAGAGCTAATCAATGAATTTAGTAGAGTAGCAGGATACCAAATTAATGCACAGAAATATCTTGAATTCCTATACACTAATGATGAAATATCTGTAAGAGAAATTAAGGAAACACTCCTATTTACCACTGTAACAAAAAGAATAAAATACCTAGGAATAAACCTACCTAAGGAGAGTAAAGACCTGTAGGCAGAAAAATATAAGACACAGATGAAAGAAATTAAAGATGATGCAAAGAGATGGAGAGATATACTATGTTCTTGGATTGGAAGAATCAACCTTGTGAAAATGACTATACTACCCAAAGCAATCTACAGATTCAATGCAATCCCTATCAAACTACCAATGGCACTTTTCAGAGAACTAGAACAAAAAATTGCACAATTTGTATGAGAACACAAAAGATCCCGAATAACCAAAACAATCTTGAGAAAGAAAAATGGTGCTGGAGGTATCAAGCTCTCTGACTTAAGACTATACTACAAAGCTACAGTAATCAAGACAGTATGGTACTGACACAAAGAAAAATAGATCAATGGAACAGGATAGAATGCCCAGAGATAAACTCACACACATATAGTCATCTTATCTTCTATAAAAGAGGCAAGAATATACAATGGAGAGAAGACAGTCTACTCAATAAGTGGTGCTGGGAAAACTGGACAGCTACATGTAAAAGAATAAATTAGAACACTCCGTAACATCATACACAAAAATAAACTCGAAATAGATTAAAGACCTAAATGTTAAGGCCAGACACTATAAAACTCTTAGAGGAAAACATGGGCAGAACACTCTTTGACATAAATCACAGCAAGATCCTTTTTGACCCACCTCCTAGAGAAAGGGAAATAAAAACAAATATAAACAAATGGGACATAATGAAACTTAGAAGCTTTTGCACAACAAAGGAAGCCATAAACAAGACGAAAAGACAACCCTCAGAATGGGAGAAAATATTTGCAAATGAAGCAACTGACAAAGATTAATCTCCAAATTATACAAGCAGTTGATGCAGCTCAAAATCAAAAAAACAAACAACGCAATCCAAACATAGGCAGAAGACCTAAATAGACATTTCTCTAAAGAAGATATAGAGATTGCCAGCAAACACATGAAAAGATGCTCAACATCACTAATCATTAGAGAAATGCAAATCCAAACTACAATGAGGTATCACCTCACACAGGACCGAATGACCATCATCAAAAAATCTACAAAAAATAAATGCTGGAGAGGGTGTGGAGAAAAGGGAACCCTCTTGCACTGTTGGTGGGAATGTAAATTGGTACAGCCACTATGGAGAATGGTATAGAGGTTCCCTAAAAAACTAAAAATAGGACTACCATATGGCCCAGCAATCCCACTGCTATGCATATGCCCCGAGAAAGCCATAATTCAAAAAGAGTCATGTACCACAATGTTCATTGCAGCACTATTACAATAGTCAGGACATGGAAGCAACCTAAGTGTCCATCGACATATGAATGGATAAAGAAGATGTGGCATATATATACAATGGAATATTTCTCAGCCATAAAAAGAAACGAAACTGAGTTATTTGCAGTGAGGTAGATGGACCTAGGGTTTGTCATACAGAGTGAAGTAAGTTAGAAAGAGAAAAATAAATACCATATGCTAACACATATATATGGAATCTTAAAAAACAAACAAACAAACAAAAAATGTTTCTGAAGAACCTGGAGGTGGGACAAGAATAAAGACACAGATGTAGAGAATGGACTTGAGGATACGGGGAGGGGGAAGGGAAAGCTGATACGAAGTAAGAGGGTAGCACTGACATATATACACTACCAAATGTAAAATAGTTAGGGGAAACAGCTGCATCACACAGGGAGATCAGCTTGGTGCTTTGCTATCACCTGGAGGGGTGGGATAGGGAGGGTGGGAGGGACACGCAAGAGGGAGGGGATATGGGGATATACGTATGCATATAGCTGATTCACTTTGTTGTACAGCAGAAGATAACACAACACTGTAAAGCAATTATACTCCAATAAAGATGTTAAAAAACAAAAAAGCATGAAGATGAATAGAAAATATTCTTGGGCTCTTCTTTGGGGATTATCGAAAATTCTACTCTGTTTTCAGAAAAACAAAGCACAATTTATTATTTTAGCCATTATTTCTAGTACTTATTTGTTTCAGGACTTTTATTTTCCTTTAAGATTTATTATGTTAATAACCTCTTTTTGCCTCTGTCTTCCTTCAAAATGCCTCAAGCATCCTAAGGGGTTTTTTTTCTGATACATTTTGAAGTAGTGAAATGTTTTCTGGTGAGTATGTAATCATAAGAGTGGCAAAAACTTGTTTTATAAAAGAGAATTTTTGTTCTATATGCAATAGTCAGTAATTAGGAATATCTTAGAAGCCATATTGTCATGTGGTGTTATGATGACACTGTTAATGTTTTTACCACCTCTCAAATAATTGTAATTTTTCACTAGATTGGTAATTATGAAAATCCCTAAAATACTAGACATACCATTTATGTGCACACCATTTCATTAAATTTTAATATTTGTGACAGGATACTAAATGACACATCAGTCAAATTAATATTCATTATTTGAATGATCTATATGATAACTTGAATAGCACATAGCTCATTGTACTAAGCTACATTTTTCATATAAATGTTTTATTTGTTAGGTTTCTACTGCTTCACACAGATAATAGAATTGATAACTCCTGAAATTATGGAGTGTACTATTTTTACATTTCCATTGCAGTGTAATTATGGCCACTTTTCTTCCTTCAGTTTTAAAATAAAAAAGAAGACCTACTTTAAAATAATTACCTACAATTTTGACTTGACAAAGGTGTCAAAGCTTATTTCCTACCTTACAGTTCTTCTTGTGGTGCTCTGGATTAAGAGTAAAATGTTTTGATGTCACTGCATTTCATGTCTAGGATGATATAATTATCAAAAATAAAGCTTAACTTAGGGAAGGCAAAAATTAAAAAGACCTGAATTCATTTTTTAAGATTCTTCTATTTAGAGAGAATTAGAGGAATATAACGATGTCTTTCTCTTTTTCCATTGCCTAAAATGATCTCTTCTTTAATAATACCAGTTTCTTAATCAAGTTCTACAGGATTACCACAAACATTTTTTGTGTAATTATAAAAATTACTCAAACTACTGCTTTGACATTGCATATATGAAAATAAGCAATCTGGTATAATTTCTTTCTTTTTTAAATTGATATATAACATATTAATTTTGAGTGTACAACATAATGATTTGATTTATACATATACTATGAAATAATCACCACAATAAATTTAGTTAACATTCATCACCACACAATTACAGTTTTTTTCCCCCCCTAGGAGAAATTTTAAAATACACTCTCTTAGCAACTTTCAAATAAACAACACAGTATTGCTAACTAAAGTCATCGTGATGTATGTTCCATACTCAAGATTTATCTTTTATTTATTAATATGCAGATCTCTTGCTTAATATGTGACATTATGAACTAACAAGTAAATGTGCTAATGCATTTTTTGATAAATTTAGTTGGCAAAAATCAATATCTATGTCATTTTGGCCAATATGTGATCAATGTCATGCACTTTGTGCTCAAAATATAAGTGAAATATGTAAAATAGTGTTCTAGAAAGTTTTCAGATCCTGAACCTCTAGATTACACACTCTAAGGAATTTAAATGTTCATATTTCTATGCCCACTTAAAAGTGGGCTTAAACTAAATTAATTGGCAAAATATCAGGTGCTGTGTCTATAATGGAATATTTAATGGTAAAACATAGAAATGATAAAAACAGAAAGAATAAAAGGTTATATTTAAAATAGTTCTAAGAAATTGATTTTTTCCTTCTCTCTACTTTCTACTGGTTATAGTTGAATCCTATGTATCTAGCTATTAATTACTCTAGAATATAATTTGCAAGTATTGTGAAGTAGAGATATAACATTATTTTTTTTATGGAGAGCTGATTTTTCTAACACTATTGAAAAGCCTATCTTTATGCTCTTCATATGAAATATCACCTTTGTTGCATAATAAATTTCTGTAGAATCTGGAGTCTGCTTCTGAGGTTCATAAACTATTTCAGTACTTTTCTTAAGTTTCCACTAATGTCACTAAACGATTTTAGATATTTTAGTATTTTATAGTATAACTTGTCCAAAAAGCAAATCTTCTCTCAATTATCTTTTTACCAAGGGTTTCTTGGCCATATTCTTCTACTTATTCATTTGTCCATTTGCTTTATAAAATGAGTTTATCAAGTTTCTAATCACACTAGGATTTTTATTTTAAATAAAAAAAGGAGATTTTAAAACTAATTTTGTGATAAAATCTGTGTTTATAAAAGTATATCATGGTATATCTCTGTATTTTCTAGTTTCCCTTAAAAAATCATATAGTTTTATTAATAAAATTTCCTTACCTTTATTCCCCAAATGAAGTGGCCTTCTGTCTTTTTGAATATTCAATAATTCATAGTTTAGAAGCTCCAAACAAGTAGAATTCAGGGCTCTGCCCCTTGCTGCTGAATTAATCCTAGACAACTAATGTTCTCTCCCAACTCTTTAGAAGAAAGATTCCTTAATGCAGTTGGAGTTCTACAATTAAAATGTATTTCTGTGTATTTTGAACCTAGAAGTAGTGACATAATTGTATCTCAAATGCCAAAGATAATTTTCAGTGTTTTAACAGGAATTGAGAATCCAGTGTAAAATAGTGGTAGTAACTGTAAATGTCTTTAACAGACAGTCTCTGTGGAGAGATACTACCTTGTCTTACCTCCTTGGTTAACTATTTTCTGAGTGTTATCCTTCAACTATCACAGATTCCAGAACTAGACAAGAGTAAGAAACCCTTGTGTGTGAGGGCTGGCCAAATTGTTACAGCCTAGTAGAGAAGGTTTGCCTAACAAAGAATTTCAGGATACTACTAATTTATATTGACACAGTTTGAGATAATTTGTGATAATTAGTTCTTCTGGGATAGAACTGGAACAAAAAAAAATTTAGATAGTTTAAATTTATTAATACAATTGATTTTACTTGAGATCCAGGTTTGTGCATGTCAATAGTTGGATTTGGTTTCAACTTTTTACTCAGATGTTGATTGAGATCTGCACTCAGTATAGGCCCATGATAAATGAATTTGAGGTGAAAGGAATGCTTTCATATAATATAGAAGACAAAATTAAAGGTCTGCGAGACATAGGAATGCTGTTGTATACACCTTTACTTATATAGACATAATTCTATTCCTTTGTGTATATCTAAGTTTCCATATGGTATAATTTTCCTTGTGCTTGAAGGAACTCTTTTAATATTTCTTGTAGTGTAGGTTTTCCAGTGATGAGTTATTTCCGATTTTGCTTATGTAATAGTTTTTATTTCCTCTTTGTTTTTGAAAACTTTTTCACTGCTTAAGAATTCTTGATTGGTAATTTGTTGTTGTTTTTTTCTTTCAATGTGTTAAAGATGTTGCCCCACTTTCTTTATCAATGTCTGGAGAATACCCAAAGATCACCAATATCTTTCTAACATTACAAGACAGTCTTTGATTTTCTGCTGTATAAAACCCTACCTATGGTATGCTTGAGCCAGATTTTATCACCTCACAAATGCTTATTTTTAATTTTTCAGGAATATTGCCAACATGTTGTTAAATACAGTCTTTAGTTATTTTAAAATGAATAACATAATTTATAATTAAACATTATATTAAAAACAAATGTAATAAATATTCAACACACCACTTATTACATTTTGCTATAATTTATGGTCTTGAAGTTGTCTGTTTATCTTTATAATGGAAATGCTTGATAATAGCCTGATAATATGCAGTTCTTCCCAACTTTGTATGCAACGACATCACTAGATGACTTTAAGTTAGTTATGATATGAGTATTTACACTGTAGAAATCAGGAAACACTAATATAGGCATTGACTTCTTGTTTATTTTTAGTTGTTTAGACTTTAGAAAGTGACAGAGAAAATATCAATAATGCAGATTAAACTTAAAAGTGTGTCACATCTGTAGACAATACATAATAAATAATACTCTCCCAATTTTTAGGGAATGTTGTTCCAGCAATTGGAAAGTGTGATGTTGGTTTTTGCTTACGTTTATGCTTAATCCTGTTAAAGAAGGGGACTCAAATTCATAGTGTATGAAGAGTATTTTATGATGGATGATATTTGAAGTGTATCACACCTGTTTTGATTTATCAAGTTAGAGCTTTTTAGTTGTTCTACAGTTTACTTTGACTTTTAAGAAATTGTAATATACATTTAAGCATATGTCTATACTCCCAATATTTTTCTATATGGCCATTTCTATTTGGTTTTCTAATTCCATTTTGTAATATATAAAGCATGCTCTAGACACTTAGGCTTGAAACATATAGATAATATTCCTCTAATTTATTTCCTTGTACGAAGTTCTTTTCAAGTGAATATTTAATGGGATATTAAAATTCTCAGTAACTAAAAACTACTGACATGCATTTTCCTCTTTAATAATCAGGTAAGCATCAGCATAGTTCATTTTGTAATTTAATAGAATAGGGTATATTTCCAGCTCCTGAAGGAATTTAGAAAAGATGAATTGCTTATTTTGCATTTCTTTGAAAGCCCAATAAATGTGCTGTTTTAGGTGTTGCAGGACAAAAGATGATAATTCTTGAGACTGATTGTCCTTTGGGATGTGATTTTTCTTTAGTTTTACTCAGAACTAAGATGTGATTTAATTTCCATGTATTTCCTGATTAGAAATCCATACCTTAGATCTTTTCGTAATTAAAAGTATTCATTAATTTACCAAATATGTTGATCAGTTATCATATACAAAATTTTGCTCAGCATTAGGGATATACACCTGACAAAGACAGTCTCTTTCCAGGTTTGTATACTCTACTGCAAGGAAATAATTAAATACAATTAAATGTGACTAGAATTTTATTAGGACAAGTAATAGTTGCAATAGGCTCATAGAAAAGGGAGTCTTGATGTTTACATGAGAGAGTTATGAGAGAGTTCACACATATTTGATGTTTTCTTCATCAATGGTGTCCAATAAGCATAGTTAGTGAAATCTCAGGATTCTTATCTGTGAGAACTCAGGCGAAAAAAAATCAGAGAGGATATGTAATTTTTCTTAAATTAAACTGTATCATGGCTTATGGGCTGCCTCTCACCAACCACATAGCTCAAAGGATTCATTGCACAGAGAACTGTTTCCTGGAGAAAGAATACAGCTGATAAAAGAAACTGGACAAAGAATGGAATGTCCAGGTGAATGAGAAAGAAATAGGGTTTTCACCCAGTTCACTGCTGTAGATTGGGTAAATGAGTAGAATAATGACAATGTCCAATATATCTTAGAAATGCTAGCTACATTTAAGAGTTCAATTGATGGTAAAACAAAAACCACATCCTCTAAGATTCGTGGGAATAATAGAGACACTAGATGCAGTAAGAAAAGCATATTAAGAAAAATGTTTATTTCAGTGGAGTTTCTCTCGTTAAATAAAAAAATCCATCATATATAAGAAACTGAAAGTTGGGAGATTATGTTTTGACACAAATTTTGGAATCTAAAACTCTTCAGATTTCATAAATAGTTCATATATAACACATGATCCTGACAGTAGTGGAAAACAATGTAAAGTATAATGATAACCAATTCATCTAATATGGATGTCAGTATGGAAAATAAAGATTTAAATTGAATTTGTATACTAGCTCTGCGTACAAGCTTTTGAGGAGTAAAGGATATAATGAAAGTGATGTTGTGATGGGTGAGCTCTAATGGGAAGATAATTTTGGACTTGGACAAAATTGGATTGAATTCTAATTCTGCCACTTCTAAGTGTAGGACTCAAAGCATATGCATTGTTATCTATTGTATAAAAGGAATATAGTAACTACTATTCACAATTGTTATGAGGATTAAAATTAACACAATCATATATAAACTATTAGTACAATGGACAATTAACTAGCATAAGAACATAATAAGAGCTAACTAAATAGAGATTCTCATTTTGCTATCTCTTGCTGTATTATTTCTTTATGTCAGAATATTTATTTTACATTATAACACTCTTGATGAATTTTTTATTCCTCATCAGATTTCACATGAGGAATAAAACAACTGAATATTTAATATAAAGTCTACAAATAGTTGATAATTTGATATTCTTTTGAATATTTAAAGCTAAATTAGGACCAAAACTTATTATTTTCCCCTATCCCTTTCTGATAACTACACTAGTTCTTATAATAACACTTACATGCCTCTAGTATTTTATCTGTAGAAATAGGAGTATTCACTGAACATCACAACCACTAGCTTATGCATTATTTGCATACATTATTTAACAATATTGTGTGGAGTTCCTACTCTGCACCAGACACTATGATGAGTGATTAGGGATTAAAAATAATTAAGACACAATTTGTGACCTCTAGTTGCTGACATGGTACCTTTAAACACACTATTGATAGAACATTATAAGGGTTATAATAAATATATAATAGTGGCATAGAAAAAGACCTGATGATTAAAGAGTAGATAGGTAAGAAAATATACCCAAGAATAAAGATACTAGAATTTTATTTTCTATGATTTGATGGAATTAACTGTAGAAACAGGGAAGATGTCTTGGTATCCCAACAAGAAAAGGATACAGCAATACTAAGACCTGCATCTAAGGTGTCCCTAAGATAAAATTTAAAGGTTTTGAAATCACAGTATAAAAGAGTGTGCCTTTTCAAAACAGTGTGCCACTCATGTTTTTAACCTCTTGCAGTGTTATACTTGGCAAACTTTTGCACATATTCAGCAAAATATTTTATCAGTACTGATTTAATTCACTCACTACTGATTCTGTCATTACTAATTCAATATTATCTCTTTCATTGGTCTGTTTATCTACTGGTTATATATATCCCTTTTATTTTTCCTGAAATTTTCTTCATTTTACTCTGTTGTTTTCAATTTATAGCTTTTGTTTTATTACATTTGTTTTCAATAGAATGTATAGTTTTATTCACTGTCAAGGAATAACCTGGCAGATCATTTGATTTTTTTTTTCCATCATATGGCACATATGGAAATTGGACTAGGAAGAAAAAAACCCCAGAAGTTCTGGAGAAGTTCCAAAGGATATAATTGCACCATTTTTATCATTTATACTCCCTTGAGCAATTCAGTGGAGTGGAAGACATCAACCTCTACCGCATCTAAATTTATTTTTCTTTTCGAACCTTAAAACGATCTCTTGTGTACCTGTGGATTCTTTATTTTTCCAGGTGGTTTATGGTTTACATGCTTATAACTATTTTTTGTAGTTTGATCTCCATATGCATGATATAAAACTGGCTTTTTCTTACTAAATCTTTTTCCCTATAAGCAATACTGTAAACCAGGGGTCCCCAACCTCTGGGCGGTGGACCGGTATGGCCTGTTAGGAGCCCGGCCACACAGCAGGAGGTGAGTGGTGGGCGAGCAAGGGAAGCTTCATCTGACGCTCCCCAACCACTGTTTTCTCAATTTTCTAATCAGGCAGGTCATAACAAATACTATATTTTTTATAGTCTGGCAAAATTATGAAAAGCTTGGTTCTGTCATTTTTTTCCATTATAGTTTAACAAATCATTTTTAGTCTCTGCATTGAAAAAATCAGAAAATTGGTGAATCTAATCTTTCCTACTTTCTATGTTTATTGTTACTGCTAATTATCATTGTGGACAGAATAGTCCCCCACCTCCACCCCCCAACAAGATGTCTACGTGCTGATGAGACTAAGTATCTTGACTTGAGAAGATTATCCAGGTGGGATCAAAGTAATCACAAGGTTTATAAATGTAGTCAAGGTCAAAGGCAAATAAAATTCCACCTCTGGACAGCAGGTTTGTCTCCTGTCCAAGAGTTACAGACTGCTCTTGCTGACAGACTACTCTAAAGATTTGGACTTTCCTTAGACAGTCCCCGCTATTGTTTAAGCTAATAATGTGCTATTAATTTCTTAATATATATTTGTTATTGGTTCTGTTTCTCTAGTTGAACTCTGATGGCCACAGTCCCTAATATGATTACTGTGGAATTACTTGCTAATGGCAAACCCTCTAATAATATCAACATGTTCCAGAATTGAGTATTTTGACCTAAATAAGCAAACAGGCTGGAAAATGGTAAATACGGTTTCTTTTAAAGGGTAGAATTGTTTTATTTAAATAATCAAAGTAAGTGATAAACCTCTCTTCCAACACCTAGAATGAGTCGAGATGAAAGAAAAGATACTATTTTCTCAAGGAAAGAGAGTTTTCTCTATCTACTGCATAAATTTGAAAATATTACTCTTTGCCAATGGAGCTTTCAAAGATATAAGCTAGAAGACAGAACAAGTACCACATCTCACTATTATCAATTTTCTTCCCTGAAATACAAAAGGACATTTCAATTTTTGCATTCTCAACCTCAGTGTCCTTTGTAATGTTCTTGAAAGTGATCTAAATACTTATTCCTGGAATTTGGGAACATAAAGCCCTGCCTAATTTATTAATAAATCCAAGTTTCACCTGCTGCCCAGCACATGCACACTGAGCGTAAAGAGGAGATCTAATTTGTTTCCTATTTTGCAGTTACCTTAGGATTTTAAAATATATGTTTCAAAATGTATTTTATTTTCCCTTTACCAAAATATCAAAAGTTACTTTTAGATATAGCTCATAGGTTTAATTTGGTTGTACGTTGACTTAAATGATAAATGTTTTATGGGTGCAACAAATGGAGAATTTGTTGCAAGTGAGTCTTTGTTTATCTGCCTAAATGATATCAATGAAGTAAACTGCCTGTTTGTCTTTTCTATGCCTTTTACAAGTTGAGTTTTCTTCAGTCTTTACATGATGGCTTGAGGGTAACTCAGTATCTTCACTCATAACAGTAACATGACTATAGTATGTTTTGATTTTGAAAGCTCTCACTGTGTAATTCGGAGATTCCTATGGTTTTATCTTTGGCACTTGCATGAATTGCTGCAAGTGTCCAATTATGAATCAATCACTATTGCCAAGAGAATGGGGTGTTCTCATTGGCTTAAGCTGTTCAGAGTAGGCCCATCCCTGGATCTGTGGAGTGGATTCAATCTCATCCAAAACACATGGATGATCATAGGGATATATGAATTCCACAAGGAATGGAAAAGTAACCATTAACTCTAGTTCAGGAAAGTGTTTTACTGAAATATGCCTGATGGTGGGGTATTCATTTTACCAGAATATATAAGGTATGTAGGTGAAGAAACCAATATTAATAATATACAACTAATAATTACTGAACTCTAAGGAAGCATTGTTTTAAATGCTTTAGATGTACCCATTCACTTAGTCTTCACAAATAACGTAACAAGAAAGTAATAATATTATTCCCCTTTTATTAATGGGGAAACTGAAGCATTGAAAGGATATTTGACCAAGACCACTCAACCAGGAAATGAATATAGAGAATAGGATTCCAGACCCTGAAATCTTGAAAATTAATACCATGTTGTTTTAAAGGAAAGATTAAAAAGACTTACCTAAGATCATAAAGCAACTATGCTAAGAGTTGTGATCTGAATGCAGCCTTCCTATATATTATTTTCCATGTCACACTCTAAATCTTCTTTCTGAATTAAATTATGTGTACTAATGATTCAAATGTAAACATACAATTATTTATTCATTACCACAGTCATGTACTCTGTTAATTTTAAATGAGATATCTCCTGTGAATAGTGATGAGCTCAAACCTGACAGAAGATACTTTGTAACTGTTTGGTTAATGAAAAGACAAATTAACTAATTAAGTGATGTTTTTAAAATCATGGTAGATGATAAATCAATTTTTCCCACTAATTGGTACTTTTAATATTAATTTTTCATTACCATAATTAATATCACAAATATTCCTCAAGTTAATGTTTGAAAATATAGCCCCTATAACAGTTAATAAAGAGTTTTAGCAAAATATACTTATCCAAATATCCAGAAAGTACATCACTCTCCCAAATTCAATGGAAATAAATTACATGATTACCACTGAGCCCTTAGCCTAAAGGCAAATTGTCTTTTATAGCTTTCAAGTGTCTTTGAGGCAAAAATATTACAGAAAATTTATTTTGCAAAGTAACTAGTAATCATCTCTCAGTCATATAAGTAAATAAAATAACAAAAATGATTGTAAAATTCTGACTCCATATTCTTAAGAAACTCTAAGCCAGAAAGTAAAATCTGCCCTATGCACATATGAATATCAATGAGATTTTAGTCTTATTTATTCACATTACATTCTTTACCAAGTAATGTTACTATCTTGACATTAAAAAGCATACCAAATGCCAGATATATATCCTTATCTATTTTTAAACAAATCAACATTAAGTAAAATCTTAGCTGTTTGTTTAATTTGTGTGTGTGCATGTGTATGTGTGCCATTTTCAAACCTTAGTAATTTCATATATACATACCTATGCATAAAATATTGTCATTACTTTTATTAAACCTTAAAATGGCATAAACAAATGCTCTTTTCCTTGTTAAGTCTTTAATAACCTGGTTCTATCCTACATTATATTCAGATATGACTTCAGCAAAAGAACAGGGTTTTCTTTTTAATCCATGCTTTTTGGTTTTCATTATTTTGTCTTATTTTTTTTATTTTTGTTTATGATTCTGAACAGTAGTGTAATAGTAGCCACCAATCCCAGACTTCTCTGATGACTGACAGCAATCTAAAATCTCTTACAATTTTATTACATATTTACTAATGAATGAATATGTAGCCCAGTATTTTAAATGTCAGTTCTCCAACTCTGTAGTTACTATTAAACTGTAGCAAAACAAGGTATGGTTTAGTCAGAAGAGTACAGAGCCAGGTGCCACCCCACAATCAGAACACGACCTATGTTGCTGTATTAGATACTCTTGGTGTTACATCCAGATTGTTTTTTTATGTGGGTACACCCTTCTTTAAATACTTTGAGTGTTGACTACTAATGCTCATAGTGGCACCTTCTGAGGATCACCCTCCACAGACAGGAGCTACCTAACCTGCTTGCTAATGGGTTGACTTGGCAAGGGTAAGCCTCTCGTTCACCAACCCACTCATCCAGATGCCTGATGTTTCAAGAGTATAGAGTCACCCTCGGAGGTTGCCTGTCTTCTCTGGGTTGGAGCTTTGGACTGTGGGAAGTGGAGGAAGACACCTGTCTCAAATTCCCCACCGTTGATCGAAGTCTGGCACATCAGTCTGGTCGATGGCGGGAGGAGGCCCTAGCAGCAGAGTAGGTACCACAAATATGCTAAGTCTTGGGCCAGAGACATCTGTGGTGGTCTGTTCTCATCCAGAACTGAGGAAATATCTGTGTTTGAGGTAGTATAGCATTAAATAACAAATATAAGTCACCATCACAGGTAGAGAGACCATAGAATAAAGGTATAAATTTTATAACTTAGCACTTTTCTTCTGCTTTTGTGCTTTTGTACAAGTTCCCTCTCTTCCTAAAAAGAGACATCTAAACCTCTAGTTTTTTCCATATCTTGGTAAGAAATATAGATATTATCAAGTAACTGTTCTCTTTTTCCCTTTCTTTCAATTATCTTCTCTTTCCTCTTCTTAACTTTTCTTTCTTGCTGATCTTTTACTCTCTTGTGGTTTGAAATACCATCTCCATGTGGATGACTGCTATGTTGGTCTTCCACTAACTGCTATAATACATTCTCCAAATTTAGTGTTTTAAAACAGCACAAATATATTAACTTACAATTCTGTAGTTTAGGAATCCAGAATGGGACCCAGTGTGCTAAAATCAAGGTACTGGCAGGCTTTCCTTTTTTCTGCATTATTGCTCCCTGGGGAAATCTGTTCTCCTGCCATTTACAGCGTCTAGAGGAATCCTGCATTCCTTTGCTTGCAGCCACCTCCTCCATATTCAAAGTCAGCAACAGCCAGGCTCAGTCCTTCCAACATTACATCACTCTGTACTCCTTTTCCACCCCCCTTTTCCAATTTATAGATCCTTGTGATTGCATTGGGTCCACTCTGATAATCCAGAATAATCTCCCTTTTTAATGTGATTAGCAACCTTAATTATACCTTCTATGTTAATTCACACTTTTCCAGGAAAAATAACCTATTAACACATCTCAGGAATTAGAATATAGACACCTTTGGGAGATGTATTATTCTGCCTGCCACAACTACCAAATCAAAATAGGCATTTATAAAGTCTAGATAGAAATGTTAAAAGAAATCTCAAAATTTAACTTCCCAAACACATCCTCCTGTGGTGACACAAGAAATTATCTTTTTGTTTACTCTTCCATAAATCAGTCAACAAAATCTATTGATATCATCAAAAAATATTTCTCTAATTGCCATTCTTTTTTCACCATCACTACATTAGGTAGGTTAATACTAGTTGCAATAACAAATAAAACTTAAATACGCAATAGCTTAACAAAATTTGTTTACCTCTTAGTCATGCAATATTTTGATCAATGTGTTCAGTAGCCAGCATTTCACACAGCGATTCAGAGACACAGAATCCTACCAACTTATGGGTCCGTCATCTCAGAGGGCCATGGAGTCCTTTATTTCCAGGCAGATAGCAGATGAAGGACAAAGAAAACCTGTATAAATTTCATCACATTGTCCAGGAATTGTATATCACTTTATTTTATATCCATTAGTTACACAGTCATACCTATGTTTAAGGCTATTAGAAACATAATGCCTGGCCTTATAGCTACTTGCCAGGAAAACAAAACCAAAAAAACAAAATCACTGCAGTATCTCTGGGCCAAAGTCTTAACTATTAGGCCACAAAAAATTTTTGCAAACCCTTCTTCCCAGGCACACAAGAGCCATCATCCAAAGGATATGTCACATTATCAGATCTGGATATGCACTCTTATTTATTATATCTGAATACAGATCCCATGGCCTGAAAATGTACAAATTAAAAATAATTTTAGCTCTAACACTTAATATATAATAGTGGGTGAGTACAATAGAAACTCCTCTTTGGAGAAAGAAAGACTAGGAGGCACATAGATGTCACTGGTTCACACCAAGGATTCAATCACACTGCCAAGCATTGTGAGGTCCCTTGTCAAGAATCATGAAATATCTGAAATGTTACCTTACTTGCAATCTATTAATTGACCAGATTTGTGGATGCTGGTAGACTAAACAAGATTTTCTAGGTCACAGATGAAAGTTTAATATTCACAGCAATATCCAGGTTATCGACATTTTCTTGTACCGGTTCTCTGAGCCCAGGTTCTCACAGGGAAACATATAGACCCTGTGTATCACCTTCACGAACAATAATTTGTGTTACAGTAGATGAAACATGAGCTTAGGGAGTCTGAATTTTTTGCAGTGATCAGGAAATTAACCTTTTCTTAACTCTTTCGAGGTTGTTTGATATAGAAATGTTTGGTATATGTAAAGTTTGCCACACAAACAGCATTAAAAAAAATAGTCTGGAACAAAAGGGCAATTACTGTCTCACTCACAAAATGTTCAAAAACATGAAACCCATAGAGGATTGTCTCCCAAAATACCTTCATCCTGATGGTGGGTAAATATATTGATTAGGTGCTTATTCTGCTTTCTGGAATAAATTGTTTTGTCAAGTATTCTTTGTGATCTATGACTGCTGTTTGTGTGATTATTCCATAATTATTACTACTTTTAATAAAATTTTTATTTTAGAATAGTTTTTGACTTATAGAAAGTTTATGAAGGTAGCACAGAGTTCCTATACACCATGAGTTTCCCATGTTATTAACATCTTGCCTTATTATGGTATTATTGTCACAACCTGTGAAATAATTTTGATACATTGTTAAGAAATCTAAATAAATATGGAGCTTATTTAATTAGCTTTTACCTAAAACCTTTTTTCTTTTCCAAGATTCCATTCAAATACCACATTACATTTAGTTGTTCTGTCACGTCATGCTTCCTGTTCGTGATAATTTCTCAAGATTTTCTTCTTTTTGATGACATTGACTGTTCTGAGTAGTATTGGTTCTCAACTGCCATTTGTCTGATAGTTTTCTCATGATTAGGCTGGGGTTATGGGCTTTTAGGAGGAAGACCATTAAGGTAAAGTACCATTCATCACATGATATTAAGGGCACATATTACCAACCTGACTTATAACAGTTGATATTAATCCCTCAGCTGAGATAGTGTTTGACAGTTTTCTCCACCTTAAAGTTATTCATTTTCCTTCCTTCCCATAGTGTATTATTTGGAAGTAATCACCAGGCCCAGCCCACATTTAAGAAGTGAGGAATTATGCCTCATCTCTTTGAAGGTAGACTATGCATATAGGTTTTTTAAAATTCTTCTTCGTGGGAGGTGTTTATTTTCCCTTATTTATTTAATCATTTATGTATATTAACATGGGCTCATGGATATTCATTTTTTACTTTGAGTTACAATATAATCCTTTTTTTTTTGCTTTGTTGCTCAAATTATTCATCCATTGGGACGTAATTCACTGGGAGATCTTTCAGTTGACTTCTGTGTTCCTTTGATATACTCTCTATGTGTGTGAATGTGTGTGCTTCTGACACTAGAAATTCTTCAGGCTTGTCTTTGATCTGTTCTGCCCAAGGTCTAGAGTCAGCCATTTCTCCAAGGAGTCCTGGTTCCTATAGTTGGGTAATGGAATAGAATATTTCTTGCATATTGTTTGAATAAAGAATAAATAAAAACCCCTAATAAATAAATAATTTTAAAACCCTAAAAAATGAAACATATTTAGGTTTTTGTATAGGAGTAGCAACTTTGATTGAGAGGATAAGGCTGACTGTAATTATTAAAACTCCAAATCTTAGAACCTCAAAAACATCACACTTCACTCCTTTTTCAGATTTTCAGGGGGACTCCTTGCACATGGTAATTTAGGAAACTGAGCTCCTTCCATCTTTAATTTTTTCCATCTCTATGACTTCAAGTTCTTTTTGTTTCACTTAGTAGGCAGGGACAAAAGATAGTGAAGGTAAATTTGCTTCTTATCACTTATCCTAACAATTGCAAATGCTATTCATCCTTACATGCCTTTGACTACCTTCAAATGTTTAGCTACACTTTGCTGCAGCAGGGCTTAAAAACTACAGTCCCTGGCTGGATGCTGCTTCTTAGCAAAAACTTTAAGTTATGGAAGGTGAACACAAATATTGTATGGATAGCAGGTCTTTATTTCCAAGTACTATTTTAGCTTAAGTCCTTAGTGTTTCTGTTTCCCAGGCCATTACAATAGGCTATCCCTAACCTACACATCAATCTCATAGTCCTTTTGTTAATTCTTTTAAATATTTCTAGTAAATTTGTGCTCCAAGTCATCCTACACATAGCTATCAAATTAACAACCCTAAATCAAATAAATTTTCATAAAATTTCCTTACTCAGAAACTCTTGACAACTACCTATTACAACCAATAATGTTTTAAAATTTGATCTGATTATTCGGATCTCTGTATGAGCTATATATTCCAAACATTTCTCACACTGTTTCTCAATATATGTTAAATGATGCAGCCAATCTGACTTTCTCATCATTCCTAGAACACACCATTTGGTTTCCCTCCTCCATATTTTAATATCCTGTCCCAGCCCTTCTCATTGTGTTGCATTTTTACTTGCCTTTTAAACCTGGCTTAAATGCCACCTTCCCTCAAGGTGATGGAAATGAATTTTCTTTCTTTGAATTTTGATAGAATTTGTAGTTTTTGAAACCACTTTCCAAAAATTTTATTTGTGTTATAGGGTTATTATGATACTACACTACCTGGAGAACAGATATTAAAATTTACTTATCTTTACATTATTGGCAGTAAATAATAAATTATCTTCCATGTATTTTTCACTCTGTAAAAATTTAAGTAAACATGGACAAATGATTTTAATTAAAAAAAAACTTTCATTATATAATCTACATAGACAAAATGCTCTTTCATGTTAAATTAAAACCAGTTACAGAGTCTAACTTAAACCTTTAAAATATAACCATTAATATTTTCTCATATAAGTTTAAAAATTTTATATCATCATAATAAAATTAGTGAACACAAAGTAAAAGAGCAGACAATTAAAATATTTAAACAGTCAATTATAATAAATATAGATTAAGATATTAGAGTTTTGGAATTTAAACATGTATACTTTTATGCATTACATAAAATATTAATACAAAAATGCATTCAAAAACTGCCACTTATTCAACAAAAATAAATAGGGAAAGCATACACTTTTAGACATTTATTTTTGCTACATTATTTTAATGTCCTTTTAAACAGAACTCTACTTTTCTTACTACTATATCAAGTATCTTTTGATACAGTATAACATACAGAAGAAAAAATAGCTGTCATTTTTATTTCCACAACCTGAGACATTAGAAGTTTAAGTTAGTACTTTCTAATCTGATAAAGATTCAGAAAAAGGAGATATTAGAAAGGTCAACAATTAAATATCTAATCATAAATATTTGAAAATGCATTCACTGAAAATATAACTGGAAAAGTAAAATAAGAAAGAGAGCTAAAGTTACTCTGCTTTAAGGAACTAGATGCTACTGTCTTTCTCAGGGGTGAAGTGAATTAAAATAAATTTCCAAACAGTCCATTCATTTAACTAACTTCACACCAGCCACTTAAATTTGTACTCCAAATCACTTTAATGATCATGTTATGATCATTGTATCTATATTCAAATTAATATATTTCATAATATTAAAATAGAAAACACTAATTTTGTTTTATTTTAGTTTTTCGTTTGTTTGTTTTTTTTTGCGGTACGCAGGCCTCTCACTGCTGTGGCCTCTCCCGTCGCAGAACACAGGCTCCCGACGCGCAGGCTCAGAGGTCATGGCTCACGGGCCCAGCCGCTCGGCAGCATGTGGGATCTTCCCGGACCGGGGCACGAACCCGTGTCCCCTGCATCGGCAGGCGGACTCTCAACCCCAGCGCCACCAGGGAAGCCCTATTTTAGTTTATTTTTATGTAAACCTGCACATGCATGTTTATAGCTGCTTTTATTGTTTTTTTGTTTTTTGTTTTTTTGTTTTTTTTGGTTGCACTGGGTCTTGGTGGTGGCAGGTGGGCTCCTTAGTTGTGTCATGTGAACTCTTAGTTGCGGCATGTATGCGGGATCTAGCTCCCTGACCAGGGATCGAACCTGGACCCCCTGCTTGGGAGGGCAGAGTCTTATCCACTTGCCACTAGGGAAGTCCCAAAAATACTAATTTTAAATTTGCATTCTCAATAAGTGTCTGATGAAGAGGAAAGCATTTTAAGTAGTTTTCACTTATTCAATCAAACCATGTTTATATAACCTAAGTTACCGTCCAGCATTGGAAGGAAAGTGTTGACAGCTGATTTTATGGTGACTGCTCTATCTTTGGGGGTGTCTGAACATTTATTTTGGTCAGTTCTCCTGGAACATATAATTTAAGACACTGTTGTTCATCTAACAACCTGAAAATTTGGCTGAGGCTTATGTACTGGACGAAACCCTGGGACTTTATGATCAGGAGCATGTTTATTGAGTAAAGAGCAACCGGCATTAATGGGATTCAGGAGAACTGGGAGAATGAGAGTTGATCACGCATGTCTGAAGGACCTACATATAAAATTTGATTGCTTCTCTGAATTGAAGTTTTCCTAAAAATCTAGCCTAGTCCTTTATATGCAGGTGCCAAGGGCAGAATAAGATACTAAGGCTGTTTTGAACACTGTATAATTTCTTGCTCTGTGTTTTTTTGGAATTTTTTAAAGGTGAGTGATCTTTATTACTCATAGACTGAGGATGCCTATTGAATATGATGGCGTTTTTTAAATTTTTTTTTTTTTTTTGCGGTACGCAGGCCTCTCACTGTTGTGGCCTTTCCTGTTGCGGAGCACAGGCTCTGGACGCGCAGGCTCAACGTCCATGGCCCACGGGGCCAGCCTCTCCGCAGCATGTGGGATCCTCTTGGAATGGGGCACGAACCCGTGTCCCCTGCATCGGCAGGTGGACTCTCAACCATTGCGCCACCAGGGAAGCCCTTGAATATGATGTTTGATTGTCATTCTGAAGCCATTGATCACTGATGCTAGTTAGAGCAAAGTAGGCATTGTAGGACTGTATTAACGCTGAAATTTTGCAAGCATTGTGTGTGTGTGTGTGTTTGTGTGTGTGTATGTGTGTGTGTGTGTGTGCACGTGCATGTTTTGTTGACTCTCATATAGCTTTGTTTTTTATATCATTAATCTATTTCAGGTTATGATGTTTCTAAACATTATCATTAAGCAGCATTTTATCAGGTGTTTTGGTCAAATTTTCCTGCCTTTCACTGTACAGATCATCCCTGACATGGTTCAGCTTACAGTTTTTCAACATTATGGTGGTGCAAAAGTGATATGTGTTCAGTAGAAACCATACTTCAGATTTTGAATTTTGATCTTTTTCTGGGCTAGCAACACATGGTTTGATACTCCCTCATGGTGCTGGGCAGTGGTAGCAAGGTGCACCTCCCAGCTAGCTGTGCAATCACTAGGGTAAACAACTGATGAATATACAGTTATTCTGTACCCATACAGCCATTCTGTTTCTGACTTTAAGTATAGTATTTAATACATTCCATGAGATAGTCAACACTTCATTGTAAAATGGGTTTTATGTTAGGTTATTTCATCCAACTGCAGACTAACGTTAGGGTTCTGAGCATGTTTTAGGTAGGCTAGGTAAGCTATGATGTTCAGTAGTTTGGGTGTATTACATGTGCTTTTGACTTACAGTATTTTCAGTTTATGGTGGTTTTATCAGGATAGAATACCATCATAAATCAAGGAAGGTCTGTACTTTTTAACTCTTACCTTTCAGAGTAGAGCGATAAAAGTTAAAACATATAAATATAGAGATTTATTTACACATTGTAAATCTATTAATGCACTGAAAACAACTGATTCACTGATTCATATATTCTACCTGGCTTGACGGTAATGCCAGCAGGTATTCCAAAAGCTTTGGTTATAAGTATATTGGAATTTGTGATAAAATTGAGTTAAGAAGCTTAGAAGGAAGATGCTTCAATGCTCGAAATCTATATGGGTTTATTAATTCTGTCTTATTTAACTCCTATAATTTTGTTGTCAAGAAGGCTGGACTTATTGGAATATCTCTAATAGCTTTGAAAAATAAAATGAAAGTCTTGAGTCACTCTCAAATACTGCAGTTACCAAATATATCCAACGGCCCAGAGAAGATGGCTGAATATTTACAGGCTTGGTTTTATGATTAAATTTCATAAGTGGTAACTTGAGGATGCAGTAATAAGCTTAACTAGAATAGTTTCCTTTCATAAATTTGTGCTCATTAAATGCAAAACACATTAATAATTTCTGAGTCTACTTGTCAATTTAAATCAATTAAAATTATGATACATTATCATACCCATCTAAAATTTTCAGCTTAATCCTTTAAATGTGTTACTACTAAAGGTTACTTATATATTTTCTTCATTTTTGTTCTGGGGAGACATTTCATATACATAATGACAAGCATCCATGTTGGGTACCTACGTGAAAGTGCACTTCCCAGAAGTGTCACTTCTTAATCATCACATCTACTCAAACTTGCAAACATTTCATTAACTAATCAATCCCAAGTTAATTAGTTTTTTATCTACTATATTCTGAACACTCTTCTTTAAGGTGATTTTTGAAGTTGTGGGACATTCATAGGTTCCTATTGCATCTCCATCATAATAGTGCATATTTTTTTAGAATTTTTTTAATTTAAATTTTATATTGAAGTATAGTTGATTAACAACATTGTGTTAGTTTCAGGTGTACAGCAAAGTGATTCAGTTATACATATACAAGTATCTGCATCTTTATTCTATGTAATACATAACTGGACCCAACATAACTGCACCAATATAATATGGCAGCTTTCCAATTGATCATATTACTGTTAAAATAATTCCTTTAATTTTTACTTTGGGTGTTTCTTGCATTTTCTAGATAACTGTTTTATCTGAATGATTACTATGATGCAAAATGAATGTTGCATGTATTGTAATGTAGGAGCAAAGTGTCTTTACAGTATTTAGTGTTGCTTGATTGAATTAATACAATATGTTAAAGCAACTTTCTGTCAGATGCTGTGCTATGAATTGAAGGTATACAGATAAATACCATACAGATAAAAATCATAGAAGGGATAGCTTGTAAACTACTGGATGCTTAATCCTACACTGACAATCTTTATTAGATGTGTTCTAACAACTTATTTATATTACAAATGTATTTTCCTTTGTTGTGTCAGACTGTGGTTAAATAGTAATAACAATACTCCTTTCAGGGTTTGCTCTTGTTTTTCTCTATAAATTTCAGCAAGAAAATTTTCTTCAAAAATGGAAGGCACATGTTAACTATTGTTAAGTTTTCAGAAACATTTTTTCAAGCATACGTATTTTTAGCAGAATAAGAAATGAATTATGTTGGTTGGTCTGATTGGATTATCTGTAGCTTGTGTGGCGAAAGCACTAAAAATATGACAGTAACATTTGGTCTGAAATATAGATATGCAAGAAAGTCATGGAGAAGAAGCATATCGCTGGGATTTATTCTCCAGTCAATGCACAGTGGAATAAGTTACATAAATCCCCAGCTATCAGTGGAAAAACAGATACAATATTATGTGAAAGATACAGCTAAGGAAAAGAGGGAGTCTGCAGGTAGAGTGTTGCTTCCTTATTATTTATGTAGAACTAAGTAATGGTAATATATACTGTGTAAGACAAGGGAAACCACACAAATCTTTGTTTAAAAATTTGGATTCAATGTTCAGAAAGACACTTGGCTCTCTACTCACATTAGTGCTCCCAGGATTGGTAGAAACTAAAGCATTTGGACGTTCTTTTGGATAAGGAAGAAAACATGCTGAAGAATACATGATCTACTTGATAGTGCAATTTTGAAAGAAGATATTTAAACAATTTCCTATGAATATTTCCTATGAGAAAAAAATGTAGTTTTTTATATGGAATTATTATTGATTGAAGAAAATTACTACTGTAAATTGCTAGGCAACTATGACCTAATTATACTTAAGTGGATTTTACATTATGTATCACATAGGAATGCTGTTTTCTACTTTCGTTTTTATTTAGATTTCTAGGTATGAGTATGTGACTCTTAAGCTCTTTGAAATGAAAGGTTTATTTTAGGTTTTGCTGAATCCCTGGCACAGAGAATATATTTAAGAAATATTTTAAAGAATTAATATGTATCATACAAACTTATAAAACTCTCAATTGATAAGGATATTAAAAAAATAGGAAATGTTTATTGAGTGCCAGGCATTGTTCTGAATTTTGTACACATGTTATCTCTCCCATCATGTAGCTATTATGAGATTAGACGAGTTAATTTAAAATGAACGATCGGGCTTCCCTGGTGGCGCAGTGGTTGACAGTCCGCCTGCCGATGCTGGGGACAAGGGTTCGTGCCCCGGTTTGGGAAAATCCCACATGCCATGGAGTGGCTGGGCCCGTGAGCCACGGCCGCTGAGCCAGCACGTCTGGAGCCTGTGCTCCGCAACACGAAAGGCCACAACAGTGAGAGGCCCGCGTACCGCAAAAAAACCCAAAAAACAAACAAAAAAACCCTGAACGATTGCAAAAGATAAACAGATTGCATAGGAAACAGCTAAAATTGGGGAACATCTCATTAATGTACAGTCATCTTTCCTAGAATTTGTTCTTTATTTTTCTAGTAGAATTTTAAGAAAATAATTTACTTTCATATCATGGAAGTTTTAGTAATTCTTAGTAATTTTGAATTACTAAAGTGTCATTTTGGTGTGGAAATTAGGAGAAAGAGATTTGGCTGCTGACTGAGAATGGAGTTCTCACAGGTGATCTAAAAGACTTCTGCTAGAAAGCACACCCACACACACCCACACACACACACCCACACACACACACATGCAGAGTCAGTCAGGAAAAGGAAATAATGTGATAGAGAGAAAAGTAAAGTTGAGATGGCACTGATAAAAAGATATAATTTACCCAATGTGAGTAGTAAATTTTAAAATATTTTATCTAACCAGGAACTTTCTTTTTTTTTAAACAGGAACTTTCCGTAGAAAAACATAGTTATATATTTAATGTTGAAATTCTAAAAAACAATGACCCACCACAATGTCATGACTACTGGCAGGAAAACTTAATTTTAAATATTGACTGATCTTGGTTACATTATTGATATATATTAATCACCTACATTTATATATTTCTGTGCTAAGAATGCCTTCCTCCATACCTTATGCTTCCGGAAACAGAATGGAGATAGGATAGAGCACCATAAACCACATTCCAATTATTTATCAATTTAAAGAGTAGTTAATATGGCAAGTAGTAGCCATTAAACTAGTAAAATTATTGCAGTAGAATTAGCAGAAGTCTCCAAATGATATTAGATTCCTTTCAAATACATAATTCCAACCTGTACATTCTTTACTTTGCATTGCAATAGATGGAGTATTCATTTTAATATAGAGTGCAAAATTATGAAGTTGTTGGCATCATAACTTTCACTTTGCTGAAGCTCTGTTGTTCACAATCACTCTTTTACCACTCCAGCAAAATAGTACTTTGACTAATAATGAGATATTAATCAACAAATAATTGAATTATATTGAGGAAGATGAGGCATGAGAAAATGTATTTTGTATTTTATTAACTGGCTTTTCTCCAACTATGTTGGATAATAATATATGTACAATAAATTTATCAAAATATTATAAAAGTGAATCTAGATACAGAAGACATGAGGTTTAGTCTTGATCTAATGCTGTAGCAATTGTGCTAGTTTACATCAACTTTGAAAGCTTCTTACCTCCCTAAACTTTTATTTTCCTATCTGTGCAATGTCATGGTTCTTTCTTGATGCTTCTTATTGATTGTTTTTGGCAATGAAACACTTTATAAAATATTTTATTATATACTAATGTTAAATAGCAATAGTATTGTAGGTGAAATATATAGTTATTATGATTGATCAATAAATGTAGTGTAGGCAACATTAAGCATAAGTTCTAATTATAGAATAGTCAGAAAAGATGAACTACAATTAGCAAATAAAATAATCCTACAAATGTAATGAAAAATATTTTGTAATTATTTGTATAATATTTGGTTTCTAATCACTTTTTTTGTAGGACACCATTTTAAACATGTAAATAAAATACAAATTATTAATATTTAATATGCTCACATTTTATAGTTACTTGAGACACTAGGTTTTAGCTTAATTCAATCATGTATGCTTTACCCTTTACAACTGGCCTCTCATATACAGGTTTAGTATGAGGATATGCTGTTTTAGAATTGAACCAGGTTATAAATTAGCATATATTTTATTTTAAAAATTGCAAGTTACTTTCCTATGAGAAAATATATTGTAATTTCACATGAGGCAATATAATTTGTCTCAGCACATTATTTTTCATTTCAGACTATTACATATCCTTAAAAAGGCCATAGTATATTGAATTTTAGAAACAACAAAACAAAATATCTACGTATGTTTCATTGTTGCTTATAAGAAGGCTACATTAGTGTTCACTTTCAGTTTGTAAGTTTATTTCTTGAATTTTTAAATTTATTTGTTTATTTATATTTTAGTTAGGGGTAAATTTATTCTTTTGGTTTTTGTATTAGTTTTTCTTTGTATTATCTCCTTCTGAAACTCTATTTAAATATAACCTAGACTTTCTCAATCAATCCTCCATGCTTCCTAAGATTTCACTCATTTTTTTTCCACATCATTTGTCATTATGATGACAGCTTCACACGGGCTGCAGTAATTTATTTATACAGCAAATATTCCCTTTGTACCTTAAATAGGACTTGGAATACAGCAAAGAATAAATTATGGAAATCCAGTCCTCATGGAATTCATATACTGTCAGAGGGAGACAGAATAAACATAAGAAAGTTAAGTCACGGAAGTAGAAATTAATAGTATGGAAGAAATAAAAGAGGGTGGGGAGGAGGACTCTGAAGTTGCAGCAGTGGTTGAAATTACGAACAGGGTGGTCAGAGAAGACTAGTTAAGAAGGTGTCCATTAAGTAACAACATCCTGAAGGTTGTGAAGAAGTTAGCTAATATGGACATCTAAAGGTTCTAAAGGTGAAAGCATTCCAGTCAAAGAGGAAAGTCAGTGGAAAGACCCTAAGACAGTAGCATGCCTGACATGGTCAAGGTACAAAACAAAGAGAGCAGTGAACATAGACTAGTTGTAGCAATGAGGAGAGTAGTAGACATAGAGTTAGGCTAGAATCATGGAAGGCTGTGTTGGCTATTGTAAGGACTTTATCTTTTATTTGGCTTTGAATAGGATGTCACTTAAAGGTTTTGAGTAGAGAGGCAATGTGGCCTGATGTATGTTTAATTAGGATGACTCTGTCTGCTTTGTCAGGAGTAATTGTAAATGGTCAGTGTTGGAACAAGGATACAGATTGGGAGGCTGTTGCAATGGTCCAAATAAGGCATAATGATTGCTAGATCAGGATGATCACAAAGGAAGTAAGACATGACATGTTTCAAACCAGAGTCATAGCAGTTGAGTAAAGAGAAGTGATTGCATTCTGGAGCTATTTTCTAATGGAATATCTATGTCATACAAGAAAAGGGGCAATCAAAGGTGAAATCAAAGTTTGGGGCAAGCCAACTTGAAGGATGGAGATGCCACCCACAGAGATGGAAAAACTGTAAATGAGGTAAGTTTAAGAGGAAGGATCAGATTAGTTTTAGAAATGGTAAGTTTGAGATGTTTCTTAGATTTTCAAATGGAGATTTGGGGTAGACATTTAGACATGTGAATCTGAAGTTGCATACAGAGGTCTTGGATGGAGATATAAATTTAAGGATTATTGCATATGCATGGATATTATTAAAAGCCACCAAGCTATATTATATCAATAAGTGAGTGAGTGTAGTTAGTGAAGAAAACAATCCTTCCTAATGAGCCCTGAGACACTCCAATATTAACAGACTTGGGAAATTGGAGCAAAGAGCAAAGGAAATTGAGAAATAATACAGCCAGTAAGAATGGAAAATAAACATGGGAGTATTATCCTGTAAGCTAAATAAGGTATACTTAAGAAGAGATTCTTATCAACTTATGTCAAACACAAAGGATGGGTCAAATTAAGATGAGGAAAGATAATAGACCACTATTTAAGCTATGTGTCTATTATTTGTGGACTGGACAAGAATGTTTTTATGAAATGGTTGGGAATGAAAATTTGAATGAAATGGTTTTAAGAAAGAAATTGAGAAATAAAACTGGAAATGGATAATATAGGCATTTGTTTTGAGTTTACTGCAAAACGGAACAGAATTGCAAAGGAAACTTGTTGGAGAAGTAAGGTTGAGAGAAGGTTTTGCAGCGTGCCAATTTGTGACAGTGCAGGGGGCTCCCTGAGAATTCAGTAAGGAAATAAATTATCAAATTTGTAAAAATCATCTGAAGTTTGCTCTTTTATCTATATTTTCTTCACTGCCAACTCCTCTGGTTTATTCAGGTGAGATTATTTCTAAGTGTATTGTATATACTTTATCTGGCCCACTTTCTATATTTGATTAAATTCTCACAGTATCTGTATTTCTCATGGTATTTTTGTTATTGGTAGCCCTGTTGCTAAAATAGTCTCATGCAAGAAAACAGTCTCCAGTCAACTATGTCACCTGCTCTGAAATAACTTGTTTTGTTTCCTTCTCCAAGGCTTGATGCATGTTGCTCCTTTTTAATGTCAATTTATTGCTCATTATTATGACTAAATTAAGATACGAGGTCAGAAATATTTATCCAATAGCATCTATCTTATAAAATATTCACCAGTGTTCAATGAGCAGCTGAGGTTATGGTGGAAGATGTTCGGTGGTCCAGATTTCTCAAGATTAGTTTTTTGATACTTAAACATTTGGATCTCTATAAATACATATGCTAAAATATGTAATAAATGTATGTTGAATAAATGTATTAATAAGTGTGATAAGTGACTCTGTACAAGTGGGTATAACTTATAAAACCTCAATGGGAATAGAGTTAAAATTAACTGTTGGAGTTAAAATTAACTGTTTCAGTAAAAACCATCTATTTATAGTATAGTTTTTGTCCCTTTAAGCCAGATGTCACACACTGCCGGGACAAAATATAGATTGTGGCCATAGACACAATTTTCTTCTCTTACCATTTTTCAAAAATAGATTATTAAACAACATTTTTGAAAAGGTCCCATGTTTATGAAATCCAGATATCTGACTTCTCTTGAGTAAGTAGAATATCTCTCAACACTGAGTCCACATTTCACAAGACCACATCATCTCCAGGCTCTCCTCCCTGGAAAATCATGAGCAATTTTGTCACAATTCCCTGCCTCTTTCATTCATTTTAACTAATGATATCTACAGGAAGTGACTTTCTTGCCTCTGTTTAACTATTTCAAATCAAGTTTAGAGTATTGCAATAAATGTTTAACCAAAATTATAAAATTATGGTAAAACATATGGTTTAAGCAGCACAGCGAGAAGACATTTACTAAATCCCAACTAGTTATCTGAATATCAAAGATGTTTAAAATGACAACTACCAGTGATATTACATAAGGTTTGTGTTAGCTGCTAGGTGATCAAACATAATCATGACACTATGATATAGACTACAAAAAGTTGATTTATGTATTTTTTGTCTGTGTGGGGCAGGATTTATATTAGGCAAATTTAGATTAGTGGTTTAGTGAGAAGTGGGTAGGATTCACAATCTAGTCTGACATTAACTACAAAAAGTTGAGAAGAAAGCTCAATGAGAGGGAAAGTTATCCAAGGGGACGCAAAACAACCTCCATGACATATGGCAAATCCATTCTCATTTTAGGTTGCAGGTTGCTCAACGCAAGATACTCAGAGACAATCCAGATGAGATGCTAGAGGTTTATTCCCATGGTCTAGGTAATTCATCCAGAGTTCAAGGCAACGATCCTTGGAGAAGAAGATTGCAATTTCTCAATCAGGAACCAAAGCTGTATCCCAATCTGGAAAAATTATGTGGGGAATCATAGTGACCTTCAGTTGAATGAGACTCTACAAGGTACTGGATCCTGGATTTCACCTCAGATTAGTGACTAAGGAGAGACAGGATCAACACAGAAATCTTCCAGTCAGCAGAGGGAACCAGAGCCATAAACTTGCAATGGGCCTAAGAGAACTACCTAGGAAAATAGCTTAATATAATAAAACATAGCAAAAGTCCTCTATAAAAAAAAATTACATACTTGGCATATGAAAGTATGTTCAATTACAATCAAATAAAATTACTTGATGAGCAAAAAAATCTGCTTTTTATATACCCTAAAATATATACTGGGTTTGACTCCACAGGATATATTCATAATAAAAACAGTTATCAGAATTAGATGAAAATATTCAATAATTTTAAATAAGGATGTTCTGAGCTTTAAAAACAAGCCAAGGTAAATATCAAATCATGCAATGCACAAAAGAGGCTTCTGTGTTTAGTTGCTAAATGCCAGACTGTGACTAAGGCTATCTTTTTCTCAATAGTTTTTAGTACTTTAATTAGAAAGCCAGGTATACATGTTTTTGAAACTAGATCTGTATATAAGTTTTCTTAGATAACATGCTTGTTTTCATTCTAAGCATGTAAAATATCAAGTTAAAATGGTCCAAACAGTTTTTAGTGGACTGGAACATATTAATTGAAAAATTCTTTAATTTGAAATGTTTCTGTCAGGTTAATGAATTAGAGTAATAAAATCATATTGAAAATACCTGCCTGTGAAAACCAGGCTATATGAAGTCAATGGGGAGGAACATATGTAGGTGACAAACTGTAAATTTTCTGACTGGAAACTAGTTTGTCTGATATAAGCAGTGTTTGATTGTTAAGATTCTTTCAGTATGAAATATGTTGATGCAATCTTGCTTATCTATGTATATATCTTGTTTACATACTGTTAAGAGGGAAATGCAAATACTTTTATGGAGAGAAACATCTGTGCAATATAATTTTATTAATTCTCAAAATACCAAAAAATAATATATTTTAAATTAGACATACTCCAAATTAGGATAACGTAAGATTCAGTGTCAGGTGTCAAGGACATAGTAGAGATTCAACAATGGCAAAAATAGAATTGATTCAGTTTTCTGCTAATTTCAAATAGCAATGGGATTTAAACTGTGTAAAATGATAGGTTAATTTCACATTCTTGGATAGACATAGATATCATAAAAATGGGTTGATTTATTAAAATTTATAATGAAATAAAATTGTATTAAATTTCAAATTTTTGAAAGGTAAAGAGCAGTGCTTAATGATTTCTATTTAAATTACTGTTAAACAGAGCTTAGTGCAGATACCTCTGGGTCATAAAGTAAATTAGAACTATATCAGCCAGCAGCAATGAAATATAAACTTCAATTGTATACTGGTTAGATAGCCAGGTAAATTGTCTCAAGTTGAATTTATAAGCTTAACTTAATGCACTGAGAGAGAGAGAGAGAGAGAGAGAGACTGGCTCTAAAGATTGAGCTTTGGATCTCTCTGTATACAGTTCTGAAGGCAAGATGTTTACTATTTTTAAGCTTCTGCTCTTGTGAGATAATTCCACTTGTAACAATACTCTTCCATAGAATAATACTAAACTGATATTGATAACATCATTGTAGATGAGTTTATTAGATCAGATTAATAATTTTTTGTTTGTTTTCCAGTCATCTTTATTCCTCCATTTTTACTCCTATCTGCAGTGACTTAATGATTTAAAAAAATGGCTTTTGTGAAATTTAACTATGGAAGCAAATATTTTGATTTTCTTTTCGTGGTCATGCTCCTATTAATATGCTGCAAAAAAAGACATGCTTCTATTTTTGTTGTTGTTGTTGTTTTAACAATCCTTTATAAACATTTAATCATAAAAATTCTGAACTCTTTCCAAGATTTATATAAGACTTCTACGTTCATAGATCTTCTTGTGCCTGATTAATATAATATTAAGTAGTTTTTTAAGGAACAGAGATTTCAGACTATGTTCTCGATTGCACCAAAACAAACCAACCACTACAATGATTTCTGTAAGAAATTTTCAGGAATAAAAATTGAGAAATCATATAGACACTTGTACCAAAACTTGTGACTAAAGGTTAGCAAAGTTTAAATATGCAAAATAAAATATTTCTACCTAGTTCATAATTTAATGGCCTAATAAACATATAGTCATTCTTCAGAAATCCCTTTTTTAATGTCTATAATGAATTTTATTTTATTTTTATTTTTTTAACATCTTTGTTAGAGTATAATTGCTTTACAATGGTGTGTCAGTTTCTGCTTTATAACCAAGTGAATCAGCTATATGTATACATATATCCTCATATCTCCTCCCTCTTGTGTCTCCCTCCCACCCTCCCTATCCCACCCCTCTAGGTGGTCACAAAGCACCAAGCTGATCTCTCTGTGAGAGAGTGGCATGGACTTATATGTACTAGAAATCCCTTTTATGTGGCAAGGACAATGCTAAGAATTAAAATAGAGCTCATGAAACATGAACTACTACCTAAGGACCAAGCTGTTCCTCTCTGAACTTGTCCTTCTTAAAAACAGACTAAATCTGTGTAAGTGTCAAGAGCAATTTTGTGATGAAGTGAGTGGGTCTGGAGCCTGGGTGATAGGGCTCAAGTTCTGGCTCTATCATTGACACCATATAAGATGGTATTTGACTATTGTCAATCTGAGTTCCTTCATCTGTTGATTGGAGGTAAGAATGGCCTTGTTGTATAGCATGTTGTGAAGATTAAATAGGATGATGAAATTATAGCTCCTAGCATAGAGTTCACACAATCTATGTTAACTTTTAATATCTTTTAGAAATGTTTTCAAATGTACTACTTTACTCCTAAACATACTTCCATAAGACTTGACTATGTGGGGAAACTTTGAATTCTGTTTAACTGAAGTTGAAGAATAACTGACTTTTGGCATATAATACTAGACATAGTAACAGTGTTTGTAGTAATAGCAGCAGCAGCAGTAACAGTATATTAGATATTCTTATGGTGAATTAGGATAATTATTTTAAACATCATGACCATGGTGAAGAGCTGTGATATAAGAAACAAGCAATAGAGTAAAATAAAAATTAAGAGTTTTTGAAATACCAAGATAACTTTAGGTCTTGTATGGTAAACACTAGAAAACAGTTTGCCCAAAGAGCCAAAATGGAAAACTTGATGACATTAAGGGATATTCTTCACTGAGAAAATTAAATGTTGTTAAGGATTTTACGCTTCACATATTATTTCATAAATACAAGACATTGACAAAATGATCCCAAAATATATTTGGAAGTAAAAGTAGCTAAAACTAACCCAAAATATGTAGAAAAATAGATTAACATTCAACTTGTTTTCCTATTAGCTATTACAGTAATGAAATGATGTTATTTGAACAAGAAATCAGTATTTATCTATCAGATGCTTACTTCAAATTATATATCTGGAATATAATAAAGGCTTAATATCAGATAAAAAAAGATGTAATTTAGTAAATGCTTTTAAGAAAATTAACAATTTGAAAAAGGATACATTTACATATTTACTTCCAACACAGTAAAGTAGATTTCAGATTATCGTATTGTTAAATCCAAAAAAAGAAATAAAAGGCAATTTGAAAAAAATATATATATATATATAAAGTGAGAAAGTCTTTCTACAATAAACTGGAAAATGCCAGAAAGGGAAATTTTGACCAATTTGATCATAACAAATTTGATCTTTGGAGCTTCATATAGCATTATAAATAAGATTAAAATGCAAACAAACATGATAAACTGTTAGAATGTTTTTTGAAAACAATGGATAAGAGCTTGACATTATTTAAACAGTATTAAGTACTTGATTTCTGAACAGGAAACGATTGGTCATTTCAAACTTAAAATATAAAAGGGATATTATAAAGAATAAATTATAAAATATTACAAAAACATTGTACCTCACTACTAAGAAAATTAGTGAAAATCAGAAAAATAAGACCTATACCACCTTATAGTTTTAATGAAAAGGCAACATAGTACAACTTTCATATGTTCACATAATATTCCTCAGAAATTACACTTTAAAACAAAGAACATAGTTTCCATTTTTCTGGGGTTTTTTGTCCACGCTGTGAGGCATGCAGGATCTTAGTTACCAAACCAGGGATCGAAACTGTGCTTGCTGCAGTGGAAGCACAGTGTCTTAACCACTGGACTGCCAGGGAACTAAAAAAACAAAAACAGTTTCCTGAAGAAATAAACAGAGATGAGCACAAATATACATGTAAAACACATAAATTCCAAACAGTAATGATATTGTAAATGAGTTTTGGTACTATCTTTTAAATTATGTTTTAATGGAATATTTAATTTAATGAGAATTATGCTCATTGCTCATAATATTATATTAAATGATAATATAAGAAAATAAATTATATATACATGATATATAGAATATATTATATGTGTATATTATAATACGTATTTTTAAGGTGTTTTTTTTTTCTTTTTCTTTCAGTAAAATCCTCCAAATTCAGTAAGATTAAATTTCTACCATTCCAGACTTCTTCCTTGAGCCAAGATGGAGGAACAGGAACCAAATTTACCCTCTTACATGAAACAACCAAAAACAAGAAAGACAAATTATATGAAACAACAGTTTTTAAGACATTGGACATTACGTTGAGAGGAAAGTAAGGCTTTTATAATACACATGAATTGGTCATTTAATATCATTTACACATAGGCTGTGATAAGATAAATTGTATACTATAAACAACTAAATAATAAAGTTATAGTTAATAAGCCAACAAAGGAGATAAATGGAATCATAAGAATTACTCAATCCAAAGAAGGCAGGAAGTAGAGCACTGAACTTCACCAGAAAACCCTGTTTATAGTACTAGCTCTGTCTCTGGCTAATGGCAGGAGCCCAGTCAGTTTCTTTCTCTGGATTCCGGTTTCCCTCTTTGTAAACTGAGGTGCTTGGACTAGAGTCTATTCTGATAATTAGATGATCTGTGAGACTCCATGGAACCCTAACATTCTGGAGCATCTGATGTCTCTGCCAGAATGTCACCTGAGATCTTAGAGATGAGGGATTGTTAGAAAGGTGAAAGAGGATGAGAGAAACTATCATTCAAACTTCCCTCCAGAAGGAAGATTGGCCTGGATTCAGGAGACCTGGACTCAATTCTTCTGCTGACCAGCTCAATAACTGTCAGCCTCTTGATTTCAGGATTCTCATCTGTGACAGGAGGTGACATGAATCTCTGGGACCTTGTCATTTCGAACATTTCAATTTCTGATTCTAAGTATCATGTTCAATTGTTCCTAGGCCTTTAGTCACCACCCAGTAGAAATAAATTAAAATATGTCTTATGAACTCTGATTACAATTTTTAAATTATATCATCCTTGAGGTGATTGTGGATAAAAACAAAGACCCAGCAAAGTCCCAGTTGTAAATGAAGCCAACTAGCTACTTGGCAGAGGAAGATTGAAGTGCATAAAGTACACAAATTTGAAGTTATCTAAGGCAATTACTTCCTTTTTTACATCACCGAGGTTACTCACAAACAATTCTGACTATTAAGGGAAATATTCAAGACCCAATTCTCCTGTTTCATTTCTAGTCTTTATTCTGCATATGATTTATGCTTATTGTTAATTCCTTTTCCATGCCTGCGTAGATTAAAAATAGGAAAGGATGGGAGGGATGTTAGCCCCAAACTGTAATTCTGTGACCACCTGGAAAACAACACTTTTATGTGGATCTGTTGACTGGGTTTAAGACTTGATCTGAGTTCTATCTCTGACAAATAGAATCATAAGATTCTTGAGCTTGATGGTCCTTAAGATATTCCTGATGTCTTGCTGACATGTAGAGAAGAAATCACAGTATTTAACAGTGCTTGGGTCCCCAGTGAAGACTGGTCATATGAGTCACCAATGAGACACTCATTCAAGATAAGATACCTGTTAGGGGTTAAATTGCATCACCCCAAAAGACGTTGATATCTTAAACTCCAGTGCCTGTGAATGTGACCTTATTTGGAAATAAAATCTTTTCAGATAATCAAGTTAAGATGAGGTCATTAGGTTGGTAGATCCCAATTGGTGTCATTATAAAAAATGGGAAATTTGGACATAGACATGTGCACAGGGAGAACGCCATGAGAAGATGAAGGCAGAGGTCAGGGTGATGGATCTACAAGCCAAACAACACCGAAGATTGCTAACAAAGCTTGGCAGAAGCTATGAAAACAGCATGGAACAGAGTCTCCCAGTTCCCTAAAGGATCGCTGGATGGTAAAATTGTGAAAATTTCTAGTTTTCTAATTATACATAATATTGGTACATATTATACAATGAATTGATAGATATGGGTATAAATATAGATCTGAAAGACACAGCCACATCTGCAGATTTCTGATATGAGGTGGTCATGCACCTAAAAGTCAAGAACACCTAATATGTAATAGCTGAATTTCAAGCACTTAAAATTTCTTCCTTTTTTTCCTACCTTCACTGAACTGTTTGGTGGTAAGTCGGGACACCATAAATCTGTAAGTCCTTCTCTTTTGTTGAAGAGACAAACTAAACAAAGGCAAAATAAAAGATAATAGTATAAAGCTGAAAATGCATAGAGATAATACACATGATCTGAAAATGAAACATTACAAGATGCTAGAACAGCCTTGAGAAATGTCTAATGAAGAACTCTTGGAACACACCTCTGTAACAGAAGAACGAGCACAGCTAAAAATAGAATAATAGCATTAGGGAAAAAAATGTAAATTAATATATTTTTTCCTGAAGATTAGATTTTTGGTTAATTGGTTTCTATTTTTTAATGCTGCATTTTACCAAAAAGTCAAAGGAAACAAAAATTCTGATTGTAATGAATTATGGGCACTGTGCTGGCCACCAGTTCTTTCTGGAGAAAAAGACTTTTCCTGGGGAGAGTGGGAGAGATTGTTAAACACAGTTTTATCGGAATATGTTAGAGAGAGAAAAACAAGAGTCAGAGATACCTATTTAAGTCTTGTGAAATGAGCTGTCTGGGCATGAGGTCACCAGGAAAACAACTGTATTTACTAGGCACAGTTATAGAGGATGAATTATGAAGAAATACCTCCAAATCAGAATCATTAAGAACTACCCACTAATTAAATGAATTTACTAAAATAAATTCAAGGACCAGAGGTTTAGAAAATTTCTTAAGGCTTAGAAAATGCTCTTAAGGCTTAGAAAATTTAGTGCTTTGCAAATATATAGGGAAATTAGAAAGTACCACAGGTTCTTGAGGTGAGTTTTGATCATAATGAGTCTAAGGCTATGCAGAATTCTGAAGTAAAATGGATTTGTGGGTAATTCATGCTTAGGAAGAACTTCATGAAAGAAAGCCTTGACAGTATATTCCCTCTCTTCTGCTTCTGACCAGTCAGAGTGACTTCTGGAAACAACCATTCTGTGGAATAGAACAGGCTCTTGCATGGCTCATTACTGAGACATAAGAGCAGTGTCACATAGGTCACAGTGAAAAAAAAGAAATCCACTAGAAACAAGTCAGAAGACACTTGCACATAATCACGCTGTGTAGTTATGGCCCTGTTGTTGTTAAAAACATTCCCAAAATAACTCCGTCTTAAAAGTCACCAAGGAATAAGTAATTTTGAACGCTTTTCATGTTAAAAACTAATTCTTTCTACTCTCTAATAATGTTTATTGCTGACATCTGCAGAGATTTACAATAAAATAAGATGTTTAATGCCAACTTGTCAAGTATAATATCCTCTTTGTCGTTTAGTAATTTTCTGGGAACATGCTTGCTTTCATTTATTTTTTGAAATTATTATTTTTTATGGCAGTTATTCTAAACAGATTAAAAAAAACAAGCCAACAAAAATCATTTTCTGGCCCACTTGAGAAAAAAATCCAAGTAACATTTTCAGAGCCAATATCCATTAAAATATAACTAACTTGTAGTGTTTGAATACCTCTCCATGAACACTCAGTAACTAAGGAAAGACATGCCCAAACTGAGGTGTAGTGTCCTGCAGGCCTTGACAGGTATGAGACTGCTTTTTATTTATTTGTATTTGAACTTTATTTTGAAATAATTTTAATCTACAGGAAAGTTGCAAGGAAAGCATAAAGAATTTCGGTAAAACTCTTACCCAGTTTCTCCCATTGTTAACATCTTATGTTACTCTGTTATCTTTGTCAAAACTAAGAGACTGATATTGGTATGTTGCTACTGATTAAACGCCAGTGGATTTTATCACTTTTTCTATTGATGGTCTTTTTTTGTTCCTTGATATAATCTAGGTGTTTTAGTCTGTTTGGGCTATTATAACAAAAATACCATAGACTGGGTAGCTTAAACAACAAACTTTCATTTCTCACAGCTTTGGAGGCTGGGGAGTTGAGATCCAAACAGAAGCAGACTCAGTGTCTGGTGAGGGTCTGTTTCCTGGTTTATAGATTGCTGTCTTCTGGCTGTGTCCCGCATGGCGAAAGAGGATGACTTTGTTCTCTGGGGTGCTTTTTATAAGGGCACTAATCCTAATAGTGAGAGCTCTGCCCTCATGACCTGATCACCTCCCAAAGGCCCCACCTCCTATTACAATCACCTTGAGGATTGGGTTTCAACATATGAATTTTGGGGGAACCTATATATTTAGTCTATAGCACCTGGTACTACATTTCATTTAGTCCTCATCTCTCTCCTATCCCCACTGGTCTGGGATAGTTTCTCAGTCTTTCCTTGTTTTCCATGACCTTAACAATTTTGAGGAGTACTAGCTAGGTAGTACCTAGAAAAACTCCCAAGCTGGATTTGTTTCTCTCTATAGATAGATACATAAATAGATAGATAGATAGAAAGATAGATAATATATAGATTTTATATATATAATCTAATATATATATATATAAAATTAGACTCAGATTATGGGATTTTGAAAAGGATACCACAAAGTAAAGTGTCCTTGTTATCACATCATATCAGGAGGTAGATGATATCCACATGATATCACTGATGATCTTCACCTTCATCACTTGTTTAGGGTAGTAGTTGCCAGGTTTGTCCACTGTAAGACTACTAATTTTCTCACTTATTCTTCTATATTTTGAAAGCTAGTCACTCAGTCTAGTGCACCCTCATGGGTATGAGGTTGTAGTGGGGAGATAAACCCCAATTCTTAGAGGGAGTATCTACATATTTATATTCTTGGAATTCTTCTGCAAGAAAATGTATGTCTTCTACATTTATTTGTTTATTTTATCATTTATTTAGATCAGTATGGACTTATGTAATATTATTTTTATGTAGGATTATAATCCACAATTTACTTATTTTATTTCTCAAATTGTCCAAATTTTGGTCTTTGGGAAATTTTTAAAATTTTCTCCTATGTCGTTTGACATGTCCTCAATTGATTTTTTAGAACATTCCTAAACCACAGGATGCTCCAGGCTTTTTTTGCATTTTTCTCTGCCTCAACCCTAAAGTCACTTATTAAACCAAAGAATATTAGTTTTTATTTTTTATTAAAGAATATCATTCAGAACTAAAATCTGGGTGCTGGGTGTAATTCTTGCCACTGAGGTATCATTGTTTCTAGGCCCTCTCAACAGACAGAACTAGAGAATATATGTATACTAACCTATGTGTACATAGATATCTATAATTTTTTCTGTATCTATTTGTGTGATATTAAACACACATACACAGACACACACACACACACACACACATACACACACACACACACACATATATATATATATATATAAAATCATGAGTTCATACTGATTTCTCAGGCTCTAGTGCAGTACCAGAGCATTCATACATTTTATTCTTCATTTCTTATTTATCTGAACTTTTTTCACTGACAATGAGAAATTTGATTCTTACCATTCACTCTCCATTTACTTAATTCTTTACCTCCAGTATACGTGTAAGGCAGTTCAGAATTGCTACTTGTACCTAGGGCTGCTTTTTTTTTTTTTTTAAAGAGAGCATGCAAATCTATGTATCCTTACAATTCTTCTGCTGTTTCCCAGTATCTTTAAGTAAAGTCTGAATTCCTTGGCACAGCTTACACAAGGACCCTGGCTAACCTAACCTTTTCTACCTCTGCAAATTTTCCTCCCATTTTGTTTCTTAACTCAAGTCCTGCATGTCTTTTCAAGTTCATGACCACACTATGCTATGTTCTTTTCTATCTTGGAACTTCACACCGGGTATAACTCTCTCTCCCATTGTGTGATAGCAGGCTTGTTCTTTTTCTTTTTTGCTGTTGTTTTTTCCGTTTTACTGCTATATTCATAATGCCTAGAAAAGAGTCCACTCTACAAGATAGTGGAATGCATATTTAATGGATAAATGAATGCTTTTTTTGTGTCTGACATCTGTCTTCTCCTTCCCACTGCTATTTTGCCTGGCTAAATCGTGCTTATCATGAAACTCAATGCTTAAACTTTACTTTTTCAAAAAATATTTGCTAAACCATTCCTGACCACACTAGGTTTGCTTCTCTTATTATATGCTTGTTGGGACCCAGACCTGTGTTTTCCTTTGGATCCCTCATGGTGATTACAATGTTCACTCTTCATTGCCTTTCTTTTTCAAGCAGATGGAAATGAAGCCTCAGGACTGTGTTTTCCTCTCTTGGTCCCCATTGCTGTTATCCTGTCTCATCCATACAAGGAACTTGGTAGTTATTTGTTGAATGCATTGAAGAGAGAAAAGATTAGATATGGAATATGTGCAGGCAATGCAGCAGCTACTGAGATTAAGGGCAAATTTCTCTGCGGACTCTTTATCAGGTACCTTCAGCTGGAGGCAAATGCACCCTGGGGTACTTCAAGGAACAAGGTGTAAATTGTCTGTGAAAATGTCATTAACTCTTTGAGGCAGTGAGAATGCCATTGAAGAAGTAATACTGAAGTTCCAGAGCACACATTTTTAATCAGTAAAAGCTTACAATAGACATGGGAAAACTTTTGAAAACTGTACTTACGAGTTGATTTTGTGGAGGAAAGTAAAACCCTTATGTATATTTGAAGTCTGCAAGACAATGCAATTTCTGATTTTTTTCACTCTTATCTTTCTTACATGTGAATCCTCTGAAAACCAAAAATTCTAAGTCTGCACAGCTTACTGTCTTCATTAATTTGACTTTACTATTCATTCTCTTCATCCTCATGACTTTAATACTCTGGGAGAACAGAACTTTGCCCAGGAAAATAAAAATGGCAAATAATTTAATTATTTATCTTAGGAACTACGTAAAGACCCATAAACTCTCAGTAGAAAGTATCAAATGATAGTTTACAGCCCAACACTCTGACCCCTCTTTCCTCAAATTCCTTACCCCATTGTATCCACCAATCCTACACTATTACATTATGACCCTATGGAATCCTAACCAAGCCCCGGCTTAAAGCGTTATCTTAAAGCAGACTTCAAAATATCATAAATATCCTGAACTTTCCCTCACTAAAAATTTATGGAGGTGGTTATTTCCTTTGCTATAGTAAGTGATAACTCATCAAGTTGCTTTCGTGATATGTTTGGGGAACCCACATTCAACACTATTCAGATTAGCACATTTACTTCCATTTTTACTAATCAGCACATTTAAAAGTCCATTGTTACATTTTATTTTTGAGGGCCAAAAAACCCCATAAATAGTGAAGATTATTTTTACTAACTTTCAGTTATCAATTTGACAATTATTAATTTGTTTACTTTTGAAATATATTTTTAATTTCACAATAAATATATATATGCTAACCAGAATGGTATAGCCATTTTCCTTGAATAATTGACAAATGCTTTGCCACTTTATTACAGTTCCAACAGAGTTTTTATTGTCAACATATTATCACTAAAAATCCTTTGAAAATATTGTTTATGGTATTTTTTAAAAAGATAATATGTTTTAAATCATATTCATGTAGACTGAGAATTAGGAAAGTGAATTTCATAATATTGGTTCTGTGGCATGGCCATTAGAGCACTGTTCTATGAAACTTTTAATTTTCACTGACTTTGCAGAGTATTCTGTATGATAATTCAACACATGAGTTAAATTTTTGTTTTACAAAATAAAACCAAATGACTATCAGTCAATAAATGTCAACCGTGAAAGAAGTGAATGGAGCAGCATGTAAGTGCCCAAAGCACTTGCAACAGCAAAATAAGTGCCACTGTCCCTGTCTGCCAGGAACCTGTGATACAATCCATACATCATGATGTCACTGTCAAGCTCAGTGTCATGCTCATGCCTTTAACTTAGGAAAAGCACAGACCAGAGATCTAGGATCTTGGATTTTATTCCTGTTCTGTCTTTAACTTCCTCTGCAGCTTTGTTGAAGTAAACTCACTTTTCAGCTTTTCTGTGTGAAATGAGAGGGTGGGAATAGATCCTTGGTTTTCCCATTGTTTTTCACAGAGACACTTCAAGAGCACTTTGGTGGGAGGGGTAATGGGTTCAGTAAGAGGAGTCCTCCACTCCCCACTGCTTCAAACACAGCAGCTCTGCTTTTCCCTGTATTTATTTTGGACTTCCAAGCTAGCTTTCATTTGAACAAACAAATCAGTGCATTAAGTAAAAACAAACAAAAACAAAACAAAAAAATGTAACTTCATTTTTCTCAAATATGTAGTTTGAAATGTGGAAAACAATAAACTTCCTGTTCTGTAGCTAAAATATGTCTCCATAATATAATAATGATGATGTGATTTGTTTAGTCCTTATAATATTCCAAGCAATTAAATATATAATCTGATTTCTTTTGACAAGAACACTGAAAGGAGGGTATTAAATATCATGCTTCTTTTCAGAAAAGAAAATTGGATATCAGAGAGCTTGATTTCCAATTCTCCAATTCCCTAACACTTTTGAGAGCTTACTCGTGCCAGGGCTTTACTAGTTGTTTTTAGGTTCCAAACTCACAATACCTTAGGTAGCTACACACATAGCAAATCCCCAGAACTGGAGTTGGAGTCCAGAGTGGCGGAAGATGCTTCTTCAATGTGAATAATGATAATAAAACTGCTGCCACTGAGGAATGATATAACTTACCTTGACTTGGAGCTACACCCTTGCATAATACTGAATATCAAAAATTTCATTTCATTTCATAATGCAGTGAGACATACTGTCCAATATTCCTATCTTAAGGATGAGAAAACTGAAGTTTAAGCAAGTAACGTGGTTTGCCTCTGTCTAATATCACAAGACTAGTAAGGAACAGAGCTGATATCAATCCTAAGCTGTCTGAGACCAGAGCCTTCATTTAACCCATACAGCATTCTGCTTAATTTATTGTCACACTGATTTCCAATTTAAAAGTGATTAATTTATTTAAAAGGTGGTTAAAATTATAACAGAGCCTGAGGACTGGCACTCCCAACTTTAAGACAATATAAAGCTACCATAATTAAGACAGTGGGATATTAGTGAAAGAATACACAAGTAGACCAATGCAACAGAATAGAGAGTCCAGAAAGAGACCCATGTAAATACAGTTCACTGATTTTTGACAAAGGAATGAGGGAATACAATGGAGCAAAGTAATCTTTTCAACAAATGGTGCTGGAACAACCAGACATACACACACACACACAAAAATGAATCTAGACACAGCCATTGAATCCTTCACAAAAATTAACTCAAAATGGATTACAGACCTAAATTTAAAATGCAAAACCATAAAACTACTAGAAGATGACATAAAAGAAAGTCTTGATTTCCTTGGGTTTAAAGGTATCTTTATATATACAACACCAAACAATATCCATGAAAGAAAGAATTAATAAGCTAGACTTTATTAAAATAAAACAAACAAATACACACAAATATTGTTCTGTGAAAGACACTTAAAGCACGAAAAGGCAGGCAACAAACTGTTGAGAAAATTTTGCAAAATAATGTCAAATGAAGGATCATTATCTAAAATATACGAACAACTCTTAAAAATTAACAATAAAAACAAACCAATTGATTAAAAAATGGGCCAAAGACTTTAACAGACACCTCAATAAAAAGATACAGGCAACAAATAAGTATATGATAAAATGCTCCACACCATATATCATGAGGGAAATGCAAATTAAAACAACAATGCATAATATATTACATATCTTTATGTAATTTATATAAATATAAGCTATGTGCCTCTGAACCCACAGAGCTAGAAGTTTTGTATAATTATTGCTCAGGTGTGTTAACTAAATAACTTGGATATATTCAAAGAGTTTCTCACTGAGATCCATACCAACAGAGATTAAATATTTTTTTTTTCTTACCATACAGCTGTTTAGTTGAACTGAGATATAGAAAAGTATTGTAAAATTTTAATTAAGCAAAGTAATGTAAAGTTTTAGAATGAAAACAACAACAGCAATGAGATTTCACTACTCACCAATTAGAATGGCCAAAATCCAGGACACTGACAACACCAAATGCTGGCAAGGATATGGAGCAAAAAGAACTCTCATTCATTGGTAGAGGAAATGCAAAATAGTACAGCCATTTTGGGAGACAGTTTGGCAATTTCTTATAAAACTAAACATTCTCTTACCAGAGGATCCAGAAATTGTGCTTCTAGGTATTTCCCCAAAGAAGCTGAAAATTTATGACCACACAAAACCCTGCATATAGATGTTTGTAGCAGCCTTATTCATAATCGCCAAAACTTGGAAGCAACAAAGATGTTCTTCAGTAGGTGAAGGTGTAAAGAAACTGGTATATCCAGACAGTGGACTATTATTCAGAGAGCTAAAGAAATGAGCTACCAAGCCTTGAAAAGATATGGAGAAAACTTTAAGACATAATACTAAGCAAAAGAAGTACATCTGAAAAAGGCAATGTACTGTGTGATTCCAACTATATAACATTCTGGAAAAGGCAAAACTATGGAGACCTTAGAAAGATCAGTAGTTGCCAGGGGTTAGTGGAAAGGGTTAAATAGTTGGAACACAGGGACTTTTCCAATAGTGAACCTACTTTATATGATACTATAATGGTGAATACATGTCATTACACAGTTGTCCAAGCTCATAGAATGCACAGAACCAAAATTAAAAATATAAACTATGGACATGGAGTGATTTTGTGCCAATATAGTTCATCAGTTGTAACAAATGTACCATTCTGGTGGGGGATATTGGTATTGGGTGAGAGTATGCATTTGTGTAGAGATAAGGGATAGATGAGAAATCTCTGTACCTTCTGCTCATTTTTTTTCTGTGACTGTAAAATTGTTCTAAAAAATAAAGTCTATATATTAAAAAGTAAATGCTAAGCATCACTAATCACCAGGGAAATGCAAATCAAAACCACAGTGAGATATCATCTTGTGCCTGATAAAATGACTGTCATTAGAAAGACAAGAGTTAACAGGCGTTGGTGAAGATGTGGAGAAAAGTGAACCCTTGTTCACTATACTGTTTTCCATAATGGTCCAGCCATTATGGAAAACAGTATAGACGTTCTTCAAAATATTAAAAATAGAACTGACAAATGAACCAGCAATTCCACTTCTAGAGATTTATCCTAAGAGCAAAATCACTATATTGAAGAGATGTTTACACTCTGATGTTGACTGCAGCATTATTCACAGTAGCCAAAATATGGAAAAGAAACAAAACAAAACAAATGTCATTGACAGATGAATGGATAAAAAATGAAATATATGTAATGGAATATTACTCAGCCATAAAAAGAAGGAACACTGCCATTTATAACAACACAGGTGGACCTTAAGGGCATTATGCTAAGTGAAATAATTCAGAGAGAGAAGAAAAAGTAGCATATGATCTCACTTATATGTGGAATCTAAAAAAAAGGAATTCATAAAAACAGAAAACAGATTGATGGCTGCCAGAGGTAGGAGGGGGGAAAACTGGCAAAGGTGGTCCTGGTTATTTTATAAACTTTCAGTTATAAAATAAATAAACTTTGAGGATGTAATTGTATATAATTTTATTTTCTTGTTTTTTACTAAAATACTTGTGGTATAGTTAGGGTAGTTGGAAGAAAGGAACTTAAAAGTAAAAGACAGGGAGTCAGTGATAGACACAAGGGCACATCTCAGTAAGACAAGTAAGACAACCTCCACCTTTCAGCTTTAATTTGGTGTCTCTGAGCCTGTGTCTGCCTTAATCAAAGGAGCAAGAAATCCCATCTAGGCCTTGCTTGTTCTCCCTAGTAGTTTCTTACAAGAAAGCAGAGTTTGAAAAGCTCATGACCTGGATCAATAGTCATAAACTCATTGAACACAACCATTCCATTGCACCAGGCTTGAAAACAACACACATGAGACACTGTCAGAATTTTTGTCTCTACTGATTTTCTTGACCAATTTTACATAAGATGATCTTTACCTTGATAACTACTAAGGAGACAAAAATAAAACAAAATTATGACTGTAGCCTAATAAACTATCACTAAGAAGTAGCCTGAACTAAGACGGTTTCCATAAAATCTGTAGTAGGAGGGTATAGTAGGAGTTTCCCATGTAAAATACTTGTCTATATTTTAAGATTTGGCTACTCTGTCTACTGGAATGTTAATTTTTCTCAATTCCCTGATCGGAACTGCATTCACCTTTTCTTCCTTATCTGTCATTTAGCTCATTTACTTTTTATCTGTAGCTTGGGTTGTTATTCTATAAACTACAGTTTTTGCTCAGGAAAGTGTGCTTTATAAGATACAATGAGTTTGAAGACCCAAAATTACTAGAATAATTAATTGAATGAGAAGTATTAAAAACTCAAATTGCAGTTTGCACAAAAAAATATGTTTTGTTCCTGATTACTTTTCTGCATGTATCAAACCACATCTGCTTAGAAATCTATTCATAAAAGCATGATGCATTTTGTTTTTATTCTCTCAAATTGGGAGCCAAAATGAAAACTTGCAGAAAACGTAAAACATGAATTGTTGAAAAAAATCAAGTTAGCAAAACTCTACATTACAACAAATACGTACATGTTCTCTATATGAGCAACATGTGGTTTGGACAGATGTTAGTATTAATAACAACAAGAGATTTGCATATTTTATAAACAAGTTTCATATGTACCATAATACCTAACACTCCATACATAAATTTCCACAGATGCATCCCTCTTGTTTATAATATGTGTAAAACTTTCTAATATGTACCCAAAACACTCCAGCAATAATGCTTATTATAGCAAAACACATGCATACCTATTCACAAGACCTAAAATGCAGAATTTATATGTATATATAAATATATACTGATTTAATATCAGTGGCAAATGAAATTCCACCACAGGATCCAAAAGGTAACACTTTCAAAATTACAGTTAAATAATATCTTTAAAATTAAGATATTGAAAACCATAGTGGCATGCTTTTATATTAAAAAAGAGCTGTAGTGATTAAAAACTCTTCTTTCTATCTGGTGTTGTGCTGGGGAGGCATGGATACAGATACTCAGTTATTCTTCCTTTTGTTTAGTTTTGGCCAGCAGCCAGTTAAGGCTGTAACTCCAGCCTGTGGAAATTGGTTGAGTAAATGGAGACAATGAACCAGGTGCAGAGGATGAAGATTTGGGAGGCTGAAATTATCGAGTTAGTGAGGTGTGATTCTATTGTTTCAGCATGGGCTTCCACTCCTACTGTGGGAGATGGTGTGCACATCAATCAAAATACTCTTCCAGTATATAGCCATGTTGGTTTGTATCTCAAATGCCTTTCTATGAATTAGGTTTATATGTAAGAAGAGCTATTTAAAGAAGTTTTGTGTTATTTTGGATTATATTTGTTTTTCTTTTCTCTTACCAAACCTGCTTGCCCACTGATGGATGGACTGGCTAAAATATTTTGGGGGCTTCTAATAAGAGGAAGATCAGGAAGACAGATGCATACATTTAATCTCAGGGTCACTTAAAAAAGTTCTGTCAGTGGAGTCTTATACTTTGACTACATCATTAGCTACTCTTCTTGTGCATGATTTAAAAATCATCTCAAGATGATCTGATTGATTGCGGATGACATGTATTTTGTTTCTAAATTTGTAGCATGCCTCAAAAATGGTAGAGTATATGACCCTGACAAGAAAACTGTTGGCATTAACGTGGTCTCAATACTCTGCAGAAACAGAGGATGTTATCTTTGGTTTATGATCTTCTTTTCTCAGTTTCTCAGATTGTATAAAATTTCTGACACTGATCAAGCAACTTCACATGTGTTATGTTTCCCTGGGAAATGGTGTGGCTTGGCATTCTTCCTTCCTTATGTGTAACACTAAGGCATACCAGGAAAATCTTACATTTTTCTATATAAACCAATGAAAGAAAAGCAAAAGGGCAAGTGACCTTGACATTCTTAATAAATTCAAGAAAAAAATATTCTGCAGGGGTATATTGACGTTATTAAATCATTGTTAAAGAACTTATAGCAATTATCAAATCTGACACATTCTATGAAAACTTCCATTTTGAAAACTTCCACAAAACTGCTATCATTTAAAGCAGGCTGAAATAGTTAAGCAATCCAGTGTGTGTCCTTACTGAAACAACAATTTATTCTATCTTGTTTAAGTTGAACATCAATTAAGTGTAGGGAATAGCTCACAGAATCTCAATGAAGCCTAGAGAATCAAGCTTAGAAAAGTCCATGAGACCAGAAAAAAATATTATATTACACTTCTATTTAGATGCAATATCTCTGTCTTTCGACAAGGTAATGCAAATCTTGAGTACAAGATTTCATCACTTAAGATCTTTGCCAGTGATGACTCTTATAATACAAATAATTGCCTGTCACACTCTGCAGCTTTCATCAGAATGGACAAGGAATGTTCTCATATTTCTCAGTATTAAATCATTATTTGTAATGGGTGATCCCATCTGCCAGAGATAAAGTTGCCTATGTATATTGTATATTTCAAATGCAAGGGTTTCCAGGAAATTGAGATTTGGTTGTGACCACAATCTTGCCAAAATACCTGGTGTGTATATTAAACTTCCCTAAAATACCACCAACTTACTTAATTCAACATTTCAACAAACCACTTTGTAACTTGTGAGACTGGGGATTTTAGTATTCTAACTAAAAACTTGAACTGGAATAGATTGTGAATCTGTGAATATACACATCTTATATCTAAATTTTAAAATTTAATAAAATTAAGGGGGAAAGAGAAGAGGAAAAAGGTAGACAGCATTCTGCAATGCTAAATATGGTAAGCAGGAACTCCTCTGTTTTTCTCAAAGCCCAATGACTGATGTATTCTGTAGGCCCAAAATATATATACATTAAGCCCTCAAAATCTTGTGAAGTCCAGGATGTTACATGAAAATCAAGATCTGTACCTGCATTATTTTTCTATCCTGCCAACCTTCTCCCCTCTGCACTTCTGGGATTTATTACCAATCTTCAAGCAGCAGACTCCTGAACTCCAGCTCTAGAGTCAATTCAAGCCTTCCTCTTTCCCTTTTCCAACCCCACAATAAGGATCCTGTAAAGCCCTGACTAAACAATATATTACTAATATCCTTTGGAAAAGAGCATGCTGAATTCCTGAAACTATGGTGGGGGTGGAGTGAACAGGAAATTTAACTTTTCATTCTTTTGAGATTCCTGTATTGAGAAACCTGAAAAGAAATTAATATCTCAAAAGGGTACGCGATCAAAATCATATGATCCGGGCTTCCCTGGTGGTGCAGCGGTTAAGAATCTGTCTGCCAATGCAGGAGACATGGGTTCAAGCCCTGGTCCAGGAAGATCCCACATGCTGTGGAGCAACTAAGCCCGTGAGCCACAGCTACTGAGCCCACGTGCCACAACTACTAAAGCCCACACGCCTGGAGCCCGTGCTCCGCAACAAGAGAAGCCACCACAATGAGAAGCCCGCACATCACAATGAAGAGTAGCCCCCACTCACCACAACTCGAGAAAGCCTGTGCACAGCAATGAAGACCCAACGCAGCCAAAAATAAGTAAATTAAATAAATTTTTTAAAAAAAGCATATAATCCACCAGTGTCTAGTATTATTAATAATATTTTACTTTTCAATAAAATATTAATTATTGACTATATTCCTGGCATATTAATTTAGGTTATTAAAATTATGACATACTTCTTGATTTTTGTTGCTGTCCTGCAAATATTTCCTTCTTATTTATTCCTTCAAAATCAAAGCGTGACCTCCTTCAACATAAGATCGACTTTACATAGAGTATAACCTTTATCAGTACAGTCAAGATATTAAGAGATAGTAGAGGAAGTATTTGTAATCATTTGTTTTCTCAGAATGCAACTTCTCATCATAGAAAACAGGAATAATAATAATGTTTTCACTGAAGTTTGGTACTAGAGCTAAGAATATTTCTCATCTCTCCAGTGTTATTGAGATAATAAAATATATTCTACAATGGTGTCAAATAACTGAATACTGTAATTGTGTTTAAACAATATTAGATTGGAAGTCAGTTGTCTTTAAAATATAAAATTATTTTCCTGAAAATCTTTTCTGTTTTTTTTAACTAAAACATTTCCAGTGGCAAAGTGTCAATTTTATCATGAACAACATGACATTGTACATCATTAAAATATGTTCTTAAATTAACTTTTATTATCATGTAATTTTATTTTTATAAGTTCAATAAAGGTAGAAAAATATAGTTAGAGTATTAGAAGTACATTGACAATGTTTTACAATTGTCATATTTATGATAGCAACCTATAGAACCTGCTCATCATCTGAACACTATAAAAATCCATAGGAGAAACTTCATCTTAATAAAAATCCCATTGATTAATACCTGGAAAGTAACATTTCTTTCAACAGAATTAAGAGAAAAATGAAAAAAAAATGTTTGCATTCTCCTTAGTAAAATGCATACACACACACACACACACACACACACACACACACACACTGCAATAGCAACAGCAATATTAAATATCAATAATTCAAGGGTAAAGGACAAAGTTGAGATGTTATGACAGTCTTTTGGCTGGATTAATTTTTCCCTATCACCAGTACTGTGTTCAACAGAATAATTTTCAGTACAAAAATAAATAGATTTGGATTTACAGAAAAGCGGACAAATTTATCCAAGGGCGTATTTCAGCTTGATAGCATCTTTATATTCAAGAGCATCGTTTGGAAACTCTAGAATCTATTACATTTTTATTTTGTCACATTGTTTAAATACACTGCAGTGTCTTAAATCCTAGAGAAAAATAAAATCCCCAGATGTAAGAGACTATTAAGTATATGAGGAAAAAATCTCAATAACAGCATACCTGGGCAAAGCTTATAGTTCCAGATTCCGTAATTGAATTGTCAATTTGCTAGAATGTCCTCATTTGATTAAAACTGGAACTACTGACCAAATTGTGTATACATTTCATAGAGACAAGCTATGATAAATGAAAGTTTCAACAACTAGACTACATTGGAAAACAAACAAAAGGAAAATGTTTTTCTCTCTTTGTTAACTAAGAGATCATTGTCTTTTCACCAAGCTGTATTTTAAGGTAAATGTCATTGCATTATATCCAAACTGGGCTAGATTCAGTGTAGCGATGAGGGAGTGTTTGTTACTGAAACCTGAATGAGGCATCTATAAAGTTGCATACACCAGTACAGTGTAGAAAAATTCCCAAACTGACCATGATAATAGGCAGGCTTCAGTTGCATTCTGGAACTTCAAGTCTAGTATTAGCCAGAATGGGAAGAGCTATACAGAGCAGCAATTACGATGTACATTTAAGAAAGCCTGGAGATAATGAATTGCATGAAGAAAACAATGGGCTTGTGTGTGTGAGCAAATTGGTGGTGGCCAATGTGGGAAGGATTGGGATAGGGGTTTTTCTCTCTCTGCATCAGTCTGGGTAGACACAGGGCTTAAATATAACCTGGGTAAGAAATTTCAGACTAGTCCAGAGTAGGCTTCTTTTATTATATGGCCATAGTCTATCCAGCAGTGGATAATGCGACTGGAAACTTAAGGGTGAGAACTTAATGGTTTGGAATATAATAAAAAACAAAGAGTTGAGTATGTAACAAATGACCTGTGGCCTTTACCCACAAGGGCAGCTACTGTGTTTGTGTCATAGGGAGGGAAAAGCGTAGTCCCAAATGAGTTCTATGCTAAGTTTCACATACACTTAATGTAAAACAACAAACAAATTTGTAACAGATAAAACGGTAATGGAGCAAATAGAACTAAATCTTAAAATAAATATACTAAATTGGTAAAGTAGGTAAAGGGAATATATTGCAAACGTTAAAAAAAGAGATGATTATGAAAAAGAACACACTGGTGACATTGGTTTTGAAAGAATGTAAAGATGTACTTTACATTTAAAAGTATATAAAGATCTCGGAAGAATAAAGGCAACCAAAGGGTTAAAGGAATGATTGCCTCTTTAAAGGAATGAAGGAGAATGAGTTTTAAATCAAATGAGGCTCTCAAGCATTGATTTGCATTTATTTCTGTTTTGAGAGCCTAACACTAAAGAATCTCAAAAAGAAAATACGCACTAACATTCTTTCCTGGTAGTAATATATATGTTTAAACTATTTTATCAAACAAAAAATGGGTGGAATTAAAGTTTGTTGTTTTATCTATATGTTGTCTTATCAGTTGTTTTGAATGGCATAGAAGTTTTACCTCTTCACCAGTGTACAGTTACCAGAGAAAATATCCAAAGATCACCTTTGCTTCCAGTTTGCTTTCAAACTGGAGAACATTGTACAACATGTGCAGTTAAGGTGATATTCCAGGTTCTTTCTTAATTGAACCTGTCCCTCATCTATTAAGCTGTTAATCTATGAACTGACTTAGAAATAGAACTAGTTAAAGGATTGTCACTTTCCATTGCAGAGGCTACCACCAGATATCTGCTTACTAGATCTCAATTTTAAAAATTTATTTGATACCACATTTGATCAATTTTGAGCAAGTTGATCAATACTCTGGCTATCTTCCTATCTTGCCTCAAGGATACTAAACTCTGTTAGCCATCACTATACATCCTTGTGGAACAAAGCACCATAATATTCATTCAGGTCCTGCCTCTAATTCACAAGTGATGTTATTGGGCTTCTGCCAGTCCAGAATCCCTGAGTGCCCAATACCATGTACTCATAACCTACCAATAACTCTAGTCTACATAGGCAATACCTCCAGCTTCTCAAAGATGTCAATAAGCACCATCCTTTTCCTTCATCCCCCAAGACTAGCATATTTCTTTTTCCTGTATGAAAATCATGTCCCCTAGCCTTTCCTGTACATAGCTGCATTAGAGGAAATACATTCTCATAGTGGGTTTTCAAAATATACAAAATAATCCCATTCTAAAGTCTTTGCTTAATCTGGGTGTCCATGCCAAGGAAGTTTTGGCATCTATGCCTCATTTACCATAGCTCTCTTTATATCAAACTTTGAGAAACCATCCCAGAAAAATATTACTACTGTCTACAGGTATCCTTGAAAATTTTTATATCTGGAGAAGTGATTTAGTGCCATGTTGATCTCAGGTGGCCTCGGCCTGGAGCGACTTGAATCAGGATTTCGGTTACCAGCCAGAGATTGAGGTCAGGCCGTGGCAGTGAGAGCACTGAATCCTAACCACTAGACCACCGGGGACCAGTGGCCAGTGACAAGGCCCTGGTCCATCGGCTTTGAAGAAATGAATTTCCACTTAGAGATGGAAAGTAGTGAAGTAGGTAAAGAGTTTATTAGGAGGAAAAAGAGTATGTGTGGGTAGACACATGGGTGGGCTCAGAGAGAGAGTCGCACCCTTGTGGTAGTTTGAATCACTTTTATGGGGCATTTCTTCTGGGTGTCCTTTGGCCAATCATCTTGTTTTACCTGAATCAGTATTTGGTATATCTCAGAGTCTTCCCAGAGTCATCTCTTAGCCAAGAGAGATTCTAGTGAAGAGGCCTATGGGTAGGTTGACAGCACTTACTACGAGGTGACACACCCTCCCTTTTGACCTTCGAGGAGTCTTTCTGCACATGCATTGTTGAGAAGGTCTCCTTGACTTCGAGAATGAGAAATATGTGCTCTCTATCTTTTATCTGGGCAGGTCTCAGCTCTTCTTTCTCCAGCTATTTTGGAGTATCTGTCCACAGGGGAGAATCTCCAGCTGTTCACCCTGGGACCCATCTACCTCCTGACTCAATGTCATTATGTTTTGTTAACCATTCTTATATCTTCTCTATTCTCATGATAACCCAACAATGTCACTAGCTACTCCAAATGTAGTTATCTACCTACCTAGTAGATAGGTGTTAGTCCTTGCTAATACCTACCTATTAGCCCACTACATTAGCTAACTCATGTAATTCTTTCAGTACATAGGTTATTTCTTGTCAGAGCAAGGGCTATACTTTATAAAGACTACTACAAAATATGTTTAAAGAGGGACAAAAAAAAGTATATTTTACAAGCATGAAAACATGACCAAACACGCCCTTCTCCTCATAGCTCTTTCTCCAATAATAATCCCAGCCCTGCACTATTCCTCGAGCATTCAAGATAAAAAAACAAAAACAAAAGCAAAAATACTTAATCTTCAAATTGTCTCTGACTTCTTATAGTATTCAATCCAGAACAGCCTATGCTTCTTTGAACCTCTCACAAAATCTCCTAATAGGTATCCAAAATTCTATAGTAATATGGTATTAATCAGTGTTCTCCAGAGAAATTGAAGCAATGAGATAGATAGATTAGATAAAGATATAGATACATATATACCAGGAGATTTGTTATAGCATTTGTCTCACATAATTATGTATCCTGAGAAGTCCCACAGTCTGCTGTCTGCAGACCAGAGAACCAGGAAAGCCAGTGGTGGAATTCAGTTCAAGTCCACATGCCCGAGAATGGGGGGATTGATGATGTAAATACCATCTGGGTCAGAGGATCTGGGAACCAAAAGCACCAATGTCTGAGTGCAGGAGGACATGGATATCCCAGTTCAAATAAAGAGAGTACATTCACCCTTCCTCCACCTTTCTGTTCTATTAAGGCTCTCAATTGATTGCATGATGCCCATGCTCACTGGGGAGAGTGATCTTTCCTCAGCCTACCAATTCAAAAGCTAAGCTGCCCTCACAAACAGCCCTACAAATGATGTTTTACCAACTATCTGGGCATCTCTTAACCTAGTCAATCTGATATACAGAATTAACCATTATACCCTCCTAACAACTCTTATTGGTAAGGTACCACATATTTCATTGTTTCCTGTCTCCTTTGCTACCAGAGCTTAATAAACCTAACTTTGACCATAAATGTGCTTCCTACAGTCTTTGCCTGGTGAGCACCAACTGAAGAAAAGTCACACTTCTGAATTACATATGATTGGATACCAAGTTGGTTCCCATGAGAACCTCAAAAATACAGCTCCAGGGCAGGAAGCATCAAGAACATAAGGTAAGGTGCTATCACATGTTTTTGTATGAAGCTTCCCAGAGCCCATTCTAGCATTTACCAGAGATGGGGGTCAGATGGATTTGCTGTAAGGTATATGCTGTCTCAGATATAATAAGTATCTGGACAAAACAGGGAAATTCTTTATTTGTAGTACAATGTGAAATGAGCTTTTTAAGTCTATTGGCATTTACATATGTAAATCACACTATAGAAAGCAATATCAAGATAATAATATAATTCTAATGATCATTGTATATGGTGTATGATCAAACTATACACCAAGAAAACTATATCAAATGATGAGGATTAGTTAAAAGGATTGCACAGTGAACATTTCAAAATTATGACTATGAAATTGTAAATATCTCATGGACAGGTTAAATACACACCCATTTTCAAATTAGACATGTGCTTGTAAGTTTGGGTAAATATACATCTGGAACAGACTAATTTCTTCTCTGAAATCATCTCTACATACTGGAAAAAAATGGAATTTGAACTGTAAAAAATGGTCTATAATTCACTACAATAGCCAGTAGTTGAGCACTGAAGTAACCATTTAGAGCTTTATAGATGATAGTAAATAACTGGAATTGCTCTTCAATGAGATTGTTGTTAAAATAAACTGTTAAGATTTGTGTAGTCCTGTTGTCCTGTGAGCTCAAGATACTTCACATTTTCCTTCCATATGTTTCCCTTGAGATTTGTGCTGATATTTAAACAAAATAGCTGTCCAGAGATATTTTTCATTTCTGGAAGAGCAACAACAACAACTACAATGCTTTTTCATCCAGGCTTCTTACTCCTAGGTGGCCATTTACAGAAGTCTCCTCCTATGACAATATGAGCAGAATTGTTTCCTTTTCTTATTTCAATAAATATGTTTTCCACTTTAATTTTAGTTTTTATCTTCTATAAAATGTTGGAAGACCAGGCATAGCATTTTAAGTGTGCACTGTTATTTATTACTATAATATACTTTTATTAATCCAGAAAAAAACATATTTTCTTCGGTTTAAACCATAAACTTGAAATTAAAATCAGATGTAAAAATCTCTGATTTAAATCAGATGTTTTACTGTCTTTATTCATTCATTCATGTATTCCTTTATTCACTCAGTAAATATTTATTGAATATTTCTGTACCAGGCACCATGTCAGGTACTTGAAAACAGTCATAAACATGATACACTCAACCCCTGTTCTCATGAGGTTTATAATTTAATACCATTATGCTTAAGAATCTCACAGTAAATATGAAAAAGGTTTTCAGTATTGGGGATGACCTTTAGAAGATATTGAAAAGCAATTTCAATATTGTCTGTGAGCATATAAGTATTTTCTTACGCAGATTTGGAGAGGAAGGCTTTCTCATCAAGCAAAGCAGTTATTCTCCTTAGATGATGACAGTAATTTTGTAACAAATATTCCAAAACGATGTTTCCCTACCATTAGCACTTTGGTTTTTCACTTGGCAAACACTGAAAAGCAATGAGTACATACAGTTGAAAGGCAACTGAAAATAACATGGGTGTTTCTACAAATCTTAGCCACTTAATAGTTCATCAAGCTCAGAACATCTTTATTTTAGCATTAGCATCACTGTCTGCTGTGAGGAAACTCTGCGAGCTGTACTTGGTGGAAGATGCAAAATCAGCTGACAGAAAAAAACACCCTCAATATGGTTAATTCCAAGAGCTACAAATGAGAGGCTACTTTTTCCTTTCTTACATTTATGCAAATCCTGATTTGTTAATAAGTACAGACAATAAATAAGGCATTTTCTCATGCATAACTATTTTGAAGTAAAAATTTCCAGCCATCGATTAGTAAACTGTTCTGTGAAAGAAGACTCTAGTTTAAAAGAAGCAAAGGGAAAAATACACGAAATGTGGAAGCCTATTCACAGGGAAAATTAATTATGAGATTATTTACAGAGTGAAATGTAAGTAAACTACCTTAAATCTATCAATAAATCAAGTTCCAAATTTGGATGGTTTAAAACCATACTCTTCATGTCTTGTTTGGATAATATTAAATTTTTTGTGAAAATTTACTTCCTGTTGTTTTTAAACATAAGTGAAATAACAAACCTAAAAGCTGTCTTTTTTTTTTTTTACTATATTTCTCTGAAAATTAATGCTTTGGAGATGATAACTCACTCAATAACTATTTTTCAACTAGTTGTCTGTATGGATATATTCTGTGTATATGCAGACATCATTAAAGTAATTTTGCAGTGATAATTTTATTACAAATGTGATAATGATATATACAGAAAAATGAAAGCACATGAGATCTCAAATTTATGTTATAGTATTTCACTTATCAATCTTTTCCTCCATTCTTTAATAATTGCCAAATAGCCTTATATTTTCTTTTGAAAATACTGAGTAGTAATACATATTTAACACTATCAAAGGCATGTATGTATTATCAGTTATTGCCAGGAATAATGAGTGTTGGAAAGTTTTGACTGCAAAGCAGCATGAGAACAACTGTTGAGTGGTGGTACTGTTCTATATCCTGACTGTGGTGGTGATTATATGATTCCATGCATTTCTCTAAACTCTCAACACTGTACACCGTGGAAAAGCAAGTTTTGCTATATGTAAAATTTTTTTAAATGATTAAAATAGATTTAAATGGGTCTATTCTGTAGGCTTTTCATGTACTATGCAAGGATTTTCACATGATAAAATTCCATTTTCCACAGTCTACTATTTACATTTTATCAAGTTTATATTTTTCGTTATCGTAAATTAATGAACATATAATCTTTACAAAAATTGTTTGAAGAGTTTTATTTCAAATTATGCTTAACTTGTAAATTTTTTAAAATTAAGATTTTAACATATTTTTATTACTGAAGTTTTCTGAGAAAAGTGGTAACATTTTTGAAGCAATCTTCAATAGAAGAATTAAGTTGATTTTCATATTTCTGGTAACTTAATCAGTCTTCTGTTTGTTAGTACAGAAGTACAATTCTGTAAATTAGAACAGAACTTTCCAGTATTTTGTATAGCATATTACTTACACCCACTAATTTAGGTAAGAAAAAAAACTCCATAATGGTTTCCTCATTTTAATAGCATTGTAAGTCATATTCCAAGTTTTAACTTTCATATTTTTATTGGAACTTTATTCAATATTACTCATTGTGTGATTTGCCAGTCATCTGCTTGATCATAAGGAGGTTGAAAGATGAGTAAGAGATTGTCTTTGCTGTTAAACAATTTAGAAGTAGAGGAGGAGATTATGGGAAATGTAAAATAGGACTGAAAGGGCTTCCCTGGTGGCACAGTGGTTGAGAGTCCACCTGCCGATGCAGGGAACACGGGTTCGTGCCCCGGTCTGGGAAGATCCCACATGCCACAGGGGAATTCCCTGGTGGCCCAGTGGTTAAGACTCTAAGCTCTCACTGTCAAGGCCCGGGTTCAATCCCTGGTCAGGGAGCTAAACTCCCACAAGCTGCGTGGCCAAAAAAAAAAATAAAGCCCACTATCATTACATTATTAATTATGTTAAATATAATATTAAATTAAATGTGAAACTAAAAGCTATCATATATGTGTGAAATTAAATTTGCCACTACACCTATTCAAGGGAACTTTTTCTTCCTCCCCCAGCCCTTAAGAATAAAGAGACTTTCCTCAGGAATAGAAAGACGGTTGGCTGGTTTATCCCTCCTACTTTCACTGTTTCCAGAGTACAGCACTCTGAGACCCTGCCCTGTGAAGAAAGTCTCTAATATATTACAAATATATGTTGATATATTTGGAAGAGTGCTAATGTTTAATTTCTCACCCCATTTCCCCCCAAAAGCAGTCAAACTGAAATCTTTATTTTCTTTTGTGATGAGCAACTTTGAGTCCTATTCAAGAAATCTTCATCTACTCCATGGTCACAAAGATTTCCTCCTACATTTTCTTAATGAAGCTTTGGAATTGAAAAGCTTTTATTTTCTCAGTTAGCTTTATGATTTAAAATTTATTGCAAGTTTCTTGGCATAAAGATACAAGTTTTTGTTGTTGCTGTTTGTTTTTATATAGAAATCTAATTGATCTGGCACAATTTATTTCTAAAAAGAAACAAAATGAAACTAAGATACCCTAAATATTCTTTCCTTATGGAATTGCTATGATGAGTATTTTGTATATCAAGTTTGCACATGTATCTTCTATTTATTCACTATTATGTTTCAGTAGTATATATGCCTATCACTGTTTCTATAACACTGTCACAATATCACTTGTAGTAAATTTTGAAAATATTGATGTAATATTCCTAAATTTGTTCTTTCCTTCCAGATTCTCTTGATTAATCTAGGATCTTAACATTTTTATATGAACTTCAGGGATATATTTTTAATTTCTACAAAAATACCATCGAGATTATTTTAGGATTATATTAAATATATAAAACAATATTCAGGGAACTGACATCTCAAGAATATTTAGTCTTTTTGTTCATAAACATGGTATAGCTCTCCATTTATCTAGGTAATCTTTAATTCTTCTATCTGTATTTTCAATGTAGAGTTATTATATATTTTACTTAGATTTCATTTTTAGTTATGTATTATTTGGGATGTTAGTATAAGTGGTATTTTATAAACCCCATTTCTAGTTTTAACTTGTTGCATATATTTATAGGTTCAATTGATATTTATATATTGACCTCTATCCAGTGACCTTGCTAAATACACTTATTAATTCTAGTTTTATACATACACAAATATGTAATCTGTGGATAAAGATTATTTTACTTCTTTCACTGAATCTTTTCATTGGAGTTGGGAGAGTGGTCCTATCTTATCATACTGCATAGGACCAACCATTAGTACAATGCTTATTACCAATGGTAAGAGTAGACATTCTTGTCATGTTTCCAAATCCCAATATTCTTTTAATTTAGTGAATTACACTGATTTGTTTTCTAATGTTAAACTAACCTTACCTTCCTGAAGTAAGCCCACTGTGGTCATGATATACTAACATTTTTATTGCAATGCTATCTTCTTCCTAATACATTGCTTAGCCTTAGTGTATATGTTTATGAGAATGCCTATCGTATCTTTGTGCTTATAACTTTTTTTGAAAGTTTCAAAGGCCTGAGATAAAACATATACAAAACTTATATCTTTTTTTTTGTTGTTGTTGTATTGGCTAGAACTTGGAGGGGGAAAAATGAAATCATGAGGGTAATTAATCACCAACTTCAGATGATATGTGAAAGTACTTAGGCCTCTTTGGCAGTATGTTAAGAAACTCTCATCTCTTATAGCGAGTGAGCAGAAAAATGTAATACTTCATCATAAAGGTGGCCAAGCTTCCAAAAAAGTTTAAATTTTAAATATAAGCAAATCTGATATACCTAGGCTGGGACCCTTTGGGGGAAGGAGTGTGACACTGGGACTGGGAATTGGGACATGTGGATACATACACTGGAATTCATTGAAATTTCACTTACTCATGAACCCTGTGAATTAACTTCTTCCTCTTAAAAATCAGCACTCTCCCCTTCCCTGATAATAGAGAGGCCTCTGACTTGCAAGACAACATGCCTACACTAGGAACTTCACCCAAGTACACACTGGAAACCAAAGCAACACAAGGGTCAAGTCATAAGTCAAACTAGCTACTGATATGCTGGGTATATCTGAAAGTCATTGCAGGATCTAGAAAATACTGGCAAAGAGGATTTGGAAGAATATGCATGGTACCTGGTTTTGCATGTGCTGAATTAAGTGTGTACTGTGAAACTTAAAGTTGAACAAAAAAGGTTTAGCAATATGGAAAGACTCTTCCTTCTGTAAGATTTAACAGCTTGACAAGGACTCTGGTAGAACTTGTTAACATCTTGCTAAGATGGTTCTTGGAAATTTGGAAAAAGCAATTGGATACATGAGTGAAGTAAAAATGCAAGAAAAATGAAATGTACTGCTTGAGAGAGGTGTCACCATCCATGAAACAGTGATGGTCACCCTCTGGTGACCAGGGCTGTTGGTAGAGAACACTGTTACAAAACTGGGCTCCTAGTAGCAATGGAGATAATAGGATCCTAAAGTAATAAAGGTCAGGTGGTGGCAATGAGCCCAAATTACATAATTTTTGTAGTAAGCAGAAAATTTGGATTTGCAGCCAAGGGGCCCTAACCTGTAGAGAGATAAGAAGATGGTTAATAGAACATGATGTACCCAGATGCAAGATTAATGGATAGCCAATAAAGACTATCTAAAATGACCATATATCAAGGAGGAATTGTAAGTATGCTGAGAAAAGCTGTCCTAATACAAGTCATAATCTCTTGTCCAGTTCCCAGACTTGATCCAGTTATCAGACCTAGAATCCATTGACTGAAGTATAAGCCTGCTCTAAGAGGATGAACCCTGAATTTCCCACAAATATGTATACCTGAATGATTTACCCAATCCTCAAAGGAATCTATAGCCATTAATTAAGGTAACAAAATGCAGGAGAAAGGACAATGTCAAGATAATTTAAGGACACAGGATCTAAGTTATTGATATCACGGTACTTGATAAATAATTAAATAGTATTAAACATTGTTTCCATAAAGAATTCATGATGTTCTACATACCAAAATATTCAGCATTTTTGTATATTTTAGATAATATCATAAGAATAAAATGTAACAGTTATATATACATTACATACAATGTATATATAACATACAAAGATATACACATATATTTAAGAAGAAAAGATTAACTTTATTTGAAAATTTATGTTATAATCCCTACATATGAGGAATTCAACATGAAATTACTGCAATTTATAAAAGATTTGATAAATCACATATATAATTAAAATGAAATTAGAAAAATAAACATACTTAGGCATAAATATAGCAGAAAGTAACAGGGTTTAAGTGAAGAAAATTGTACTTTTTATTGAAAGATATAAAACTTTGTGAAATATAATAAAATAATATCTGAGTTAATGTGAAGACAATTTTATTCTGGAGATAAAGTCATAAAAGTGGTACTTCTTTCTAAATTAATTATTAATGTATTAAGATTCCAATCATACATTGAGTGATATATGATCTGCTTTTGTAACTAGTAAATTTACAGTTCATATGAAAAAAAATGGCTGAAAATTAAAGAAAATTTACAAAACCATTTACAAAAGAATAGTGATGAGTTCCTTTACTTCTCCTATATTAAAACATATTTAAAATACTATTTAAGAAAACAAAAATATGCAAAAGATTAAAACAAGATTAAAAGATGCATTTGACAATTAATATTAATAAAGTTGAAAATTTAATGACTAAATTTCTCAGAAAGTTTCTAATGCCAAAATTTACTTGAGGAGGGTTAGAAAACATTGACAGAAAACTCACTCAGAGATAAACACTTAAAAAATTACATCCAGATTATTTTATACCAGCAGGTTTTTTTTGTTTGATAGGTAAGAAATGGTTTTATTTTGAGAAATACACATTCCATAGATGGTGATCTGCTTCAAATATATCAGAAATTTAACAAACATTTTTATGCAATATAATCTTTATGTTATTTCTGCTATTGTAGAACAAAAATCAGAAAAAAATCCATCCAAAAAATATTGTTTGAACCTTAATTCCAAAAGTCATTAAACAAGTTAATGATAAATACCATATTCAATTATATCAATATTTGAAAAATATAAAATTGATGAATAAATTTGACACAAATTACCAGAAAACTTTTGCAAAATTTTACATGAGAATTTTTAAATACTTTTTCACATTTTAACATTATGTAGGAGGCAGGAGAGAGCAAGGACAAGCAACCACAGGGAGAAGTGTCCATGGAGTTCTGTGTGCCACCATAGAATGACAGCAGTGGTGGTATCATCATAGTGGGCCTGTAACAGATCTTCATGTTTTCCAGAGACCAAACACCGTGGGAAGAGCACCTAAATGTTTTTCTGACCCCCACCCCTTTCCTTAAGAAGGATAGAGAACTCAGTGGAGTGAGGGACCATGGGCCTGTAGCCATTGGGATGAGGAGATGGCAGTGTCCATGCGGAACTTGGAGATCTATAGTGACACTGAGGACAAGATTTCACTCCTCAGTGAATGTTTTGTTTTCAGTAAGCTCACAGCCACTTAAACTCATTAAAGTTCCCTCTAGAAAATTGGGTATTTACTATGTTATGAATGCTTGTTTCTTCTCAAGTCCACATGCTGGAATCCTAATGTCCAATGTAATGGTGTTAGGTGGTGATTAAGTCATGAAGATGGAGCCTTCATGAATGGATTAGTTATCTTATAAAAGAGACCACATAGAGCACCCTAACCCTTTCCACCATTTGAGGCCACATCAAGAAGTCTACAACCAGGAAGAGGGCTCTCCCAGGATGCAACCATGCAAACACCCTAACCTCAGACTGCCAGCTTCCAAACCTGTAAGAAATACATTTCTTCTGTTTTTAAACCACCAAGTCTGTGGTATTTTGTCATTGTAGCCCAAATGGGCTAGGACAGCATTCAAAGCAAATATTAATTTCAGTGTGTGAAAATAAAGTTTCATGTTGGCACATTTGATTTGTTATTTTTACAATTATATAATTTATAAAGCTAACAAAACTAGAAATAAATAAATCAATACATTGCTTCTTACAGCTTATTTTCTAATTAGTACCCTTTTGTAGTGTTCACAAGGTCCTGTACTGTCTACAATATAATGTTTATTTATTCATTTATCTTAAATGCTTGTTCAGAAGTCCACTTTTATTTAACAAAAACCTTGTCACACTTAGTAGGAAGGATTATATCCATTTATCAAAAGTTTCCAAAGCTATGTAAATAAGATAATGCTTTTTTTACAAATAATGTTCATTATCACACACTAGAAAATTAAATACTATTAATGATAATGGAAGACACCACAAACTAATGATAAAACATGTTCCACAAATAAAATTCAATATCATTTGTAAATTGTAGTTTTGGTCACAAAATTTTTTTTCTATTTCAGAAAATTTTTGGCAAGCTGTTTTATTTACAATGACAACTTTTAAAAGAATAAATTCACTGAGAGTGTATAGGACAAGATTTTCAGTTTTTAAGATGTTGGAAATATATATATATATATATACTTTTTTTTAAAACTAAGCTACATATGATAGTGATATGTATTTAGAAGCACATATTTATGTGTGTAGAGAAAGGACTATGTATTGTCAGTTCACTATTACTCTTCCTTTTGATGATCCTGTTAAATTAACAGTATACTTGAATGTTAGAACACACAGAATCTTATCTCTTAGTATAAAAGCTAGCCCTCTCTTTTCAAACCTCACACTCCAGAACTAAGAGGTATGTGCAAATTAATAACATGTATCTATTTTATACTATATTCCAGACACTAATGCTTCTTACATGTTGGTGGGAGAACTTTCTACATACAAAAGCAGTGCTATATTTGACCAGCCAGATATGGCTTAAAATATGTCCATATAGATAAAACCTTTATTTTTTTCACTTGACTCAAAAGTATTTCTATTTCTATTATTTATTTATAAACCATATTCATTTTCATTGAATAAAGAAAACAGTAAACAAAACTGCATACCAATAAAACAGAGTCACTTTGAATATTTTGATTAGTACCTTTCCAGATATAGGCTAAAACGGGTTCAGTACAGAGAATTAGATGTGTATGTTTGTATTCCAAAATGTAATCATTGTATGTATGTATGTATTCATATATGTGTACTATAGTATGTGCATGTATATCACAAATATCCCAGACTATAATCATAGTATATATTCTGCTTTATTGAATAACTTTTCCTAATGTTATTTAATAATATTTTTTAAATTATTCCATTTCCATACCTACATACCTGCATCATTATAATCATCAGCAGCACCATCATGCAGATTATGAATTTATAATGTTATACATAATTCATGAGAAATATCAAACGTTAAATGTATATTTCATTCAACAAAATGTACCTCAAAAACTTTTCTAGCAAATGGCCATAGCAGGGAAAAATACAGAAAATATATGTTGGCATGGTCCTCACATATTTGTTTTCAATTATTTTCTTGCAAAATAATATGAGAAGTACCATTATTTGCTCAAAGAAAACATTTAAAGGATCTTTCAATATATTACTAAATTGTACTCAAAAAAGTTTGAGCCAAATTAGAAACCCATTATGACATATGAAAGTAACCTATATTCCTATGTAATTACCATTGTTGAATACTGTCATTTAGAAATATCAATTTGTCAGGCATATCATTAATTTGAATAATTTAATTTGGGTAATTTAAACTAATACTTAGATTTAAAAAATTTAATATACCTGCTGAAATTTGGTATTTCTTCTGGAGGCAATATGGTATAATGGTTAAAATCCTGAGCAATGGTGCCAGACTGCACTGGTTTAAATCTCAGGTCAGCTACCTCCCAGCCATATGACCTGGGCCTAGTTACTTAGTTACCACATGCCTCATTTTCCCTATCTATAGGCAATAGGTTTTAAAAAAATGAGCATTACATATACAATACATATATATATATAATTCATATGTATATAATTACATATATAATTTTGAATAATAACTGGAATATAAGAATCATTATATAAATACAATGATTGTAGGCTCAAGTGCATGGCCCATATTCATTTGAGAATTAATCTTTTGATTTGCTGTTATAAGGATTCCTTATGAAAAAATACTATTGACTCTCTTTCAGCCATATACACTCTAACTTCCCTTTATCTCCCCAGTCTTTTACTTGGATGGTCCCAAATACAATGTGTTTTCACTTAAAATGTTATAAATTCAAGGTTTAATTCTCTAAATGAACTTATGCCATATTTCATCAACCTACAGATTTTCGTTTTAATAAACCTGTATGGTTAAAGTGAAGTTTTATTTGTGTTGATGAGTGTTTTTTCTGAATAAATAAAAAACTGGATTGTTTTCACCTGTATCTAGAGGGTCTGCATTTTCTTGGGAGGTCTAGAAATAAATTCATTGTGGTTAATAAAAACACAGACCTACCTTGCCTGTGTTTTCAGATAGGTGATCAATCGTAAGGAAATGCACAATAGTGGCATTACAGGAGATTCCCAGCTGATAACTTTCATTGTATTGCTTTCGTGTAAATAATGACAATACTTCAGAGGAGACTTGTTGCAGTTTCATAATCAATAAAGGGGAAAAAAGTCCCCTCTAGCTACTTGTCACTCCCAGCTCTGACAATTAGTTCCATTTCCTCATGAGAAAACACACGGCGAAGAGGAATTGCCCAAAGTTTCAAAATTTGGAAGGTAGAAAGGACAATCGGTAAGGGAAAAATTATAGCAGAGACTGACATTAAAAGTAATTCGACAAAGTCAGAATTGCCCTGAATCCCTCGGCTCTTTAATGATAGGCCCACATGCTCCATCTCCACATTGTCTCATCTCACTGCAAGCTTCTGCATTTAGAGACATTATCATAAAACTTTCTAAAAGACCTAGACCTAACCTAGTCCTCACCATCTGAATAAGAAATTGTGCCAGCTTTGTGTCCTCTTATTTCAGATCAGGCAGTGTAATTAAAAATGAGTCACACTTTGGGAACCACAGAAAGACACCTTTTCTTGAAGTGCAGGTATAGTGCTATTATTTCTGGTAGATTCCAGTGGTCTAATTCATTCAGATGTCCAATAATAACCCAGCAGGGACAGTGCCTGGGGTCCTATCATGAAGTTTCTGTCTCTCAAACCCCTTGCTTGTAATAAAAGAAACTACAGAAATTATTTTCCTGTGTCATTTTTAGTCCTTCAAGACAATGGAGGGGAAAAAAAATTTCTACCAGCAGTCTAAGTATAGTGTCATTGTTATCTATCTATTCTAATATTCTACCTCCTTGTCTAGTCCTAGACTATGCTCAATTTAGACAGGAAGGTCAGTATGAAAAAGCAAAAAAAGATAATATAATCAAAACTGTAGAAAAAGACAAAAAAATAAAGTCTTCCACAATCAGTGCCTTGAATAAACTTGCCTCAGCCCCATTTGCCCATATATACATATGTATATACTATATAATATAAAGTTAAATAATCAATACATAATTATAATACATTAGCAGTACATATTTTATCCTTTGCAACCACATTTCCCAAATGTCTACTACTGATTCTTCTTTGAAGGGACTCAACAAATAATAGTACCAAGACTAATAGGCACTCCTTAAAATATAACCTGGCTGACAAAACACAACTCCCAAATAAAAAGATTCTCAAGAACACAAAGAAAGCGAGTGTATTGATTCCTGCATTCAATTACTGTACTAGAAAGCATTCATTCCTTTGGAAGAACCTATTATCTTTCAAAATAATGCAAAGTCTCAGCAGGTGCCATCGTATTGGGCTGTGCAAACTGTATCTCCGCCAAACTCCAGTAATTATTTAGACCAGTCAGACTCTGTGTGCTTGACAGCAGAGTCAGCGTTCGTTACACCACTTCAAATTGTTTGTTGGATCTTATTGTTAAGATCGTGACATTCATTACTGGGGACTAAACCCTTCATTACACAGTTTGTCAAAGTCCTCAAGCAGTACAGTATTTGAAAAAGAACATGCAAAATTAGTTTCCTAGAGGGAGCTCTTAGAAGCGAAACAATTAAATAAATTAAAAAAAAAGAAAGAAAAAGATTTCCAAAATACATGTTACTTTGTCACCAAATAGTGACAGATCTTTCTTCACCCACATGTCAATCAGATCAGCAAAAGCACATGATATCTAAGAATACTCAATAAACTTCTCTTGAACAATACTATAGCTTTGAAAGTTCACTTTTTCAAAATACTATCTTTCCTACAATCAAGTAATACCTATTGCTTGAAGTGGTATTTTGGTTTTTTCACAACTGATACATGATTTGAGGAAATATCCAGTGATGTTGGAAAGAGATAGTAATTACCATATAAGTTTTCTGTAATAACTACTTTATTTCAGGGTGTCTTTTGATAAATAAAATTTTATCATAACCCCATTGAAGTTCTGAGAGTAGAAAAAAATCCACTAGATTTAATTACTGACTGTTTTCCTATATGTAAGAGGAATTCTGGAGATTACTTCCTATTTGTTAGTCATTCCACTATGCCCTCTAACCTAAAACTTGTCTAACACACTGCATAGGCCTTTGTTCATGCTTTTTTTAATAATAAATCCCAGTCTCTCTTCAATGGAGCATAAATCCAAAGAAACTTGGCAGTCTCTGAGAGACAGAACATTCAATGCACACAAAATGCATTCACAGCCAAGAAAACCAACCTACATTACAGACAATGGATTAGGAGTTTATCTTCCTCAGATGACCATTTACTCTTCTAATTATCCAGGGCCATTGAAAGACACTACAGACTGGCCACTTAGCTTGAAGTCTCCTCTCCCTGAATGGCTTTGCTGATTGTTCTGTTTACTCTCCCTTAATTAAAATTTATTCTCAAGTCACATGGTAAGCTGGATCCAATGAAGCTAAATGCCTTCTTCAGCTTTTCATTTTTTGTTAATATTTCCCAGATAATGTTTTTTCTTTGTATGGATGATCTTCATTATCTACCTGTATTTCTGAACTGTTGTTCTTGTGCGAGTGTTTTGCAGGAGGTCATATTTCAATTTCTGTAGTCATCTTGGCTTCTTTGCATCTATCTTCCAGGAATGTTTATGAAACAATCTATTCATAAATTTTATATCATTAGTTATTCCCAGATATGAAATAGAGAACATGAAAATCAAGTTACCTATAAAAGATAACAAATTTGAATCTATAAGGTCGCCTGCATGGGGCTGGGTTGTGTGATGTGAATTTTTGTGTCTGTGTGTGTGTGTTTTTATGTGCGTGTGTGTGTGTATGTGTGATTGCTTTATAAACAGGGGCCAATATCTTCATCTTTTTCTCTTTTTCCTAGTCATTTGAGAACTTGGGTTTCTCTATAACAGGTCTGTTTTCCCTGGCCTGGTGTCACTGATTTCTAAGATTTCATTTCAAACAATATAAAATAGGCCATCCGTGTCTGAGACTTGTCTTTCACAATTCAGCCATTTCTGTTTCACAAGTATGCAGTTTTAACAAATTGTCTTAACCCCCTGCAGTTTCCAATTATTACAGCTTACCTGATTTAAATCAAACTGTGGGCCTCAACCTGCCCTAGGGAGAGAGGGAGTATAGGATTCCTTCTCTGACATTCTGAGACCAGGGAAGTGTGGGTCCTAAGCCCAGTATAGCTTTAGAGAGGGAAGAAATCATCACAGCGGAAGAAAGTTGCTTCAGTCCCAGGAGGAAAATCCCTTGTAATCGAACCAGTATTCCAGTAGCAAGAAGTTTGCGGAAGAGTTACCCTGTTTTACATCCTGAGTGGACTGTAGACTAAGATGTCAGCAGTCATGACACAAAGCAGTTCTTAAGGCAGGAAATTAAAAACTGCTAACAGTAAACTCTCAATTGCTTGTCATTGAAAATCAACTCTTTGCAATAAGATACAAATGCATCTGAATGTTTTGGTATAATTTTTCCCATAAAAATGTATTTGTGGTAACCTGATATCAAAAAGCCGAATGCCTTTCTTGCCCACTAATGGACAAATAAAATATTTGCATTATTATACTTCAAATTTGGAGTGATACTAAACATCATATACAACAACACTCTCCTCCTATGTCCCTCTTCTAATCCTTGGATCCACAACAGTCCCAACACAAAATTGTCCAGCAGGAACATAAATACTTCCAATGATGAACATGTCTTTTGCTTGGTGACATATTAGTAACATCAAGTGGCCCATTATTTCAAGAGAAGAGTAAGATGAAGAAAATGTGCTTAGGAAACAATATTCCATTTGATTCATGGGGGTTATTTTATCAGTTTAAAAAAAGTCATGATGACTGTCTCTGAGCAATCAGCTTTTCATCATAAAAGGATGGTCACCATCCAGATTCAGTTAATACTCAGAATTCTTTTTGGTCTCTTCCCACCACTGCTCACTTTTCCTGACCTATCTCACTACCAGGACACTATCTGAGGATAGTCCTGTTTAGTGTCTGTACTGTTTTCTCACAGAGTTCCTATATTTTTTCATAAGATGCGTTAAGGTGAAGTTAGTGCCCAATTGTATTTTCCAGCAACAAATATAATTCCTTGTCTCATTCAATGTAATATGTAAGATCTCCCATGCTATGCCAACGAATTCCACTTTCTAAGTAACTCATTCACAGATAAATATATGGTAATGTCTTCACTGTTCTTTTCATAGATTATCATTTACAAGAAGGGAAAAAGAATAAAGTTCCTACTTAGTGATACAGTATAGATGCTGCACACTTTTACTGAAAACCAGCATGACAGAAATTATCCAAGAGAAATGACTCAACATGGTAAATAGTAAGAAAACATCTCCTACATAGAAAAGGATTCTCAGGAAAGTAGGGAAAATATTGAGAGGATTAAGAAAGGTATTGGCACTAACCGGTGTTACATTAAGAAGATAAAATTCTGATAGATGTCTTTCCAGCTGGAGGAACTAAAGGAAAGAGTCAGGGCAAAAACGAAAGATGAAAAGTCTAACAGAAAATTCTGAAAATAATTGAACTAGAGATCAGGAATCTGAAAATCTGTAAGTGCTGCCCAAATCCCTGGCTGATACCCAAACCAGGTAAAAACCAAGGAAGACAACATACATCCCAGTTAAGAATGAAAAAACAGTACTGAGATTTGAGCTGACACCTGCAAGTGAGTCCAACCAAGTTAATTATCTGCCAAAACCAGATAGAAAACAAACAATAACACTCTTCAGAAGAATAGAATTTAGAGTCTCCAGAAATTAACAATCACAATGTCTTTACTAAATGATAAAACATATTAGTGAACATAATAATAATAGTCTTACCGTCTGAGAGAAAAGACATTCAAGGAGACCGTTCTTTGGGTGACTCAGATGAGAAAATTATCGGATAAAGATTTTACTCTGCTATTTCATCGATACTCAGTGATATGAAGGGGAATATGCATATGGTGAATGAAAAGTATATCTGAGTTATTCAGCTGAGTGTAAGAACTAAGGAAACATTTTCAAACAGACCATCAAAGTAAGGAGACTGGGAATCCAATGTAGAAACTTGAGGGATTAAATAATGGGAAAAGATATGTATATGTATGTATGTATATATATATATATATATACACACACACATATATATAAGATATATAAATTTTATATATATATAGACACACACATATATATATATAGAGAGAGAGAGAGAAAGAGAGACACACACACACACACACACACATATATATATATATATATATATATATAAAATAAAAATAAGCTTTGGAGAAGAGAGAGTATATATTTCCCATAAAAAAACAACTTAAAATTGAGCTGCAAAACAACTTAAAATATCCCAGTGTTTAAATAAGATGTAAATGCAAAGAGGGAACCATAGCCAAGTGCCTAGAAAACAGTATGCTTCAGGGTGAAGTAAACTAAAAGAAGGATAGGGTACATTTATCTAATTTTTCCTTAGCTTTTGTGTCTTGGGTCTAGCTGACTGGGTGGGAGTGGGGGACTGTTTTATTATTAGTTGAGTGACTGACGTAAAGTATCATAAAAATAGGATAGCTATGTCAGGTATCATCTAAGACTTTAAATCCCTTGGTGTGCTGTGGTATTTCTTACACTGAGGAAATGGCTCATGCTGGAAGTGTTCCCTACTTGTTGGAGAAAAGAAAGAGAGGCACCATGATTGGCTCTCCAGAAACATAACGATTATTAAAATCAAAGTTAATTCATAAGTAAATCTCACACAGTAAGTGTCTAACAAAGCAAAACCACAAAAAAGGCCTTTCTCAGACTGACTTTTCAGAGTATAGATAAATTGTCTTAGCTTGTGTTTGCCTTAAAGCAGAGCCCAATACAAAAATTTCTGGTCATAAATTTTATAAGCCCACCACTTAGAGGGGTGGGATAGGGAGGGTGGGAGGGAGGGAGACGCAAGAAGGAAGAGATATGGGGATATATGTATATGATTCCCTTTGTTATAAAGCAGAAACTAACACACCATTGTAAAGCAATTATACTCCAATAAAGATGTTAAAATAAATAAATAAATTTTATAATCCATTTATTAGGGATATAATTACAGAAACAGGAGTAAGGCCAAAGGCAGTGAGGTAGGAACCACAGCGAGCAAACACAAATGTGTGTTATTGAGGTAGCCACCCCATGGTATCGAGCAAAAATAACTGCTCAATCTTGCAGTCCCATCTCTTAAATGAGCTTTACTGACTTTTCTATAAATAGGAAGTTGTTTAAATAAGATAATAATAATAAATTAATTTTTAAAATTTAATTAAAATTTTAATCTGGGATTAAATTCCCCAATATACAGTTTCTCCGGTTAATGCCCACAGGTCCTTTGGGAAGTATAGGGATATGATTATGATATATACTGGATGGTATTGTAGAGTCTTTCCCCAAGGTGAACTGGGCTATTCTATTCTTGAAACGATTAGCTCTGTATCTATGAACTGTCTTAAAACTAGAAAGTGGGTTAAAGACAATAGTTTTCTCTTGTGGAATTTCTTTTTCTTTTCTTTTAATTATTCAAGTTGAGCTACATCCTAATGTACTATTTTTCCATATGACCCTTAGGAATTGTATCATTTCTGAATAAAAAAGAAAAATGAGAAAAAAAGAACAGTATCAGAACAACAGTCAAAAAATATAACCTGTTGGGCTTCCCTGGTGGTGCAGTGGTTGAGAGTCCGCCTGCCGATGCAGGGGACATGGGTTCGTGCCCCGGTCTGGGAAGATTCCACATGCAGCAGAGCGGCTAGGCCCGTGAGCCATGGTCGCTGAGCCTGCACATCCGGAGCCTGTGCTCTGCAACAGGAGAGGCCACAACAGTGAGAGCCCTGCGTACCGCCAAAAAAAAAAAAAATATATATATATATATATATATATAACACTTGTTGACCTAAGTTCCAAAATTGAAAAGGCTGTCTAAAATGTCAACTATTTAGATGAAAATACTGATATTTGAGTTTTTCTTTAAAAAGGTAGAATATTAAAAATCCTATAAATATTCAGACTCATAAGAGCAACATGTTACTTAAAGATAAATGTGTGCATGCCTTGATCTCTTAAACAGGATATCTGAAGACAATGTAAACTATACAGAAATTGGAGGGTGAAAGCAGGAATCACCACCACATATGTCAATGCCTAGAACAATAACCGATGCATATCAGATGCCCAATAAATAATTTTTTAAAGAATAAATGGAGAATTCCCCAGTGGTCCAGTTGTTAGGACTCTGTACTTTCACTGCTGAGGGCCCAGGTTCAATCCCCACTCAGGGAACTAAAATCCAGCAAGCCACGCTGTGTGGCCAAAACTAACAAACAGAAACAATCCCAGAATAAATGAATTTGTGTTAAAGGAGGAAACAAATGATATAAAATTACTAAATGTATGATCATAGTATTAAAATTACTCTGATATTTCTATCATATTGGATGTATATTTTGAAACTAATGTGTTGATTTTATTTTAACATGTCAATATTTATAATACAACATAAATTATATTCCATAAAATTATTTAAATTTATGACAGATAATTACACATACTACTAAACAACATTCCCTGAGGTTATATAGTTCGGGAATTATTTTAAAAGGTATATGATCAAAAATATTTAAAGATTACTAGGTTAGAAAATATTTATGTTTAAAATGCAGTGGATTCCATTAAATTAGTATTCATATAATACTTTATTCATTCTTCTCTGAATCTTTGTTTTGAGGCAGGTGATGTGACAGCATTGGCCTTGTGATGAGCAAATTAGATTTGGCCTCTGGCATAACTTCTATTTTAGTAATACACAGTTAATAATGCTTAAGAAATAGTACAAGTGTGAGATATTAAAAGTTACTGTATTGAAATGTTCTATTAGCTTCAAAAGTATACTTATCAAATTAAATGCAAAAATATAAAGCCTTATGTCACACTCCAGGTTTTATTTTACTTTCAGTAAAACACAACTCTCTAGAATAGTCTCATAAAATTTCTTAATTTAGTTTATATAAACCCCAGTCAAACTGATACAGATTCTATCATATGCAATTTTGCTTAGTGTGATTAAGCAAGAGAAGTCTCTTTACTCAAAATGTGTAAAACAGTAAAAATAAAGAAAAACAGAAACTTTTGTATAGTGAATCAAGCTTCCATCAAAATTCAGTGCTTTCCCTAACCAATCACAATGAACAGGATTTGCCTATCACTAAACCAACATATTAAGGTGTTATTCTATTTAAACTACACTACTTTTTCTTTCATACTTCTCTGTAACATTTCTAGATGCATTGAACCCATTCAAAACACCTGAACTGTATATTAAAATGTATATGTTCATTTAAGAACCAGCTTAAAAGTCAGCACCCTCTTAAATCAAGCCTTTTCTACCTACAAGTGTAAAAGTACCTCAGTTCTCTGTAGTTTTAAAGAATGTAGTGACATTTATTTTGCAAGACATCATCACCATCATCATCACCATCATCTTCATTCTCCATAATTATATCTTATATTGCAGTTAATTCTGAATTTCTTACCTCTACTGTTTATCAGGGATTTGTCTATCCAGTGGTTTACATTGCTAAGGTTTTAACATTTGTGGTCAAATTATGACTGATATAATTAGCACTCAAACATTTGCAGATTTTTATTCAAATAGTATCCTAATATTTCATTTCAACCGAATCATTTGATCATGGTTTATAGACCCTATTCTCATGATCACTGTCATGTTTGCTTGTCTTCATTCTGAAGGCCAAATGATCAGATGACCTTTATTATGGCATATTTTTAAAAGATTTTTTTTTGTCTATCTAGATTAGAATCACAACCATCATGCAAAACTAACAGTCATCCTGTTAGATATCATTTATGTGATTCCATGAAATAAGTATGGCTTTTGAGCTAGAATATGAAGAGTTTATATTTTGAAACAGTTTTCTCTAAATATAATGTGAGGGAAATATCTAAGTATAAAGAACAAGACACCATACTAATTCTACTCACAAATTATATTATAATTTAAATATATTTACTGATGTACATTGTTTTCTAATAAAACTATTGTTTGTAAGATTTCGTGCTTTAAAATTAAAGTGAGATTTTTCTTCTGGGCTCTTCTGATTATTATTATTTAATATTTATTACAAACCCATAACATTCCTGTAAAGATAAATTCAGTAATAGACACAACTGTTTCACCTAAAATGCTTACTAAATGAGAAAAATACAGAGAGAACAGGCACATGTAGTTTGATATTTTTCTCCATTGAGATTTCTAAGCCTTACATTCAATGGCAAGTAATGAATTTTGTTGATTCCGTACATTGTAGATTTATAGCTGCGCTGATGCTGGCTGAAGGATAACCTATTGCCCAATAAGTTTGCTCTCTCCAGAGGGAGTAAAAAATCATTTTACAAGAATCCCTTCCTTATTTCATATACAAACAAAAGGTTAAGTTCAGAGCCTGAAATCCTACTTTGTTTTATTTTTTTCCTTTTTAGAACATTTTTAGGGACCTAGCACTTGCATTTCACTTGCTCTCAATTTTACTATATTCTACATTATATAATGTGTTGATGCATGAAGCATCAACAACAATAAGACATTATTGTTTTAAATTCTAGAGTGTCTCAGTGGGAGGGATAAAAAAGAGGAAAAAAATCTTTATATAAGATCTCAGTGTTTACATGTATTGTGCTTTTCACTTGAAATGTAATTGAGTTCCATAAGGGATTTGGCACACTTTCAGATGTAATAAAAATCATTAATGAGCTAGACAATTAAGGAAAGATATTTATTGAAAAACTTGTTTCCCGCTGAGCTGCTGAAGTGCATAAACCCTTGTTTGGAAGATGTGTCTGCCATGTGGTAGTTCAGCATACAAAGGAGCTGTCGTGCTTCTGATTTGAAAGTATACAGAAGAATACAATAGGGAACACTTAAGTATGCAAAGTGTAATGAAATGAGATCACATTGTTTCTAGTGAGTATTAATGCTCCACATATTGTCAACTTAAAATAGTTTCCACATTTTAGGGTTATTTTCAATGAACTGTTGCTATTAGATCAATCACAAGCTTCACATATTTTTTTTCATGTATTCGTTCAGCAAACTATTATTATGTGGACCTGGCTCCATGACAGACATGGGGTATACAAGAGTAGACAGAGAGGGGCACCGATGTTACGGTTCACACTCTAGGGGACAGCAATCTTTTATCTTCCATCCTTACCCCCACCTGGCAAGGTAGGTGAATGGGGAGGACTCCATACAGGAGACTGGAGGGAAGGTGTGCTCATTTCTGATTTAGGGAACACAAAGGAACCGGAGGACAAAGCAGGACAAAGCAGAACAGCAGTGTGATGGATGGCTCTGAAACTGAAGAAGAATGGAAGTCCAGACTTAAAATGAGATGTAGGAGCCATGGGCACACATGTAGTCAGATAAAATTCTCATCATTCCAAAAGACAGCTCTAAGAAGTAAGGGTCATAAGACATTGAACGTAAATGTGTAACATTCAAACAGGTAACGTAATTCAGTGAGCTGCCATCTCATTCTTGTACTCTTTCAGAAAAATAGTTCTTTGGTGGATTGAAACGTCTCTTGATTCCTTTACTGAGGCCCTGCCCAAACCATTTAAAGTGTCTCTCTATTAAGAAACTGATAAGTTGAGCACACAGAAGAAGTAGCAAACCTAGAGTCAATTATAGTGCAAGTGTTTGATTTTGAATGGTGTAGAAGAGCGTTTTAATGATGGTTTTCAGTTAAATCAGTGTTTCCTTGGGCAAACTTTGAGCTCTGCACATCTTTTTTTCCATTTGGGTCTTGGCTGCCCCTTTACAGTTATGATGTCTCCGTAGGTATTCATTTGAATCTCTTGAAAAGTCCTATTATGTGGAAAAGTGGTTCATTTTTTATCACCCTGCTGTGTTCATAGGTCCTTTTCTGCGTGTAAAACTGGAAGGAATGAAGGAAAGAAGCAAGGAAGGGGGGTGGGGAGAGAGAGAGAGAGGAGAGAAAGAAAGAAAGAAAGAAAGAAAGAAAGAAAGAAAGAAAGAAAGAAAGAAAGAAAGAAAGAAAGAAAGAAAGAAAGAAAGAAAAAAAAAAGAAAAGAAACTATAGACATGGTAAGAAATTAGGAATCAAACAGCCCAAATAAAAGACTGAATATTAGAAGGTATTTCACATCAATCTAGTAAAAATAATGTATAATCATTGCTGATTTAATACTTTAAAAAGCTAAGCAAAATTTATAGTGGAAGTCTATGTCTTACCGATTCATTCATTTTCTTCAAAGATACCAATATCTTCTTAAGGAAACTCTTCTCATCATAAACTAAAAAGATAAATTCTCAATTAAACATCAAAAAGAGACAATTATTATATTTCACGTATTATGCCTCTCCACCACATACACAAACATGCAAACCTGTGCTTGTGTCTGCAGAAATCATGCATCAGGAAACCAAGTCACCATGGATTCTAGTAGTGAATCTGACTCAGTTTGATTGCATGACCCTGAACCACATAAATTCTAATCCTTGGCTCTCCACTTCCTCTAAAATAAACGATTTAGTTTACAGGTTTTCTAATATTCTATAATTTAGCCTTAATACTCTATGTCTTAGGGTCCACGTAGTTGTCCATCTGATTTACAGAGTATTTTTATGCGGCCCTTCTTCCACTTTTGAGCTTTTTTTCACATCATTTCCTTCTCTCTTTGCATTCTCTCAGCCTTTGCTGCCTGTATAGCCTAAATCTAAATGCACTGATTTATCTGTAAGACCTTCTGGGCACTAATAAATTGTCACTTCCTCTTTCATACCTGGTCAATGGTTTTGTGTAGGCTACAATGAAAGAATCCCAACACTTTTACCTGAGAATCAAGTCATATTTGAAGGAAATTAATATGGATAGCAGAAGATAGTTGATCTTATCAAGCCCTGGCTTCTCAAATCCTCACTTGAGGATGGGACTAATAAATCCCACCATGTTTCTATTCAGCGTGCTCCTTTCCTACCTGCCACCTAAAATCCAAGAAGCTCTGTTATCTGTTTTCTTATTTATTTCTTCTTTTCCTTTAGAGAATCAAGTGCAACTCACTTTTCTACCATACTGCCTGGACCTGCATCTCCTTTATAGACAAAATATACCCCCATACTTTTCACTGAGCAAGTTTTACTCCTTCTAGTTTTAAATTATAATGAGCTCATTCCTTTTCAAGTAGACTAGTTCAGTTAAATGTTACCTTTTGTTTTCATGAATAGAGGTTAGCATGCGGAAACTTAAATAGAATTAAAGTATATTTCTCTGGAAAGAAATAGCCCAGAATTAAGCAGAAGAGAGGTATCAGGGTTGCCAACTCTTTAGCCCTGGGTTTTACATTTCTGGCTTCAAAGCAGCTGCTTCCAATCTCATCATAGTTCTGCGATCAGGAAAGGGGGAATTTGAAGTAGAGGGCAATTAACACATTGTAAGTTTATTTCTGCTCACATCGCTTAAACCAAAATATGGCCATACCGTGTTGCAAAAGAATATAGGATATGTTTTTCTAGCTGAGCAGCCATATGGACAGCTAGATCTCCGGGGTGGTGGGGGTGGTGGGATTTAAAACTAAATGAAAGAAGGTGTAATGGATATTTGTGCACAGTTTCTTTTTTTTTTTCTGCCTCATATTGTTTCCCCTGGAAACTTCTCATTTTCACTCACTACAAAACATAGAAACACTCTCCACTTACTTCTAAACCAGTACTTTTTGCTAAAATCTCAAATACAATAACTTTTGTTTGATTGCAAATTTTTCTATATAGGATATCTGGATTATGTTGGCAAAGGTGAGAGTCATTTTCATGCTTCATCTTTTCTAGCTTCTTAAATATTTGACATGAACTACACACTTTTACTTCTTAAATCACTTTTTTTCTGAATTTATGTAACAATCTCTCCTTTTTCATGGATGAGAAGCTCTGTTACCTGTTCTCTATTTGTGCATTTGAACATTATGAACTTTAGATGGCAATCAATCTCTCAATCTTCTCCACAAATATCTATGCATAAATAGTGATGTTAGCTGAGATGTAGCCTCAATATAAACAACTTATAATAAAGTAACTTGTAAGCATTGAGTAACCTTGTGTACATTATAGACTTCTTTACTTGAAAGTCGAAAATCCTAAAATCTAATTACTGCAGTTGATTATTCAAATGTCTAACTCAAGGGCCTCTTGAGATTATAAGATCCCAAGTGGAGGGAAGCACACATCACAAGCAGAGAATATTTTTTGAACTGGTTGTGGAGCTCAGTCAGTTCTTTTAGAGGCTAATAGCTCCCCCCCGACCCCCGCCAACCCCAGCCATTCTAAACAAAGTAATCCTCCCCACTTCCTCCTTCACAATTGACTGGGCTACAGATGGTGATCTAAGTTGGAATGATCATCACTTGATACCCAGGTATTTGGAATAAAAATCGTGGAGGAGAGAGTCTAAGAGAGACAAGTGCAGATAGAAAGCTAGAGCACAAATGAACCAGTTCCACTGTGCAGTAAAGCAGAGAGAGACAGTTTGCAGAAAGAGAGAAGGAGCGTGTGACAGGAGAAGCAGAGACAAAGAGGGAAATTAGCATATCCCGGTTCCCTCTCAGCCTTCTAGTTCCCTGTTCCAGTCTTCCCTTAGTCCTGGCTGGACTTTGAGGACCCTGTGAAACATTTCTGACTTCTCTTTGGAAACTGACATCTTTATTTTGTTCAAGTTAATTTCTGCAACCTGCAAGTAGAGATCCATGTAAAAGTTCAAAATTCTGCATATAATATAGTAGCTACATATCTCTACAGATGAGCTAAACACAAAATAGATACTTAAATGGGAATTTGTGTGTGTTGTTCTGGGTTAGTTTCAGCACAAAAGGTGAAGAAACTTTTCAAACTTTTCTGAGAAATAAAAGTAACAAAAAATATGTGGTGATTTATAGCAGCTGGGTATGTTAGCATTGAAGGAAATTTAATGAATTTTTCAAAGAGTGGATTTTTTGATGATATAATTGGAGATTAGTTACCTACTACAATAATTACAATGAGTCATAACTACATTTCACAACACATTACATAGATTTGTTCAATTCTGAATAAGAAGGAATAGAGTGACCTTTTTCTTCCTTTTCTTTTGGCCACTTGTTTTGGGAACATAAAACATGGATTCTGCCTTTTCACTTTCTTGCAATATAAAATCACTTCACTTATGGTTTTATGCTAGTTTAGTCATTTAATTCTATTGATCACCTCAGTTTTCCCCATACACAATCATAATTATGCTGAAATAATTATTAGTTCTACTGATAATTATAAGGCACCTTTGGCATCAAAGTCATCAAGGAAATCAAATTAGGATGTGATAACAAACATTACTTTTCTTTCTTCTTACTATTGCTTTTCAACAATAAATCTTTGTTATCAGATAAATGGTAAAATATGCAAGCTAGAAAGAAATGGCAAGGAGGTGACAGCAGTAAACTCTGTATGTGTGTGTGTGTGTGTGTGTGTGTGTGTGTGTGTGTCAGAGAGAGAAAAAGAGAGATAAAGACAGACAGCAATTAGAACTAAGAAAGGATGCCAACCAAGAGGAAACATAAGAACATAAAGGCACATTGGAGAATATAGCCATTATATGACTACATGTATAAAGATTATGAAGGCTAGCAACTGGCCTTGCATGACAGAATATTCAAATAAATCTGTGCCACTGAGAATGTAAGCTTTCTAGAAACGAGTTTGGGATAAAGACATTTAGTTCATTTTAACTACACCATTTAGTTGAAACATTTGTATAATTTCAAATGATTAATTAAATCATTTATTTGAAGTTATTCATGTAGCTGGATTATAAAAATTGAAGTGTATATTGTTTAAAGGGTTTCACTGAACATGAATTCTTTGAAACAAAAAAAAGATCTTTTTTTCCCCATTTACTATGCAAAATAAAGTGTAAATCACATCTTATTTGCTCCTTGGAATTACAGTGACTTTACTGGTCATCAATTTTATCCTTTTATGCTGATATTGTACAGTCATAACTTCATCTTAGTGCAACCCTTGACCTATGGCACTGATTTAAATGTATATTCATGAGTGCCTTTGTAGTGATACAATACCAATGGGCATAATACTGTCATTAAACTACAAGTCTAGAAATTGGTATCTTGACTGAATAGTAATTTAGTCCAAATTTAAATATATAGAATTCAAGATTTAAGTATAACAGTGTCTTTCAACTGAAGGCAAAATGGTCAAAGCATGTTACCTAAGAATAAAAAATGACATAATATAAATTACTTTGTACTGGCTAGCATGTTAAGCAAAGGGCAAGATGCCAACTACCTAACCTCTGGTGTAGCAGAATATGGTATACTTTCCATTGGGTGTGCTGATTGCATTTGCTTGAAAATTTAAAGGCACTCTGGAGACCATATTCCCACATATCACTCCCTTAAGTACACTGTGGTAGAGTAAAAGCATGGAAAATGAGAATCTTCCTTCTTAGATAAGAATGATGAATCTAGTGGGAAAAGTAAGGATGTTAAAAAGATGTGGGAAGTGATCTCACACCCTCAAAGCTCTTTACTCTTGCTACAAGGAGCTCTGGGGGAATACATTGGTGGAAGCTCCAAATCACCTTCCTGTTGTAGATCTATGGGAAAATGCCAGATGATTCTGTGGGCTACAAAAGAAACTTCTCTCTCTTAGCCTCATTTAAGAAAAAGTGTGGAATCTTATTCTCCATTTTCTGTAGTAGGTCATTGCTGTGGTTGTTACCTGAGGCTTCAGGAACATGGATGGTTTAATAAGAGAATCTGTCAACAGCATCTTTGACAGGCAATAATGATGATCTATTAGAAAAGAGAAATTGAAAATGTGAGGAGTAGAAAATATATAAACTTAATCCTTAGTCCTTAGAAAACAGGTGCTAAAAAATGTAGAACAAACAAGTCAAGATATCAGTTAGAGAACTGGAAAATAGAAGGAGGAGGGAAAAGAAGAGGAAGTATTTTTCAATGGTAACAATACAGCCTGTTAATTTTCTTCTCAAAATACCTCCAAAAAGCTATATATTGCCTACTAAATTTGTTGAACATGTAACCTATCAGATTTCACAGATGCATTCATATGGTCATTTTTATTTTTAAAAATAGATTGAAGAAGTCTGTATTTGAGAGTATTTGCTGGTATTTAACAGTAAGCTTGGATCAAAAATTAAAATAATCATAATAACTAGAAATGACTGAGAATGGAAAGAAGGAAAGTGAAAAAAGAAACTGGTTAAAGGGCTTCTAGGCAAGTTATAATAGAGTCACATATTCAAGGTCTTGGCCAACCGAGGCATAACAGATGATCTAGAAAGGAACAATAATGATTATTTCAACAATAGTCCACTAGCTTGTAATCCAAATTCTCTTTTATTTCATCCAGTTAAGTTTAAACTCTTCAAAAGTGGAAAAGATAGGACTAAATAATGGAATATGCTTTATTTTATTTTTATCTATTTTTTCATTCACAGATTCAATTAATATTGTTGACAACCTACCATGTACCAGTCATTCTAATGGATACTGAGATCAGGGTAGATAGAATAGGCAGAGTTCCTGCCGTTAGGAACTTATATTAAGCCCAATGAGAAAGACACTATTCTACTGATTACAAGTGTGATAACTGTTTAAAATGAGAAAAAAATAAAGATATAGTTTAATGTAAGAATTTCTGGTTGTATTCTGCAATTTTACAACTGCATCATATAAACATCATCAATTGTTTACTATTGACCAATTTTCCAACATTTCTCCATTAGCATATTATAACATCTTTGCATCAGGTAAGGAGACCCTGCAATCTCCATTGTATAGACAAGGCCAGCAAGCCCAAGTTGCACAAGAGGCTTGCCTGAAATAATACAAGAGTCAGAGAACTACAGTCCATGGCACAAATCTAGCCTGTTCTCTACTTTTGCACAGCCCACAATCTAGGAATGTTTTTCTTTTTTCCATTTTTAAGTAGTTGAAACATATCGTTTGGAGAAGAATATTTTGTTATACATAAAAATATATGAAATTTAAATTTCAGTGTGCTAAATAAAGTTTTATTATGAAACAACTATCCTTCTTCATCTGCATATTTTCTATGGCTGTTTTCACTCTGCAGTGGCACGTCTGAGCAGTTGGAAGAGAAATCACATGGCCTGCACAGCCTAAAATATTGATAATCTAGTCCTTCACAGAAAATGTTTTTCCACACCAGGTAATAAAGGAAACAGTCCTTATAATTTTCATAATATTTGAGTTTTATTGACTATTTAGTATATGTGAGTCACTACCATTTACTCTTTGCACATATTAAATTAAACAATAAACATATTTATGAGGAAGAGACTCCATTTTAGAAATGTGAAAGTGAAAGATGAGATTTTTTTTAAGGGCAGAGAGTAAGAGTTTTGAGGAGAGGTTTTAACCTGGTAAGATTGGCTCTAAAACTTAAGCTGTTTTCCACTATTCTATACTTATAGTAGGAATAGGCTGAGTCCTCATGATTTTCAAGATCCTTTCAAACTGGAAATTGTGATAATTCCTTAATCTGAATCCCAATCAATTTTATGTAAATGAGTAACACTTTTCTGACATCTGTTTAGTATTTTAGATGTTAATGGTCAACTCTGATAGTTTTCTTTGCTGCTGTACTGTTTGAAGCTAAAGTTAGTACAGTATCATGAAACAGTCTGCTTTTTGGTTCACATATTTTTACACCTTGGTGATTTTCTACAATTTCTATGGCCATTCATGCTTCAATGTCCATGGAACTGATCGTATTTAAAGATGTGTGGTAAACTCTTAATTTCTAATCAGGCCAGACATCCTGTTTATTTTTTTTATTCTTGGCAATCTATTAAAGAGTTTGGAACAATGTAGGAACTTAATCCACATTTCTACTGTGACCTGAGTGGCACTATTTAAGAAATGAATCTTCATATTCAAGACCTACACTCAAATAAAGGGTAAATAATTAAACACTACCAAGTTGGATTCATTGTGCTCCATAGTCTACACACAATATCAGAACAACTGTCAAGAAAATTAACTTCAAATAATCTCATTGACTTTTGCCCTGAATTTGTTTAGCGAAGGGAACAAGACAGACGATTCAGGGAGCTTACTTTCAAGTTTAATTGTACATTGCAAACCTTGGCTCAACACTGCCCTTGGGGAACTTTCAATAATCTGGACCAAAACAACAAGAGAACTGTCATCGAATCCACATGCATACTAATGTAGCTACCCCAAAATCTTTTTTTTCTAACGTCTTTATTGAAGTATAGTTGCTTTACAATGTTGTGTTAGTTTCTGCTGTATAACAAAGTGAATCAGCTATATGTATACATATATCCCCATATCCCCTCCTTCTTGCGTCTCCCACCCACCCTCCCTATCCCACCCCTCTAGGTGGTCACAAAACACTGAGCTGATATCCCTGTGCTATGCAGCTGCTTCCCACTAGCTATCTAAGCTGGGATGAAGAGTAGCATTGACATATATACACTACCCAAAAATCTTTAATCCTGTGCCGAATAGTAAGAGACAGTAAACCAACAAAATTCGGTAAACCAGCATGTTGAAGGTAAGCTTTATGTCAGTTTCTAAGCATTTCTTTCTGAATGAATAGAATCTAGATGAGCATAGAGTCTCTAGATGAGGACAGTATTGAGTCACTTCTTCAAAAGTCTCTTCCTTCAACTAATTCTTCATTACTCAGTGTCTTTTCCTGTCATTTTCAAAAATTATTAATTCCCTGTACTTGATTTTATTTCTAATATTATTTGGTCATGTATGTGTATATGTGTGTGTTTATGTATAAAGTCCATTCATCACTAAATTATAACTTGTTTAAAGACAAGAGTCAAATATTTGTTTTTTTAGCTGTCTGACACTTATTTTAGCAGTATCAATTCTATAATTTTTGTATAACAATTTTGAAATAATGAAGTAAGAAAATAAACAATTTTTAAAAACTAATTTCATCTTGAAATTTTAATAAAAAGCATAATATTGGGATATTTGTGATCTTCATGACAAAACTCAATATCAACATAATTACTGTCAATTTTAACTATAAACTATGTGCATTATCAATATACCATTACTTACCCTAGGAGGAAGCTGAACTATTTTATTTAATCCTCAGACTATTCTAGTAAAATAGGTTCTATTAAAATTTTTATTTTTAGGGAAACTGAAGCTTTCCAAGAAGTCAGAGGTAGGAAACCAGCAGTGCACCAAGACATGCCTGAATCAAGGTGCCAACTCCTTTACTTCAGGGTTCTACTGACTGTATAAACAAATAGAGAGAGAGTAGGGTAGAAAAAGAGATAATTATTTAACACTAAAAGCATACACAAGATATTAAAATTAAAAGGTAAAGGTAAAATTAAAGGTAATGAGGATAAATATGCATTGATCAGTGTATTTTTACTTTTTCTTATATTTTTAAGATGGCTGGATGAATAAGAAAGGAGCTATTTCTAGAAGCTTTCCTTGAAATCTAACTACAAATTGATAGAAAGTAAAGAAGAAATGGGAAGTGGTGAATGTAGATAAAAAAGGGAAGAAATTTCAGGCAATTATTTATTCAGTTAAGTTTCCTATGTGACCCTAGGGGTGGAAAAATGTTCTTCTTCACTTGTATGTTCTTTAGCTGGTCTAATAATTAAATTGATATATTAACAGAGAAGTTATATTTAAGGTTGTAATGAATGTCGGTAAATATTGTAGCCCTATTCTGTAGCTACTTTTTTTTCCTTTTTTTCCCCACGTGGTTATTTCCACAGTCCCTGATGGCAGTAAGACCCAGGGGAGGAAACAGATATAATTAAAAGAAGGTACTGAAGCACACAGGAACTGAGAACTGACTCATCTCTCTCTTTTCATTGCCTCCTGGTGTTAATGCTTTCATTTAAAGTGTCAGAATTTGAGTACTTGTTATCATGATTGTACCAACATGTTAGTCATACCTTAAAAATCATGTTTTGTTTTTTTTAAACCAGAGAAATACAACAAAATTTAAATGAATTGGTAGTAACAGTTAAGTGCCAAAAGTGTTCTACTTATTGGCCCTAACAGTGAAGTTTGTCTCCTATTAAGTAATTTTTAACATAGTATACATAATTTAGCAAAAGAGGGAATATTGGCATTGGTATTAGCATACTTGAATTTATTTTCTATTTTTATTTGAAATTGTATAAACATTTCTATACAAAACAAAATAATTTTTAAATGATGCAGAATAGGTTGAGCTCTTTTCTTCTGACAGTAAACAAAATCTGAATCAATATAAGGTTGTAAGACGTGAATCTTCAACATTTGGACCCAGAGGCATCTGTGATTCCAAGTGACAAAGGTGATTGTAAGTACTAGCTGAGTTCCTCAGAACTCTAATTAGTTCATCAGATTGTTCAGTTTTTACTTCCTATTATATTATGTAGTAGTAAGACACAATAGGTGATGCATGTCGAGGTGATTACAGCATGCCTCTGGTAAAATTGTAAGGCAGAAGTCAGAAGAAAAGTTTACTGTTTCTTACCAGAATTTCAGTAATGACTCCATAATTCACTGTCTACGGTACGTTCTTGCTGTCATTATAAAAATAACAACAAAAAAGTCAATGGACTTATCCTGGTGTAATGCGTGACATGACTGACAACAAATTACAAAGTTTGAATTGTTTATCTTGAGTTGTAATCTCAGCTCTTATTTAATAAAATTTCTTCCTGTGTCTACTATTGTTAAGAAGTACACACCGGGGGCTTCCCTGGTGGCACAGTGGTTGAGAGTCCGCCTGCCGATGCAGGGGACACGGGTTCGTGCCCCGATCCAGGAAGATCCCACATGCCGCGGAGAGGCTGGGCCCGTGAGCCATGGCCACTGAGCCTGCGCGTCCGGAGCCTGTGCTCCGCAATGGGAGAGACCACAACAGTGAGAGGCCCGCGTACCAGAAAAAAAACAACAAAAAAAAAGTACACGCTGCATAAAAAAAAAAATTCTCAGAGATCAAGTTTTGTTATTGCCTTGGTCATTAAAAATACTTCTTTGCTTGCTCTTTTAGTTTGTAAAACCTGATGCTATAAGAAGGAAAAAAATGCCCAATACTATTACTGAATATAACCCCCATTTGACCAGATAAATTCCTGGATACACAGAAGAAAACCAAGACAAACTAAAGGTTAACAGAGTTTTCTTAAATTTTATTGCCAGATGAATAGGAAATAGAAGAAAAAAGTAAAACAAGTAGATGGGATATAATACTATTCAAATAAAATTTCTATAAGGACATAGGAGAAAGAATATAATGATCTTACCTGAATCCTATCCAGGAAACTGGGTTTAGCTTCACTAATCCCAATACAAATTTTCACTTTATTTTCTAAATCATGCAATTTGCCTCTTCTGAAGGACAGATATTAACATTAGCACATTTCCTTTATAGCCTTAATAGTACATTTAATCTGCCTTCCTGACGTTACTTAATGGTTCTCAATAACTTTATTGAAGTTAAGAAAATGCAAAATAAAGTAACTCTTTCTTCTATAATAAATTAACTATTTTAAAACATTTGGAGAGTCTGGAATGCTTTTACAAATTCTGCAGTAAAGAGATAGACTGACTTCAGCTCATAGCATCATCATAACATGAGAATTATTACTTGTCCATACAGGGAAGGCCAATGTTCATTACAATCACATTTCTAAAGTAAAAATATAGTTTTATTCTATGTTTCTGTTAAAATTAGACCTTAATTAGTATAATAGCCTCATTTAATCATTATGATAGTGTAAATATTTATAAGTTACAGGACATTCTTTTGGATAATTAAAACAATTTTATTGAAACAATGATTGTTGAATGAAAAATGAATGAAAAATAATGTAACAATTTAGAGTTTTCCTAAACTTAGTCAAAATAATTGAAGTTGATGTAGGTGAGAATTATCAAATCCATGAACCATATTGCTTATGTTCTCAGAACTCTGATTTTTGCACTATCATCTTTTCTTTTCCCTCATCACCAAAAATAATGTTTTCAATGTTCTTGCTCCTGGCTCCAAGTCTATCCCAAATGTCCAAGTTTGTCAGAAAAATGTTTGACAAAAAAATGTGCCTGTCAATGACTCTACCACTAATCTGTCTTAATAGTCTGAGATAATATTGATTATCTGATAATTGAAAATCTGATAATTATCTGATAATAATATTGAGAGAAAAGATTATGAGTTGCATTAAAAAGCAGACATAATATTTCTAACACCTTGTAGGTACACGTGAGATATGGGCATAATTAAAAGGGTGATGGCAGACCTCCTAGAGAACGGACTTGAGGTTATGGGGAGGGGAGGGGTGAGCTGTGACAGGGCGAGAGACAGTCATGGACATATACACACTAACAAACGTAGTAAGGTAGATAGCTAGTTGGAAGCAGCCGCATGGCACAGGGATATTGGCTTGGTGCTTTGTGACAGCCTGGAGGGGTGAGATAGGGAGGGTGGGAGGGAGGGAGATGCAAGAGGGAAGAGATATGGGAACATATGTATATGTATAACTGATTCACTTTGTTATAAAGCAGAAACTAACACACCATTGTAAAGCAATTATACCCCAATAAAGATGTTAAAAAAATAAAAATAAAAAATAAATAAATTGTTTAACCCTCAAAAAAAAAAAAAGAAATTGAATTTGCAATTGAAAGTCTCCTGAAAATAAAAAAAAAATTAAAAAAAAAGGGTGATGATTTTGAATAATGTTTCTGAGGTCCATAGTGACTCTCATCAGGAAAATAAATAAACAAAAATTCAAGTGAAGATTTTAATGACAGAATATGAGATAATTTTCCTGTGGAATTCAGTTGATTCTATATTGGGTAAGGGCAATTGTGCATTTCTTACAAAGAGACTATGTATTATAGAGCACCTTGATCCTCAGGGAAACTGGAAACCAAACAACTTTCCTAGGTCTATGGTCTTTTAGATGTGTCTGACTCCCATATTTGCTCTCATGGAAACCTGAAGATATTCTTGATTTGTGCTACTTTGGAGCTACACCACTGAAATCTATGTCTAAACAAAAATGCTCTCTGTAGTTTCAGGTGAAAGAAAAAACATCCTTAGATATTAGAATGAGGCAGTGCTTTATTATGATAACTTGGAAGAAGCAAATTCTGTAACAAGTATAGGCAGTAAGTAAATTTGGTTGCTTAGTAAGAATGCCCAAAACAACCAATTTTCCTATTTTATTCATTTAATGAGCACATATAAGTGACTTACTATCATCAGGAACACAAGGAATAAAGCGATTCAGTAAAGTAGCCAAGGGCATTCATTCGATGAGTGGCAAAGCTGGGAAACCCAGACAATTCAACTTTAGAATGAGTCTGTAATTTATCACTATGCTATGCTGTCTCTATACTGAATAGATAAACATATTCAACAAATAATTTTTTCTAACTTTTCTTTTCCTTATAAGTAAATCAAGGATAAAACCCCATGTCCTACTTATCTCTCTCAGTTAAAATAGTGCATGTAAATGCACTTCATAGAGCACATGCTATTGTTCATAGTAGCAATTAATCATAATGGTAAAGACATTCACTTCTCATAGTGAACCAGGTACATTGAAAAACATTACACATTGATTATTTCAATTACTAAAACAACCCTATGAGTTTGAAAGAATCTGTTATCACCCTGTTTATATATAATGAAATTTTGCTGTAATTACAATTAATGTTTATAATACATATTTGTACTTCTTCCAATATTAAACAGAAAGTAATATCGAGATTTTCAAGAATGGTGTTATTATATACTTGTGTGTCACCATTAGTTTTGCAATGTTGTAATTAAGTTGTTACTAATAATAATTAAATTTCTGAATTTCTCCAGTGATTTTCTGTTAACAGTATAAATTAGATCAGAAATTAGTTTATTTCTATAATAACCTCAAACTTTTTCATTTGCATTCTGATATGCTTTTTTGAATGGAAGAAAAATAATGTAGGAACAGCTAGATGCTGAAAATTGCATATGTTAATATATCACAACAGAGGAATTATTCTGTAGGATGTACGTTGATGGACAAATCATAGCTTGGAAGTATATAGACATCTTCCCTAACCCCTTATTTTAGATGCTGAAACCTATAGAGGCCATTGTACTGTTACTTCAGCCTTGTTTCTCTGGTATTTATGTGCCTAACAACTATCTGGTACTTTTATCAATTCTTAATATTCTTCAGTATATTTAATCAGATTAAATTTCAGACAGAATGTAATCAGACACAAACTATAATAATAGCCAAAAACTTAGTATATCACAGTGTTCTTTTATTTAAATATTTATAATTGTCAATTATAGATATTATAAATAATATAATTCATATTTTAGATATTTATAATTATAATTTTTAACTAACATTTTAGGGGCCAACTTTTTTTTTGTGCCATGATAGTTTCTGAGAAGGTGCTCATATTATCCATAGTCTAATTGGGAAGACAGGTTTTTATTTCATAGTGTGATAAGGACAAGAATAGAAGGACATCTATATAGAGTTAGCCCAGCAAAGGGATGATTAACTCTATTTGGAGAGATCATAGCATGCTTCCCTTAGACAATGATATGGGATGAATTTCAGTGAACAGTAATTTCATATACAGTTAAAACTACCATAATATTAATAGAAAAGAGAATTTATGGTTTGTTATATTTTTAGAATAAAAGTAATATTATGTAGTGCTTTCCGCTGTCCTTCTCAAAGGCCACAAAATCTTGGGATAATCTTGTAAAAGTGAAGAATTTCACACCCCCCAAAATAGCACAAGAATACATGAATTTAAAATTGTGCATTCATTGCAGCACTATTCACAATAGCCAGGACATGGACCTAACCTATATGTCCATCAACAGACGAATGGATGAAGAAGATGTGGCACATATATACAATCAAATATTACTCAGCCATAAAAAGAAATGAAATTGAGTTATTTGTAGTGAGGTGGATGGACCTAGAGTCTGTCATACAGAGTGAAGGAAGTCAGAAAGAGAAAACAAATACCGTATGCTAACGCATATATATGGAGTCTAAAAAAAAAAGTACTGATGAACCTAGTTGCAGGGCAGAAATAAAGAGGTAGATGTAGAGAATGGACTTGATGACGTGGGGTAGGAAGGCGAAGCTGGAGCAAAGTGAGAGTAGCATCGACACATATACACTGCTGAATGTAAAACAGTTGGCTTGTGGGAAGCAGCAGCATAGCACTGGCAGATCGGCTCGGTGCTTTGTGATGACCTAGAAGGGTGGGAGAAGGAGGATGGGAGGGAGGCTCAAGATGGGGACATGTGTATGCATATGGCTGATTCGTTTTGTTGTGCAACAGAAACTAACACGGTATTGTGAAACAATTATACTCCAATAAAGATCTATTAAAAAAATATTGTGCAGTCATGTTGAAGGGATTTATGGACAGGCTGATGATGCCTGCACAACATACTCTTCTCAGCTCTGAAGTTCTTGACATTTAAAGAAGTGTTATGGCAGGAGAGTAAATGAGATAGAAAACAGTAGGACCTTCCTGATCTTCATACCTCTTGATCTCTACTTCTCCCTTAAAGAACCAAAAAACAAAGACAAAAACACATACTCAGATTACTCTACTTTCTACCATAGTTCAGCTGCCTTTAAAGCTTATTTCCCAAAACTCAAATCAATTCATGCTGCTAAACTGCACAAAGACATGTACTAGCTCCATAGTGTCCTCAGATTTAAGTCTGAACTTAAGAACCTGGTGTATGGAACTATTCATAACCTGATTCTTAGCATTATTTTCTGCTCTTCCCACATATTCCCTTTTTGTGCATGTATGCTGATCATTCTGCCTATAATGCTCTGACTAGTTTTTTGCCCTATGACTTTACAAATTTTTAAAGGACATATCTCAAAGTTTTCATTTTACAACTTTTTGTGTTGTCTCACAATTGTTGCATGTTCCATTGTGGTTTTTCCCTTTCTTCATCTTTTTTTAAAATTTCGGTATTGGAAATTTCTTAGCTTGGTCTTTTGGCAGCTCCTGATGTATCCATCAAAGGTACTCTTTATTCTTCTTACTGTGGTTTTGATTTCTAGCATTTCCTTTTTATTCTTTCTTAGAATTTCCATTTTTCTTCTTATAGTACCCATCTCTTTTGCACGTTGTTTACTTTTTCCATTAGAGAACTTAATATGTTAATTACAATTATTTTACATCTCCAATCTGGGAATCTCAAAATCTGGGCCAAAATTTTCTGGTTCTTTTGTCCTCCAGCAAAGCCCTTTCCACCACAGAGTGGGCATTTGCTATGGAGAAGAATCTTGGCGTGGTTTACAAGTGGTCCTTTCCCTCCTCTGCCTCCTAGGATCACAAAGAGATTTTTCTTGAATCCCAACCTGGTAGAACTCTAAGACTATGGGAGTGTCTATCTCTCATGTTAGTCCACATATAGTCTTCAGCAATTTGTCAAAATTACCATTGAACTCTTCCTACCACCTACGACATCCAGTGGCCTCTGTTCAGGGTAAATAAATCCTGGGTGCTGTATCTTTATGTACCAGATCCTCCAGATTTGGGGATGGTAGTTTTCCTGCAACAGTCCAAGAGAAATCATCAATTTTCATTTTGTCCAGTTTTTTCCTCATTGTAAGTTTGAGAGTGTTGACTTTCAATCTCTTTATATGCTGGAGTTGTAATTGGAAGTCCACAGTTGCCTTTTAACTTTCCTCAGTTCCCTTGTAAAGGTCACTATCCACCATGATCTCCCATACTATTCACAATAAAAAGTTCTCCCTTAACACTGCTCATTATAGAGATAAGATATGGCTTTTTATGTAATGTGGAAATAAACAAAGACAACTAAAATGAGAAAAAGCAGAGGAAACGTATTCAGAGCTTACAGGGGAGTCCGCCCTCATCACTTCCATTTGGCAGAGACTCAAAGGGAGGCAGGGGAATGTGGACTCTTCATGGTGAACAAAGGGAAGACTTCACATAGGCTCTGATTGGAGGTTGTTTGCTGGGGAAGCTGGAGGTGGGCTACTCAGCAAGGCAGCCTATGTGATTGGTTTGGGTAGAATATCTGGCTTTCTCTGATTGGTCCCAGATTAAAAGTGAGGACAAAAGTTAAAGAAGCTGGCAACTACTGACCAAGTTTTGACCATTTGCGGTCACCAGCGCTAGAGGTTTGATTTGGCTTACTGAACTCGTTGCTCCAGAGGTTGTAGGCTAGAGTTCCATTTTTACATACATTCTGATCATTGTCCTTTTGTGTATTTAGTCTCTCTGTAAACATTATTCATCTCTTTGTGGCAGGGTCTTTTTATCTTCCTAGTGACTAGTCCACAGCTAGAACAAAGTTTATGCATACCCAATACAAATTAATTGAAGGAATAAATTTGTTCATTTTAATACTAAATTGTATTGTCACAATAACTTTGCAAGTTTACCAAGGTTAATACTAATATGCCAACTTTTTTTTAGATTAAGAAACTGGGACCTAGAAAATTATATGATTTGCATTAAGTTATATGGGTTATAAATGTTAGAAAAGAACGCTAATCAATTTTTTTTGGTTCCTATTGAACACAGCTCTTTTTTGCATATGTTATCTTTAATTTTTATCACTGATACATTAACTGTACAATTATTGCATACCCACTAAGTGCCAGTCCCAGTGCTACTTTCACTTTCATTATTTAAATTAACCTCATAAAATCTTATGATTTTTATAAAAATAAAAACTATTTATATATAAATCAAAGGACTTTTAAATTTCACCAGTTATATCCATTTTTAATTTTAAAGTATTTGATTATTTACTTTAAATATTTTAAGCATTAATAAAAACAGTGTTATACTTTATTCTTGACCTCAACATTTTTCAGTCAAACTTTTCTTTAGACTTTTAATATGGGAAATGCTGTATATTATATAGTAAACCTTCATAAAGTCATGTATTCCATATCTGAAGAATATTTTTCCCTTTTTATTATATAAATCTTGCCTTTCCCCACCATTTTCTTTCCTTTCTGTCCTTTCCTATCCCCTCAGATATAATATATCCTCCTAGATTCCTCCATTAATGCAAAGATATTACAGATTGAGAAAATCTTGTCACCATAATATACTTAAAAACAACATTAATAACAATCACAAACACAACATACTAGTTAAGACTATTTGGGCTTTGCGATTAGCACTTTTGTCTTCAAACACTGTTCATTCCCATGTTTGATTAAAATAAGACTGATGGAAGGTTGTTGGGTATATTTGTTTATCTGTAGTATAACCATGACTTAAAACACTGCAAGGACTTCTCTTTTATTAACTGAGTTTGTAGAAGATGTCCCAGGAAAGAAAAGATTGTAATACTAATAGCAAATACAGACAAACAAATTCTCATATCGATTGATTTATTTTTCTGATTTGTAAAAATCACCCATTCTGTGGAGCCCTGGGGCAAGCAAGTGATATAAAAACACAAACATTTTGAGCCAAAACAAAGAAAACCAGCCTTGCAGCTCCCTTTCATTCAAAAAGCTTCCTCTATAAATTAGAAAAATTTGGTCTAGAAGAAAGCTTGCGCTCTACTCCCAGAGGTTAAATGACATTATATTTCAGCACATGGAAGAAACTATAAGGCCTGAGGACTGTCCTTGATCAAATACTCAATATCCATTCCATTTATTGTAAACAGGTAAATTCTGGTTAATCCTAGATGGATTGAAAGCAGCAGGTATCTTGAATATGCAATTCACCCTGAAAAGACTGCTCCTGCAGGCAAACTCAGAAAAACAAATGTATGGATATTTATTTTCAGTAGGCTCAATATTCATTTTAGGGGAGCAGAGAAATATACATGTGAACGAACCACAGATAGACTATCTGAGAATACCTGTTTTCAAAATGGTTGAAACATTAAGGGTAACACTTTGAAATATGTAGAATATTTGTCCCCAGATAATCTGAAAACCCAAGAGTGTTTGAGTCTACTACCTCTGACAGAAGAATCTGGTAACCTCTTCCCTTCTGAAAGAGGTCTTCCCTTCTTTCAGATTTGAGCCATGGGCAAGGTGTGACACTTGCAATATTATGTTAAATCTTCTGGGCTGTGGAAAAGAAGTTTGGTTCCTAGAATCAAAGAACTGAACTCAAAGATATATGGGAGATTTCAAAGTCAAAATAACAAGTCTGAAATTCTATTAAAAAAATAATGTAAACTACTTTAAAAAGTATTAGTAGGTGCCAAGTGTTATTTGAGCACTGTATGTTAAAGTATCATTACTCTCCCCATTTTACAGATGAAGAAATAAAGGCTTAAATTACTGAAGATCATATATGCACTATATAACGATTAGAGCGACCAAGAATGAGCCATATTAAACAGATAAAATAGGTTCTAAAACTAGGAAATTATACAATAAAGGGCAAAAGAAAGTAAAATTAGCCTGCAGCAATTCTGGAAATAGAATGTAGGAACTTAGAAGGCTATTAGCACCTAGACAAACAGAAAAAGATAGTAAAAAAAGTGATGTTTAGCAGCGAAGTTTTTTCACGACATCATGTTTTATATATCACCACTTGAAGATAATATATCTATAAATGATGAATCAGGGTCATGGAGAAACCAGTCTATTCCATTTTTATGAGTTTCTTAAAAGTGTAAAAATAATACAATAATATGTGTGGGTCAGAAATCCTGCCCTGTTTCTGTTCTTGGGCAACAACAACAAAACATTTTGGCTAATCCATTCTAGCAGCAGAACAGTCCCAAAATCTGCAGATATTCTAAACTTCTTTTTATCTATTGAAATGGTTCCAAGTGCTTGTTCTGCAGCCTACTTGAATTTATTGATACTTGAATCCAAGGAGACCAGAAAAAGATGTTATGTAAATTTTCAAATAATCATTACTAAGGAATATTTGAAACGAGAGTATTTTATGATTTCTGATCCAGATTTAGTTTAGATATTTATTAGCTATTTGAACTTGACAAATATGTGTTAGATATTGGAGGTTCCCTTTTTATTAGCATATAGGAGATGAGGTTGCTCTCTAATATATGGGGATGCTGTCAGAATGAAGTGATATAAAGTAAGTCAAAAAATTCTTTGTTTTAAAGAATATAGATGCAGTAGCTATTATCACATTGAAAATCTTCAGCGTTTTTACTAGCCAGACTTTAATAGTTTCTGGAAACTTCTCAAAAACAATGTCATTATTTAAAGAAAGAAAATAGAATGGAAAAAGAAGACATGTAAAAGAAAGATGTGTTGAATATTTTGATATAGCCATATATTCCATACATAAAATATTCCAGTCTTCTGGTTTATCTGAACTGAAAGGCAGTTGGTCACATGTAAATTTTTAAAGATCTTAGAGGTATGAAGCCCTCCTGAGGATGTGCTATACCACAATTGAAAATTTTCTTCTAGAGAACAAAACTGAGTAAATAAACAAAATGAGAATTACAAATAGAAGAGAATGAAGTAAGACATAAGTAAGCAGTAAGGTAACTATTGATACAATATTTATACAGAAGAGAAAACAGAAATGCAGAAAGTCCATCCAAAGTCTCCTTGACCCTGTGATTATTGCTTTAATTCAAAAGACATTCTATTCTATGAAAGTCCATAAGTAGAATGAGTGTGAAATCTTAGGCAGCTGATTCTCGGGAGCAAAGCTAGGTTTTTATTCAAGGTCTAGTCCTCTATTCAGTCACTGGTAAATAGTGGAGAAGGGTTTGTTCTTTCAGTTACAAAGAAGCAAACATCCTTCTCAACCTCATAGTTTGTGCAGCTACATTTGGTGTTCAAGGATTAAGCTTTGTAGAAGAGTTAGATGAAAGTTGAAAAGTTATTGAAAAAAATTACCCGCCCCCTACCCTGGCAACTATAGTCAGCCAGGAAAAATTAAAATGTTCACTAAGAATTAGAGTGAAAGTCAGTGTTGATATTAAATTAATATTTTCAAGTTGAGTGAATTTTTTTAGGATAAAACTTGAACAGTGAATGTTGACCTTAATAGAGAAGAAATATTGAGTCCAAACTCTCTAAATGTTAACTTTTGAACCAAATTAGTGTTTAGAATGATTATAATAATTTGATGTTTCTCCTAATAGTTTTTGTATAACAGCAGCATATTTGACCTTTCTAAATGTCAGAAATAATATTTAATATTAATCTGCTCCTCAGCCACTTTAAACACTCAGGTAATACTTAATTTTAAAAATAATAATCTTGATATTTGTGCTCAAAATGTCATCATATATTGCTTGAAGGATGATTCAATGTCTCTCTAAAATTGATGAATTCAAATATTTCTTCCACAAAGTGGTTAGAAATTGGAAGAAGAGAAAAGTAATTTATTTTATAGAAATCAAGTAGAATCAACTCCACCTAATGTAAAGTACAATGGCACCCCGCTACATGAAGGCCACTTTTATTATGGGACTAACAGTAGTTTAGAGAATGAATGGCTGGGAAGAAATATCTATGTCTTAATGTTGGTAACAGAGCCTCTAAGTAAAAATTTCAGGGGAACACTGTAACAATGAAACTTAGGAGAACACTATTAAGCTCAAATGTCAAGAGATTTTTGTCTTTGTATAAACAATATATTGCATGAGCCCAGATTCTATAAGTTAGAGTCTGTTTCTCTTTCACTAGTTATTACCATAAACTGAAGTTGTTCAGCTATATCTGGAATAGATTGGAATATTTCTTACAATATGGATCATTTGTGCAGCCAGCTTGATCTTATTTTAATACTACTTTGAGTGGCAAGCACTTTAGAGGAGCAGACATATGATATTTTAAGAAATTCATACAAAGTAGTCAGAAATATTCCTCTTCTATATCTGACATAATGATGTATTTTTTTCAAGAAAATTTCTATGCAGTGTTTCCTTTATTACTATAAATGTGATAGCAGAAGATGTCTATGTGGCATTTGTATATATCTTTCAAGTCCTTGTGGAGCAGGAATATTAGCTACTCTCTCTCAGGGTGTGAAGATTAAATGAGGACATTCATGGACACATTTGGTATAGGATTTGGTCCATAATAGATGCCTCACAAAGAAGCAAAGATTTTGGGAGGCAGTGTTGACTACTTGAAAGAGTTCAAGCTTGAAATGATGCACAGGTCTGTGTTTACAACCTGTCTTTACAAATTAGTGATAGTATGGTTCAGGTAATGAAGAAAATGTATATTTAAAAAAATCATTTTGATTATAGTGTAGGAAACTCTATCAAAGTTGTTGTTCACTACTATGTTGGGTTCTCCTTCTCTAGACATACTGTAAGACTGCATTCCCTGACAATGCCATATGAGTGGAATGACCATACACCTACTAGTGGAAATCTTTTAAGATCCAAGGCAGAAGTGTCCACATTCTGTTCCCCCACGATTGACTGCAATACTCATGATTTTTGGAGAGTCTGTTTGTGTAAATCCCCACGTAAAAATATGTGAGCCAGAAGTTAGTGTGCTGGTTCAGACATATGTAGGATTATTTTAAGACTGGGCAGTGGGCACCAAGAAAACTGATGTTGAAGATTGAAAAGATGGCAAGCCATGCTATCAGGAGAAACCATTTTATTACTTATCTGCAGTAATTCGTATTTCTGATGATTATTTTAAATAATTAATTTGGAGAGTTATATTAATTCAGAAATCGAAGTTTAAAAGTATAAGGGCTTGTGTTAGCTGTGGTTGGCAAGTAATTCAAATAGAAGTTGGGCACAAAAAAGTAATTAGCCAATTAGCAAACAGGAATGAAAAGAATAGAGAGATTCTATACATTTAGAGAACTTTAGGATTCAAAGATGCAACTGATTCTTAACCCTAATAGTTAAAAATAAAATAATTAAAATTTTATAATTGGAAATAATAATTTAAACTTAGCCTTCAGGGAAGGTTCAAATTAAGGTATTAGATAAGCAAGTTACATATAGGGAGTAGAATCATGGCCAAGAAAAGAAATATTCACTACCCCAGCTGATTTCAGAATTTCTGTAATCCTTTGCCTGTTCTGAACTATCTATTCTTGTTATTTATGAATCAGGAAGGGTATGGGTGTGTTTTAGTTATTATATATCCCACTCTACCGTTGCAGCTTGTTTGTGCAAACAACCTCATACTTTAGTTTTTGAGTTACTTAAATCTTCTGGAGATCCCAGACTTTAAACTTGATTCTGTGACTGAGTAGTCATTTAGGTTATTGCTCTTCTGTTTGGTGAGGCTTTACATTGGTGTATAAAGAAGTTAGAATCATATGGTCTTTCTGACTTATTTCACTTAGCATAATATTCTTAAGGTCCATCTATGTTGTCGCATGTGGCAAGATTTCATTTTTCTATGGCTAAGTAGTATTCCATATATACTCCATCTTCTTTATCCATTTACTCCTTGATGGGCACTTAGGTTGTTTCCATATCTTGGCTATTGTAAAAATTCTGTGATGAACATAAGGGACATATATCTTTTTGAATTAGTGTTTTAGAATTCTTTGGATAAATACCCCAAAGCAGGATAACTGGATCATTATGGTAATTCTAAATATTTTGAGGAATATCCATACTGATTTCTACAGTGCCTGCAATAATTTACATTCCTACCAACAGTGTATGAGGGTACCCTTTTCTCCACATCTTCACCAACACTTATTATTTCTTGCATTTTTGATAATGGCCATTCTGACAGGTGTGAGATCATACCTCATTGTGGTTTTGACTTGCATTTCTATAATGATTATCAATGCTGAGCATCTTTCATATGCCTGTTGGTCATCTGTACGTCTGCTTTGCAAAATCTCTATTCAGATCCTCTGCCCATTTTTTAATCAGGTTGTTTGTTTTCATGTTGTTGAGTTGTATGAGTTATTTGTATATCTGGAATATAAAAAAAATGAACAAGCAAACAAATATATCTAAATAAAACACATTAGGTACAGAGAATGAGTGGTGCTTACCAGAGGGGAAGCAAGCGGGGCAGGGGGAGTGACATACACTGATGAATGGAAACTAAATGTTTGGTGGTAAGCATGCTGTACAGTATATAGAAGTAAAAATATAATGACGTGCACATGAAACATATACAATGCTATACACCAATGTTACCTCAATAAAAAATAAATTAAAAAAAGAAGTTAGACCTACCTAATTGTTGAAAAACAAGGTGCACGTTGGAGGATTACACTTCACCACTCACTAGATACTAGTTTTGGCCAAGTGAGTCATCAGGGCCAGAAGTGGTATGTGCGGGTGTTGGACAAAACCCTGACAGAGGCAGTGCCTGATCATCTATATTCACTCCTTCCTTCTGCAGAGTGATGATATGGGAGGAGTTGAAGCCTTTACCATCTTATGCTCTGAAATAAGGATTACAAAGATCTGGGTGTCACACAAATATAAGATAAATAGAAAGCACAGATGAGAAATAAGCCTTTATAGATTTATATCAGTGAGAAAACAGTGTTGCTTGTTACCATGACATAACATATATTTTCCTGACTGAAAATGGGGTGAGAAAGGAGGGAAAACAAACAGAAAAAGAAATCTAGAAAGATGTTGCAGTAAACAAGAAAGAGATGGAATGACCAACTAGAACAATGACTACATGAAAAACAACAGAGGTATCTAAGATGCAAAATTAAATTAAACAAGGTAATTTGTTGGATGTGGGGGGAAAGAGGATGAAATCAAAAGCAATATTTAAATTTATGACTGAGTAACAGGGGTGAATATTGAAACTATCCATAGGGAAAAGTAACATAGGAGACATTTGAGGCATCAAGATGGGGTGGGGAGGAGTAAGGGAAGATTTATATATGTGTAAATTTAGCCATTCAAAGAGAAATATTTAGTAGACACTTGGATACAACATCTAAATCTCAAGAGAGACAACTGTGCTAGAAATATATATCATCAGTTTAAACATGCTAATTAAGATGTAACATTTGTTGAGTCTGCCAAGGAAATTGTGTAGGATAAGAACCCAATGATAGACTCTGAAAAACACCTATATATAAATGATAGCTAGACTTAAAAAAGCACTTATAAGATGGCTGAAGAGCAGCCCTTATGATAGGAGAAAAAGTGTAAGATTCTGCACTACAGAACTAAAGGAAGAGTTATTTCAGAAAAGCAGGGTAAGTCAACAGAGTCAGATGTTCTTAGAGGCTAAACAATATAAGATAAACAGATTTTGCTTGTATTTAGTCACAACAAGATCATAAATGTGCTTCATGAAAGGCTTTTATTTTAATTGAAGTATAAATGACCTCCAATATTGTATAAGTTTCAGGTGTACAACATGGTGATTTGATATTTTATAGATTAGACACCAAAGTAATTATAATACTATCGACCATATTCCCTGTATTGTACATCTCTGTGACTTATTTTATAATTGGTAGTTTGTACCTCTTAATTGCCTTCATCTATTTCATCTATCCCCCCACCTCCCTCCTCTCTGGCAACCACTAGTTTGTTCTCTGTACCTATGAGAGGTCTTTAACTAGAGTGATACTTGTGGACACCAGATTAAATTTGGTTGACGAGTAAAAGGGAGGTGATAAAGTGGAAACAATACATGGTGGGCAACCCTCTCAGGCAGTGTGAGTATTAAAACAGGCCAGGAATAGCATTAGGTAGAACGAGATAGAGATTGGGAGTGAGATTTTTTGGTCTGTATGTTTACTGTATATAAGTAGAGAGGCTTAAACATATTTAAATGATAAGATGAAAAGATAAGTAGTAAAGAATAGAAGAAATGTGTTTGACAAATTCTGGAAGGAGAGAATCCAGTTTCCTGGTAAAATGTTGTATCTGAGATAGAAGGAAGATTATAGCTTTCCTTCAAATAGAAGGGGAAGAAATATGGTGAGTGCATATATTTTTATGTATCTGGATAAGGTAAAAAGAAGTTGAGAGATTATTTTCAGATAGTTTCTATTTTCTCTGTGGAGTAAAAGACAAAGCCATTATCTCAGATTGAGTGGGCAATGGTCAGATCACATGTTTGTATAGAAGTGCAATTGGCTTAAAATAATGAGTAGGAAATATAGAAGAATGTCCAGGCTGAAATGAGGGCTTGGATAAGGAGGGGACATATATGTCCATTGGGTCAGGTCTGCATGACTTAAGATTTTCTCTAGCGGTACTCAAACTCCTGGGTATTAATGCAAAGAGTGTAGACAGTCTAATTGTGCTAGGGTTGTGGCTATACTAGATGGATAAGACAGAAGGCCAGCAGGACAAGAGATTCATTTATGCTGGAAACTGAACTTTAGAACTGATGAAACAAAGAGTCTAAAACCGTTAAGGAAGAAAGGAGGGAGTGATATGAAGTCCAAACATGGAGTGACTGGAGGACTGAAATCTACATATAGTCCGATTCCAGTTATAATTAGACTTAATGAAAGAGACGTTTAGAAATAAAAGACCAACAGGTACATGAAAAGATGCTCAACTTCACTAATCAGCAGAGAAATGCAAATCAAAACCACAATGAGATTACCTTACACCTTATACCTGCCACCTATTACCTTACACCTGTCAGAAAGGCTATTATCAAAAAGACCACAAATAACAGATGCTGGAGAGGATGTGGAGAAAAGGGAACCCTCCTACACTGTTGGTGGGAATGTAAATTGGTGCAGCCACTTTGGAAACAAGTATGTAAGTTCCTCAAAAAACTAAAATAGAACTACCATATCATCCAGCTATTCCACTCATTCCTGGGTATATATCCAAAGAAAATGAAAACACTAATTCAAAAAGATACATGGACCCTAATGTTCATAGCTGCATTATTTACAATAGCCAAGACAGGGTAGCAACCTAAGTGTCCATCAACAGATGAATGGATAAAGAAATCATGGAATATATATATATATATATTCTAAGTTTCATTTTGAAAATCATTAGAAATATCTAGATATCACTTTTCATTACTTTTCATTACTTTGGAACAATTTAGCTTAGCTGTATGTTTTCAGCTTCATAAATGCAAGGTGACTCTCAACAATGTACACAATCAGTACATTGTAGACTACAAGCCACACTAATTTTTATTACATAAATACATAAGAATAATAGGTTTTCACTTATAATTATTGCTAATTAAAAGAAATTTGTTCTCCTGTCACAAAACTAGAGATTTTATTCAACTTGTTTTCATCAAAAAGATTTTAAAAGACAGATGACAGTGAACATTAGAGGGAAAATTGTATAAAATTATTAGATGTGAAGTGTTGGAAAAGGTAAAGTGCAAATATAGAGAGACCTATGCATTTAGCCTAACAAAACTGGGGCAAGGCAACTTATGTCCAAATTTGAAAAAGGTATGCTAAAAAGATAACAATTACAATCAAATTTACTGGCAGTAAAGGTTGTATATAAACTTTGCCATGCAAACAACTTGGCAAAAGGTAAAATTCATTAGATACTTTGCTATTTGAGAACTTATAAGACTGAACTCAAATTATGGCCAAATATAAATTCATTTTATTCTATCAATCAACACAGTTACCAGCATACTATAGAATGTATTTATTTATTATATTGATGGCATGTTGTTTTTCCTTGAGACTATCAACTCCATGTGAGTAGGAATGTTTCTTCTTCCAAGCTATGATTTTATATCTGTTTACCTCATCATATACAAGTTTCTTGTGACTTGATCCAATGCCAGCTGCAGTGTGATCTGTGTGGCCTCTAACCAAATTCACTTGTACACGACTCAGTAGTGACCCACTTTGTCCATGCTACACTCCTCTTATATCCTGCTCCAGATCTTCTCTATTATTTTGTTTCCAGAATGATTTCCTGAAAGTGAGATTACATGGGGTGGTATCAGGTTAAGTGGAGTGGAGGTGAAGTGACAGGAGGCAATCTGGTACCAGGGGTAGAAGAACTCCTGGAGATAATTACTTCCCCTTTTCTAGTACAGCAGGGAAGTCCTGAGAAACAGTTACTGGAATGATTTTCAGATGCTTGATACAATGTGGGAGGCATGTTCACATTGGCTTTCTTTACTTCCCCCTCCTTGCCTCTGTTCTCTGAGATTACATTCTCTAAATCACTTGATCTTTCTTTAGGTTCTGCCCTCTAGGAAACTAGACTAAGATATTTAATGATTTCTAAAGCCTAGAAAAGTTTAAGGACATACGTGGCACTCAGTAAACATTTTTAGTGACAGGATAAGATCATAAATGATGCCATGGTGGACGTTGTTATTGTTGCTTTCTTAACATCTATTCCAATATCTTTTGGTAAATACATACTAGAATCTGTAAGCAGAAACATCCTTTCCAGTCTTTCAGGAAAGGAACCTTGATTGAGGCTATCCTCATATATAGTCAGTGAAGAATGAATGATTTAGCCCATACCAATCAATGAATATGCCTCTTGGCATCCAGAAACAGCATATTTCCTCTTAGCAGGAATAATTCGCTGACACAATGTATACATTTTATCTATCTCTCTATCTATCATGTATACTCCTACTAGAACATAAACTCAATGAGGCCAGAATATTTGATGTTTTGTTCACTGCTATATCTCAAATATTTAGTATACAGTACAGAGTAGATACTAATAAATTCATTAATTCATTGAGCAGAAACTATTTGCCAGCACTCTTCTGGGTTCTGGAGAAAAAACAGAGTACATGAAACAAACTAAATATACTTCTCACATGGAGTTTATATTCTGGTTGGGTGAAATAAACAAGAAAACAACAAACAGACAAATTTGATTAACATATATATACAATTTACCACTATATAAAATAATATCAATATAAAAATCATGTGTATGATGGTGGTAACATGAAAAATAAAGGAAGGAATGGGATAAGGAGTCTCTACGAAGTGAGTAGATTTATATAAGTAAATTATTTATTTATTTATTTATTTATTTATTTGCAGTACGCCAGCCTCTCACTGTTGTGGCCTCTCCCGTTGCAGAGCACAGGCTCCAGACATGCAGGCTCAGCGGCCACGGCTCACGGGCCCAGCCGCTCCGCGGCATGTGGGATCTTTCTGGACCGGGGCACGAACCCGTGTCCCCTGCATCGGCAGGCGGACTCTCAACCACTGCGCCACCAGGGAAGCCCTACATAACTAACTTTAAAATAAATATATAAGCAAATAACTCATTGGTTCGGTATGGCCAAGGGAACTAACTCTGTTCATACTGGGTATTCTTTCCATTGGTCTTGAATTTGAATAGGTAGGTTGTAATCATTCAGCTGCTGGCAGGCAATTTGATTCCTCAGTGGGAACTCTGCCTGAGGGTCTGTCCAATATGGAGGAAAATGAACATGGAGGAAGCAAGCACAACACCTAATGATAAATGATAAAATGAGAAGCTGTGGACCTAGAACCAATATTATTTTTCATGGCACTATTTAGTTATATGAAGCCATAAATATTCATTTGTTCTTAAATAGGTTGGAGTTAGATTGTGTACCATTCATACTATAATAAAAATCAATTAAGACAGACACGTAGGAAAAAATGGTCTACATTGAATCTTAATTTTTCAATAATTCAAGTGCACAATTTATGAAGAGGCAGACACATCTAAAATGGTATCACAGCTACAAAATAATATTTTTTTAAAAAGAGCACAGTTAAAAAATTAAATGCTACCACATCTTTGGATTACTTAAATGCCATTAGTTTTATCTTTTAATCTCCCCATTGTCTTTGTCTTAACATTTCTCTTTTACTCTCTCAGGTGTTCTTTTTCTATATCTATCTGTCATATATTTACTCTGTTTCCTACAAGCAGAATACATAAAGAATTTTCAAGATTTTGCATATTGTTTACCAAACAAAAAATTAAAAGTAACAATATATCTAAAATAGAAATTTAAAGACAATAGTTAACAGAAATTATGTACCAGTAAATATAATGCTTGGAGACTTATTTTAAAAGTCTAAAAGTAAAAAACTGATTCACAAAATAGGACTTGTAAATTATGGTAAAATATATTATAATTTAAAATAAATGAACATGGGCTTGGGATCAGACAAAAGGGCTTGAAATCTACCTTTGCCGCTTTGTAGCTCTGTGTGCTTTGTCAGGTTACACCTACCTCAAAGAGTGGTTAGAGAATTAGCAAGTAAAGTAATATCTTCTTAACATATTTTTGTTTCTTAGCCCTTTAAACTATGGTTAGATTATGCTTTGGTGTTGTTTCTCTAGTGTTAAACAATATCTTTATCATCCCTTATATATGTCTATTTTCCTCAATTCTTTTGTATGTAGCTATGAAAAATCCAACTATTTTAAAAATTATCCTAGAATTTTAAAACTACTTTCCCTTTCCTTTCTGCAGCATGTCATAAATCTGAGATATTATTCATGTTACAATATATGAAGCTGATGATATTGGTAATACTGAAACAACATGAAAAGTTTTCATTCTAGTTTTATCAAGTTGTTTGTTCAACAGTCAAGGAAGGAACTAATCATTGCTTCCATGGAATGAACTGTGTGAGGGATGCTGAAAAGATGTTTCGTTCTACTTTATTTTCTCTACTTTCTTTCTCATTAAGGAAGTAAGTAGTTTGTTCTCATGTTATTTTTCTATGGGTTTCTTTAATGATTTCTCATTTGGAAATTGTATTTTGTAGGAAAAAAATGGTTTGTGAATGGTGTATGAGACAATAGCATTTGTCAGTTTAACCAAGAAATATTAAAAATCATTAGAAAGATATGCTGAATATTCAAGAAATGAGATATTTAGAGACAGGAAATTAGCAGCTTCTCGAATTAGGGTGAAATATATGTACTAGATGCTGAAGATGCTTGAATCAAAATTTGTGCAAATAAAATGTGGCCAGTACAATAGACTTCTGGCAATAGTTTGAGAATAAGAGATTAAAATTGTATAGAGAAAATTGTATAAAGAGTACTACATATAAATGTATTTAATCTGCATTTTGAATTTTTGAAACTTTGTTTTTCTTTATAACATTATATTCTCCTTATATGTGTAAAATCATGTTTTGAAAAGCTGTAGTTTGGCTACAATTTATAGAGAGTAAGTTTTATGTTTCTGAAGATAAAGATTGAAAAAGTGTCATAACTTTCCATGTTCTCTGCATTAAATTTAGAGAAAATTACTTAGATTTTAACTGCAGGTAAAAAAAAAAAAAAGTCAGTTCCATGGTATTGGCCCCATGAGCAAGCAGTCTTCACCCAAGAACATTTTATGTAAATAGAAGCACAAAATGGAGATACTAATAAAATGGCATTATTACCAAAAAAGGAGGAATGAAAGAAAGAGAATAAAGAAGGAAAGAAAGAAAGAAAGAAAGAAAGAAAGAAAGAAAGAAAAGAAGAACAGAAAAAAAGGAAGAACAGAAAAAAAGAAAAACAGGAAAGAAAGAGACTATAGACATGGTAAGAAATTAGGAATCCAACAGCCCAAATAAAAGACTGAATATTAGAAGGTATTTCACATCAATCTAGTAAAAATAATATATAATCATTGTTGACTTAATACCTTAAAAAGCTAAACAAAATTTATAGTGGAAGGGCTATGTCTTACTGATTCATTCATTTTCTTCAAAGATTCCAATATTGTCTTAAGGAAACTCTTCTCATCATAAACTAAAAAGATAAATTCTCAATTAAACATCAAAAATAGACAATTATTATATTTCAAATGAGTACTTCCTCTCATAAATTCATTTTGAAGGTTGAAAGTCACTTAACAGAATATAATGTAGTTCATTATGGGGAAATGCAATTTAATTATAGTGATTCAGTATCTAGAAAAAAAGGAAGATTTTCCTTAGAGAAGAGGCACATATAATGAGTTACCTGAACAATCACTTTGAATCTATCTGTCAGGATGAGGACTTCAGATGGTCTATAGGATTAATAAAACTTTGAAAAAATTGAATAATTTGGTAAAAATGGATACGTTATTCTCTTTTCTGTACTACCAAAACATTTTTAATAGCTCTATTATTAAACATAACACATTGCATTGTCATTGTTCTATTCACAGCCTATTTCCTATTAGACTGTATCCACTGCAAGGGCAGGGCCAATATCTTTTGGCCTACCCTAATTTCATGCCAGATGTGATGCTGAAATCTTTGTAGGTATAGCTCTTTGCTGAAGTCTCTGACACAGCAAAGTCCCAGCCACATCCAGCAGCTTTTTCTTCACTGGTCTGTTGAAACTTGAAGTCATTTCCTTTGTTACCCAAGATCTGGTAAGACTGGCCGTGAACAGGGCCGTGAGTTTCCATGTGACTTTAAATCTCTGCTTACCCTCTGTCTGCTCAGATTGTTTATTTAAATCAGTCTTTAATCCTCATTTTATTACATTATGGCTTTTTATCCCCTAGGAGAGGATCCTGCTTCACTAGGCCTTGCCTTTAGAATCTAGCCTCTTAGCAATTTTGAAGCATGTAATCCCCACCACAAAAAAAGAAAAAATTATGTGACATAATGGAGATGTTGGTTAATATTACCATGGTAATCACACTGCAATACATCAATGCGTCAAATTGTTCTAAACTTATACAATATATATGTCAACTATAGCTCAATAAAAAATAAGTAAAAAAATAAAAATCCTTGCCTTGGGGCTAATGATCTTTTCTGATTTAAAACATTCTCACCACCACAACTCTCTCACCATACTCATCACATAAAAAGCACTGCATGAACATTGTTCTATGAACATGTTATTTTAGTCTGCTGACCTTTCCTTTTGGGGAGGACTAACCAGTTGTTTCTCTGATCATCTCTCCAAAATGTTCCTGATTTAGTTATTTTACTTCCCTAAAGTTCTTGGCATGCTCTGAGTAATACCAGTCTGTGCAAATTAATGAGCTAAAGCAGTAAATGAATGGATCATATTTACTGATATGTTTCAAAGATTTACAGTTTATATCTACTCTTGAATTCCCAAAAAGCCTTTTTCTAACAAATCTGCATTATTTATATCCTCAGGTCCTCCACCCGAATATAATATTAAATTCTACCATGTAAATGGAGATCAGTTATAGCACACAAGCACACACAAGGCATGCCAAATATGGGACTTTGTTAATTCTGACTATGCACATCAAACAACTGAAGGAAAAAAGGATACAATTATAAAAGTTGTTAAGTTGAATTAAAAATTTTATAAGTGCAAAATACCCTTTCTGAATTCACTTAATATGATGTAATTGACAGCAGTTAAAAAATAACATTTAAGTTACAATATGTCACATGTTATGTTAGTAAGATGCTGTGGATGAAGTGGCCCCAAACTCTTCCTGGAGAATCTCAGAGAGATGCATGTCATCTGACCTAGATACATAGCATGTAATAAACGTTCTTAAGATGTGGTCTTACCTATTTTAACTCCACTTAATTCTCAGCAGCCACCATTGCACCACTTTAGGTCTCTAGAAGGACTGGTTTTCTAGATGTTTGGTAAACTATTGAAGTGATATCAGATTTTTCTCTTTTTTTTTTTTTGCAGTACGCGGGCCTCCCACTGTTGTGGCCTCTCCTGCTGTGGAGCACAGGCTCTGGACGTGCAGGGTCAGTGGCCATGGCTCACGGGCCTAGCCGCTGAGCGGCACGTGGGATCTTCCTAGACCGGGGCACGAACCTGTGTCCCCTGCATCGGCAGGCGGACTCCCAACCACTGCGCCACCAGGGAAGCCCATGATATCATATTTTATTCACAAAGATTACCCTGAAAGTAATGCAATTTGATAGAGGGTAAAAATAGAAGCAGAAGTATAAACTGAATACTTGATATAATGACCTAAGAAATAGATGTTGAAGACCAAACAATAGCAGTGGATATAGAGACTATATAAGAGATATTAGAAGGCATATTTAGTGTGACACAGTGGTAAACTGAAAGCTGGTGTACAGAATGAGAAAGAAATATTATGGGCTGTCTCCTAGGTTTCTGAATTAGCCAACATGATGACTGTATTACTATATACATCATGTTGTTGTTAAGAAGGATATGAACACTGGATTTTTTTTTTTATTCATGGATGCCACAATCATAATTATCTACTTAATTTTCTTATGAATCAATTTTGTAGTTAAACATGATGGTAGATTATTGAGTGTAAAAGTTTCATATGCTTATGTTAACTGTGAAATTTAGTCTCTCATTTAGACCAACTGATTACCTTATTTAGACCAAAGTAAGATTGCCTTACTTGGACCCCTTGGCATAGGAGGGAATATACAGCACTTGGTTGAAACTGCTCTTCTTTCTCCCCTAACTTGTCTTTATTCATTTGTTGAAAATAACTTGTCCATAACTGTGGTTCTATTTTTCACTTCCCTATTTTGTTCTGTTGATGTATTTGCTTATCTTGATTCCTGTAGCTTCCTAATAAGTCTTGAAGTCTCAAACATTGTTCTCTTTCTTAAAGTTGCTTAAGCTACTCTAGCTCCTTGGGCATTTCCATATTAATTTTAGAATTAATTCACAAATTTCTACAAAGAAAGTTGGCTGGAATTTTGACTGGAATTTTGTTGTATCTATGAATCAATTTGTAAAGAATTGATGTCCTAAAAATATTGAGTCTTCTGACCCATGAATACAGTTTGTCTCTCCATTTATTTAGGTCTTTAAATTCATTCAGTAATGGCTAGTAGATATTAGTGTGCAGATCTTTCACATCTTTTATCAGAATTACTCCAAAGTTTTTTTCATATTTTGAAGCTATTGTAATGGTATGCTATTATAAATTAAAAAAAAAAACATTTTGTTTTAGAATGATTTTAGATTTGTGGAATAACTCTGAAGATAATGCAGAGTTACCATACAAGCTACAACCAGTTTCCCTACTATTCACATCTTACTTTAGTATATTATATTTGTCAAAGTAAGTGGATCAATATTGATACATTATGATCAACTAAAGTTCATACTTTATATTCCTTAGTTTTCCCTAAACGTACTTCTTTATTCTAGAATCCCATCTAGGAGATAACATTACATTTACCCATCTTGTCTACTTTGTCTACCCTCACTCTTGGCTGGGACCACTTCTGACACGTTCATTGTTTTTGATTACTTTGACAGTTTTGAGGAATACTGTCAGGTATTTTTTTTGTAAAATGTCCCTCAATTAGAGCCTGTCTGGAGTTTTCTCAAGATTAGTCTCCACTTATGGGTTTTGGAGGGGAAGGTCACAGAGGTAAAGTGCCGTTCCCATCACATCACTGGTACATACTAGCAATGGTACTGACTTTTCTTGATGTTTACCTTCATCACCTGAATGAAGTAGTGTTTGTCAAATTTCTCCACTGACAATTGCCATATTTCCCCTTTCCAACCTGTACTCTTTGAAAGTCTCTGTGCACAGCTCACACCTAAGGCATGGGCACTTATGTCCCACTTTCTTTATGGCAGAATATCTACATCCAGTATTTAAAATTTTTTGGCACAGAAGATTTAGCTTTTTTCTTCTATCTATCTATCAATCATCTATCTATCTATGTCATCTATTTACTTATTTATTTATATAACTATGGATTCATAGACATTTATTTTATGCTTTGGGCAATAATCCAATTCTCTTTTATTTATTAAGTTGCCCAAATTGTTCCAGGTTTGGCCTGTGGGAATTCTTTTAGTTGGCTGCTGTATCCTTTTGGTGTATACACTATTGTGTATACACCAATACACTATTGTGGGATTTAGTTTTTTTAGGCACTATCTTATTTTCCGGGTACTAACGGTTCCAGGCTGATCTTATTTAGTCTCTGTCTCAATACCAGATTTGGTCATTTCTCTAAAGATTCCCAGTTTCATTTATTGGTGAATGGAATATTATCCAAGATCTGAGCCCTGGGGAAGTTCATTGCTATTGGGATGTCATTGATACTAGTCTCACTCAGCTGACAGATAACCTGTTTATATACAGGTCTATAAATATTTCCATATGTAACCACATGTATCTATATTAAGCTAAATGTGAGTTTATAGTGGTATCTCTAACTCTAATTTGTTATCACATGACTTATAGCCTTCTCCCTTGCTTATCACTAACCTCCAACTTCAGCACAAGAAGTCTGGTTCCCAACATTTGCCACCCATTTACCTAATTGTTCAGTTCTAATACTATCTTAATATGGTTTCAGAACTATTCATCTGTACCCATGTGGGAAATAACCTTACCAACAGTTACAGTGGTTAGGTGAAATACCCTGTCCTTTAGTTTTAGAGACTCCACTTCCTTCCAAACAACCTTAGGTCAGCATTTTTTCCTTCATTCTTTTCAGTGAGATTATTTGGCACATTTGTAATAGAGTTCACTGTTTGTTATAGTCTGCCTTCCATCCTGGGATTCCTCAACCTCTATTTTTTTTTTAACTTGCATATATTTTTTTTGCTTTAAAGTCTACAGATTTTGACAAATGCATAGTGTCATGTATCCACCATTACAGTATAATACAGAAAAGTTTTACTGATCTTAAGAGTCTTCTGTTACTTAATTTTTCAAGCCACTCTCTCCCAAATCCCTAGAAACCACTGATCATTTTTACTGTCTGTATAGTTTTGTTTTGTTTTGCTTTGCTTTTTAGCTCATTCTTTTTGTTAGCACAATAGTATTCCATTATATGAAAGTAGTGCCTCCTGCTTAACCATTCACTTGTTGAAATATATCCTATTTGTTTCCACTTTTTGGCAATTATGATTAGACTGTTATAAACATTCTTATACGGATGCCAGTCCTATTGGATTACAGCCTTACCCCTATGACCTGATTTACTCTTTACCACCTCTTTAAAGAACTTACCTCCAAATCTCCAAATCCAGACACATTCTAGGATATCAGGAGTTTGACTTCAGCATATGAATTTTGAGGGAACACAATTCAGTCCATAACAAGTATAGTATTTTCTGAGCTGTTATTAAAATTCTTGAAGATATTTCAGAATGCAAAAAAAAATCTTCCTAGTACATTTCTCTTGTTTTCTTTGCTTTTTCTCCTAAGCTATTTCAAACCTTAGTGCAAGGAATAGTGTTTGCTGTTCAAAAGAGTTCTCTTATTGCTAGGTATTTTATTCCGAGATTTTTGATTGCTTCTCAGATTATAAGAGTCATGAAACCCAACCCGAGAAAAAAATGAAGAGAAACCTGGGAGAGCAGCTCTCTCTGGGATGGCTGCTGTCTCACCTGATTCATATCATGTCTATTACACACTCCAGGCCACAAAGGCATTCAATTTTATTACTTTTCTGGCCTTGTATTTCTAAATAACTACTATGATTTTACACTGTTTAATATGTAAAACATACTGTTTAACTACCATGAGTTACTTTTAGGTTGCAGCCATAGAGCTTGCCTGATGGTCTCAAAACCTGAGCTTGAGATTAAAGAAAAAGACAAGAAAAATGAAAACTTAACCCCATTTCATTTTTTTAAAAACATCTTTATTGGAGTATAGTTGCTTTAAAATGGTGTGTTAGTTTCTGCTGTAATAACAAAGTGAATCAGCTATATGCATACATATATCCCCATAACTCCCCCCTCACGCATCTCCCTCCCACCGTCCTTATCCCACCCCTCTAGTTGGACACAAAGCACAAAGCTGATATCCCTGTGCTATGTGGCTGCTTCCCACAAGCTATCTATTTTACATTTGGTAGTGTGTATATGTCCATGTCATACTCTCACTTTGCCCCAGCTTACCCTTCCCCCTCCCCGTGTCCTCAAGTCCATTATCTACATCTGTGAATTTATTCCCATCTTACCCTTAGGTTCTTCATGACCTTTTTTTAATTTTTTCTTAGATTCCATATATATGTGTTAGCATACGGTATTATTTTTCTCTTTCTGACTTCACTCTGTATGACAGATTCTAGGTCCATCCACCTCACTACAAATAACTCAATTTCATTTCTTTTTATGGCTGGGTAATATCCCATTGTATATATGTGCCACATCTTCTTTATCTATTCATCTGTCGATAGACATTTAGGTTGCTTCCATGTCCTGACTATTGCAAATAGAGCTGCGATGAACCTTGGGGTACGTGACTCTTTTTGAATTACGGTTATCTCAGGGTATATGCCCAGTAGTGGGATTGCTGGGTCATATGGTAGTTGTATTTTTAGTTTTTTAAGGAACCTCCATACTGTTCTCCATAGTGGCTGTATCAATTTACATTCTCACCCACAGCGCAAGAGGGTTCCCTTTTCTCCACACCCTCTTCAGCATTTATTGTTTGTAGACTTTTTGATGACGGCCATTCTGTCCAGTGTGAGGTGATACTTCATTGTAGTTTTGATTTGCATTTCTCTAATGACTAGTGATGTTGAGCATCCTTTCATGTGTTTGTTGGCAATCTGTATATCTTCTTTGGAGAAATGTCTATTTAGGTCTTCTGCCTATGTTTGGATTGCATTGTTTGTTTTTTTGATATTGAGCTGCATGAGCTGCTTGTATATTTTGGAGATTAATCCTTTGTCAGTTGCTTCATTTGTAAATATTTTTCTCCCATGCTGAGCTTAATTCCATTTCAAAACAAATTTTCTGACAGTGTAGTTCAGTTATTCACAGACAATGAAAATCTACTTTCACGTGCTGTTTTGAGCAGTAGAATAGAATATTTGCTAAAATGACTACATTTTGATATCACACACGAAAAGATATTGGGTGAGTTTATTGGGGGAGCAAGCACAGAGTGTTTTCATTTTTACTTTAATCCCATACAATAAAGGACCTTGAACAGAAATATGATATATTGCTAGTCAGTTATGAGGTCTAAAATTTTCTATGATAATATCACTCAATAATAATGTTTTACTCAGTACTAAGAGATATATTTATTTGTGGAATTTTTAAAATGTTCTTATTGCCAGGAGAAGAAGAAGCATTGTGGGTTGTTTTATTTTTTTTTTAACTTTGTTTTTAAAATTTCCTAACTAGAATTATTTTCCTGGCAAGAACAAGGCAGCTTATACTGTAGAGCAGCTTTATCTATCTTGGGTCCTGAGTGGAAAAGGGAATTACCCCATTGACTGCGGTAGTTATTTATGTTAGATTTTCTAGGGCAGTCTGACAATCATTTACACCAACTGTCAGAGTGGGTTATGATTTGGGGCTAAGAAAATATGTTTACTGTGGCTTCTTAAGACATGCCCTGAATATTTGAGATTTAAAATGAAATCTAGGGATGGACAAGCATTTTCAAGTCACATCCACCTGAAAAGCAAGGAAAAAGTCCAGTCAAAAAGAGCAGGACCTAGTGGGTATAAAATGTGTTGACATTATAAGGCTCACTGTTAAAAAAATATGTTTTAAGAGAGGAGTAAAAATTGGTAATCATAAATCAAAACACAGTGAGTCTTTAAAGATTCAAGCAAACAGACTGGTAATACGAACCACGTAAACCTGTCAACAGGTACTAATGCTCCTGTCACCTGACTGTAGTTTGGCAGCAGGACCTGAGTATCTAGGAGGATGACTAAGCCAAATGAGGCAAATTCTACTATGTCAAGAAATTTTTTTGTTTTAATGCGAGGTTCCTAGACTAGGCCCTATCCACCAAAAATAAAACACACACACAAAAAAAAACAGTGGGAAAAAAAAAAACATTCTCACTCTTGGGGACTATGGATTTTATAATTTCACAATTATAATCAGACCCAGATTAGCAGCTAAAACTGAGGATTGAATTTGATGCAGTAGAGATGGAGAATTGGGGAGAGTAGCCTTTGGCAGATATGAAGCTGAAAGAAGAAAAGATAAGGAAGGAAAATCTAGGGATTTTCCAAATTTTAACATTGCATGCAACACTTTGGGGAGTTTTGCAAGTTGTATTGCAATATTTTCTTGTAAAGTGCCCTCCAGATGTTGTCTCTTGAGCAAAGCAAATGTTACAGTGATAAGGGTTTAGTTTAAGCAGAAGCCCTTTGATGTGATAACATCTACCTTTCATCTGAGAAGTAAAAGATATGTTTCTGATGTGAATGCTGTTCATACTGTGTTGGCAGAGAGGATTTTTCAATGGAGCCAGCAGAACAGAAAGAACAGCCTCTAAAGATTGCTGCATAGGCTTTCATTCATAAAACTTCTGCCCATTTTTTTCTTTTTTACACTACACACTGTGAATCCTTGATGAAGAATATTTTGTGATGGCAAGAACAAAGTAAAAAGACAAACAGACAATAAACTAAGTTAACTTTATGCAGAAATGGATGTGTCAACTGAAATCAACTTCTTTCAGATTCAAGTTCCAATTCTGCCTTTTGCTTCTGAATTACTCCCACCTACTGTGACTAACATTCATGACTTTCTTCCTTGATTTACTGTGTCATTACATTTGTATCATATTATCAGTCTTCCAATTTCATATTTACCTCATTTGATCTTCTAAATACCACATTACCATTGAAATAAATAGGTCCTGATTTTTCTGCTACATTTATTGTCTCATTCACCATTAGCAATTAATAAATGCTCAATAAAAATAGTTGTGTTGAGTTATGCATTTTATAAATGAATGACTTCATTTGTTTTTTCTTTCTAAACTTCCTGCTGTTTCTCCTTTCGAATGTTATAAGGAATTTCAAGAGAGATTTCCCTCTTAGCTATTTGGACAAGTAGATACAAATTGCTTATTTATATTCTTTCTGGAATTTGAGTGCAGATTCATTTCTAAAATGTTTTTGCTTATTTCTCTGTGTCACAGGAATATTTTTATTTCAATGAGGTTCAGATTCTTCTAGTGTAGAAAAAATAAAGATAAAGTACCCTAAAAATTGCAATATTTTTAAAAAATCTATAAATATAAAGAAACAGCAACACAATATTTAATAGAGAAAAACTTGAAGTTACTGAATATCCAAGGAAATGAGTGATTTAATAAGTTCAAATCCATATAAAATAGCCATTTAATATGATACTTCAAAAACACTTAATAGCTTAGAAAATTGTATTCCATTCATTAGTAAGTAAAAAATCAGTAACACAAAGAGAATATCATATATACTGATTTTTTCTGGAAATATATATGTAAATTTGCATAAAAAAGAAGGAAGAAAAGAATTATTTGAAGCAAAATATCATTATTGGTCACCTGATTGGGGGCTATATGATTTTTGCTATTTATTTTCTTTTTTTGCTATTTGTATTTTCTAATATTTATTTTCAATAAACTATAATTGTTTTTTCAATAAGAAAATAGAAAAGAGCAGCCTTATTTTCAAATATCTGAGAGGTCAAAATGAAACAATCTGTAAGCAATTCCATTAAGATGCAATTCTTAAGACCACCATATACATACTGACCCTTAACTTTAATTCCTAAACTAGCAGATTTATGTTTTATTTTAATTTATGCCCTCTGTATTCAGATTCAGCCTTATTTTTTGTAATTATTATATTATGCAATATAATTTTGAGCTGTATTATCCAGGGAACATGTATTGAAGAAAGATCATTTCAACACTGAGAAAATGTTTGGAAAATCCAAAGTTTTTCTGCTTTCATTGTGAATAGAAAACTTTCTTCAATGTACCAAAGTAGAATTAGAATTTACCTCAGGGTGCTTCAGTCTATGGCTGCAATTTGATGCAGTTGTATGGAACTCTCCTTATTGATTTATCCTGCTTGAAGCTACTAAAAACTATAGGCTGACGAATGTTTTGGGAGATATATTTGAGAGGTGGAGTCTTAGTTTAGAGGATAAAAAGCAGTTTTGACTTGTGAGTTTTGTTTGCTTTGCTTAAAGCAAACATTGTAAAATCTGCTAATGGATGTCATTCACTGGTGGAAGTGTTAAGAAGTAGTCATTTTGTCTTCTTTTATAGTTTTTGTAGTTTTTCTTTTTTTAACTTCAATTTTCATGAGCTTCCTTTCAAAATATCAGATATCAGGAATGATGTTTTCTGGTTAGTTCTTCTTAACTAGGAGCAGAACAGAATAAGTCCAACAACAATTAGGGTGGTTTCTAATAGGAAAGAATTGTTGGCTAAGACAATTTATTAGCCCAGTATATTATTTTTGTTACCACACATGATTTTCCATATCTTATTGTATTAACTATCACATTTTTTACTGCATCTTTTTGTGTGAGTTTTCCTGTAATGAGAGAAACATGTGCTCTTTGTCTCCAAAATAGATGTATAAGAATTTTAAAGTACATATCAGTCCTAATCTGTGTTATATTGCACAGTGTTAGTACAGTATTTCATATAAATAGTTGCAGTTTCATTTATTGCACATTGACTATGTCAGGACTGTTGTGGGAAAGAGCATGTTTGTATTAATCCCTTCAGTAATTATATGGCTAAGTGTTCACACATAGTTCTATGTGACTATTAAAACCATACAATATTGATAACCACCACAGTACTCTGATCCAGTAAATAAAATTCACTTCTAAAGGTATTTTTAGTTTAAAAATGGCATTTATATGTTACTATATATATTATATATTACTATGATTCTTCCAATTAATTGAACCATTAAACATACTTTTTATATTGACAGCTGTTTTATTTATTTTTTTTGAATTTCATTATTTTTTTATACAGCAGATTATTATTAGTTATCTATTTTATACATATTAGTGTATATATGTCAATCCCAAACTCTCAATTCATACAACCACCACACCACCCACCCCGCTTTCCCCCCTTGGTGTCCATATGTTTGTTCTCTGCACTTGTGTCTCTATTTCTGCCTTGCAAACAAATTTTTCTATACCATTTTTCTAGGTTCCACATATATGTGTTAATATACAATATTTGTTTTACTCTTTCTCACTTACTTCACTCTGTATGACAGCCTCTAGGTCCATCCACGTCTCTACAAATGACCCAACTTCGTTACTTTTTATGGCTGAGTAACATTCCATTGTATATATGTACCACATCTTCTTTATCCATTTGTCTGTCAAAGGGCATTTAGGTTGTTTCCATGACCTGGCTATTGTAAATACTGCTGCAATAAGCATTGGGGTGAATGTGCCTTTCTGAATCATGGTTTTCTCAGAGTATATGCCCAGGAGTAGGATTTCTGGGTCATATGGTAATTTTAATTTTAGTTTTTTAAGGACCCTCCATACTGTTCTCCATAGTGGCTGTACCTATTTACACACCCACCGACAGTGCAAAAGGGTTTCCTTTTCTCCACACCCTTTCCAGCTTTCATTGTTTGTAGATTTTCTGATGATGCCCATTGTAACCAGTGTGAGGTGATACCTCATAGTTTTGATTTGCATTTCTCTAATAATTAGTGATGCTGAGCAGCTTTTCATGTGACTCTAGGCCATCTGTATGTTTTCTTTGGAGAAATGTCTACTGAGGTCTTCTGCCCATTTTTGGATTGTGTTGTTTGTTTTTTTAATATTGAGCTGCATGAGCTGTTTATATATTTTGGAGATTAGTCCTTTGTCCATTGATTCATTTGCAAATATTTTCTACCATTCTGAGGGTTGTCTTTTCATCTTGTTTATAGTTTCCTTTGCTGCACCAAAGTTTTAAGTTTCATTAGGTCCCATTTGTTTATTTTTGTTATTTCCATTACTCCAGGAGGTGAGTCAAAAAAGATCTTGCTGTGATTTATGTCAGAGAGTGTTCTTCCTATGTTTTCCTCTAAGAGTTTTATAGTGTCTGGTCTTATATTTAGGTCTTTAATCCTTTCAGAGTTTATTTTTGTGTATGGTGTTAGGAAGTGTTCTAATTCATTATTTTACAAGTAGCTGTCCAGTTTTCCCAGCACCACTTATTGAAGAGGCTGTCTTTTCTCCATTGTATATCCTTGCCTGCTTTGTCATAGATTAGTTGACCACAGGTGCGTAGGTTTATCTCTGGACTTTCTATCCTGTTCCATTGATCTCTATTTGTATTTTTGTGCCAGTACCATGTTGTCTTGATTACTGTAGCTTTGTAGTATAGTCTGAAGTCAGAGGGTCTGATTCCTCTAGTTCCGTTTTTTTCCCTCAAGATTGTTTTGGCTATTCAGGGTCTTTTGTGTCTCCATACAAATTTTAAGATATTTTTTTCTAGTTCTGTAAAAAATCCCATTGGTAATTTGATAGAGATTGCATTGAATCTGTAGATTGCTTTGGGTAGTATAGTCATTTTCACAATATTGATTCTTCCAATCCAAGAACATGGTATATCTCTCCATCTGTGAGTGTCATCTTTGATTTCTTTATCAGTGTCTATAGTTTTCTGAGTACAGGTCTTTTACCTCCTTAGGTACGTTTATTCCTAGGCATTTTATTATTTTTGTTGCAATGGTGAATGGGATTGTTTCCTTAATTTCTCTTTCTGATCTTTCATTGTTAATGTATAGGAATACAAGAGATTTCTGTGCATTAATTTTGTATCCTGCAATTTTACCAAATTCATTAATTAGCTCGAGTAGTTTTCTGGTAGCATCTTTAAGATTCTTTACGTATAATATCATGTCATCTGTAAACAATGACAGTTTTACTTCTTCTTTTCCAATTTGTATCCATTTTATTTCTTTTTCTTCTCTGATTGCCATGGTTAGGACTTTCAAAACTATGTCGAATAATAGTGGTGAGAGTGGACATCCTCGTCTTGTTCCTGATCTTAGAAGAAATGCTTTCAGCTTTTCACCATTGAGAATGATGTTTGCTGTGGGTTTGTCATATATGGCCTTTATTATGTTGAGGTAGGTTCCCTCTATGCCCACTTTCTGGAGAGTTTTTATCATAAATGGGTGTTGAATTTTGTCAAAACTTTTTCTGCATCTGTTGAGATGATCGTATGGTTTTTATTTTTCAGTTTGTTAATATGGTGTATCACATTGATTGATTTGCATATATTGAGGAATCCTTGCATCCTTGGGATAAATCCCACTTGATCATGGTGTATGATTCTTTTAATGTGTTGTTGGATTCTGTTTGCTTGTATTTTGCTAAGGATTTTTGCATTTATATTCATCAGTGATATTGGTCTGTAATTTTCTTTTTTTGTAGTATCTTTATCTGGTTTGGATATCAGGGTGATGGAGGCCTAGTAGAATGAGTTTGGGAGTGTTCCTTCCTCTGAAATTTTTTGGAAAAGTTTCAGAAGGATGGGTGTTAGCTCTTCTCTAAATGTTTGATAGAATTCACCCATGAAGCCATCTGGTCCTGGACTTTTGTTTGTTGGAAAAACTTTAATCACAGTTTCAATTTCATTACTTGTGATTGGTCTGTTCATGTTATATATTTCTTCCCCGTTCAGTCTTAGAAGGTTTTGCTTTTCTAAGAATTTGTCCATTTCTTCCAGTTTGTCCATTTTATTGGCATAGAGTTACTTGGATTTGTCTCATGATATTTTGTATTTCTGTGGTGTCCATTGTAACTTCTTTTCCATATCTAATTTTATTGATTTGAGTCCTCTGTCTCTTTTTCTTGATGAGTCTGCCTAAAGGTTTATCAATTTTGTTTATCTTCTCAAAGAACCATCTTTTAGTTTTATTGATCCTTGCTATTGTTTGATTTGCTTCTACCTCATTTATTTCTCCTCTGATATTTATGATTTCTTTCCTTCTACTAACTTTGTGTTGTGTTTGTTCTTCTTTCTCTATTTCCTTTGGTGTAAGGTTACATATTTTATTTGAGATTTTTCTTGTTGCTTGAGGTAGGATTGTATTGCTATAAACTTCCCTCTTAGAACAGTTTTTGCTGCATCCCATAGGTTTTGGATCATTGTGTTTTCATTGTCATTTGTCTCTAGGTGCTTTTTTTTTTTTTCTTTTTGCGGTATGCGGGCCTCTCTCTGTTGTGGCCTCTCCTGTTGCCGAGCACAGGCTCTGGATGCACAGGCTCAGCAGCCATGGCTCACGGGCCCAGCCACTCTGCAGCATGTGAGATCCTCCCAGACTGGAGCACAAACCCGCATCTCCTGCATCGGCAGGTGGACTCTCAACCACTGTGCCACCAGGGAAGCCTTCTCTAGGTGTTTTTTGATTTCCACTTTGATTTTTTCAGTGCTCTCTTGGTTATTTAGTAATGTATTATTAAGCCTTCATGTGTTTGTGTTTTTTACACTTTTTTCCCTGTAATTCATTTCTAATCTCATAGTGTTATTGTTGGAAAAAATGCTTGATATGATTTCAATTTTCTTAAATTTACCAAGGTTTGATTTGTGACACAAGATATGATCTATCCTGGAGAGTGTTCTGTGTGTAGTTGAGAAGAAAGTGTAATCTGCTGTTTTTGGATGGAATGTCCTATAAATATCAATCAAATCTATGTGGTCTATTGTGTCATTTAAAGCTTGTATTTCCTTATTAATTTTCTGTCTGGATGATCTGCCCATTGGTGTAAGTTAGGTGTTAAAGTCCCCCACTATTATTGTGTTACTGTCAATTTCCTTTTTTATAGCTGTTAGCATTTGCCTTATGTATTGAGGTGCTCCTATGTTGGGTGCATATATATTTATAATTTTTATATCTTTTTCTTGGATTGATCCCTTGATCATTATGTAGTGCCTTTCCTTGTATCTTGTAACATTCTTTATTTTAAGGTCTACTTTATCTGATATGAGTATTGCTACTCCAAGTTTATTTTGATTTCCATTTGTATGGAATATCTTTTTCCATCCCCTCATTTTCAGGCTGTATGTGTCCCTATGTCTGAAGTGGGTCTCTTGTAGACAGCATATATATGGGTCGTGTTTCTGTATCCATTCAGTGAGCCTGTGTCTTTTGGATGGAGCATTTAATCCATTCACATTTAAGGTAATTAATGATATGTATGTTCTTATTACCATTTTCTTAATTGTTTTGGGTTTGTTTTTGTAGGTCCTTCTCTTCTCTTTGTTTCCCACTTAGAGAAATTCCTTTAACATTTGTTGTAGAGCTGGTTTTATCATGCCGAATTCTCTTTGCTTTTGATTTTCTGTAAAGCTTTTGATTTCTCTGTCAAATCTGAATGAGATCCTTGATGGGTAGAGTAATCTGGGTAGTAGTTTCTTCCCTTTTATCACTTTAAATATATCATGACTCTCCCTTCTGGCTTGTAGAGTTTCTGCTGAAAAATCAGCTGTTAATCTTATGGGAGTTCCCTTGTATATTATTTGTCATTTTTCCCTAGTTGCTTTTAATAATTTGTCTTTGTCTTTAATTCTGATCTGTTTGATTACTATGTGTCTTGGCCTGTTTTCCTTGGGTTTATCCTGCCTGTGACTCTCTGCACTTCCTGGACTTGTGTGGCTATTTCCATTCCCACATTAGCGAAGTTTTCGTCTAAAGTCACTTCAAATATTTTCTCAGTCCTTTTTCTCTCTCTTCTCTTCCTGGGACCCCGTAATGTGAATGTTGGTGCATTTAATGTTGTCCCAGATGTCTCTTAGGCGGTCTTCATTTCTTTTCATTCTTTTTTCTTTATTCTGTTCTGTGGCAGTGAATTCCACCATTTTGTTCTCCAGGTAGTTTATCGGTTCTTCTGTCTCAGTTATTTTGCTATTGATTCCTTCTAGTGCATTTTTCATTTCAGTTATTGTATTATCCATCTCTGCTTGTTTGTCCTTTAATTCTTCTAGGTCTTTGTTAAACATTTCTTGCATCTTCTCAATCTCTGCCCCCATTCTTTTTCCGAGGTCCTGGATCATCTTCACTATCATTATTCTAAATTCTTTTTTTCTGGAAGGTTGCCTATCTCCACTTCATTTAATTGTTTTTCTGGGGTTTTATCTTGTTCCTTCATCTGGTACATAGTCCTCTCCCTTTTCATTTTGTCTGTCTTTCTGTGAATGTGGTTTTGGTTACACAGGCTGCAGGATTGTAATTCTTCTTGCTTTTGCTCTCTGCCCTCTGGTGGATGAGGCTATCAAAGAGGCTTGTACAAGCTTCTTCATGGGAAGGACTGGTGTTGGTTAAAGCCATGTGTTACTCTGGTGGGCAGAGCTCAGTAGAACAGTCTGCTTGTCTGCTGATGGGTGGAGTTGAGTTCCCTCCCTATTGGTGTTTGGCCTGAGGTGACCCAGCATTGGAGGCTACAGGCTCTTTGGTGGGGCTAATGGTGGACTCCAGGAGGGCTCATGCCAAAGAGTGTTTCCCAGAACTTCTGCTGCCAGTGTCCTTGTCCCCACAGTGAGCCACAGACAACCCCACCTCTGCAGAAGATCCTCCAACACTTGCAGGTAGGTCTGGTTCAGCCTCCTATGGGGTCACTGCTCTTTACCCTGGGTACTGATGCACATGGTACTTTGTGTGTGCCTTCCAACAGTGGAGCCTCTGTTTCCCCAAGTCCTGTCAAAGTCCTGCAATCAAATCCTGCTAGCTTTCAAAATCTGATTCTCTTGGAATTCCTCCTCCTGTTGCCGGACCCGTAGGTTGGGAAGCCTGATGTGGGGCTCAGAACCTTCACTCCAGTGGGTGGACTTCTGTGGTATAATTGTTCTCCAGTTTGTAGTCACCCACCCAGTGGTTATAGGATTTGATTTTATTGTGACTGTATCCCTCCTACCGTCTCATTGCGGCTTCTCCTTTGTCTTTGGATGTGGAGTACATTTTCTGGTGAGTTCCAGTGTCTTCCTGTGGATGAGTGTTCAGCAGCTAGTTGTCATTCCAGTGTTCTTGCAAGAGGGATTGAGTGCACATCCTTCTACTCTGCAATCTTCTAACAGCTGTTTTAAAGTGGCTACTTGTGAAGTTCCTCTTATAAAGGATTTTGTACTGGTCATATTTTAAGTAAAGAGAAAAATAATCAAGCAATTCCTAAGTGGACATTGAGCAAAAATATCCAGAATTAAAAAAAAAAAAACCTGTCAATTTCTTGTATATCTTTGACCCTCATTAAATTACAAGATATTCCATGTAACAGAATTAGTACGTAAGTTGTGCCCTACTGTAAACTGTGAGTGGAGAGTTAATGGTTCCATGAGAAAATGCTCTGACTCTAAAATATTTGTAATTTTATTGTTTACTCTTCACCTCTGATATAATGGAAAGAGAAATCAAAGATAATAAAAGACAACTATTCTCATAAAAATGATATATGCATGTGTTTATCACTAATATTTCAAGACTGGATGAGATACTATCTTGCTCCAAGGTTTAGTGACTTCAGAAATGTCAACATGGCTGCCACACTGTGAGACATATTTGCTATTAATTCTGATGTGTTATATTGTGGAGGTGTACTGGGGATAAGTCTGACTGGCTAATTAAAACTTTATTCTGTGTAAAAGTAAAAAAAAAAAACACTCTTCATTCTTTTATGTTGTTTTCTGACACTGTGTAGATAACTTCAGACACTAATTTGAACTGCCAATATATATATATATATTTTTTCAATGCAACTCAAGAAAAAGATAAAATTTTGCTTTGAATATGACATTTATATGCCAGTCCTTGATTTAGATATGCAGAGGTAGCAAGACCTGTTAGCTGAAAGTAGCAACCCAGCATATTTCTAAACATGATGTCCCATTTATGTTCAAAATGATGTGGATGGAATCAATTAGGATAAACAAGTGAGTTCCAAGACATACTTTTAAAAAGCTGCAGAGTTGCTTAGTAACCTGATGTAATACTTCATTTCCAAAGACAGCTGTAAGGCTGTCAGAGTAGGTAATGGAGCACTCAGAAATGAATCAAATCTCATGGGCTCTGTCAAGATCACACTCATATTAAATATGTTTGATGCCCCCCTCCACCATCAGAAGTTGTATATATATGCTCAGTAAAACATATAGCAGACGGTGATCAGGAAATATGACTTCAAGTTTGCTTTGACATAAAAATCTTGTTTATTTTCTTTACATGCATTGTGTTACCATAAATCACCAAGCCACATATCTACCAGTACTCACGTACATTCAAGTGTTTCACCCTGCAGGATAACTTGCTATATCCTTGGCTCCTCTCTGGCAGCACTTACTGCAGTCTGCACCTAAAATGCTCTGCGTTTGAGGATTTCACACAGGAAGTCACAAGCAGTGTTACTTTTCCTTCACATTGTCCTGACAGCAATATATCCACCCATGTAAATTATATTCTTACAGAGGGACTATACTTATTGAACACTTTGAATAATTTTACTATCTCCTCTGCAAATAAAACCAGGATCATACATACACATAAACTAAGCTGTAAATATAATATAACTTAAAAATTATTTATGCTCATAAAACATTTGAACCTAGGTCCTCTAACAGATGATATATTTTTGTTTTAACTTTCTAAACTCTTAATTCTCCATTTTAATTTGCCAAGATAAGAAAAAAATGTATATTGAGAAAATGCCAGAGTACCCTTCCTGAATTATAATAATTGGGATTTGAGAGTTCATAAGAAATAGAAAAAAAAAGGAAGGTAGAGATGCATTAAATGATTACCTTCATTGGTAAGAACTCATATGACAGGTCTTGATTTTCAAGTTAAAGATCTAAAGAGAAGAAAATTCCTATTATCTCCTCCTCAGAGTTAGCTGACACATAATCATTACATTATTAATTCTTGTATCATCTTTGTGAGATATATTGGGAACAATCATTTTTCTCATTTTTATAAGTAGATTTTATAAATTTTTAGTTATAAGCTAGCATGTGACTGAATCTTAGGAAAATCATAAAAAAATACATATAATATTTATTGGAGTAGTCTGTAAATAGATATTATAATCAATTATCTGATAATAACCATGAATATAATTAGTAAAAAAACAACAACAATAAAACAACTCTATTGATTTGTATGCAACATCCCTGACTGTGCTTGGGCCCATTTCCAACAGTTCCCACTACTTATGATTTAGGACTAGAAATGTAACAGTAATACAGCTTTCATTAAGTCACATGGAATGAGCATATAGGACGTTCCTCCTAAAAGTAATCCTTTAAAGAGGGGAGACAAAAAAGTGAGCGATCAAGAGTGAATCACAAATCACCAGTTTTCTCTAGGATTGTTGCCATATAATTCTTCTGTGATGAGAAAAAACATTTTTTGAGATGCTGCCTAGGTATTTTACAGTATGACAATTCTGCTCGTACCCAGAGTGTGAACATTTAGATAAGGACCCGAGTTTAGTATTCCTCCACAAGTTCCCACCTTGCTTTTCCTGGGCACCATGTAAAATGACCACTCAGTGTTGAGCTCTCCAAATAGTCGTAACCTGGAACCCAGGTGTCTCTTAAGTAACAGGTGGCTGCTCTCTATTTACTGCTGGCTAGTGACCTCAGACAGAAGGCTGCCCTCCCCTGGCTCATTACACCTCCCCTTCTGGGCTCTGTAAGTAATACACTTGTGACTTTACTTCCTTTGTGTGAGTGTATTGAAACTGCACCTTCAATCAAAACAGGTCCCAGGGTTTCCCCTTCCCCAAAGTGGGAGCTCCCTCTAGTGCTCAGGAAGTTACCTACTGTACCCCACCCCCACCCCCACCCCAAGCCCTGCATGTGGATTGTGCCTCCTTATTCAGCAGGTCATAATTTGCATAATCTGCATATTCTTAGCTTAACACACCAGCTCCAGGGTTTCACACACAGCTTCACACTACGATCATCCTTTAAAACAAGAAAAAGGCACTTTTAAAAATCAAGAGATGTAAAATAAGGCTTAATACTGATTTTATTTTTGTTTTCCTTTGAACATCAAAAAATGCATTAATATTGAGGTATTCATTACCAGCCACCCAAAAAGGATCAGGATCTAAGTGGTCCAACAGGCTAGAAATTATTGATTCTGATGTTATTATAGGCTCTAACAGTGATTTAAAAGCATACATCTTACTTACAAAGCAGAAATAGAGACACAGACATGGAGATCAAATGTATGGATGCCAAGGGGGAAAGGGAGGGGGTGGGATGAATTGGGAGAGTGGGATTGACATATATACATTACTGATACTATGTATAAAATAGATAACTAATGAGAACCTACTGTATAGCACAGGGAACTCTACTCAATGCTCTGTGGTGACCTAAATGGGAAGGAAACGCAAATAAGAGGGAATATATGTATAGTTATAGCCGATTCACTTTGCTGTACAGTAGAAACTAACACAACATTGTAAAGCAACTATACTCCAATAAAAATTAAAAAAAATATATATTGCAGTGTTAAACAGCTTATCAGTAAACCCTGCAAATAGCTAGTAATTTATGTATGATGGCTATTCCAAGCATTCAGTTTGATCCACTCTGGCCTCAGAGAATATATTCATGTAATCTGCAAGATCAGAATGAGGAGAAATTTCTCTATTGGTTACTCTCATAGAGCAGCACAAAAAAGAAACGCCATTTACCCATCTGGAAATACATAAGTGCCCTGTCATAAAGTGTGTACACATAATTTTCTGAGTCATGAGTTAAAGAATTGAATTGCTTTGTGATAATTAGACTTATAAAAATGAGTAAATAAGTTACTAGAATTGTTAAGTTTGAAGACCAGTTAGTTATTCAACTGGTGAAGGAAAACAAACTGATATCTGCTGTCCTTTGCAGTTTACAGATAGATGTTGTCTAAGCCCAGTCAAACAAGAGCAGATACAGACCTCGTTCATATTTATTTCCTCAAAAAATCCAATCACACCAGCCTTTTATGATTTTTTTCTGACAGAGATTAGAGGTTTTAATCCCACATTTTAGAGGGCATACATTTCCATATCTCTGGCAGATAATTATTTTTATCCAAATTTCTTTTTGGGGAAGACACTATCTCTTTCCTCCTCTGATTCTTCCATCATAAACTAAAACATATGTCCGGGATTTCCATAGAGCTGGAATTTGTTCTGGACTATTCAGCATGTAGACTGTATGAGAAGTTTTCATATAAGTAATAACTATTGCATTTACAGTGCACCTTACACTGTAACCATCACATAGATTATTTTCAGCCTCATATAAAGTACTCAAAGTTGACATTTTTTTAACCTATTTTACAAAGGCAGGGATCATAGCTCAGAGAGTTTAGTTGAGATTTCTAAATCCTCTGAGCTAGTAATTATGGAGGCAGAATCGTCACTCTTATTTGTCTGAAAGCAAATATGCATGTTCTTTCTTTGGTATCATGCTGCTTCTCTGAGGGGGCAAAAAAAAAAGGAAAGAAAAAGGCATCACTGATAAATGTACAAAGTGGGGGCAGAGGAGGGGAGCTGTCTTAATGTGTGCTATTTCTGATGAAAGAATAAAGCTAGGTCATTTCCATCATAAGTATCCATGTCATTTTACATCTGATTTGATACTCAGAATCCAACTCTGATACTTAAATGATATGAACTTGATTTTAATAAGCTACTGTTTTCTCATCTGTCAATGACAATGGCTTCTAAATCAAAGATCCCTGGTGAGAATTTGAAGAGATAATTAGCACAGTGCTTGGCAAAAAAAGTAAATGCTCATAGAATTTTAAACATGATTATGGTTATGCTTGCCTCTAGAATCTGCCACAACTGGATGTTTTGAAAAGCTCAGTGTGTTGCAAGTGACAAGAGCCTTGTTAGCCCCCAATAGTTATCTCTGCTTCACCCCACTTAAATATTTTTTTTTATCTGCCATATAGTCTACAAAGAAATGTGAGATTCAAGGAGGTTAAGTGACTTCTATAAAGTCATGAAAGTAGAGGATAATACTCTTCTAGAACCCAGATCTCTTGACTCACATGTCAGATCACACAGAAAATACTTTACAATCCCTACATTAATTCACTAATTATTTACCCTAAATTATGTGTTATGTGTGAAGGAAAACCTTGGATGAATCACTACATAAAAAAGAAAAGGTTATTTATCTGTTTAGAATAGTTGGTATGTATCAGAGGTTTTTTTTTTGAGAATTAAAGTACAAAGAAGAAACATACAATACAGCGGATCACAACTTTATGTACCTCTTCTTAAATCTTTTTTTTTGTCAGTACAAAAGTCTATTAAAGAAAAACCACAATAGGTAAGAAAGAAAAATTAAAGAACTTATATCCCATTAAAGTCAAATATTTCTGTGTATATAAGACTGTAAAAGAGGTGTTTATTCAATAATGCAAAAGAGGGAAATATAGCTTCAGTAACCATTTTAACATAAATTTCTCATATCTAGGCCCACAAAGGAATAATGTACCTAACATAATTGTATGACAATGTATTAGAAAACATAGGTGCTCAACTGACAAAGAATTAGTTGACTTAATATAAGGGCAGACTAGAAGGTGAGGTGAGGAAAAGAAGAACAATTCTCTACGCCTCTGCATTTTGGCAAATATTGCTTTATAAGGTACATTGCCCTAAAGTTATTTTGAGTTTGGGATTATCTAGAGGAGGTCATAGGAAAACTAAGTGAAGTTCAGGTTTGTGATAAATTTTGTCCAATGCCATACATACATATAAAAAGCAAAACATGATACATATTTTCTGTTAAAGTTTAATTTTTTGATTATAAGATCATTAATTATGCTAAGTAAATGAGAGGCATACTTGAAATGATTAGCAATGATTTTATTCCTAATATGTAGTCTCCATGGTGTCTTTCATCTCAAAAGTCATCAAATACTGATATTAGATAATGACATGTATGTTCTGTTTAGTCAGGCATTAATAAATAGGGCTAATGATGACATTCAAATATATCAACTTTGATTTGAATAAAATTATATAAATTTATATTTATTTTTAATGTTTACAATATCCATTAATGTCAAAGAGAGAGTGCACTGATTTCAATCTTGTCTAAACATGTAACTGTATGTTTATTTTTACTCTTCCATATGCAAACTTTTGTAAATTCAAAGCTGCATCTTGTCTTTTGATCTTCTAGAAAAAAAAAATTCAACTTTCTTTATCCCTCTTCCAAATCCTCACTTTAAGAATCTTGAGAATGTTAATTCCTATAAATGTACTATCCAAGTGTGTGTGTGGGAAAATGTCGGTTTTGCTTTTTACTTATTTTCTCTCCTCTCCTCTCCCCTTTCTTCTCCCTCCCTCTCTCCCTTTCCCTCTCTCTCCCTCTCTCCATATTACATGTGTTTGTACGTAAGGATTCCATATGTCTTCTTATTTTAAAAGGAGATTTTAATGACTTTTGAAATGAATAAATATTTTGTTATTTATTTATGGTAAGTATAAATTAATAATATAAATAAATATAAATTGTGCTATATAAAGCACCAAGTACAATTGGAAAAAAAATGCAGATGGTGCCATTTATTAACTTTGAAGTCCTCAATTAGGAAGGAAAATAAAGTGTTTTAAGGCCAGATTTGCAGAGAACCACCAAGTAGTAGATCTTGCCTTATAAAATGTTATTTAATTTAGTTACATGTCTATGCTTTTTTTTTTTTTTTGCGGTACGTGGGCCTCTCATTGTTGTGGCCTCTCTTGTTGCGAAGCACAGGCTCCGGATGCGCAGGCTCAGTGGCCATGGCTCACTGGCCCAGCCGCTCTGAGGCATGTGGGATCTTCCCGGACCGGAGCACGAACCCACGTCCTCTGCATTGGCAGGCGGACTCTCAACCACTGCACCACCAGGGAAGCCCATATCCATGCTTTTAAAACCTAGTGCTGCATATTTATGATTTCAACAAAATACAGAGTCGCAAAATTATTGGCTTTCTCTATTCTAATCACTGGTCATTGGTATGACTAACAAATTGTAAACAAACATGAAATTTGAATTGTTATAGATAATATTATGTCTATAATGCTAATGAACTGTGGATTATCAATATATCTGGTTATTATACTATTTAGTTAGTTTAGGAAAACTTTACCATTTTTTTATAACAGGGAATTTTCTAGATGATTTCTATTTGACCTATTAGACTTTTTGATATACCTCTAGCAATTTTGAAATAAATCTCCAAAGTTGTAAACTCTTTTTATTTCTTTCTATATTAAAGATTTAGAGCTTAACCTATGTTTATGATACATTTGTATAATTATAAAATTGTGTGTGTGTGTGTGTGTGTGTGTGTGCGTCAGGCCACTCACTATTAAGAAACTATTTCCTAATGCTTGCTGTCACATAGCTAATAAGATAAAAGGAAGAATTTATACTTAGGACTTCTGACATCTACTTTCAACTGGATGCTGTTATAGTCTATTTACTGTAACTACTCCTAGCTTACCACTTGTATTTGTTTATATGATGTCACTTTTATATATTGTGATTTTATATAGGCTACAACATTTAAAATGCTATTAACACAAAGTATCTCTAGAGTAAAATTTCCTACAGGAACTGAGTAAATTGCAAAGTTATCTGTTGTTCTTTTCCACAGTATGTAGTGTGTGTGTAAAACGGAACATACAGGCATACCTTGGAGATATTCCAGACCATCACAATAAAGTCAATATCATAATAGAGTGATTCACACAAATTTTTTGGTTTCTCAGTGCATATAAAAGTTATGTTTACACTACACTTTAGTCTATTAATTGTACAATAGAATTATGTCTAAAAGACAATGTACGCACCTTAATTACAAATACCTTAATGCTAAAAAATGCTAACCATCATCTGAGCCTTCAGTAAGTTGTAATATTTTTGCTGGTGGAGGGTCTTGTTAATGGCTGCTGACTCATCAGGGTGCTGGTTGCTGAAGGTGCGGCTAGCTGTGGCAATTTCTTAAAATAAGACAACAAGAAAGTTTAGTGCATTGATTCAGTCTTCCTTCCACAAATGATTTCTCTGTAGCATGCAATGCTGATCAATATCTTTTTACCTAGAGTAGAAATTCCCTTTATTCACCAGGAATAGATTCCCTCTAAAGAAACCACTTCCTTTGCTCATCCATAGGAAGCAACTCCTCATTCATTAAAGTTTTATCATGAGATTGCAACAATTCAGTCACATCTTCATGCTCAATTTCTAATTCTAGTTGATTTGCTATTACTACCATATCTACAGACAGTTACTTCTTTCACTGAAGTACTGAACCCCTCAAAGTCATCCACGAGGGTTGGGATCAACTTCTTCCAAACTCCTGTTTATGTTGATATATTGACTTCTTCCCATTAGTCATGAACATTCTTCATGACATCTAGAATGGTCAGTCTTTTCTAGAATGTTTTCAATTGACTTTGCCCAGGTTCATTAGAGGAATCTCTATCTACAGCATCCATAGCCTCACAAAATGTACTCCTTAAATAATAAGACTTGAAAATCAAAATTACTCCTTGATCCATGGGCTGCAGACTGGATGTTGTGTGAGCAGGCATAAAAACAACATAACTTTTATTGTACATCTCCATCAGAGCTCTTGGGTGATGAGGCATATTGTCAAAGAACAGTAATATTTTGAAAAGAATTTGTTTTTCTGAGCAGTTTTTCTCAGCAGTGAGCTTAAAATATTTCAATTAATCATGTTGTAAACAGATGTGGTATCATCCAGGCTTTATTATTCCATTTTTGGAACACAGAAAAGTAGACTTAGCATAATTTTTTAGAGCTGAAGGATTTGGGGAAAGGTAAATGAGCATTGGCTTCAAGTTAAAGTCACCAGCTGCATTAGCTTCTAACAAGAGAGGCAGTTTGTCCTTTGAAGATTTGAAGCCAGCATTGGCTTCTCCTCTCTAGCTATGAAAGTCTTAGGTGGCATCTTTTTTCCAATAAAAGGCTATTTTATCTACATTGGAAACCTGTTGTTTAGTTTAGCCATCTTCCTTCACTGTCTTAGCTAGATCTGGATAACTTGCTGCAGCTTCTACATGAGCGCATGCTGTTCCCCTGTCACTTTTTTGTTATAGAGACAGCTTCTTTCCTTAACCCTCATGAAACAACCTCTGTTAGCTTCAGACTTTTCTTTTTCAGCTTCCTCACCTACTCAGCTTTCACAGAATTGAAGACAGGCCATTACTCTGAATTAGATTTGGCTTAAGGGAATGTTGTGGCTGCTTTGATCTTTGATCCAGACTGCTCAAACTCTCGCTATATCAGCAATAAGGCTGTTTCACTTTCTAATGAATGTTGTCTTCCTTAGAGTAGCACTTTTAATTTTCTTCAAGAATTTTTCCTTTCCATTTACAGCTTGGCTAACTGTTTGATGCAAGAGGCCTAGCTTTTGGCCTATCTTGGCTTTCAACATGCCTTCTTCACTAAGCTTAACCATTTCCAGCTTTTGATTTTAAGTGAGAGACTTGCCACTCTTCCTTTCACTTGAACATTTAGAAGCCCTTATAGGGTTGTTAACTGCCTAATTGTAATATTGTTGTGTCTCAGGAAATAGGGAGGCCTGAGGAGAGGGAGAGAGATAAGGAAACAGCTGGTAAGTGGAGCTGTCAGAATACCCACAACATATAAGGATTAAGTTCACCATGTTATATGGGCACAGCTGGTGGAGCCCCAAAACAATCACAATAGCAACATCTGAGAACACTGATCACAAATTACATTCCAATTATAATAATAATGAAAAGTTTGAAATATTGCAAGGATTACCAGAAAGTGACACAGAGACACTAAGTGAGCAAATGCTGTTGGAAAAATGGTGCCAATAGACTTGTTCAGTGCAGGGTTGCTGCATACCTTCAATTTGTAAAAAACACAGTATCTGTGAGATGTAATAGAGGAAAGCACAATAAAACAAAACAAGGTATTCCTGTATATGGTTCTAATATAAATTTTTCTAAAAGTTAGTTTATTTATGAATTGTTGGTCCAAATCTCTTGGAGGAGTTTCCCAGTAGTAATGCAGATCATCAATTGAATCAGGGACTCATTTGTGGCCAGCAAATGAAACATCATTGTAGTCATTTACAAGTGTAAGAAAAAGGGATGATTTAGTATTAGATCACCATTATGAAACTTACCTCTGAAATTAGCATTGTCTTCCAACAATTGAAATATAATCAGAGATACTTGTCACGCAATGTCAAAAGTGGAAGGGACTCTCTCTCTACACCCAAGTATACCAGGTAGATTTTTTTCATCGTCAGTCTTTTTATTTCTATCACAGCACTTCATCCACCTTATAATATTTCTCCTCTTCCCCTTCCCTCTCTCTCTCTATTCCCTCCCCTTATTTCTTCCTTGTTTGTGTAATGACCACATATGTTTTATTTCTCTTATTAACTAGGAGCTAAGCACACATTTGCTGAACAAATAAACACTGACTGCATGACTATTGTGAAAGATTTTACCAACAAGGATAGTATCATATGTTAGATGTTTTTATTGTTAGAGAATTGGTAGTTTTGAATAAATTATTTACTTCTAGAATTATGGGGCACAGAAATTAATATTAGATCATTTGAGTGTGTTTATTTTTCTCAGCAGGTATCTTTATATATGAGAAAAGCAAATGCTAAGAGGAAATTGCAATATAAATATTCAAATCTATTTAGTAAAACCAATAAATAAAATTACAGGCAATTGATTTAGTTTTTTCATTAAAGCTAACTGAATAGAGAGAAAATTTTTTCTAATTGTAGTCTAACTTTTAAAATTTCAAAGTACAAATGAGAATAATTTGAAAAGCAATATGTTTATCCCATTATTCTTTTAATCATTGCATAATTTCATTTATTATTATTTACATTGACCATTGCTTCAGTATTTTCTATTTTCTACTCTTCAGAAATGTTGATAATAATTTTCTACTTTAACATCCAGATAAAAGGACACTTGACAAGTCAACCAATAGACGGCACTAACAATGGCATGTGCTTAAACACTGACAAGTTTGTTAAAAACTTGAGTTTTGTGGAAATGGATTTAGTTAGCTTTTAGTGAGTGTCATAATAACTGCAGTGTAATGCATGTCTTAAGTGAGCAGTTCATAGAATGTGTTCTAAAACTCATCCAGTTTCATTGGGAACCTGATAGGTTTTACTTCCACCTATACAGGTACAGTGACTCATTGGGAGCAGTGTAGGAAAAAAAAAAATCTTTGAGGATTCAGCCTTGAGTTTTCTGCTCATTGGAAGTCCCAATTGGGAACAAGACACATATGTAAGATTTATATTATGTCTTTCTATTTTAAAACCTAAGGTGACTTATACAGTACCTATTAGAACAAACAATATCCTTTGCAGGTTTAACCATAACTCTAAACAAAAGGGTAAGGATCAAGGAACTGACTTGCCTAAATTAGTCCATTGGAAAAAGATCAGTTGGTATTATGAAATATTATTGTGAGTGAAAGAAATAAACCAATGTAATTTAATAAACATTCGGGAAAGAATGTGGAGTAGCAGATCAACAGAATTTTGGCAGAGGTTTCTGAATGCCATTATGCTGTTACCCATGCCCTAGGCATGATTCACTGCCATTCTATAATATATATATGTATCAAATTGATGTTAAATGTCTTTCCAAGGGATACTTATTTAAAATTTGTATGTGTGATTTTGTACAAAATTTTACGTTTTGTGGTTACAGAGGAAAATATATTGTGAAAGTTGAGGCATCAAGTTCAGAGACCATTGGTTTAATTTTGAATAAAATATTGGCTCAATTTAGAATAAAGTAAACTAACTCACTTAAAATAGAGATTTTATAATTTGAACATTTTAAGTGTCTTATCCCTGAACATAGCGTGATATGTATTATCCAATAGAAAGCACATACATACATTTCACTTGCATACATTATCTTTGTTTTCCAGTTCAGAAATTTAAGGCAAAAGAAAAAATTATGAAAAAATGCACTTTATATATTATTTCCTTAGAAAGCTTCATTCATCTCTAATATCATCAACCATATTAGTATTCTAGATTTTATTGATTCCTCTTTGTTTTTGAAAGGGATTTTAAGAGAGCAGGTTAGTATTTCTTTCCTTAGAGTATGAGGGTTAATACATTTGACTTAATGGAAGACACAGCAAATTTTAAGGTAGCCCCAGCTTTCTCAGTTCTGATGATGATACCCAGCTAGAAATACAGAAATGAGTATTGATTGAGGAGAAAATTCCTTCCATCAATGAAAAGTAGTGTAGTTTATCCTTTTATTGCCCTAAATCACGAATAAAGTCCTTTATCTTGTTGACGCAGTTCCCCCTGCATCAAAATATATAAGTCTGGAGCCGGAGGAAATTGGGGCACGTAAGTGGAAAAGGGGAGCTATAACCTATGTCTTAAGAGCATGTTCTCTGTAGCTACAATACCTATAGCACAAATCTTGCTTCTACCAATGACTGACACCCTTTGCAAACTGCAAGCATCCTCTGTTCTTTAGTTTCCTGTATCTTTAAATAGAAATAATAACAGTAACTGCCTTTTAAGGTTGTTGTAAAACATGATATGTAATAATCTGTAACTTTGATCCTAGTTAATTACTATTATGTTCTTGATATTTTTTTCCCTAGCAAAATCTTTAATGTACATAGTTAGCATGATTTTGTACTCTGCGAAACTTGGACTTGCTCTGCTTTTATAAGGGACACTGAAAATTACAGTCTGTGACACCTTATTAGAGCTGGCAAAATGTAGACAGTATAATGTTCTCTGAGTCTATGGTAGTACTTTGTTTAGATGCTCAAACTGATGTTGTTTATATATTTAATTTTTTAATTAACTGACTAAAGCCTACATGTTAATTTTCAGGTAATATGGCCAGTATGGTCTTGAATTAGCTAAACCAATTTCCATCATGTACCTCTCATTTGACTGGGCAGAAATGGCCTGGGACTACAGTACTATTCACACATTTAAGTTAAATACATTCAGCCTGACTACAGATGTCGCAGGATCAATTATTCTTCCATAGCTTTAATTGGTACTTGGATTAACTAATTACTCCACCAGGTTGAGTTTTTACAAAGTGGGTGGATTTTACTTGCCTATTTTCTCCCTAGTGTTCACTGTAACAACATTATCATGTTAACGTACCATTTCATTATTGTCATGAGACAAATCCTATACACACAAAAAAATTACCAAACCTCACTCATTGGCTAACTTGTTTAATTCTCAGATGAGGTTTACACTGGTTCTTGAAGTTTGTTATGATGGAATTTGTCTTTTCCTAACATCATTGAACATCTTACCAGGAGCTAAAGGGGAAAAAATGGTGTGTAAGGGCAAATTAAAGGATACCTCAACATGAGGTACATACTTCCATAACTGGAAGGCTAAATTATCGATAACTGTGGAAGAAATAATGTTGGTCTTATAAGAGTTAATGAGCTACCATTGTATTTGCACAATAGTATGCAGGAAGATTGGCAAGATACTAAAATACATATACATAAGCAAGGATTGTGAGTTGTACTGGAAAATGCTTGCTAGCTTTTCATGTAACCTCTGAGTTCAGAAATGAATCAATAGTGTTTTTTTTTATAAAAGTTAATACTGTCTAGAGCAATGTGTGCAATAAAGAGTTAAAAGCAAAATTACAGAGACAGTACTTAAGACAGACCACTTTTTTGGGGTCAAAGGATGCTCAGAAGAGATGAAGGAGTAAGCACCATGGAGAAAATTTTGTTTCATTTTGTGAGGTTAAGGGCTAGGGTCGTTGCCCTAAAGCCTGAACTTTCTTACACTGAAAGAAGTGTTTCATATGGGGTTTAGAAAAAAAGAGAAGGGAAGAGTCTTCCACCAAAGAGAGAAGGGAAAATGAACAAACCAAGTTTGAAGAAACTCACTTTATAATAAGTACCATCTAGGTTGCGTTATGAAGCTGGCAAGGAGTTAATGAAGTTGAGGAAGTAGCATACATCCCTTCAGGCAGAGAGAATCCCATGGTGATGTAAAACAACATGGCACATTCAGGGGATGGCAAACCATTGTATGTGGTTTGAATTGTTCCCAAATAATACTCTTTTGTCTAAACTTTCTATTTAAAAACCCCAACTAACTAGATAGCATTTGTAATGGTAGGAACGGCATCCCAGTCAACCACAATGTTCATGCTTAGGCAAGAGGACCAGTCTCTGTATAAGTTAATTTAACCACACCACTTCTTAATGCAACAGATGTAGGTAACAACTTATTACAGAATTGTTACCCAAATCCAGATGGCTACTTACATATTCAACATAAATTTGTTACTTGGTTTAAAAGATATTTTATTTGTTGAGTTAAGCAGAGCTTTGAACATGATAATTGAAACAAAACTATACATGAAAATGTGTTTGTGAGAAAACATTCAGTTGAGGCTAATGTCTATCATCTTCTTGAAAACTCATTTTACATGAAGTAAAAGGAACAGCAGAAGAGAGTGACAGTGACATAAAATTATCAATAGTAGAGTTATGTAAAAAGAAAATAAATAGTGATGAAATGGAAAAAAAATGTGTGAACCCAAAAGGGTCAGGAATCTGGTTCAAAACAAGTAAATGTTTTTCAGTTTGAAAAGTACAGACAAGTAGACCTGAAAAAAAAAATCTGAAGCACATCAACTGGAAATATAACCCGCAAAACAGTAATGTCAAATGAATGTGGCTGTGCCTCACCATAAACGTACCTCCTGGCTGGTGTCTGCAGGTATTTCCTTTTAAAAATTTGCCTACAGGTAAGTTATTGAAATCATTGCAAATCAGAGCATGTCTTTCCTGTGGCACAAATTAAACTATACATGAACAGAGACAAAAGTAAGGACAAGAACACTTAGGGGGCAGAGAGAAAGCTTTCTGTGAATCCTATGTTAACACTGAGGTATGGCTCTAAATAGTTACATTTGATATGAAACAAAATTTCATTTAAAAAAATGCTGTGATGAATTATCTCAAAATAAATGTGTCTGTAAGGTGGTTTTATGCAAAACTGTGAATGATTTGGTTGAGTTTTATTAGTGCTATTAGTAGGTTAGAGAACGTGCTCATAATTTATACAGGGGGATTGTTCTCTGCAGGTGCATAGGGCCAGCCCCAGTTTATGCCTGATGTTCTGACCTCATCATTAATAGGCCCCTCCTTCATCTCAAAACCTCCCAGTTGTAGGGTCTAATTATGTGTGCAAGTGTGCGTGTTTAACCTCATTCATGCCAGTATCATCTCTACCATGTCTTCAGCTATAGATTTCTTCTGATTTCCTTGCTGTTTTGTCTCTAATCCCCAACTCTTTTAAAGCATAGTTTCAAATTTAGAGAGACAGGTTAAAGGTAATGAATGAGTAACCAGATGATAATCAACGTCCTCAGCCTTCTGGAGAATTTCTATCTCCTTGGTTTCTCTATTCCTGTAGTTTCTGGAAAATGTATTCAATAATCTACAATCTACCTAATTTTCTAGAGCACATGAGCAGCAAATACTATGTAAGAAATTATTTCTTGGCTACAAGCCACATTTCTCCATTTAGTTCTTTCTCTCTTACCTTCTCCTGTTCTTCAATTTTCAATAAATTTTGATCAGTGGCTCCTGAACCCTGACAGCTTGTAAATTGCTTGAAAATACCCTGTGCTTTATGTGAACACCAAATATGAATACTAAGCAATGCTGCTTCTAGAGTGCCTGTAAAACTCTAATAGCCAGCATCCAGATGTGCTAATAATCATGTAAGGTGCTTATTGATTTATAGAAACTTAACTAAGTATGGAGCACTATCTGAATTTAAAAAAGGGTCCCTGGGAATACTTGACTTTCTCATGTGGTGCTTAATAATGTTTGATGAGGTAGGCTGAATAGTGAGTTCTCTTGATTTCTTAGGCAGACCTATGAAAATATGTTTAGCATACAGAAAAAAAATCACCTTTAAGATATACAATCAAACTTCCAATCCATCCATACTTTTATATTCTCACACATTTTAACATAATTCTAGGTTGTTTAACAACTAGTCTTAACAAATGCAAAGACAAATTCCATAACAAGAAAGATTCCAGGTCACTGCATTTTCAAAGCAGTTTAGATAAATACTTTAGTGGAAATATTAATAGAGAAATGACAGACTATCATTGTTTTATCTGGGGTAATGGAAATTTTGCCAAGAAGAAAGAAATTGTTCAGGCAATTTCAAGAAGTGAAGACGTTACTTATATACAAATGACCTAAAGATGGAAAGATCAAGAGGTTATAGTGTTCCAACTTTTGAAAAAATTCAGCATCAATTGTCTATAAACTGCCTAGGTTTAGGTATGGATTTCAAAATTTAGCTATGTGAAAAATATCCATAATGTTGCATTCACCTCTATACATGCAGCATGCCACAGTGATGTTCCTCTAGGTCTGCCCCTGTGTCCACTGTGAGCTTAGTCCTTTGCATCCTATCCCTAGAGATGACCTGTGCATATACTTCTCACTGACAGCAGGAGAAGGAAACCATAAACCAGAGCACCTCAGTGCAGCAAACCCTTTGGACATATGTGCAAAGAATGATGTGCAGGATAAACTTAATTCTTTAGAAGAATAAATGAATGTATAAGGCCTTTTGTCAAGCCATAAAATTGTTTAAAAATAGCATTAGAGACTCACACTTATTTGGCATTAGAGACTCTCTTTTTTACATGGTTTCAGTTTATACTTAAGTTATACTTTGTAGGGAGGAAAGAGGAAGCCTAACTTCATTAGGAAACTCATTCATTTATTTAATCCTTTCATGGAGATTTGAATGAATATGCATTACCAAATTGATCTTTATGTCTTCAAAGTCACAACCTATATATGACCTACATTTTACAGGTGCTGAACATGTCAACTCTAAGTGTGCTCAGAGAATCTCTTGTAAATGTTTTAACCTTAGAAATATAGATTTTTAAAATATACTTCTATGACACTCTAGTACATATAATAACACACTAAGAGAGTCTCTTTGACTATGTTGGAACTACATTAATAATTTCATAATTTACGTTATGTAAACATTGACAGTCTAATAATGTATATACAAGTGGATGTTGCTCAGGCAGTCCTACGAAGAAAGGTCATACATAACAAGAACAAAAACAGAATCAATAATAACAACGTGATATTTATTAAGGAATTTCTCTGGACCAGACACCAGACTAAACAATGTACATACCTTCTTCCATTTAAACATCAGATTAGCTTGATACAAGTAGTATTATAATCTTTAGATTATAAATTTAAAATTTAGAGATAAAGCTATACATGAAAATTTAAAAATGAAGTTTTAAAAAAAGCTATGTAATTTGGCTGTTATAAGCTATAAAATGGCAGAATTATGTTTCTTGACTCGATGCTCATATTCTAAATGTGAGGTCAACAAACTTTTTGTGTAAAGGACTGGGTAATAAATGCTTTTGGACTATATGGTCTCTGTCATAAACTACTCAACTCTGCCCTACTCAACTCTAACCCTTGGTCAAGTGTAGGGTTAGTGTTAGGGTTAGTGTTAACAGTTAGGTTTAACTGTGAATCAATTCTGAATGTACATATAGACAATATGTAAATTAATGGGCATGCCCAAGTTCCAATAAAACTTTAATTAAAAGAAAAGGCAATGAATTGGCCAACCCCTCCTATAAATCATTGTGCCATATGGATTCCACTTTATACTATGATGAGAAAATGCAAAACAAAAAAAATCCATATTCTTGAACACACTAGTAGTTAATTTACTTAAAACTATGCCATAGTTATTTTAAAAGTGAATTTCAATTTAAATTATTTTATATAATGGCATCTTTCAAAGTGCTAGAATAGTAGGATAAATGTGTCATATAAACCAGATTCACGATTCCTAACCTGATGTGTATATTGACATGATTACATTTGTATTCCAAGTCTGTGATATTTTTATTACAACTAGTTTAATACTTATTTTAAAATTGCTTTAAAATTAAACATCTAAAGAATAATAAAACAAGGTTTTTATTTATTTAGCTTTGTGTAAATGGAACTGAGGATTATTCATTAAGGATTTTTAAGTGTGACATCAAAATCTCACTGCATTGTAGGGTAGCACAACATCAGAAATCAAGAGGATATGTAATTAATTTGTATTTTTGCTGCTATAATTATCTACATTATGTCTGACAAGATTAAACTGAGCTACAAAGACATAAGTGAGTTACTAAAACAATTGCATATTTAAACACATCTTTTTGTCATAACAAGTCCTAGCTGCACACAGTATGTTGAAAATTGCAAATCAGGCCAGGAAAAAAAAAATAGAACTTGAAGGCTACAAATAAATCAAATTATGTATAAAAAGGATGAAATAAATACACCCTGGACTTTTGACTCCAAAGCATCTTGTAAGTTGGTTTTCAGGTGGAAAACATAAAGCTGATGTGCCTCAAAATGTTTCTCTTGTCACAGCACATTCAGAGAAGGTGGCCAGGTATTGTCTTGTCAAAATGTAAAGGTGATAGAGAGCCACGTCTGATTCCAGTCTCATTAATATTGGAAAAGGTAGCAATGTGGTCTATGAGACCAATTATCTTTTTTTGTTTGTTTGTTTTGTTTTATTCTTATCTAAACAAGGGCCATAAGCCTGGAGTCCTGACAGATGGAAGTGGGCATGGCAGACCATGTGCTGCCTTCTACCTAGAAAATGACATGTGTCTTCTCCTCACATTCATTGATCAGATCAATTTGTGGGATCACACCCAACTTTAAAGAATCTGTTTGCAATCTTGCCATGCGTGAAAACTTAGGTTCAAAGCTTTCGCGAACTATGCTTGTGTTTACCACCACAACACCTGTCTTTACTGAATAATCTACTGTGTGCAAGATAGGGGAGTCAAAACTGTATATACATACTTTTTAAATGATTAATACAGCACAAACTCTTCCAACAAAGAGCATTTGGAAGAGTAAGGAAGATGAGCAGTACATAAAGTCATGATGGAAGCTAAGATGGGTAATATAGCAATATTTTTAAAATTCTATATACACTTAAAGAAGTATGTGCTGGTCATCTCAAAAATTGCAGGGAAGATTTATGAAAGATTTATTTTATGGAATGATTTTTACATTATATGTAGGAATTTGACATGTGATATTTGAAAGGGAAGAATTCTCTTCAAAATCTGGCCTGTAACAGGGAGGTAGCAAATAGCTGATTTTGGATGAAATATGTGGTGAGGGGGATAATTGACATAAGCCTTTGCCCTCATGCCATAAATAAATACCATGAATAAATGACAAAAAGTTGTTTATATCATAAATCATTAGTAAGTTACACATGCATCTCTCTCTCTTTCATGTATCATCATAAAGCCATCATCTGTACATCTCATGTATCATCATAAATCCTTTCAAGAAATAAAGTCTTTTCTTTAAAAAAAGTAATGGCTTCTAGGTCATTCAGATAGAAATTAGGATCTAGTGTTAATAGATATATGGCATTAAGCTATATAAGTTATACATGTGCTCTAAGTTTTATGTTTCTCACTTGAGTACTAGAAATATTAAAATACCTTTTTCAGGGAGGTTTGTGGGGGGAATTGTGTGAAAATATAAAATTCTTTGTACTCTACCTGCCATGTAATAAGCATTCCATAAATGGTAGCTATAATCATTAGCAAAGAGAAACATATACTTTGCTACAATTTATAGTATTGTGCACGTTTTAAGTACCTTCTAAATAAACAAATTTCCATAGGCCATTATAAAAAAGTTATTCTTATACTGAAGATTTATAATACTGTCTAAAAATATTTTTTTCTCTTTATCCCACTCTCTCTCTCCCTTTCCTTCTCTTTATTTGAGTGAATGGTTGACGGGAAAGATTCATATTTAACAGTTTTTTAATGGTAAATGACAACACGAGACTTTCATTGCCCTAATTTCATTTCATTTTATTTAAAAATTAGAATCATCCAATGAAGCACAATAATTATATTTATATTTACACATACGAAGGTAATTTTAGGAGTAAATTAGGGTCTCTTCTTTCACTTTATACTGTGGTTATTTATATTGAATCACTTATATTCCCAATTCTATATCACTTCAAGAACACAACAGGTGGTGATGTCTGTTTCTTTCCACTGACTTCCAAAAAATGCAGAGATGACCTGCAGGGAGCACCAGTCAGCACAGGCTACCCTGAAGAGCTGGGCTTCCTGGAGGCTAACTTGAGCATCAGAAAACAAAATAAATCAGAGAGTAAACTGACATTTACTGATTTCACTGTATGCACTTCTTGCTTGAATTATACTTAAAAAGGCCAATAAAGCTTTATTAATCCTAATATGTACAATCTGTAGATCTTAAGCGTTAAATAACTTTCCCAATTTCATGCATAATCAGTAAAATAAACCTCAGCTTTCAAGGTCTATCCTCTTTCTACTCTAAAAAAACTCTCTGTTTTCCTGAGTCTAAAGTATTTTTCCCTCAAAGTCTTACCTGAACACAATATTACTTGTTTTAAGATAATTTTTTAATGGAAAACAAAACACCAAAAAGGATATAAGGCACTAGGCAGTTTTTGTCCTTTCAAGTCTAAGTGTCTAAGTAGATCCAATCTACTTGCTCACATGCTGAGGAACAACATAGTGCTGCTCCTGGGTAGGAGAACTTTGTCTGCATCTTGGGTTGGTGGAGAGCAGAAATGTAACCTATTATGCATGGAATATATCCTTCAAAGTTTCTCTTCAAGGAGTTATAGTTTTGACTTTGCTAACACTGAATATCCATTACCATGTGCTTGTGCCGTCCTATCCACTTGGGCACAATCCATTTGCTAATCATTAAACATGAGCCTGGGGAAATTGAAAATAGTAACTTAAAATATCTTAATTTACTCCAGCCCTTGTTGTGATTCCCAGTTTCATTCTCATGTATGCCCAGGTTTTAACTCTACCTTGAGCTAGAATTGAGAATAGGAGTCTAGTTCTGTAGTTTCAATTCTCAGTACATGCCTTCCCCTCTAAACTTTTTCCCACTTCTGGTTCTTTCTGGTTGCTGTCCTGTCCATCTGTGACCCCCTAAATTGAAAAGTTGTATCAATGAGAGAAAAATCGGACAATGATCTTGCCTGTGTATACACAATGCCTTCACAGCACTGAAACTGAAATCTCCATCAGCAGTTAAGAGATCCCAAGACACAAATGATCTTGATAGAGGATTTTCCTTCCAACTATTCCCTCTAGATGGCATATTGCTTGCTTTCTCCTTAACACACACACACATACACACACACACACACACACCCCCCAAAGAACATCAAGTGTAATACGTTTAGAAAACAGCAATCAGATTGTCAAAGATGGCACAGATTTGTAAAACTTAGACTTATAATAAACACTATAAATATCTCATTGACTAATCTCTGGTGTCCACTGGACCCCAACTCTTTCCTCATCAATACCTTGTGATGTTACATATCACTTACTTGGATATCTATTTTTAAAAGAATGATGAAAAGTTTTACAAAAATTGTTGACCCAATATTTGTGATGTGTCATATTTACAGACTACATAATTCCAACACAGTGGCCTTTAGAATGCTGGCTACCTTCAAACCATCGACTTAGATGTTTTTCAATAGTTTCACTCTCTTCTAATACAAACTTAAACAAGTTTTTTTCCCACGCTGCCTGAGGGATCTTAGCTCCCCAACCAGGGATTGAACCTGGGCCCCGGCAGTGAAAGTGCCAAGTCCTAACCACTGGACTGCCAGGGAATTCCCCCAAACTTAAACATTTTAAATGCTTGGCTTTGAGACACTTTTTCCTGCTTATTTTTCCCTTCTACTCTATCTCCACTTCCTTGTGTGTGTATAGATATAGATAAACATACAGATATAAAATATTCACGTAGCAAGGGACGAATCTGAAAATAAAATAGCATAAATGGAACATGACTCCTTTTTAAAAATTATGGACAAAGTTTAAAAAACAGATAAACTTCAACCCCTATTATAAATATCATTTTTTATATTTCCAATATTTGTGGCTGGAATCCTTATTCAGGTAAACATATGAGTAAAGTCATAAAGTCCATGGCATTTAAAGCACTAAAGATAAAACTAGTTTAAATTCTAAAACTATTCTGAGTTCAATTTCAAACTTCATGGAGCTGCCATTGCAAATTTTCTATTGGAGAAAGTTTGATCACTAAAACATCTGTTAAAATAATGAGGAAGATTTAGAATTACTTAGAATTTTCTACCTAAATCCCCTTTTTGACATTGTTTTGAGCAAATGTTGCCACAGACACACACTGGGGGAGCATTGCCCTAAGTGTTCCAATACATAGCGACTAACGGTCTACACATTTTTGCAATCACTTTATAGATTGGCACATTCCACCAAGATAAATTAAGTGATTGCATTAAGAAAGACTATCTTAGTCCGTTTGGGGTGATATAACAAAACACCATAGACTGGTGGCTTGTAAGCAACAGAAATTCATTTCTGCAAATACCTTGCAGAACTGGGCTTAGAAGGTCTAGATTCAAGGTCTCAATCTGCAACTCTCTACTTTTGAAGTCTTGCAAACATCTTTTAACTTCTTTAATTCTTGGTATTCTCATTGGCAAATTTTTCATGTGTCTGAGTATGGTTACCTTATGCTCACTCTTTTTCATTCTTTGGCATCATTTCATCAAGGTACACAAGCCTTTCCTGGGGAAGAGAAATGAGAAAATTGGCATGTGAAACCTGTCCTAATTCTCTTAGTTCTCTTGAAAGCAGGCTAGAAAACAGACAATATATGCTCTGCTCTGCTTTCTGCCTTACAGGGAATGGCTGTCGCTCCTTGCATGAGTCAGTTTGACTAATTTTATGAAACCTAGTAATGCCCAGATATGAGCCTTATTCTTCAATATCATATTTTTCCAGTTATAAAGCTGTTGTTTTCTAGTCTTCATATACTGATCCTTTGTGTCTTGATCAGTGTAGAACTTTGAAAAGGAAAATGGTACTATTTATCAGAACATCTCAAACACTACAAACTGGTGATATAGTAGTAGTAACTTTTTTGAGTTTGTTATAAATATTTAAATATCTAAAGAGATAATGAACTAATTCACATTAAAGCACACGTATAATATAAAGCACTAAAAAAATACCAAAATTTTATCAGAATTATAATAAAATTTTCATTTACCTTCCTCTGGAAAATTAGAGATTAGGCCAAAAATAATATATTCTCCTTCCACTGAGAGGTGAGATTTATTTTCCTTCTTTTTGAATTTAGACTGATCTGTGAGTGTGCAATCAACAGAGGAAATAATGTTATGGCAGTTAGAGGTCAGAATTTTAAGAGGACTGGTAACTTCCAGTTTGATCTCAGGGATTCCCTAACCCAGCATGTTAGAAATATGAATATCCTGCTAAGAGATGACATGAAAAGCCCCTGATACTCCATGGGTGATGGGGACAGCTGAACCCAGTCTCCCAGCCATCTGTAATATCATGTCAGACATACATATGAGCAAGCTGTCTTGGATCCTCCAGCTCATCCCACCTGCTCTCTGAAGTCTGTCATGTAACTCCAGTTGACACCCAGAATTGCCCAGCAAAAATACAACCTAGATTCTGAAGCCACATAATAATATAGTGTAATAACTATTTTTAAGTCATATTTTTAGTATGTTATATTGTCATGGATGATCATGACATCTCTACAACACAGACAAAACTGAAGGCCATATGGATAATTGATGTGTGGCTGAAACAGACAACAAAAATCTTTCACAATTCAAAGGAAAGTGCCATGTCCAGAAAGTAAGATGATCTGGTAAGGCTTCAAGAATGTATTAGAATAATATGATGGTATATTTTGTAAAATTAGAAAACGGAAAATAAGCAAAATTGGCATAATCTAGTTATATAAAGAAAAACATTATATTGTATATATTTTCAGGTTTTATTTTTCTATGTAGACAACCCTTAACCTGGGGTTTTCATCACATTCTCTTTAGTAAACTTTTTATTTTACTTTTTCTTCTATAATATAAATAAACAATTTTTAGTGCTAATGTTATCATTATTTTATGCATTTAAATTTCATGCAATTTTTAATGGTTGTTAAATTTTCCATTATGTGACTATATGAAAAATTTATGTTTTAGTGATAAAATGTTACTGTAAGTAAGCAATGACAATGCCATAATTAATCTTCCCTCAAGCTTTTTCTATAAATCAAGACTATATTGACAGAAATGATATTATATATTCATAACATTTATCAAACACTTATGTTATGTATAACCCTGTGATGAGTAATTTAGATCTACTCTTTTATTTAATTTTCACAACAGAAAACAAAGTGTATAATATTATTTCTCTCTTTCATAGACAAGAAAAATAAGGACCAGAGAGATCTTTCATACAGTAAGAATTTTAACTAATGATGGAAGCCTACTAATATTTGACCTAAGGTCAGGAAAGATCAAAGTGTGTTTGGGAGATAACAAAGGAAGAAATTTAAATAGATTATAGAGGTTTCACGAAGGTGAGAAACAAGGCTAAAATATTAAGTTTTAGCCAAACTGTGGAGTCTTTTAAATATCAGGTTTAGTGAGTAGTGTAACAGCATTTGATGCTGAAGTTCTCTCCTAGGAGATTCAATTTTGATATCCTTATGGCTGGACAATCTCCAAGAGTTTACATTGGAGAAGGAATCTATGTCTTTCTCAAAATAGTATGTGAGGGAAACACAACTGGGTTTTCTGCTTGTGCTCTCTCAGTTGTCTGAGGGCACCAATGAAGAACGTGCCTTGGCATGATATATATAGGATAGAAATCAACAGCACATCACAATGAGTAATTTCCACAGCCCAAAAGGTCATTTGCTGACACCCAGTGATATAAGTCCTAAAAGTAAGACCAAGTATAATTTGCACCTTGATATGTAGGGAAAATCAGGTGGACTTGGAACAGTCTAACCACAAGCTCCCCTTCCTGCTCTGTTTCCACAGTTAAGTCCCCTAGCCAAACAAAATTCCTATCCATGGGAATCAAACACTGTTCATGCTTATCACTGAAAAGTGGGCTTCAGCTCCCTGCCTGCCCATGGAATTATGCAAACAAGCTAATTGTATCCACCCATGGGAACCAGAGGTCCCTGACTCTCTCGACACTCTCTTGTCCTTGATTTTTTACTCTGTTCCCAAGTGCAACCCCAGTGGGGCCCTTTGTAGCAATGTAGTGTTCTTGTCCCCGGGGCTGTGAGTATATGTGACTAAAAATATCAATCTCATCTGCCTAGTATCTGATGTCATGTATTTGGCCATCCCCATAATCATAGGATAGGAATCTATCTCTTACCAATGGGGTGAATGGGATTTGACACATCCATAGGCACTTAACAGCAAAACAGGAACTATCTATGAGTGTCTGAAAGGAAATAGTAAAGATGTATCTACCTCTCTGCATATACAGAAAAATAAAGCATGTTCTAGAGTTTCAGGGAGTGTGCTATCTATTTAAGGAAAAGTGAAATGTAATTAAATGAATAGATAAGCTAACAAAGTATTACTGTACAAAATTCCAAATATGTGGTCATAAACTCTAGCAACTGTTGCAACTATAAAATTAGATTTCAATTATTTTACAGAAGTAGTTATATAGAAAATTATAGAACACTGTTCATAATTATTGGACACTATCATTTAGAAACCAACTCTTTCGTGAAACTGAGGCTGGATTAAAGAGATGGTTAAGATCAGGATGAAAAGAGAGACTGCATTAAGAAGTATCTGCATTAGCAAGAAAAACAGAAAAGACAAATAATGATCAATTAGCCATGTATTATATGACATTATTGGCTCCATGCTGTGCCTTATACAAGTATTTAAAATACGTAAGAATAAATATACTGTTAAATATAATTAAAAATTTTTCATCAGCAAATTAAAAGAAAAGAAATATTATTAAAATCTTGCAAGAATCAAAAGCCAATGAACGAATGGAAGCTTCACTTTCAAGAACCACTAACTTTCTACCTAAACTTGTCCCCATATTGCTATGGAGTATACCATGATAGACTTCTCCTACTTGTAGAGATACTTCAGAACACACTTCTGTTCTTTGACTGATATGAAATATTTTATTTTAGATTATATTAGATGCCTATACTGTCCTCTACCTACGTCTAGACTATAAGATTTTTTTGGATGGGCCTTTGTTCAAAAGTGCATGTCATCTGATTAAAGACTCTTAAGATATAAAACCATTCAAACTCCCAATGACAATTATAAACAATACTCTTAAAACATATTCAAAAGTTCATTTATGAACTTTCTACTGTTTTGTCACTGTCATTAACAAGTCTGATTATCAATATCCTATCCATCCTATACTGTTTGATTAGGGGGATGTTTACCATCACTTGAGAAACCTTTTCTTATCATACTTACTAGGTATAGTCACTACCTTCTCCAAAATCTTATGGCTTTATTGTTTTCTCTATATTCATAGAACTTACAGATCATATCTTTTTTCCTCATATTTATTCAGGTATATAGTCTCTAACACAATTGTAAATTCCTTGAGTGCAGGAAATGTACTCTGTATAATTTTATAAAGTATGTTTCCACCAATTATTCATTAATTCATTATTTAATAGATCTTTATTGGAGTATAATTGCTTCACAATTATAATTGCTTCACCGTGTTAGCTTCTGTTGCACAACAAAGCGAATCAGCCATATGCATACACATGTCCCCATATCCCCTCCCTCTTGAGCCTCCTCGCATCCTCCCTATCCCACTCCTCAAGGTCATAGCAAAGCACTGAGCTGATCTCCCTGTGCTATGCTGCTGCTTCCCACCAGCCAACTGTTTTACATTCTGTAGTGTATATATGTGGCTGCTACTTTCACTTCACCCCAGCTTCACCCTCCCACCCCATGACATCAAGTACTTTCTCTATATCTACCTATTTATTCCTGCCCTGCAACTAGGTTCATCAGTACCATTTTTTTATATATATATTCCATATATATGTGTTAGCATACAGTATTTGTTTTTCTCTTTCTGACTTCCTTCACTCTGTATGGCAGACTCTGGGTCCATACGCCTCACTACAAATAACTCACTTTTGTTTCTTTTTATGGCTGAGTAATATTCCATTGTATATATGTGCCACATCTTTATACATCTGTTGATGGACATTTAGGTTGGTTCCATGTCCTGGCTATTGTAGATAGTAATGCAGTGAACATTCTGGTGCATGTCTCTCTTTTTTTTTTTTTTTTTACATCTTTATTGGAGTATAATTGCTTTACAATGGTGTGTTAGTTTCTGCTTTATAACAAAGTGAATCAGTTATACATATGCATATGTTCCCATACCTCTTCCCTCTCGCATCTCCCTCCCTCCCACCCTCCCTATCCCACCACTCTAGGTGGCCACAAAGCACCGAGCTGATCTCCCTGTGCCATGCAGCTGCTTCCCACTAGCTATCTATTTTGCATTTGGTAGTGTATATATGTCCATGCCACTCTCTCACTTTGTCACAGCTTACCCTTCCCCCTCCCCATATCCTCAAGTCCATAATGTAGTAGGTCTGTGTCTTTATTCCCATCTTACCCCTACGTTCTTCATGGCCTTTATTTTTTTCTTAGATTCCATATATATGTGTTAGCATACGGTATTTGTTTTTCTCTTTCTGACTTACTTCACTCTGTATGACAGACTCTAGGTCCATCCACCTCATTACAAATAGCTCAATTTCATTTCTTTTTATGGCTGAGTAATATTCCATTGTATATATGTGCCACATCTTCTTTATCCATTCATCTGATGATGGACACTTAGGTTGTTTCCATCTCCTGGCTATTGTAAATAGAGCTGCAATGAGCATTTTGGTACATGACTCCTTTTGAATTATGGTTTTCTTAGGGCATATGCCCAGTAGTGGGATTGCTGGGTCATATGGTAGTTCTATTTGTAGTTTTTTAAGGAAACACCACACTGTTTTCCATAGTGGTTGTATCAATTTACATTCCCACCAACAGTGAAGAATATTTCACCACACCCTTTCCAGCATTTATTGTTCAGAGCTTTTTTGATAATGACCAATCTGACCAGTATGAGGTGATACCTCACTGTAGTTTTGATTTGCATTTCTCTAATAATTAGTGACGTTGAGCATCTTTTCATATGCCTCTTGGCCATCTGTATATCTTCCTTGGTGAAATGTCTCTTTAGGTCTTCCACCCATTTTTAAACTGGATTTTTTGTTTATTTGATATTGAGCTCCATGAGCTGTTTGTATATTTTGGAAAGTAATCCTTTGTCTGTTGTTTCATTTACAAATATTTTCTGCCATTCTGAGGGCTGTCTTTTTGTGTTGTTTATGGTTTCCTTTGCTGTGCCCAAGCTTTTAAGTTTAATTAAATCCAATTTGTTTATATTTGTTTTTATTTCTGTTACTCTAGGAGGTGGCTCAAAAAAGATCTTGCTGTGGTTTATGTCAAAGAGTGTTTTTCCTATCTTTTCCTCTAAAAGTTTTTGGTGTCTGGTCTTACATTTAAGTCTTTAATGCATTTGGAGTTCATTTTCCTGTATGGTGTTAGGTAGTATTTCATTCTTTTACACATAGCTGTCTAGTTTTCCCAGCACCACTTATTGAAGAGGCTGTCTTTTCTCCATTGTATATTCTTGCCCCCTTTATCAAAGATAAGGTGACCATAGGTCCATGGGTTTATCTGTGGGCATTCTATCCTGTACTACTGATCTATATTTCTGTTTTGTGCTGGTATCATACTGTCTTGATTATTGTAGATTTGTGGTATAGTTTGAAGTCAGGGAACCTGATTCCTCCAATTACATTTTTCTTTCTCAAGATCCCTTTGGCTATTTGGGGTCTGTTGTGTTTCCATATGAATTGTAAGATTTTTTGTTCTAATCCTGTGAAGAATGCCATTGGTAGATTGATAGGGATTACACTGAATCTGTAGATTGTTTTCGGTAGTATAGTCATTTTCACAATATTGATTCTTCCAATCCAAGGACATGGTATATTTCTCCATCTGTTTATGTCATCTTTAATTTCTTTCATCAGTGTTTTATAGTTTTCTGAGTACAATCTTTCACCTCCTTAGGCAGGTTTGTTCCTAGTTATTTTACTCTTTTTGTTGCCGTGGTTAATGGGAGTGTTTCCTTAATTTCTCTTTCTGATTTTTCATTGTTGGTCTATAGGAATGCCAGAGATTTCTATATATTAATTTTGTATCCTGCAACCTTACCAAATTCATTGGTGAGCTCTAGAAGCTTTCTGGTGGTACCTTTAGGATTTTCTATGTATAGTATCATGTCATCAGCAAACAGTGAGTTTTAATTCTTATTTTCCAATTTGTATTCCTTTTATTTATTTTTCTTCTCTGATTGCTGTGGTTAGGATTTTGAAAACTATGTTGAATTATAGTGATGAGAGTAGATATCCTTGTCTTCTTCCTGATCGATCTTAGTGGAAATGTTTTCCATTTTTCAACATTGAGTATGATGCTTGCTGTGGGTTTGTCATATATGACCTTTATTATGTTGAGGTAGGTTCCCTCTATGCCCATTTTCAGGAGAGATTTTAAAATAAATGGGTGTTGAATTTTGTCAAAAGATTTTTTCTGCATCTATTGAGATGATCATATGGTTTTTAGTCCTTAATTTGTTAATGTGGTGTATCACATTGTTTGATTTGTGTTTATTGAAGTATCCTTGCATACCTGGGATAAATCCCACTTGATTATGGTGGATGATCCTTTTAATGTGCTATGGGATTCTCTTTGCTAGTAGTTTGTACAGGATTTTTGCATCAGTGTTCATCATTGATATGGGGCTATAATTTTCTTTTTTTGTGATATCTTTTTCTGGTTTTGCTAAAAGGGTGATGGTGGCTTCATAGAATGAATTTAGGAGTGTTTCTTCCTCTGCAATTTTTCGGAAGAGTTTGAGAAAGATCAGTGTTAGCTCTTCTCTAAATGTTTGATAGAATTTTCCTGTGAAGCCATCTGGTCCTGGACTTCTGTTTGTTGGAAGATTGTTAATTGTGGTTTCAATTTCATTACTTGTGATAGATCTGTTTATATTTTCTAATTCTTCCTGGTTCAGTCTTGGAAAATTGTACCTTTCCAAGAATTTGTCCATTTCTTAGTGGTTGTCCATTTTATTGGAATAGAGTTGTTTGTCATAGTCTCATAATTTTTTTGTATTTCTGCAGTGTCAGTTGTGATTTCTCCTTTTTCATTTCTAATTTTATTGATTTGCCTCCTCTCCCTTTTTTTCTTGATGAGTCTGGCTAAAGGTTTATCAATTTTGTTTGTCTTCTCAAAGAACCAGCTTTTAGTTTTATTGATCTTTGTTCTTTGTTTCTATTTCATTTATTTCTGTTCTGAACTTTATGATTTCTTTCCCTCTACTGACTTTGGGTTTTCTTTGTTCTTCTTTCTCTAGTTGTTTTAAGTGTAGAGTTACTTTGTTTATTTGAAATTTTTCTTGTTTCCTGAGGTGAGATTGAATTGCTATCAACTCCCCTCTTAGAACTGCTTTTGTTATGTCACATAGGTTTTGGGTTGTCATGTTTTCATTGTCTTTTGTTTCTATTTATTTTTTTTATTTCTCTTTGATTTCTTCAGTGATCTCTTAGTTATTTAGTTGCACACTCTGTAGCCTCCATGCATTTATGTTTTTTACACTTTTATTCCTGTAATTTATTTCTAATCTCATAGTGTTGTGGTCAGAAAAGATGCTTTATATGATTTCAATTTTCTTAAGTTTTCCAGGGCTTGATTTGTGACCCAAGATGAGATCTATCCTGGAGAATGTTCCATGTACGCTTGAGAATAAAGTGTATTCTGCCACTTTTGGGTGGAATGTTCTATAAATATCAATTAGATATATCTGGTTTATTGTGTCATATAAAGCTTGTGTTTCCTTATTTATTTTCTGTTTAGATGATCTGTCCATTGGTGTAAGTGGGGTGTTAAAGTCCCCTACTATTATTGTGTTACTGTCAATTTCCCCTTTCATGGTTGTAAGAATTTGCCTTATGAATTGAGGTACTCCATGTTGGGTGCATAAACATTTATAAATGCTATATCTTCTTCTTGAATTGATCCTTTGACCATTTTGTAGGGTTCCTACTTATCTCTTGTTACAGTCTTTATTTTAATGTCTATTTTATCTGATATGAGTATTGCTACTCCAGCTTTCTTTTGATTTCCATTTGCATGGAATATCTTTTTCCATCCCTTCACTTTCAGTCTGTATGTGTCCCTAGGTCTGAAGTGGGTCTCTTGTAGACAGCATATATATGGGTCTTGTTTATGTATCCATTCAGCCAGTCTGTGTCTTTTGGTTGGGGCATGTAATCCATTTACATTCAAGGTTATTATCAATATGTATGTTCCTATTACCATTTTCTTAATTGTTTTAGGTTTGTTTTTGTGGGTCTTTTCCTTCTCTTCTCTTTTCTGCTTAGAGAAGTTTCTTTAGCATTTGTTGTAAAGCTGGTTTGGTGGTGCTGAATTCTCTTAGCTTTTGCTTGTCTGAAAAGCTTTTGACTTCTGCCTCCAATCTGAATGAGATCCTTGCTGGGGAGAGTAATCTTGGTTGTAGGTTTACTCTTTCATCACTTTAAGTATATCCTGCCACTCCCTTCTGGGTTGAAGTGTTTCCACTGTAAAATCAGCTGATAACCTTATGGGGATTTCTTTGTATATTATTATTTTTTCCCTTGCTGCTTTTAATATTTTTTCTTTGAATTTAATTTTTGTAAGTTTGATTAATATGTGTCTTGGTCTGTTTTTCCTAGGGTTTATCCTGTACGGAATTCTCTGTGCTTCCTGGACATGGATGACTATTTCCTTTCCCATGTTAGGGAAGTTTTCAACTATAATCTCTTTAAATATATTCTCAGACCCTTTCTTTTTCTCTTCTTCTTCTGGGACCCCTATAATTCAAATGTTGGTGCATTTAGTGTTGCCCCAGAGGTCTCTGAGGTTGTCTTCAATTCTTTTCATTCTTTTTTCTTTATTTTGCTTCTCGGCTGTTATTTCCATCATTTTGTATTCCAGCTCACTTATTTGTTCTTGTGCCTCAGTTATTCTGTTATTGATTCCTTCTAGTGTATTTTTCATTTCAGTTATTGTGTTGTTCATCTGTTTGTTTGTTTTTTTGTTCTTTTAGATCTTTGTTAAACATTTCTTCTATTTTCTCAATCTGTGCCTCTATTCTTTTTCTGAGATTCTGAATCATCTTTACTATCATTACTCTGGATTCTTTTTGAGGTAGATTTCCTATTTCTTCTTCATTTATTTGGTCTTGAGGGTTTTTACCTTGCTCCTTCATCTGTGACATATTTTTTGCTCTCTCTTTTTTTTTTTATGAGTGAGATTGTGTTTCTGTTTTATTCGTTGTTTGATCTGAGGCTTCCAACACTAGAGTCTGTAGGCTATTGGGTAGAGATGGGTCTTGGTGCTGAGATGAGGACCTCTGTGAGAACTCACTCCAATGAATATTCCCTGGGGTCTGAGGTTTTCTGTTAGTCCAGTGGTTTAGACTTAGAACTCCCACTGCAGGAGCCTCCGTGCAACCCTGGGCTCATGAACCAAGATCTCTCAAGCTGCGTGGTGTGGCAAAAAAAAAGAAAGAAAAAATAAAAGAGAACAATAACAAAATAAAAAATAAAATTAGACTAGGAAACTAATAGATATGTTAGAAAGAATGTGAAAATAAAAAATTGATGAATCAACAACTGGAAGGTATATCAGTATCATAATAGTAAAAAAGAGGAGGAGGGAAAAGAAAAAAACTGGTGGTGGGGGGAAATGCCTTGGCTATAGGGGGCCTAAGCAAAAGCAAGGTTTGGGTGGTAGGTGGGACCCATGATCAGGACCCATGGCCTGGAAAACGCCCTGGGGGCTGTGGGGGCTGTGGCTTAAGCTCAAAGAACAGAAGGGCCCAGGCATGCCCCCCACCCCTGGTCCCAGAGGGCAGGGGACCTCACCTGGGAGCCCAGCAGCCTTCCTGTCCTCCAGTGGGTGGGGCAAGTGCCCTTGTCTCCACTCCTGCTCCTCCAGTCTGGGGTCTGGGAGGAAACCTCCTGCCTGCCTCTCCCGATCTCCCTGGCCTCCCTCCTATGCCTCCAAGGACCCATGTGGCCTGGAGGGGGATTTGGAGGACAGTGGATTGGCCTGGGAGCTCAGCAGGCTCCCCATGCCCAAGTGGGCAGGGCAATCAACATCCTCTCCTCACTCACTCCTTCAAGAGGGCCCCTCCTGCCTGCCTCTCCTGTTCTCCTCTCAGCCTCCTTTCTGTGCCCCCAAGGACCCACATGACCTGGAGGGCTTTTGGAGGGCTGGGGATTGGCCTGGGAGTTCAGCAGGCTCCCTGTGCCCAAGTGGGCCAGGCAATCACCCTCTGCTCTTCTCCTGCTCTTCCCAGAGAGTCCCTCCCAACTGCTTCTCCTGATCTTCCCCAGCCTCAAGTGTGGCGATCCTGTCTGGCCTCCATTTCTCCCCCCTCATTTCCCCTACATCTTACCAGTTCACTCTGGGGTTCCTCCCATCTCCTTACATGTCAGAGTCCCCCACCAGCAGATGGCAGGTGCCCTAGTTGTGGGAACACACTAACTCCACATCTTCCCACATCATCATCTTGACTCCACCCTCCTATTCATTAATTCATTATATCAATCAGCAAACAAAAAGTAGAGTAAAGTATAAAGTATAAAGCAAAAGTTAGCCAACATATTCAGAGCAGTAACTCCTTGCTAACATTTAGAAATTTTTAGCACACCTCTCTAAAGATTTGATAAGAAGAATTATCTCATAAAAAGAGGGTACAAATTATTTTCAAATGAACATGGCATATTTACCAAAATTGGTTCAAGGCTGGTATATTAAACAAGATTTGATGATTATCAATGGATGAGCATTATTTAGAGAGCATTCAATAGCTCAAAAGGAATTGAGCACTCAAGGACAATAAAGGTAAATCAATGACAATAAATGCAAAAACTACAAAAATAATAACCTCTTTCCACTTGGAATTTACCAGTATGTTTTTTAAGAAACCAGGGAATAAGAATATTACATTGAAAATATCAAAATTACATTTTGAATATCAGTGGAAATATTTTGAACTGAATGATATTGAAGGGAGGCATATAAAGATTTGTGGGATGAGGCTTACAGCATGAAAAAAAAGAGAACTTTTAGAGTTTTAAATGAATAGGTTAGAAAAGCTGAAAACAGAATATCTGAGGTTTCACTTAAAAACAAACTCCATAAAGTGAAAGGAAGGAAACAATTAAAAAATAATAGATAGAAGTTAAACGTGCAATAGATGAACTCGATTAATGTAAATTGATTGTACAATAAAGAAAATGATCAAAACTAAATGTTAGTTCTCTAAAAATATTACTAAAATTATAAAACCATAACAAGAGTAATCAAGGAAAAAATACAAGTCACCAATATCAGTAATAAAAAAACAGGGAGTATGAAGGTTTTAGTTACATGAAGTATGAATAATATTCAGGGAAAAAACAAAAGATGCCCAGGAATGTGTTATCAATATTTAGAATATTACAGAGGGCTCATTGAAAGATCTATAAGCGAGTGGAGAAATGAGGGGATAATCAATACAAATGTAGAGATGAGAGGAATTATTTATGATCAGAGAAACCTCCACAAAGGAAAATATTAGATAATTACATCATAGAATGTTGAGTGCTCTAATAGAAAAATAAATGTAATGCTGGGGGCAGGGGGCAAGTACAGAAAATGGTATCTAAGGCCAGCTTAAATGTTACTTATACCATAAGACAACCTTCCTCCCATCTAAGCTCCTAACATATTAATTTGAATATCTCAAGGTCTTATCAGTCATTCATTTACACATTTTTATCTCTGAATTCCATAGGAAAGTTCCTGATTTCTCTTTTAATTGCTATTTCACTGTCAGCGTCTAACACTAATAAAATATTAACATATATTTATTTTTGAATGACCACATATTCTAAACTCTGTGGAGAGTATGATAATGATTAATCTAAAACTTAATTAATTCCAATACTGTTACTAGCTTAGTGATCAGCAAAATGAACATAGGCAACACATATTTGTAAATAAATGAATAAATAAATGATTCAGGAAATTTATTTCTCTATATGGGAGATGAGTCACATTTCCAAAGAGTTATCTCACTGAATAAAACTTTGAAAAAAGCAGAGGATGAGATTTTTAAATATTAGAAAACTGCATATTAATTTTATTTTTAATTTTTTGAGAGATTGCACAGTTCATTTGAAGACTTCATGGAAGTATGAATACACACTTGTTTTCCATGTGAGTGTGGATATTAAGCTGTGCAAACTTATGGATGCAAAACCATGATGTGATTGTTGATATTTCAGCATTTTGAATTAAATTACTGCATGGATAGTGTATATCAATTATTGTTTTCCAAAATGGCAGACAATGTATATTCACAAGTAATTTACAACACAGTTTGAAAAAATATTCTTAAAACTTACTTCAACTTTGAAGAATGGAGGTGTGAGTGATGAATAATGTTTCATATTTCTTTCTTCATTTTCCCTGTTATATTTAGGAAAGTGTCTATCATGGTTTTTCATAGTATATGCATGTTCTTTGACTATAAAATTAATGCATATTTATTATAGAAAATACAGAAATGCAGAAGTAAAAGATTAAATCCACCCATGTTTTCACCAACAAGGAGATAAACAGAAAACTGGGTTATGTTTTATTTTATTGATACATAATTCCATTCATTTTGTGCATAAACGTGCTTATGTATTTTTCTGCAGAAAAAATATAATGTATACATTGCTTTTTTGATTTATCAATATTTGATTAACATCTTTCCATTATTTTAAATAATCTTCAAGGAAATAATTTTTTTCTCATTAAAAATAACCCCTGTGTTCATCCTTATAATTCTATCTTTGTGCATTTCTGTAGTGATTTTATTAAAATTAATTCAGAAACATGGAATTAGAAGGTTCAAGATTTGGAATGAATAGTCTGATATATTTCCATGCACAAATAAAGTATTTGTACAAATTACATTACTATTAATCATATGGGCTTGATGCTGAAGGATAAAGGAAATATATACTATATTGAACTTATACTTGTTTGTGTATTTTGTTGGCTATTGGTATAAATTATTTATTCATATCATATAACATATTTAACTATCAGGAAGGAATGGTGCTGTTTATATTCTTCTGAGGGGTTATAGAAAAGAGTTTATGTTAGTGTGAGTCCTATAAGAAGCATATTCCAAAACAGGATTAGATGGATTAGAGATTTAGTGGGGAAATACCTGTGAGGGGAAAAAAGCTGAGAGGGAGTCAGAGGAGGTAATAAAAGCTGTCCGATAGAAATGCTGGGCTGAGCTTCTGGAAAAGACAGAGAAATCTATGGTAGGGGAAGCTGGACTTTGATGATTTTACTTGAGCTTGGGTATCATTGAACAGAATTAATTGAGCTGAATTGAGATCGAGAGTTGGGGAAATGAGTTCTCATTCTGGTTTTGTTGTTACATTTTTAGTGTCTTAGACAAGTCACTCTATTTATGTAAAATTCATTTATTCATCTTTCAAATGTCAATGATGCAATTTATCAGTAGCACCTATTTCACAGAGATGGGTAAATTAATGACATACAAGTATTTGGCAAATGATGTCAGGGTACTGTCAAGGAAGGAAAATTTTCTCTCTACCACTCTTGGTTCTTTTGTCTGGCTTTAATAATTAAATTGACACAAGGCAGATTAGCAGGAGGAAAAAATAATAATTTCATACTCACAGAGGTCTCATAATGTCGAACCCAAGAAACGACCAAAGTAGGCTGTTTTTATACATTTTATACAATGAAACAATACGTTTATGAAGAACTAATGAGACAAACAGGCTTGGGTACTTATTAGTGAAGAAACCAAGCAGAGTTTGTTTACACACCTCTTTGGCCCTTAATTCCCTATCTCTTGTATAAGAATGTCTCTCTACCTCCTGGTGCAAGAAAGGAGATATATTTCCTGATTTCAGGGGAACAGAGAAGAGGGTCAGAGTTTCCATGTGGCTGCTTCTCCAGTACTGTTAATTCAAAACAATCAATATGCCACCTTGTCATATTTTGGGTCACCTACCCTGAGCCTCATCAATACCTATGTAAATGCAAAATATTATTTTTGCAGGTTTTTACATGCAGTAGTCACTTGAAGAGTACATTTGACTAAAATGATAGCTAATTCCTGCTAACTAAATCCTCCAAACTCCCTGAGGTTATAGGAATATCACACACTGAAGAACCAGAAGTCAGAGATGTTCTTATCTAAAGAGCCTTTCAGTAATGGAAAAAAAAAAAATAAAGTAAAGATAGGTTGATGGTGGAAAAAGAGAAAGAAAAAGTAGTACCAGTTCATTTCTAACCATCTTTGAGTCCTGAAATGTTTATTCCCAGTTGGAGTACAAAACTTCATAGAAATGTAGAATAGAGGAGGTATATGAGCCCTGTGTAGTCAAAGATTTGTATTAACATCCCGTCATAAGCGACTGAAACTGGAATTCTGGTAACTCTATTTTTTAAATGTAGCTTTAGTATTTGTTGTCCAAAATATAAGATTATCGATTTTTTGAGGAGAAAAGAAAAAACAATTTACAAGAGTTATTCTGTGAGATTCTTTCTATTTAAACACATAAAGCCTTCATAATTGCCAAAGAGAGAGAGAGAGAGAGAGAGAGAGAGAAAGAGAGAGAGAGAGAGAGAGAAAGAGAGAGAGAGAGAGGCTAGTCTTATTCATTACTCATAGATTTTTAAATTTATCATCTTTAATCATTTGGGTCCAAAATTTTAAAGTAAAATTGTTCCAATGATTGTTCTCTGAATTATAAATCAATTCATCTTGCTCTTAAGTGCAAATGTTTTTTTAATAAGATTTATGGAATGATAGTGATGATGGCATTTTGTGACATAAAAGACCACTTTTTACACTCTCAAAAAAAATATTGGCTCTTCCAAATGGAAAAGTCATTTGTTGTTGCTTTTGTTGACAACTATTTATGTTTTTACTTTTGCAACATATTTAATTCACATTTTTTGAATGAATCTTGAATGGTTAATCATAATTGAAGAACATACCTGGCCATTTCAAATTTTATCATTTCCTCCATTTTGTAGCACAATTTTCTCTGCTGTTGAATGAATATCGAAAAAAAAATAAACTTACATTTGTTGTTCATTATATATAATCTCCTTCTGACTCTTTGTTTTTTTATACCTGAAAAACTGCAGTACAACATAAGTGAGTAACACAATGCTTGGCTTATGAAACTGGATCATTACTTATGTTGGCTTTGTGATATTCTAAAAAATAATTTGTGAATTTTAAAAATTTGTTTGTGTAGAAATCAAAACAAATTTGTGTAGGAGAGGAAGGATGATAAGAATAGTTCAGAGAGATATTCTGAGTCATATTTTGAGCTGCTCTCTGGTAGTCTGAGGTCGAGGTCTGAGGTACAACCACATTCAGAGACTATATTATCAAATAGTAAGTAGGAGGAAAGTATTTTCATTGTTGTCAAAAATGGAGATATTTAAAACTCCTTGATAAAATATTAATTATTTTCTAAGCTCTTTTCGTTATGAAGGTAGAAGTATAACCTGAAGTAGCTAAATTATCAAAGGGAATCTATTGGCCCATATGAATTAACCAAAGAAGGTCAATGATGTCTCTGGCCTTGTGAACCACTGGACTAGCAGATAGAGTATATTTAGGATTTCCTATTTAGTTACTCCATTATATTAGCGTTAGATTTTACTTTTTAGTGATGACTGGAAATATGGCAATGGAAGTGGTTGCCAGCTCTTTTAGGTTTTTTTCTTAGCAGTTTCATGAGCAGAAATTGAAAACAGCTTCTCTTCTCACATAGAGATTAGGCATTAACAAGGGAGATCCTCTTCACCTATCACAGGCCCATTGACCAATCATAGATCTAAGGAACTGACATATTCTGACTGATAATGCTCAGGATGTATAACATGACCAATCCATTGACCAACAGGGCAGGTGAGTCTTTTATCATAAGAACATGTGGAGGCAGACCACAGTCATGGCCAGTAAAGATGGTGTACCCAGGAAGCTACTCTAAATTATGTCTACTGAAATCTCACACCAAATAACTTCCATGCTTTTACTCCTCAATTGATTAGAACAAACGCATTTTAAAAATAATTCTTCTAAAAATTAAGTAAATACAGTATCTTTAATTGAAAAGTTGCTATATATACACACCAAAAATTTCAAACAATATAAGATGATTTTTAAAAAGTATAGAATCCACCCACACCAAACCTCCAGTTGTCTCCCAAAGGGATTTGATAGTGGTTTGTTTAATCTTCCACAAATTATTCATTCAATAATATCTCTCTGGACTTGTGAAGCACAGAGAAATTTACATATTAATCCGTACTCACCAACAGTATTGTTATTACTGTTATCATCATTGCTGTTATTATTTACAACTATTATTATTTATTCCACTGCTTTTAAGCACCAAAATTTTCCTAATCATTTCTTGAATAATAATTGTGGGAAGCAGAATAATGTCCAAAAGTTGTCCAAGTCCTAATTGCTATAACCTAAGAATGAAGAAGACAGACACACAAAAGTAAACACCAGTGAATTGATATCCTGAGAGAGATGCAGACAGCTATTGCTGGCTTTGAAGGTGAATAAAGAGGACTATGGGCCAAAATATGTGGGCAGCCTCCAGAAGATGGAAAAGGCAAACAGATTCTCACCTAAAGCCTTGAGATACATTGCTGATGCCTTGATTTTGGCCAGTGTGACCCACTTTGGATTTCTGACAGGCACAAGAAAATATGACTGTGTGTTAAGTCACTAAATTCATGGTAATTTGTTACAGCAGAAATAGGAAACTAAAACAATAGATTTTTGTGGGTTTTATTTTGTTTTTAAGAGCTATTTCTCAAGTACTCAAATCATATTATTACCATTTCTTTACTAAACTTCTCATGCATACCTGAAATCAAATACTTTTATGGTATACAAAGCATTTTTTGGTGTGGTCCCAATCTATTTATCAGGCTGTCTTTAAATATTCCATCCTTCTTTTCTTAATTCATTCTTCTGCTCACTTTCATCAAACGTGTCATGCTGCTTTCACTTTTACACATTTATTCTTTCTGCCTGGAATGTTTTTCCACCCATTTTGCACTCAATGCACTCTCCCCACACGACTCAGCTCAAATGGCACAGTCTCAGAGATGTCCCCTTGAATGCATATCTCTATGCATATTTTTTCCATAATACATATTTGTATATATATTGGGTAATTTTATATTTGATTATATCATACTATATTTAAAATGCAGTTGTTGTTTCTGGAAATATGCTGATTTCTACTCCAAAATTTTGCACTTTCTCTTACCTCTACTGAAGTTCTCCTCTTCTGGATACTTATTAGCCACTTAATATGTTATATGTTGTGCTCTGTATGATGATATATAATACATATTTATTTTATTGTTCCATAGCCCACAGCAAAATTGTACATTCTTTCTTACCCTGGATAAAATCTTGGGAAAAATCATATAATTTTACAATTTTTAAATCATTTTAATTTTTTAAATTAAATATCAAATTCAAACTACTATAGGAACTTCTACTCAATTCAAAGCTCCACTCCCAGCTGGATGTACCTTAGACTCTGAGTCACTATGGAGAATGGGAAGGGGCTGTATGTTTGATTTCTTTTCTGTTTTAAATTCTGACACATCCTATCCTCAGTATTTGCCCTTTTCAGTCTTGCCAAGGGTGAACTGAGGGAGAGGGAGAGGACATAAAAGAAATAAAATAATTTTTGCATTTGTTGTTGTTATAATCTGGCTTTGATACCTCCTGGGATTACCAGACTTCAAGATAGGACAGGAGGAGCTTCAACATGGTGGAAGAGTAAAACGCGGAAATCACCTTCCTCCCCACAAATACACCAGAAATACATCTACATGTGGAACAACTCCTACAGAACACCTACTGAATGCTAGCAGAAGACCTCAGACCTCCCAAAAGGCAAGAAACTCCCCGCGTACCTGGGTAGGGCAAAAGAAAAAAGAAAAAACAGAGACAAAGAATAGGGACGGGACCTGCACCAGTGAGAGGGAGCTGTGAAGGAGGAAATGTTTCCATACACTAAGAAGCCCCTTGGCGGGCGGAGACTGCGGGTGGCGGAGCGGGGAGCTTCGGAACCACGGAGGAGAGCACAGCCACAGGGGTGCGGAGAGCAAAGTGGAGAGACTCCCACACAGAGGATCGGTGTTGACCAGCACTCACCAGCCCGAGAGGCTTGCCTGCTCACCCGCCGGGGTGGGCGGGGGCTGGGAGCTGAGGCTCTGGCTTCAGTCGGACCCCAGGGTTGGAGTTGGCGGCATGAACACAGCCTGAAGGGTGCTAGTGCGCCATGGCTAGCTGGGAGGGAGTCCGGGAAAACGTCTGGAGCTGCCGAAGAGGCAAGAGACTTTTTCATCCCTCTTTGTTTCCTGGTGCGCGAGGAGAGGGATTAAGAGCGCTGCTTAAAGGAGCTCCAGAGATGGGCATGAGTGGCGGCTATCAGCGCGGACCCCACAGACGGGCATGAAACACTAAGGCTGCTGCTGCAGCCACCAAGAAATCTGGGTGCCAGCACAGTTCACTATCCATACCTCCCCTCCTGGGAGCCTGTGCAGCCTGCTACTGCCAGGGTCCCGTGATCCAGGGACAACTTCCCCGGGAGATCGTACGGCGCGCCTCAGGCTGGTGCAATGTCACGCAGGCCTCTGCCGCTGCAGGCTTGCCCCTCATCCGTACCCCTCCCTCCCCCCGGCCTGAGTGAGTCAGAGCCCCCTAAACAGCTGCTCCTTTAACCCTGTCCAGTCTGAGCGAAGAACAGATGCCCTCAGGCGACCTACATGCAGAGGCAGGTCCAAATCCAAAGTTGAACCCCAGGAGCTATGCAAACAAAGAAGAGAAAGGGAAATTTCTTCCAGCAGCCTCAGGAGCAGCAGATTAAATCTCCACAATCAACTTGATGTACCCTGCATCTGTGGAATACCTGAATAGACAATGAATCATCCCAAATTGAGGATGTGGACTTTGGGAACAAAGATATATATATATATATATATATATATTTTTCCCACTTTTTCTCTTTTTGTGAGTGTGTATGTGTATGCTTCTGTGTGGGATTTTGTCTGTATAGCTTTGCTATTACCATTTATCCTAGGGTTCTGTCTGTCTGTTTTTGTTTTTTATTTTACTTTAAAAATTTTTTTCTTAATAATTATTTTTTATTTTAATAACTTTATTTTATTTTATCTTCTTTCTTCCTTTCCTTCTTTCTATTTTTTCTTCCTTTTATTCTGAGCCATGTGGATGAAAGGCTCTTGGTGCTCCAGCCAGGCATCAGGGCTGTGCCTCTGAGGTGTGAGAGCCAAGTTCAAGACACTGGTCCACAACAGACCTCCCAGCTCCACATGATATCAAACGGTGAAAATCTCCCAGAGATCTCCATCTCAATGTCAAGACCCAGCTTCACTCAAAGACCAGCAAGCTACAGTGCTGGACACCCTATACCAAACAACTAGCAAGACAGGAACACACACCCATCCATTAGCAGAGAGGCTGCCTAAAATCATAATAAGGCCACAGACCCCCCAAAACACACCACCAGATGTGGACCTGCCAACCAGAAAGACAAGATCCAGCCTCATCCACCAGAACACAGGCACTAGCCCCTCCACCAGGAAGCCTACACAACTCACTGAACCAACCTTAGGCACTGGAGGCAGACACCAAAAACAATGGAAATGACGAACCTGCAGCGTGCAAAAAGGAGACCGCAAAAACAGAAAGTTAAGCAAAACGAAAAGACAGAAAAACACACAGCAGATGAAGGAGCAAGGCAAAAGCCCACCAGGCATAACAAACGAAGAGGAAATAGGCAGTTTACCTGAAAAAGAATTCAGAATAATGATAGTAAAGATGATCCAAAATCTTGGAAATAGAATAAATGCAAGAAACTTTTAATAAGGATCTAGAAGATCTAAAGAGCAAACAAACAATGATGAACAACACAATAAATGAAATTAAAAATTCTCTAGCAGGGATCAAGAGCAGAATAACTGAGGCAGGGGAACAGATAAGTGACCTGGAAGATAAAATAGTGGAAATAACTACTGCAGAGCAGAATAAAGAAAAAAGAAAGAAAAGAACTGAGGATAGTCTCAGAGACCTCTGGGACAACATTAAATGCACCAACATTCACATTATAAGGGCACCAGAAGAAGAAGAAGAGAAAAAGAAAGGGACTAAGAAAATATTTAATGAGATTATAGCTGAAAATTCCCCAAATATGGGAAAGGAAATATTTAATCAAGTCCAGGAAGCACAGAGAGTCCGCTACAGGAAAAATCCAAGGAGAAACACGCCAAGACACATATTAATCAAACTATCAAATGTTAAATACAATACGGTATTTGTCTTTTTCTTTCTGACTTACTTCACTCAGAAAGAAAAAGACAAATATCGTATGCTAACACATATATATGGAATTTAAGGAAAAAAAATGTCATGAAGAACCTAGGGGTAAGGCAGGAATAAAGACGCAGACCTCCTAGAGAACGGACTTGAGGTTATGGGGAGGGGGAAGGGTGAGCTGTGACAGGGCGAGAGAGAGTCATGGACATATACACACTAACAAACGTAGTAAGGTAGATAGCTAGTTGGAAGCAGCTGCATGGCACAGGGATATTGGCTTGGTGCTTTGTGACAGCCTGGAGGGGTGGGATAGGGAGGGTGGGAGGGAGGGAGATGCATGAGGGAAGAGATATGGGAACATATGTATATGTATAACTGATTCACTTTGTTATAAAGCAGAAACTAACACACCATTGTAAAGCAATTATACCCCAATAAAGATGTTAAAAAAATGTTAAATACAAAGAAGAAATATTAAAGGCAGCGAGGGAAAAACAACAAATAAACAGAAGGGAATCCCCGTAAGGTTAACAGCTGATCTTTCATCAGAAACTCTGCAAGCCAGTAGGAAGTGGCAGGACATATTTAAAGTGATGAAGGAGAAAATCCTACAACCAAGATTACTCTACCCAGCAAGGATCTCATTCAGATTTGACGGAGAAATTAAAACCTTCACAGACAAGCAAAACCTAAGAGAATTCAGCACCACGAAACCAGCTTTACAACAAATGCTAAAGGAACTTCTCTAGGCAGGAAACACAAGAGAAGGAAAAGACCTAAAATATTAAACCCAAAACAATTAAGAAAATGGTAATAGGAACATACAAACCAATAATTACCTTAAATGTATTTGGATTAAATGTTTCAACCAAAAGACATAGACTGGCTGAATGGATACAAAAACAAAACCCATATATGTGTTTTCTACAAGAGACCCACTTCAGACCTAGGGACACATGCAGACTGAAAGTAAGGGGATGGAAAAAGATATTCCATGCAAATAGAAATCAAAAGAAAACTGGAATAACAATTCTCCTATCAGACAAAATAGACTTTAAAACGAAGACTATTAGAAGAGACAAAGAAGTACACTACATAATGATCAAGGAATTGATCCAAGAAGAAGGTATAACAATTGTAAATATTTATGCACCCAACATAGGAGCACCTCAATACATAAGGTAAATACTAACAGCCATAAAAGGGGAAATCGACAGTGACACAATCATAGTAGGGGACTTTAACACCCTACTTTCACCAATGGACATATTATCCAAAATGAAAATAAATAAGGAAACACAAGCTTTAAATGATACATTAAAAAAGATGGACTTAATTGATATTTATAGGACATTCCATCCAAAAACAACAGAATACACATTCTTCTCAAGTGCTCATGGAACATTCTCCAGGACAGATCATATCTTGGCTCACAAATCAAGAATTGGTAAATTTAAGAAAATTGAAATTGTATCAGGTATCTTTTCCGACCACAATGCTATGAGACTAGATATCAATTACAGGAAAAAATCTGTAAGAAATACAAACATATGGAAGCTAAACAACACACTACTTAATAACAAAGAGACCACTGAATAAATCAAAGAGGAAATCAAAAAATACCTAGAAACAAATGACAATGAAAACAAAACGACCCAAAACCTATGGGATTCAGCAAAAACAGTTCTAAGAGAGAAGTTTATAGCAGTACAAGCCTACCTTAAGAAACAAGGAACATCTCAAATAAACAACCTAATTTTATACTTAAAGCAATTAGAGAAAGAAGAACAAAAAACCCCAAACTTAGCAGAAGGAAAGAAATTATAAAGATCAGATCAGAAATAAATGAAAAAAAAATGAAGGAAACGATAGCAATGATCAATAAATCTAAAATCTGGTTCTTTGAGAAGATAAACAAAATTGATAAACCATTATCCAGAGAAAAAAGGGAGAAGATTCAAATCAATAGAATTAGAAATGAAAAAGGAGAAGTAATAACTGACACTGCAGAAATAAAAAGGATCATTAGAGATTACTAAAAGCAACTATATGTCAATAAAATGGACAACCTGGAAGAAATCGACAAATTCTTAGAAATGAACAACATTCTGAGACTGAAACAGGAAGAAATAGAAAATATGAACAGACCAATCACAAGCACTGAAATTGAAACTGTGATTAAAAATCTTCCATCAAACAAAAGCCCAGAACAAGATAGCTTCGCAGGAGAATTTTATCAAACATTTACAGAGGAGCTAACAACTCTCCTTCTCAAACTCTTCCAAAATGTAACAAGACGAACACGCCCAAATTCATTCTAAGAGGCCACCATCACTCTGATACCAAAACCTTACAAAGATGTCACAAAGAAAGAAAACTACTGACCAATATCACTAATGAACGTAGATGAAAAACTCCTCAACACAATACTAGCAAACAAAATTCAAGAACACATTAAAAGGATCATACACTATGATCAAGTGGGGTTTATCCCAGGAATGCAAGGATTCTTCAATATATGCAAATCAATCAACGTGATACTCCATATTAACAAATTGAAGGAGAAAAACCATGTGATCATCCCAATAGATGCAGAGAAAGCTTTTGACAAAATTCAACACTGATTTATGATAAAAACCCTCCAGAAAGTAGGCATAGAGGGAAATTTCCTCAACATAATAAAGGCCATATATGACAAACCCACAACCAACATCACCCTCAATGTTTAAAAACTGAAACCACTTCCACTAAGATCAGGAACAAGACAAGGTTGCCCACTCTCACCACTATTATTTAACATAGTTTTGGAAGTTTTACCCACAGCAATCAAAGAAAAAGAAATAAAAGGAATCCAAATAGCAAAGGAAGAAGTAAAACTGGCACTGTTTGCAGATGACATGATACTATATATACAGAGAATCCTAAAGATGTTACCAGAAAACTGCTAAAGCTAATCAATGAATTTGGTAAAGTAGCAAGATACAAAATTAATGCACAGAAATCTGTTGCATTCCTATACACTAATGACGAAAAAATCTGAAAGTGAAATTAAGAAAACACTCCCATTTACCATTGCAACAAAAAGAATAAAATATCTAGGAATAAACCTACCTAACGAGACAAAAGACCTGTATGCAGAAAATTATATGACACTGTTGAAAGAAATTAAAGATGATACAAAAAGATGGAGAGATATACCATGTTCTTGGATTGGAAGAATCAACATTGTGAAAAAGACTCTACTACCCAAAGCAATCTAGAGATTCAATGCAATCCCTATCAAACTACAAATGGCATTTTTCACAGAACTAGAAAAAAAAATTCACAATTTGCATGGAAACAAAAAAGACGCTGAATAGCCAAAGCAATTTTGAGAAAGAGAAACAGAGCTGGAAGAATCAGGCTCGCTGACTTCAGACTATACTAAAAAGCTACAGTAATCAGGACAGCATGGTACTGGCACAAAAACAGAAATATAGATCAAGGGAACAAGATATAAAGCCCAGAGATAAACCCACGCACATATGGTGACCTTATCTTTGATAAAGGAGGCAAGAATATACAGTGGAGAAAGGACAGCCTTTTCAATAAATGGTGCTGGGAAAACTGGACAGCTACACATAAAACAATGAAATGAGAACACTCCCTAATACCGTACACAAAAATAAACTCAAAATGGATTAAAGACCTAAATGTAATGCCAGACACCATCAAAGTCTTAGAGGAAAACATAGGCAGAACACTCTATGACAAATCACAGCAAGATCCTTTTTGACCCACCTCCTAGAGAAATGGAAATAAAAACAAAAATTAAAAATGGGACCTAATGAAATTTCAAAGCTTTTGTATAGCAAAGGAAACCATAAAAATGACGAAAAGACACCTCTCAGAATGGGATAAAATATTTGCAAATGAAGCAACTGACAAAGGATTAATCTCCAAAACATACAAGCAACTCATGCAGCTCAATATCAAAAAAACAAAAAACCCAATCCAAAAATGGGCAGAAGACCTAAATAGACATTTCTCCAAAGAAGACATACAGATTGCCAACAAACACATGAAAGCATGATCAACATCATTAATCATTAGAGAAATTCAAATCAGAACTACAATGAGATATCATCTCACACGAGTCAGAATGGTTGTCATCAAAAAATATACAAACAATAAATGCTGGAGAGGGTGTGGAGAAAAGGGAACTCTTTTGCACTGTCAGTGGGAATGTAAATTGATACAGCCACTATGGAGAACAGTATGGAGGTTCCTTGAAAAACTCAAAATAGTACTACCATATGACCCAGCAATCCCACTACTGGCCATATACCCTTAGAAAACCATCATTCAAAAAGAGTCATGTACCAAAATGTTCATTGCAGCTCTATTTACAATATCCAGGACATGGAAATCACCTAAGTGTCCATCAACAGATGAATGGATAAGGAAGATGTGGCACATATATACAGTGGAATATTACTCAATCATAAAAAGGAACAAAATTAAGTTATTTGTAGTTAGGTGGATGGACCTAGAGATTGTCATCCAGAGTGAAGTAAGTCTGAAAGAGAAAAACAAATAGTGTATACTAACACATATATATGGAATAAAAACAAAAACAAAAACAAAAACAAAAAACAATGGGAGGGGGAAGGGTAAGCTGGGACAAAGTGAGAGAGTGGCATGGACATATATACACTACCAAATGTAAAATAGATAGCTAGTGGGAAGAAGCCACATGACACAGGGAGATCAGCTCAGTGCTTTGTGACCACCTAGAGGGGTGGGATAGGGAGGGTGGGAGGGAGGGAGATGCAAGAGGGTAGACTTATGGGGACATATGTATATGTATAACTGATTCACTTTGTTATAAAGCAGAAACTAAGACACCAAAGATGTTAAAATAAATAAATAAATAAAATGATAGGACATGTTCTTTCACAATACATTTTTATTAATTCTTCAATGATCCCCTGTCTCTGGGAATCTCCCAGCTGTACACACAGGGGAGAGAGGAGATCCTAATCCAGCAAATACTTTGCCTGCAAACCGTGTATCCTGTGATTTTATTTTATTTTATTTTATTTTTTTCCAAAAGGACGATATCCTGTCCAAACCTTGTCTGCATGGAAATTTATCCAACTGGTGAGTATACAATTTTCTAATTTGAGAAAAAAAAATAAATCAAAATAAAAAAAGCCTCACTAGGTTGAAACCACCTAGGAGCTTTCAACTGCAGTTTCTCTGACGTTGGCAATGTGTCTCCTGCCTAACCTCTGAGGCCTGTCATATCAGGTCCAACTATGCTAGTGATCTAATCCTCTGTTGGAGACGCTTTCCTCCAGTTGGATGTCTAAAGCATAGGAGTCATCAAAATGACTCAAATCCCATTCAATTTTCAGGATACACATCCAGGTTACAGGAAACACATCCTGTTTCTCCAATGCCGCCTGTATCTTTGTTATGCCATCTGTATGCCTATCTAAATCCAGTTGTCTTTCACTGATTCTAATCTAAATTTACCCCATTATGTTATGTACTACTAAAAAATGTTGTTCATTGATTAAACAGGACAGTATAATGAAAAATAATTTCCCATGAAATAACAATTTAGGCTCTTATGATAGTCCTAGTAATGGTCAAAAGAACATATTTAAAGTTCAAAAGTAATACTATTAGAAATTTTGTGTTTAATATAAATGTTGGAGTGATTCTGCTCTCTATGAATTCACAAAAATTTAAACTGTTTATTAATTTTATAATAAGAATCTACATAATTATTAGTCATTAATAACACTAAAGCAGCAACTATAATTCATTGATCATCATTTAGTGAGAGATGATTTGGGGTACTTTGCTATATTATGCTTTTTTAGCCTCACAACAGTTCCATAATATAAGTCTTATTGTCAATATTAAACCAATGTGGAAATGGGCCTTCAAATTGCTTACATAACATGCCAAAATATACATATAACTCAGAAGAAAATATAACCCAACAGCAAGTATGGCTGATTCTAATGACCATACCATGGTCCTAGAAAATATTTTACAGTCTTAAAAACAGAATTTTTCCAGATTATTTATTTTTGCATGCCACAAGATTCTGTTGTCTAACTTTTAATTTTAACTACAAGTGTGAGTTTTATTACCTTTCTTCTGGATTCAAGTTGTAAGTATGCTTTATATCAGCCAGGAATTTTAATCAGTCCCAAATATAGTATAGGAATCATAGGAAAATAGTGATGAAAATTTTAAAAACATGATTTTATCTTATAGATGCATTAAATATAAATTTAGAAATAATTTTTGCTTACAGAAAGTATTCATATAGATCCTCTATGGGTAAAAAATTGGCTATGATTTCAGATGTATAGTCATATATTAGATGCTTTTATAGTTGTCAATCTGTCCTTGTCTGGTTTTAATATCAAGGCAATACTGTCATCATATAGTTTCCTAATTTTTAAGGTTTAATTAAATAATTTGGCTCCCCAGTTACTAGTTCCTCTAGAAGAATTTACATACAGTTGATTTGTTACTTCTGTGTTTAGTGCAAAACATCTGTAAAATCATCTGTGGCTGTGTGTGGGCAAAATCACACAAAGAAGCATACACATACACACTCATAAAAAGAGAAAAAGGAAAAAAAAATGTAAAAATAAATAAATAAATAATAAAAATGAAAAAAATTAAATAAAAACTAAATTATAAAGGAAGAGAGCAACTAAACCAATAAACACATCCACCAATGATAATAAGCACTAAAAACTAAACTAAGATAAACATAAACCAGAAACAAATTAGATGCAGAAGGTAAATTCCAAGTCTACAACTGCTCCCAAAGTACATTGCCTCAATTTTGGGAACATTCGCTGTCTATTCAGGTTCTCTTCAGATGCATAGTTTATCAAGTTGATTGTGGGGATTTAATCTGCTGCTTCTGAGGCTGCACAGAGAAATTTCCCTTTCTCTTCTTTGTTTGCACAGCTCCTGGTGTTCAGCTTTGGTTTTGGCCCTGCCTCTGCATGTATGTCACTCTCAGGAGTCTGTTCCCCACCCAGATAGGAGGGATTAAGCAGCAGCTGATTAGGACTCTCTTGCTCACTCAGGATGTGGAGAGGGAGGGGTACAGTAGTCATAATTGGAATGTGGGGCGAGCATGAGGTGGCAGAGCGTGGTGTGACATTGCAACAGCCTGAGGCACGCTATGTGTTCTCCCAAGGATGTTGTCCCTTGATCTCAGGACCCTGGCAGGGGCATGCTGCACAAGCTCCCAGGGGCGTGTGGACCCTGGCAGTGTCATGCTGCACAAGCTCCCAGGGGCGTGTGGGTAGTGACCTGTGCTTGCACACAGGATTCTTGGTGGCAGCGGCAGCAGCATTGGCAGTTCATGCCTGTCGCTGGGGTCCAAGCTGATAGCTGTGGTTTGTGCCCATCTTTGGAGCTCACTTATGTAGTGCTCTGCCTTCTGTGGCCACATGGGGAATGAATTCCCTCTCCTCACGCACCCCGAAATAATGGTTTCTTGCTGCTTTGGCAGGTCCAGACATTTTCCCAGACTCCCTCTGGGCTAGCTGTGGCACATTAGCCCCTTTCAGTCGGTCTTCATGCAGCCAACCCCAGTCCCCTCCCTGGGGTCTGACTTCCAAAGCCTGAACCTTGGCTCCCAGACCCCACCTGCCCCAGTGGGTGAGCAGACAAGCGTCTCAGGTTGGTAAGTGCTGGTCAGTACCAACCCTCTGTGTAGGAATCTCTCCACTTTGCCCTCTGCATTCCTGTTGCTGCACTCTCCTCTGTGACTCCAAAGCTTCCCCACGCCCATCCCCCATCTCCACCAGTAAAGGGGCTTCCTAGTGTGTGGAAAGCTTTCCTCCTTCACAGATCCCTCCCAGAGGTGCAGGTCCTGTCCCTATTCTTTTGTCTCTGTTTTTTCTTTTTCGCTTTTGCCCTACCCAGGTACATGGGGATTTTCTTGCCTTTTGGGAAGTCTGAGGTCTTCTGCCAGCATTCTGTAGGTGTCCTGTAGGAATTGTTCCACATGTAGATGTAGTTTTGATGTATTTGTGGGAAAGAAGGTGATCTCCACCTCTTACTCCTCTGCCATCTTGAAAGACGACCCCTCGATAATTTTTTACAACATGAAAACACTAGTGTAATCTCCACCCATATTAATAAATAGAACTTGAGATTCCTTATGGAAGCATCCCTTGTACTCCATCCCAATCACTACTCCTCAAAGAAAGTAATTAATTAAAGATGCTTATATTTATTTTAAAAAGAGAGAAAATAATTTACAGAGAAGGTCTCAAATAATTTATTATATTATGGAAATAGGTTTTTACAACTACCTATGATAATTCCTTGTTTTGTTAGCAACATGTATTAAAAGTTAACTCATTAATATTGTTGATTAATAATTTTGAGCCCTGACTAGGAAATTTTAGTTATTTCAAATATTATAAGTATCTGTGTGTGCTCTGGTTTTTCCTACAATGGGTTCCCATACCTTTGAGAAATTTTGATAACATGCAAAGTCAATTTAACTTCAATTCATTTCACATTTTAAAAGTGCTTACTTTATGTCAGGTTCTGAACTCTGTTTTGGAAATTAGCAATATAAATAATGTCACTATCCTAAGAAGAATAGTTTGCTTAAAATTCTTACTTTGTCTACTGCCAAAAAAATAGCATTCTGTAACCAGCTGAAAGTTAACTATCTAATTAGACATTTAAAAAAATTTTTCTAGTATCTGTGGATAACCATGTTCTTTTCAGGTTTAACCCCAGCAACATGTCTCATACATCTTTACTCCCATAATCTCTATTCAGTTGTCTTACTGATCTCTTCTTCTTTATAGTGTCTATTTCTTTATATTGCAGATGCATGCATAAAGATCTTTTCAGTTGGTTATATGGTTTTAGCATCACCATCCAATCATTTTTATATAAAACACTTACTTTTCCACCCTGTGATTAAGTTCTGATTGTTCGAGATTGAGAGTGGAAGAAGGATAATGGGAATGGTGGGGCCCTTAACAGACTCTCAGTGTTGTAAGCTTTGGGTACAACTTGTGAACTTGAAAAGATTTCCCAGTCAAGTCCTTCTATTACACACACACCTACTGCACAATCAAATCCTCCAGAAACATATTTTCTCAGTTATCATTGAGGCAAAGAATGCATCCATGTTAAATGATTTAGTTATTTAGTTATAACAATTTCATGATTAAGATAAATGCACCCATGCAAACTCTCTGTTTGCGCTCTCATTTTGGTTCATTATAGACTAAGTTGATGATTATAATGAATGGAAATAGGCCCATTAAGGTAATAACCCACAAGTACATCAAGTATGGTATAGCTTCATGTCATACAAAACTAAGAATTTGTACAAAAAGTCAGAACCTTCTAAGATAGATAGCTCAATATGTTAAAACAGATGACTATTTTCTGGCTCTTCAAAAACAGATACAAAAACCAAATTATTAAAATGGACATAATCAGAAGATACTTATTTATGGTACAAGGCTATGGGCATTCTTCCTTATGTTTTTTTTTTTTTTTTTTAATTTGACAGTTTCCTACATTACCTCATTCACTGACTCACCCATGACTTAAATGTAGATTCAATAAATAAATGCATGTCTTGTGCCTGAGGTACAGAAGGTAGAGTGTGTGTTAACACATTTTGAGATGGGAAAGATTCTATGGCATAGAAATTAAAAGTCTTTATTGAATTCAACCATAAGAGAGTGTTTTTGTCCCCTTAACTGTGAAATAATAAGAAAAAGTTCTGAAATCTGGTAAATTGTTTCCAACAGAAACCTTGAAAATTAACTAATATAAAATACCTTCAACTGAATAAATACTGCATATGTGAAAAAACCCTGTAAGTTCTTGACAGACATATCCAAGTGTTTGGAATGACATAGTTAAGCTATTTTGTTCAGGGATATTGACATCTGTCAATTGACAGTTTAAATTTAGAGGGATAACTTGATCATATAGTAGCAGTACAGTTTAAATAGAAGGATTTACAACCAGAGACAGGAAGCTAAATTAGGAGACAAATCAATTCAATAAAACAAATATGTGTTAAGATTGGTGCAATATTCTTGGTGATGGATCATGAGAACCTAAACTATGACCGTTTTCCGTGGACATAGAGAGGTTAAGGATGGAAGGGTGATAGTTCATATGTGTTTAAGAAAAAAAAACATCAAAACATTATGAAAGTTTGCGTGTCAATTAGAAGGATAGATGAGAGTGAAGAATAAAACTTTTTTCCTAGATATTTAAATTAGATCATCAAGTGAATGTATTAACTAAAGTATAATAAAGGTTTTGGGAAAAGGGTTAATTTTATGTATATTGAATTTGAAATACAGAAAATACAAATGGAATTTCAAATAAAAAGTTAGAAGAGCCTAAATATCAGAAGATAATTTTTATATGGAAATAAAAATTTACCAAAAATTAATTTAAAATTCAATATTGGCATATAAAGTAAAATATTATGGCTACAGGGGAAAGTGCAGTTGAGCAGATATGACTAAGGACAATTGAGTAACACCAACAATTTCCTATGGGAGTACAGAGAAAATTTGAAATGGGCACTTAGAATATTTTTGTTAAAAATGTAGATAAAAATGTAGGAGAATATAGGGGCATGGAAGCTAATGGAGGCAAGTTTCAAGGAGAAAGAATGGATGAAAATGACAAATACATCAAAAACTTCAGCTGTGATTAGAACTGAATAGGGAACTGGTAATTATTAATGACCTTCAGAAGGACATTCACAATAATAGGTTGGGTAGGAAAGGACCCATTTGAGAAGTCTGGCTCTGAGTGGAAGTAAAAAGAGGTACAAAAGGCACATACCATAGTAGGTGCAGATCACACAGGTTTTATTAATTTATTTTTTAGGAAAATATTAAGATAACAACAGTTGTGGAGTCCAGAAGTATGTCATTGGAACATGAGCCAGAGGAGGTCATAAGTTCTGATCATAAAGATTTCAGGACAAGTTTTTTCCTCAGAGAAGACTCAGATGTCTGATAAGACAAGACAGTGGGAAATAAATCTGCAAGAGTTCATTTATACTGCACTGGGAACATTTATAAGGTTCAATAAATATTCATGGATGGATGAATGGCATCCATAGAGATAGAATGTATCTATGTGACAAAGAGGGGATCAATGGAAAAGAATATATAGCCTTCAGATTAATATAATTCTAAATATTGCTGAGATGTTCTTCTAATGCCATGAAGCAGTTTCTCTCCATGGTATTGAAAGAGCGTTCTAAGGATGCTGTCCCCAGTGATGTGGGGCTGCAGACCCAGAAATACAAAGGGCTCTAAACTCTCACTTTCTCTTTACCCAGAGACCTCCTCCGTGTGCTGAGGTTTTCTTTAAGGAATTTTTAAAAGAAAATAAACACAAATTAATAATAAGCTCATAAACCACTCTAAATTTGGTCCTATAGTTTTTAATCATGTTACCTCTTATGGGTTGAATTTGGATTTGTGATTTTTGTTCCTTATAGCAGTCTCCATGGCCATGCCTCAATGGAGTAGTGGCAATTTTATTAACTATATAAAACTATACAATGTGTGTAAATTAATCAAAACTCACATAGATATGTGTACAAGCAAACTCCTGACTTTGTCTAATCTAGAATAATTTAAAGTCTTTTGTAACCATTGTTAACATTTGTAGTATCATTTTTAAATTGGCAAAAATATATTAAATTGAATGCAGTTGTATCTTATAAAACACATTGAGATATGTAGTGTCAACTATTATAACCACTCACATTTAACAGATAAGGAAACTCTGATTGAAAGAAATTAATTTGCTGGATGAAGAAAGAAATAACAGAAAAAAAATTGGGATCAAAATTAGGCATGACATGGAAAATCTTATGTGCTTCTGCCCTATAGCATCCTGCCTTGGACAGCTCATACAGGTGGTAACACAAATGCATGTATTGAAAAGAATGTGTCTTAAATTCTGATATCCCTTCATTTTCTCTACCTCCTAGGATATGTTATGCAGAATTTCTCTTAACCTTATTTTTTCTTTGTATTCTCATTTTTGCTCTAATTCACCCATTTTATTTCTGCTGCTAAATCCTGACTCCTTCTCCTGATCAATTCAAGGAGGACCAACCCACAGTGTTCTCTCTTCTATATCTAAACCCCTTTCAATTCTGGCAGGTCTAACCATGTGTTCCTTTACTCACGCTTTTCAGTGCTCTCCCAATGCCCTCTGGATCAAAAACCAGCATCTAACTATGGTGCACAAAGTTGTATGCAGCCTCTCAGCCCCACTCAAACATGACCTATATCTTCAAGCTTACTGTTTTGTGTTCTAAATCTCGTTGCTTGTTCTAACTCTTTCCTCTTCATGTCTGAGTTGTATCTTCACTCTCAATGTTTATGAAACAGCTTTGATACTCAGTGTCAAATTAGACAACTTTTCTTTCTGTTACCTGGTGAATAGCAGTTGTTTCTGATTGTCCACGTTATTGCTAGATATGGTCAATTCAATACCCATTCTTTTTCTACATTTTTATTCACTCTTGAACTGATTGTATATGTGAATGCTTATTACATATTTTCATGCTTTTTTGCTACCCTTGTTTTAAGCTTCCTAACTATAGATGTAATATCTGTCTTATATATATATATAGCAGATATTAAAGAATATTTGCCATCAGAGCACAATGTCACAGACATCAAAAACATAGTATTTATAACAAAATAAGAAATACAGAATATAAATATAATAGTTTTAAATTATAGTTTGTGAGTTGATACAAAAATTTTAAATGCATTGGAAATTATGAAATAAGAGAAAACATTTTAAGTGTTTTTAGTGTATCTAGAAATTATCTTTTGATTGCCTCCAGTTAATATGTTGAGTATTGTTATTACTGTCAAAATCATGAGGAAATTTATGTAATGACAATGTATTACATTTTATCCTTTGGAGCTCACAATGCAGAAACACTCTGTCTAATAATTTATTTAATGAGGAGAGTACTTTGTTTTCCAGGTGTGTGTTACTTAGATAGCTAATTACATGGTTGAAAACCAAAGTAAAATATTTGCTGAATAACTGGCAGTGAAGAGAATGAAAATAAAGAGAAAGTTTCTAGGGATCTGTTTACACATGTATATAAGAACTAAAAGTGACATCCGAGTGTTCAACCACATTTTTCTCTCAAAGATCTTAAAATTCTTTCAACACATGTAAAATATACGAGAAGGCCACTCTAGTTATTCTATACTTCTAGCACTCCCAGAGGTTTTAAAGATAGAATGAGTATGAAAACAGAGAAGTCATTTTGAAAAGAATGATCTCAGAAAATATGACAAATATCAAGAAATGCCTTTATCAGTTAGCCATTCCTGTCTGGGTACACATAACTTGCATATTTATATTTTCACTTACCAAACATTACATCTTCATGTGGTACATTTCTAATACTTATTATAAAGGTAAAATGAAACTTTTGGTTACTCTACATCCAGTCACTCTCACTTTAGTTAGAAGATGACTTCCCTAAGCCAAACCTTGTTCATATAAGTTTCTCACTGGGAGTGGAGGTGGGGAGAGAAAGGAACTTGTAGAATAAAAATTAAATACAGAAGTTAATTTTTTCCCTTAGCAAGAATTAAGTCCACAGAAATAAAATATTTCCAGAATAGGTCTCCCTGAATAGAAGAATGAGATTAGGTTCTTCCTTCATATTTCAAGTAATAATAACTAAAACATTTAAGGTTAATTTTATTAATTATAGGATATATCAGGTTTCTGATGACTTTCATGAGGACAAAATTTGGGAAAATAACTATGCAAATAATTTGCAGTTCAAAAATCCTTCTACAGAAATCATAAATAAAGTCAAATTTTAAAAAGTCAATATTTCCTCCATTAGTACATATGGAAATTGCTTTAATGAATCATTAGGTTCCTACCACTGGTTATTGGTTTGTTTGTTTGCCTTTTTAATATTGTGATCATTCTAGAGTTTTATAGCTTTCTATTTAAACTGACTAATTGATGATACACTGTTATTTTTTTAAATGTTAAAAAACATGTTAAGAAAGGCAATCACCATATATCATATATCTAATTAGAGACAATATTTTTCATATCACACAAACTTCTCCCTCCCTCTTCTCTTTCTCTGTGTATCCCTCCCTCTCACTCTCTCTTCTCTGTCTGTATATGGTTGGAGGTTAGAAGCATCTGGGAATAAGTTGGTAGAAGTAGATTATTTTGTAAAATATTAGAATTCACTAATAACCATGTCTTTTTGACTCAGAAATATGTACTTAATACCTTACATAGCTACATCCTTTGATATGTAGATATGTAAGAGGAATACGTGTGTGAGCTAAATGTTAAGTTTTAACTTAGGAGAGGAAATAGAGCAGAAAGAATTGAAGTCTCTGGAAAAAAGCTGTCTTTTGCTTTAAATATACACAAAAACAAGCCTGAACTAATCATGAGTGGTTAAATCAGCCACTGCCATTGTCATGATTAACTGTCATTAAAGCCATCACTGAAATGAATGAGCTCCTAGTTAAAAGGGACACTATTTTCTTTCTGTTAAATGACAAGAAAAAAAATTAATCTTAAATGATATGTTTCCCTATTCCTAAGTGCAAACTAGCACATTTACAAAATATTTTATTGCTAAACTAATTGTTACTACACTAAACAATGTTTGGAGACAGAATGTTTTCATTATTCCCTACACTTTCCATTTCCCTTTCTATCTTTCTCTTTTCATATTTTATCTTTTGCTCATTTGGGATCTTCACTGTGTATCATTTATAAATATATCCACCTCATTGGTTTCAAAATGCCTTTCTTTTCTCCATTTGTTTTTCAATTGGAATGTATAATAGAAACAAATCTTTCATATAAGACACACACTTCTGGTGTTTTGAAATCTTTATTAAATTTTCATCTTATCAAAGAGACCAAGGAGCCCAACAGTGTGTTTTCTTTTAAATGGTATTTGTCATAGTAATTTGGGGATGCACAGATTTTACTATTATGCCAAACATTTATATTTTTTATATCTAAAATTACTGTGTTAGATTGCTTTTTCCTGACTACACTTTCTTAAAACCTTTTCAATAGTGAATGAATATTATGTTAATAGATTTATTAAATATTAGAGGAAAAAAAGAACACTTAAAGGTAAATTATTTACTAACTTCTTACTTTAATTTATTGTGGAATGCCACTGCCTCCACTATAACCCCAAAGACTTCTTCCTCAACTACTGCCAAGCTAACTATTCAATACATTTTGTGGTAGCGCTGGTTCCTAGCCAGTCATATAGGTGTGTGTGTGTGTATTTTTAATTAGTTATTTTTTTGTATATATATATATATTTTTAATATCTTTATTAGAGTATAATTGCTTTAAAATGGTGTGTTAGTTTCTGTTGTATAACAATGTGAATCAGCTATATGTGTACATATACCTCCTTATCCCCCCCCTCTTCTTGCATCTCCCTAACACCCTCCCTATCCCACACCTCTAGGTGGTCACAAAGCACTGAGCTGATCTTCCTGTTCTATGCAGCTGCTTCCCACTAGTTATCTATTTTACATTTGCTAGTGTATATATGTCAGTGCTACTCTCTCACTTCATCCCGGCTTACTCTTCCCGCTCCCCGTGTCCTCAAGTTCATTCTCTACATCAGCATCTTTATTCCTGTCCTGCCCCTAGGTTCATCAGAACCATTTTTATTTTTTTTTAGATTCCATATATATGTGTTAGCATACAGTATTTGTATTTCTCTTTCTGACTTAATTCACTCTGTATGACAGTATCTATGTACATTTACCTCACTACAAAAAACTCATTTCGTTTCTTTTCAAGGCTGAATAATATTCCATTCCAACAGCTTTTGCTGCATCCCACAGGTTTTGGGTCATCGTGTTTTCATTGTCATTTGTTTCCAGTTGTGTTTTGATTTCCTCTTTGATTTCTTCAATGATCCCTTAGTTATTTAGTAGTGTATTGTTTAACCTCCATGTGTTTGTATTTTTTACAGTTTTTCTTCCTGTAAATGATACCTAGCCTCATAGCTTTGTGGTTGGAAAAGATACTGATACGATTTCAATTTTTTTAAAATTTACCAAGGCTTGATTTGTGAGCCAAGATATGGTCTATCCTGGAGAATGTTCCATGAGCACTTGAGAAGAAAGTGTATTCTGTTGTTTTTGGATGGAATGTCCTATAAATATCTATTAAGTCCATCTTGTTTAATGTGTCATTTAAAGCTTGCATTTCCTTATTTATTTTCATTTTGGATGATCTGTCCATTGGTGAAAGTGGGGTGTTAAAGTCCCCTTCTATTATTGTGTTACTGTCGATTTCCCCTTTTATGGCTGTTAGCATTTGCTTTATGTATTGAGGTGTCCCTATGCTGGGTACATAGATATTTACTATTGTGATATCTTCTTCTTGGATTGCTCCCTTGATCATTATGTGGTGTCCTTTTTTGTCTCTTGCAATAGCCTTTATTTTAAAGATTATTTTATCTGATATGAGAATTCCTACTCCAGCTTTCTTTTAAGTTCCATTTGCATGGAATATCTTTTTCCATCCCCTCACTTTCAGTGTGTATGTGTCCCTAGGTCTGAAGTGGATCTCTTGTAGACAGCATGTATACAGGTCTTGTTTATGTATGCAGTCAGCCAGTCTGTGTCTTTTGGTTGGAGCATTTAATCCATTTACATTTAAGGTAGTTATCAATATGTATGTTCCTATTACCATTTTCTTAATTGTTTTGGGTTTGTTTTTGCAGGTCTTTTCCTTCTTTGTGTTTCCTGCCTAGAGAAGTCCCTTTAGCATTTGTTGTAAAGCTGGTTTGGTTGTGCTGAATTCTCTTAGCTTTTGCTTGTCTGTAAATGTTTTAATTTCTCTGTTGAATCTGAATGAGATCCTTGCTGGCTAGAGTAATCTTGATTGTAGGTTTTTCCCTTTCATCACTTTAAATATGTCCTGCCACTCCCTTCTGGCTTGAAGAGTTTCTGCTGAAAAATCAGCTGTTAACTTTATAGGGATTCACTTGTGTGTTATTTGTTGTTTTTCCCTTACTGCTTTTAATATTTTTTCTTTGTATTTAATTTTTGATAGTTTGATTAATACGTGTCTTGATGTGTTTCTCCTTGGATTTATCCTGTATGGGGCTTTCTGCACTTCCTGGACTTGATTGACTATTTCCTTTCCCATGTTAGGGAAGTTTTCAACTATAATCTCTTCAAATATTTTCTCCGACCATTTCTTTTTCTCCTCTGCTTTTGGGACACCTACAATTCAAATGTTGGTATATTTAACGTTGTTCCAGAAGTCTCTGAGACTGTCTTCAATTCTTTTCATTCTTTTTTTCTTTATTCTGCTCTGCAGCAGTTATTTCCACTATTTTATCTTTCAGGTCATTTATCCGTTCTTCGGCCTCAGTTATTCTGCTATTGATTCCTTCTAGAGTGTTTTTAATTTCATTTATTGTTTTGTTCATCATTGTTTGTTAGCTCTTTAGTTCTTCTAGGTCGTTATTAAGCATTTTTTGTATTTTTGCATTCTATTTCCAAGATTTTGGATCATCTTTACTGTCATTACTCTGAATTATTTTTCAGGTAGACTGTCTATTTCCTTTTCATTTGTTTGGTCTGGTGGATTTTTACCTTGCTCTTTCATCTGCTGCATACTTCTCTGTCTTCTCATTTGGCTTAACTAACTGTGTTTGGGGTCTCCTTTTCACAGGCTGCAGGTTTGTAGTTCCCATGTTTTTTGGTGTCTCCCCACAGTGGGTAAGGTTGTTTCAGTGGGTTGTGTAGGCTTCCTGGTGGAGGGAACTGTGTTCTGTTTGGTTGGGCTGGATCTTGTCTTTCTGGTGGGCAAGGCTGTGTCTGGTGGTGTGTTTTGTGGTGTCTGTGAACTTAGTATGAATTAGGAAGCCTCTCTGCTAATGGATGGGGCTGTATTCCTGTCTTGCTAGTTGTTTGGCATGGGGAGTCCAGCACTGGAGCTTGCTGGCAGTTGCACGGAGCCGAGTCTTAGCCTTGAGATGGAGATCTCTGGGTGAGCTCTCACCAATTGATATTATGTGGTGTTGGGAGGTCTCTGGTGGTCCAATGTCCTGAACTTGGCTTTCCCACTTCAGAGGCTCAGGCTTGACCCCAGGCCAGAGGACAAAGACCCCATCAGCCACATGGCTCAGAAGAAAAGGAAGAAAAAAAGAAAGAAAAAAATTAAAATAAATAAAATAATTAAAAGAAAACAAATTTAAAAGTTATTAAAATAAAGTGTAATAATATAAAAAGAGAGGGCAACCAAACCAATAAACAAATCTACCAATGATAAAAAATGCCACCAATGATAACAAGTGCTAAAAACTATACTAACATAAACATAAAAATCAGAAATAAGTCAGTTGCAGACAGCAAACCCCATGTCTACAGTTGCTCCCAAAGTCCACCACTTCAAATTTGGGTTGACTCATTGTCTATTCAGGTATATCTCATTGTCTATTCAGGTATATCTATTCAGGTATTCCACAGATGCAGTGTTCCTCAAGGTGATTGTGGGGATTTAATCTCCTGCTCTGGAGGCTGCACTGAGAAATTTTCTTTTCTCTTCTTTGTTTACACAGCTCCTGTGCTTCACCTTTGGTTTTGGCCACCTCTTCATGTATGTTGCCCTCAGGCTTCTGACTCCACTCAGACAGGACATGGTTAAAGCAGTGGTTGATTAGGGGGCTCTGGCTCACTCTTGCAGGGGCAAAGAGAGGGGTATGGTTGTTATAATTGGAATGCAGTGTGAACCCAGCGTGACTTTACAACAGTCTGAGGTGCACCTTGTGTTCTCCTGGGGAAGTTGTCCTCAGATCACGGGAACCTGTCAGTGGCGGGCTGCAGAGGCTCCCAAGGTGGAGTGTGAGTAGTGACCTGTGCTTGCACATAGGATTCTTGGTTGCTGCAGCAGCAACATTAACGGTTCATGTTGTCTCTGTTGTCCGAGCTGATAGCCGCAGCTCGCGCCTGTGTCTGGAGCTTGTTTAGGCGATGCTCTGCCTTCTGTGGGCAGATAGGGAAGGAATCCCCTCTCCTCATGCACCCAGAAACAATGGTGTCTTGCCTCTTATTCACTTTTTCCTGGACTCCCTCCTGGTTAGCTGTGGCACAATAGCCCTTTCAGCCTGTGTTCACGGAGCCAATCTCAGTCCTCTCCCTGGGATCTGATCTCCAAAGCTGGAGCCTCAGCTCCCAGGCCCCACCCGCCCCTGTGGGTGAACAGACAAGCCTCTCAGGCTGGTGAGTGCTGGTGGGCACCGATCCTCTATGTGGGAATCTCTCTGCTTTGCTCTCTGAACCCCTGTTGCTGTGCTCTCCTCCATGGCTACATACATTCCCCCCCACCCTCCCCCTGTCTCTGACAGTGAAGGTGCTTCCTAGTGCATGGGAACTTTTCCTCTTTCACAGCTCCCTCCCAGAGGTGCAGGTCCTGTCCCTATTCTTTTGTCTCTCTTTTTTCTTTTGCCCTACCCAGGTACATGGGGATTTTCTTGCCCTTTGGGAAGTCTGAGGTCTTCTGCCAACATTCAGTAGGTGTTCCGTAAGAGTTGTTCCACACGTAGATGTATTTTTGATGTATTTGTGGGGAAGAAGGTGATCTCCACGTCTTACTCCTCTGCCATCTTGAAGGTCACCCCCATCTATACTTTTTTGATTCAGAGTTTGGGTCAATGATCCTTCCTACTTAAATATCTTTTATTTATTTCATTCTTTTTTGACATTTTATTTTATGGAAATATTACATTATTTGACTTTTTACTATATCTTATCACATTTATACTTAACTCTCTAGATTTTTAAAATTATTTTAATTTTGAGAACAGTAAATTAAATTCCTAGGTTTTGAATTTATTGGATACCATCTTAGGACCAATTTTCTTCACTGAGTTTGGAATTTCTCTCTCTCTCTTTATTTATGGGATCTTAGATTTTCTGACTTTATTTTTTTTCCTGTCACCTTTGGGGTCCTGTCTAGTATTAGGTCAGACAATGGCATCTCAGAATATCAGACAATTTTATTAGGGCAATCAGAGATATAGCAACCAAATCTTGGTTCAAATCTTACCTCTGATATACAACTGTGTTCTCTACTTCCTCTCATATAAGATGCAACACTAATATTCTGTAGTAGCTTTTTTGTTAACCTCCATATAAAAGCAGGAGGATGCCAAATCAAAACCCTAATAAGTAAAAAAAATGGAACACCTTTAATCTCATTACCTATATGAGCCAAACTCCCAATTTTCTTGGCTAATTCTGAGTCAATAGGATATATATTTTCACCCAGGCTCACCACTTTGTGTTTTTGCTTTTTGTTTTTCCTTCTTCTTCATTTGTTATTAAAGCTATGACTTTTCAATATTTTTTATTGTAATATCTCATTGTTTTATTTTATCTATCATTGCTATGTGTTTAGAACCAAGGAAAGGCTTTAAAGCATGAAATTCAACACCATCTTGACTGAAATAATATTAATGATATTTTTTACAGTAAGTTGAGAATAAAGCATTTTAATTAATAGAGGCCTTTTACTTGGAGAGGTGAGGTAGATTGCATTTTCTTTGTTATCTTATGGTCCTCAAAATACAGTTTAGTTTCCTAATTAGTAGGTCAAATTTAGCTTGGAGGAAAAAAAAGAGAACAGAATAGCTAATACTTTCCTAAGAATCTCAATTTGTGCTATATCCAATGGGTCACTCTCATTTTCTATTTTAATATTTGCCAACATTTTTCAAGCTGGGTAATGAGTTTGCCAATTTCTATTGTAGATTTGAAACTGTTATTGCTGATCACCCAAGGAAGAGCTACTCCTTTGTCTTTGTTTCATGAATTATATTGAACATCCATCAGATCAAGCACTTTTGGCCTCTGCTAAAATCAGCTGGATTTGAACTGGCCACTAGGAAAGGTTTTGTTTCTAATTATCAAAGATCTTTGTCATTCTGTTCCTCAGAGACTTAATTTTCTTATTTTATCTACACTCTTGTCATTTTCTAATCACAGTTCTGGCATTAAAAAAAGTTTTACTTTCAAAAGTCAGGAATTGAAGCAAAAAGTAAGTTTTTTTCTCTTACTTGATCTTTCTGAAAATGCCTTAAGTCTTATGAACAATATACTTATGATTTAATTATGATATCTATCTATCTATCCATCATCTATCTGTCTATTTATCCCATTTACACTTTTGTTTTGTCATTAGGCAAAGAGAATATAGCAGGTTGCAATATACCTTGAATTTGTAAACTTATTAGGTTAATTAGCACTAGCATAAAATGTTAGTTAAATTAGTTACAGCAGTCATACTGTAGTCAGAGTCTAAACAAATGTAAGTCATACTACAATGGGTGAAAGTCAACTCCAAATCTTAATGTAATACATTTTGATCTAGGCTTAAGCACTAAGCAACTTTCTCTCATGGTCTAAAGGAATCTTAAGATCTAGAAACAAAGCCAGGTAAAATTTCTAATTTTCTATTCTTTACATTAAATAAACATATGAATCTTGGATCTCATTACTCTTCAATAATTAATGTTAATCCATAGCTACCCAACCTGAGATAGAGAATGAGCATTTGTCACATTTCTTTAAACAGTCATCTTAGGCTTTCAGAGTGGAAAATAGAGGTGATGATGACAGATAGTGGTGGAGGGGACTCTCCCAGATATGAGTACATCTGAACATCACACATAGTAGAGAATAGTGAAAGAAAAAAAAAGGAAAAAAGGAAAAAAAAAAGAAAAAAAAAAAAAGGAAAGCAAGCTGGACCTTCTTGGGAGGAACTTGACATCCCCTTACACATAGACCTTACCACACCACAAAGGTTATCCCACATTAGCTGAAATCTCCATCCCTGGGCTTATTGCCCAGTACAACCTAATTCATGTCTGTCTTTCACTTTATAATGCAAGTTCTTGAAAGGAAAAGCTGCACTGTCTCTTCAATTGGTCAATCTGCCATACCAAACACCATGCCAGGCTAATAGGAAGTGATAAGTGCATACTAGTTAAATGCTTGAATGAATGACTAGTTATCCAGCTATCTAACAACTTTAAAAAAAACATTCTACCCTCTTAACTCACTTTTGTACATTTATACTTTGGAAAAATAAGACAATAATATATACCCTCATAAGATACTGTCTTGCCATTGTATGATTACTTTTAGCAATATAGTGCAAATTGTTTTAAAGTTGTTTTCAAAAGCTTTGGTAATGGCCAGATGTTTCCTTGGTTTTTCAATTATCTCCTTAAAGTCAAAAGTATTCACCTCTTCATTTGCTGTATAGTACTTGATAAGTTCTAAAAAAATTGCATTTATATGAATTGATTAATGTGGAATATATATAGTCAACAAAGACTCAAAAAAATATATATATATTTTTTCTTTTTTTGCAGTACGTGGGCCTCTGACTGTTGCCGCCTCTCCGGTTGCAGAGCACAGGCTCCAGACACGCAGGCCCAGTGGCCATGGGTCAAGGGCCCAGCCGCTCCGCGGCATGTGGGATCTTCCTGGACCGGGGCATGAACCCGTGTCCCCTGCATTGGCAGGTGGACTCTCAACCACTGTGCCACCAGGGAAGCCCTCAAAAATATTTTTAAAAAGAAGTTGTTTCCTAGTTACCTTTATTTTATCTTACATTGAATACTTTCATCTTCAATTATTTGGCAGAGTAGTTAAAATCAGGAGTTCATTCTTTGCAAACTGGTATATCCTAACAGCACACTTACTTCTTTGAAATTAGTTGCTGCTAATAAATACATGTAAAAAAAGAAAGAATGACTAGTTGGACATATTTCGATATCAGGATCTTTTATTAACTCTATAGTTCTATCAATACTACTCTGGTATATAGTTTAGGAAATGCTTCTGATTGTGTATCCTTGCTTCATAGAAATTTATCAAAAGAAAAAAAAAGGTAAATCAACTCAGACTTCCTTGTAATGATTTTCTAGTGAGACTCAGGCAATGTAAAGAATTTCACAAGGTTCTTCAAAATTCTAAGGTGGTGAAAACCAGATTGTTGTCAATTTGTGGCTGAATATTTACAATAACTAGCATATCAGATTGTTGTCAGAATCACTAAAATGTAGAATTATATTTATTGCTACTTTTACACTTTACAGTGCTTTAAAGTCATCATGTACTGTACATTTGTACCACACTTTTAGGAACTTGAGTTTAATTTTATTATTTTATAAAATTTGAGAATTTATAGCTCTGACTTTATTTTAGTACTATTTTGTTATAAGCCTTGTACATAATTTTATAAAAGATTTACTCCTACAGAAATCCTCAACCTGGATTTCAAATTTTGTGGAGAGCAGTTAGGCTCTAACAAGTGTAGAAGGACAGATGCAATAGAAGGGGTAATAGAGTGAATGTGTACTGCATATAATTCAAAATGAATGCCTCTTTGAAGAGTGCTGTGTTTGAGCCAATCTGCACACTAAGACAAGGCAGAGTTCACTCAAAGACAGAAGAGGAAAGTACTTGAGTGAGCTATTTCATTCAAGTCCAATTGGTTGAATTCACATGACAAATAAAAGGGAACTTTGGGGGGCTTCTGATAATCAGATGGGAGAGAAGCAAAAGTTGTCCTAAGAAACTGCTAAAAGGATTGCTGAAGTGATGATTAGTCAATAATTAGGTGAGTTGATTTACCTGGATGAACAGATTATGATCTGACAGGCCCAGTTTATATCCTCCAAGAAATATTACTTTTCTGTGATTTTTCAACACTTGAATACACTCTATTGAAGGACATTGGAACTGTTTTTGGGAAACAGAAACATTTAAAGTAAAAATCTACAGAGGGAAACTCATCTGACATTAAATATAAATAGAAAGCCTTAATTTAGTCATTTGCTATGGCAATGTTAATTAAAGATAACATATGCTTAGATCATAATCTTTGAATGTTACTCAAATATGACACATATAGGCAAGGATTAATGATTATTTTGCACAAATAATTCATAATTCCTCAGGTTTCTGTAGTAATATTATTGATCTTTAGATTCAGATTACATGACAAATATTTATTTTTGCAAACATACTAGCAGGACATCTGGCCAGGTTGATATTTACCCAGGATGCTTCTGTGGGGCTGTATCAGCTGAGGATGGTTGGAATCCATTCTGATTTGTTGATGCCTAGATGACATTGTTCAATATTTGAAATCACCACTACACCAAACAATGTTAGGGAGAGATTGAAAGCTCATATAAGCTCAATGAAAGTTTGAAAAATTGTAGATATGTCAAAATCCAAGTTAAGGCTGAGTACATTTGGTCTGTGGAAGCATATTATATCCACAGGCTACATTTTGATTTTGGTGTTTACCCCATTCCTTCCCACTTAGAATAAAATATAACTTGACAGATCTATCTAAATAAATTGACTCGGGAATCTCTTTCTCAATCATTTGTCTTTTTTCTTATTCTCTGTCAGTGGAATGGCCACTTTTGGATATTATATCTTTATTACTAATCAAATATCATTTACTTAATAGGTAATATTACAAAAAGTGTATTTTAATCAGAATCCTCATTAATTGAATTAACATTAAAGTTTGCTTTCCCCGGTATTCTGTAAAAGAAACAGTAGTTCGTTTCATTTGAACATTTTCTTTGAAAAATAATAACATATAAAAATGAAAAATCTTATTATACAATAAAAACTCAATTAAGTTTTACAATGCAAATATGCCCATAGAACAAACATCCAGATTAATATGTAAAACTAGCACTAACACATACTAACACTCTGGAAGTCCCCCCTTGTGGTCCATCCCAGTTATTACGCACACTGCAGAGGTGCAGACTATTCTGATTTCTATCACCATTGGTTCATTTTGTTTATTTATGAACATTCTATAGAGGGTAATTCCACATTTTCCCATTATGTCACTCATTCTTCTATGATACTCACCACTATTAATTCAGGTAGTTTATTCTATTTCATTGCTGTATAATATTCTGCTATATACACACACACTGTTTTATTTATTCCTTCTGTTATTGATGAATATTTGAGGTGTTCTCAATTTTTTTAACATTTAACAACAATGATTGTTGTCATTGTTTTTAGCCCCTTAGCAGCAGTTTCTTTCTTTCTTTCTCCCTTTCTTTCTTTCTTTCTTTCTTTCTTTCTTTCTTTCTTTCTTTCTCTTTCTTTTCTTTTTCCTTTTTCGTTTTCTTTTTCTTTTTTTTTCTTGACAACATCTTACCCTGGAAATATACACATTGGAAACATCAATTCATTCAAACAGAAGTTAGGTACAGAATACCATAACAAGTGTGGTTTTCTGAAGTTCACTTTTATCTAAGATGTTTTGTTTGAAGTCTTATCTTCCTTGGTGACCATGTATACAATTTTGATTTCCCTGTCCCAGTGAGATTATAACAAAGTCTAGAGTGTTGGTTTGTGTTGTCTTTCTGCATTTTGCACTCTATGCCTGTAACTGAGAAGAAACAAATGCCAAGTGGTGAAATAATCCTAGGATAGATCACATCTTTGATATCTCTATTTTAATACTACACTTCAAGCTGACTCTGCTAAATTTTAATTGTGGGGGGTTGCATAGCTTTCAGTTTTGCAAGAAAAGTTAATCACAGTTCGGTTGTTGTCACTATTTTCAACCATCATGGATGTCATGAAATTTCAATATAAAAATAGCAACTCTATTCATTCCATATAAATCCATTGTTTCAATGTTAATCACTCCATATTGTCTGAAAAATGAGCTCTCTAATAGTAAAATCACACCAGGAAGACATAAATCATAAGATTTTAAACTATTTTTCAAATAGATATGGAAAATCTAGTTCCATTAAAAGGAGATCTCTACTTTTAAACATTTTATTTTGAAATAACTTCAGATTTTTAGAAAATATTTATATCCTCAGTATACCCTTTATACAGAGTCCCCATATGCTAGCATTGTTTTCTGTTTGCTTTACTGTTTCTTGTAGATATTATCTTTGAATCATTTGAGAGTAAGTTACATATATGATGTTACTTTACATCTAAGTACTTCAATATATGTCTCTTAAACACAAGGGAAATCCTCTTCTGTAACCAGAAGCCAATGATCAAAATCAGGAAAGTATCAAAAATTAGTACTATTTTCTAATCTATAGATCTTATTAACATTTTTCTTATTGGCCCAATAATGTCTGTTCTTTACAGAAGAAAAAAATGTTTCTGGTTTTACATCCAATTCAAAGTTACAGGTCGCATGTAGTTCTCACATTACTTTAGTTATATTTAATTTGGAATATTTCCACAGTCTGTCTTTCGTGACCTTGACATTTGTGAAGAGTGCAGGACATTTGTTTTGAAGAATGCCTTTCAATTGGAAAAGTATGTTTGCTTCTGAAGAGAATCATATTATGAAATTTTAGCAATAATACCATAAAAGTTATGCTAATTTTTTCAGTGTATCATCCATAGCAGGAATAATATGCTGCTCCATACACCCCTTCCAGGCAATACTAGCTTCTGTGATCAGTTTAAGTAGTATCTGACAAGTGATTTCACAGTAAAGTTATTGTTTTACTTTTTGTAATTAGTAAGCACCTTGAAGGGAGAGATTTTGACACCATGTAAATATCATATTATTCTTCAAATTCTCACTTAGTAGTTTTAGTGTTAACTGATGAATCTTGCCTGAATTTATTATTATTGTAATGGTTGTCAAATGCCAATTTTTCTCAACCTATCATTTATAGTAAATTTCTTAGCATTCTACTCTAAGGGTGATTTATTTATTTGTTTTTGTCAGTATGGACATGTGCATTATGATATTCTATCTATCTATGTTATATCTATCTATCTATCTATAGATAGATATCTATCTATCTATATTTATATAGATGTCTATATCTATATCTATCTATCTATCTATCTATCTATATCTATCTATGTTATAACCTGTTACAATATTCATTTTCATGCTCTAGTCCTTGTTAGGCAATGTTGATTTTTTTTTAATATGGCTTGTTAACATTTTATTAATGCTTTTACCTTTAATTCATAAATGATATTATGGGATCATTTACCTTTTGTATACTTTTTTATCAGAGTTACATGCCAAGATATGCTTGCTTCATGAAAATAATCTTTGAATCCTTCAATATTCTGTATTCTTATATTAGTTAGGGTTCTCTAGAGCAACAGAACTGATAGGGTGTGTAAATATAGAGAAAGAGATTTGTTATAAAGAATTGGCTCGACTGATTATGAATGCTGATGAATATCAAGATGAGGAGGATGAGTCAGCAAACTAGGGACCCAGGAGAGCTGATGGTATAGTTCCAGTCCAAAAGCTGGCAGGTTCCAGATAAAGTAAAATCTGATGTTTCAGCAGGAAAATTGCCAGGGTTCAAGAGCAGTCAGGAAAGAATTATTATCTTACTTATGGAGGGTCAACCCTTTTGTTCTATTTAAGCCTTCAAGGCCCTCCTACATTAAGGAAGACAACCTGCTTTACTCCATCTCCCCATTTAAATATTAATCTCATCCAAAAACATCCTCATAGAAACAACCAGAACAATCTTTGACCAAATTTCTGGAACTCCATAGCCTAGTCAAGTTGACATATATACCCACCACAACTCTGAAAAAAAATTTGAAGACTTTTTAAATTCCAATTTTAAACCATTTGGCTTGGTGTTTTTTGTGCTATAGTTTATTAAAAAGTTCTCCATCTCCACTACAGATATTTGCTTCTTGGAACTTTATATTTCTAATCAGGTAAACTCAATTTCTCTAATATATTATCCATTTTATCGAGATTTTATGATATATGAAAAATGCTTTTTAATTAAAAAAATCCTAATTCCACACTTATTTCCCTTAATTACATGTTATTTTGTTAATTGTACTTTTCCTTTCTTCATTTTGATGTAATTAACAAAGTCTTTATCTACTTTATTTAATCACTTTTTAAAAAAATTCAGGATATTGAATTATTAATTATTTCTTAGGAGGTTTCTATTCTCTATGACATTGATTTTTATTTTATCTTTATATTTCCCTTCTTTCTCTTTCTGGTTTGCTGTTGTTTTTATTATTTTCTTAGCTTATTGAGATGGGAATTTAGTTCAAATATTTTTATTTTTAAATTTTTATAAAAATGTTAGTAAATAATTCATATCTGAACACTTTTTCAAATAATTTAATTATATACTAAAATATGTGGTTTTGTTATTCTGAAAGATGATAATTTCAGTTATCTTTTACCTAAGAGGTTTAAAAAATGTTTTTAATTTTATTTTTTCAGGTTCAATCTTTTGGCTGTTTTTTCTGCTTTTCTATAATATTCCTTTTTAAGTTTTTATTCTACTCTGTTCTTCCTAAGGCACTTTTAAACCAAGTCTTCATTTTTTTTATGATTTTCTTTTTGTCATCTATTTATTGATATTTAATAACTTCAATTCTAATTTTTCTTCTACCTTTTCGAGTTCTGTGTTTAGTGCCTGTTTTAAATATTAATGTTTTATCATATCAACATATTCTTTTGTGAGTATAATTTAGATGTGCAACACCTTCTGTCGGTTTGATAAATCAAATTTCTTTACTAAATTCTTTTTTGGCGTGGTGGAATGATGGGGAAGATATTGAATGCCTTTTGATTTCTTATGTCATTTTTAATTTTCTTTTTTTGGAAAGACTCATTTTTTCTTCTCTCTCTCTTCTTGTCACAGTGCAAATTTTATGCTTTTGACATTTTTTTGCCTTACAGTTATAGTAAGTTATAGTATGTTTAGTTTTATTTTCTCTTCATTTTTAACTTTCTCTAAAAATGACTTGGAAAATTTTGAATTAAACAGACACCATTCTCCTCAAGAATCCTTAAGGAAAAAACAGTTTGTTTTATTTTTATTTGTTCTCTTTTGTTCTACTGAAATTTTCATATCATGACAAAAATCCCACAACCCAGGAAGACATATTCTATCCTAACTCTGGAGGAAAGTAACGTACTAATACTTCTCTTATACCACTACTCTCCACTTGAAAGATTATATCTTTACTTTCATATGCTGAACATCAATGAATATATCCATAATTAAATTAAGAAAGAATGAGGGACAGATGAAATATTTGCAGAAGATGAGTGCAGGCTTTATATTATTAGGAAGTAAGGAAATCATAGGCATCTTCAGCCTTCCAAATATTTTTTTGAAAATGATTTTACAAAGGCATACACTAATGATGGATTTGAAATTTTGAATGTTTAAAATACTTCTGAAATGTGTCTTCAGTTATAAATATAAATACATATATATTTCTACACAAAAGAAGGTATTTTGAAGCAGTTTGTACCCAGAGGAAACATGGAGAAATTCAGTTTTTAACAGGCATAAACAAATTATGGAAGAATCAGTATTTGTTAAAGATAGATACAAAAGTTTAAAAGAAATTTAAACAAAACAGAATAAACCATGGTAATGGTCCATAAAGAACTGGGACTTGTTCATCTGTACCATTTCTCTACATTCCACATATATGTGTTAATATATGATTTTATTTTCTCTTTCTGACTTACTTCACTCTGTATGACAATCTCTAGGTACATCCACGTCTCTAACAAATGACCCAATTTCGTTCCTTTTTATGGCTGAGTAATAGTCCATTGTATATATGTACCACATTTTTTATCCATTCATCTGTCAAAGGAGATCTATGTTGCTCCCATGACCTGGCTATTGTAAATAGAGCTACAGTGAAGGTTGGGGTGCATGTGTCTTTTTGAATTATGTTTTTCTCTGGGTATATGCCAAGAAGTGGTATTGCTGGGTCATATGGCAGTTCTAATTTTAGTTTTCTTAAGGAACCTCCATACTGTTCTCCATAGTGACTGTATCAATTTACATTCCTACCAACAGTGCAAGAGGGTTCCCTTTTCTCCACACCTTCTCCAGCATTTATTGTTTCTAGATTTTTTTGATGATGGCCATTATAACCGGTGTGAGGTGATACCTCATTGTCATTTTGATTTTCACTTCTCTAATAATTAGTGATGTTGAGCATCTTTTCATGTGCCTCTTGGCCATCTGTATGTCTTCATTGGAGAAATGTCTGTTTAGGTCTTCTGCCCATTTTTGGATTGAGTTGTTTGTTTTTTTGATATTGAGCTGCATGAGCTGCTTGTAAATTTTGGAGATTAATCCTTTTTCCATTGATTCGTTTGCAAATATTTTCTCCCATTCTGAGGGTTGTCTTTTCATCTTGTTTATAGTTTCCTTTGCTGTGCAAAACTTTTAAGTTTCATTAGGTCTCATTTGTTTATTTTGGTTTTATTCCCATTACTCTAGGAGGCGGGTCAAAAAGGATCTTGCTGTGATTTATGTCAAAGAATGTTCTTCCTATGTGTTTTCCTCTAAGAGTTTGATAGTGTCTGGCCTTATATTTAGGTTTTTAATCCATTTTGAGTTTATTTTTGTGTATGGTGTTAGGGAGTATTCTACTTTCATTCTTTTACATGTAGCTGTCTGGTTTTCCCAGCACCATTTATTGAAGAGACTGTCTTTTCTCCATTGTATATCCTTGCCCCCTTTGTTTAGTTGACCATAGGTGCATGGGTTTATCTTTGGTTTGCAAGGCAGAAATGAGACACAGATGTAGAAAACAAATGTATGGACACCAAGGGGGGAAAGTAGGGGGGTGGGGGGTGGGATGAATTGGGAGATTGGGATTGACATATATACACTAATATGTATAAAATCAATAACTAATAAGAACCTGCTGTGGGCTTCCCTGATGGTGCGGTGGTTAAGAATCTGCCTGTCAATGCAGGGTACACGGGTTCAAGCCCTGGTCTAGGATGATCTCATATGTCACGGAGCAACTAAGTCCATGAGCCACAACTGCTAAGCCTGCTCTCTAGAGCTCATGAGCTGCAACTACTGAGCATGCATGCCACAATTACTGAAGCCCAAGTGCCTAGAGCCCATGCTATGCAACAAGAGAAACCAGTGCAATGAGAAGCCCACACACTGCAATGAAGAGTAACCCCCACTCGCTGCAACTAGAGAAAGCTCGTGCACAGCAATGAAGACCCAACAGCCACAAAAAAAGAAAGATAGCACAAAGAGCTCTACTTCAATTTGCTGTACAGTAGAAACTAAAACAACATTGTAAAACAACTATACCCCAATTAAAAAAAAAAAAACACCTCTGCCCCAATATAAAATTACATTTTTTTAATAAATAATAAATATAAAAATTTTAAAAGGATAAATAACCATCAAGTACCTACTATAAAGCACAGGGAAATCTGCTCAATATTATGTGATAAGCTGTATGAAAAAAAGATCTAAAAAAGAATGAATATATGTATATGTATAACTAAATCACTTTGCTGTACACCTGAAACTAACACAACATTGTAAATCAACTATACTCTGATAAAATTAAAATATTAAAAAAAAAGAAGACCTAGTAGTGGTGAAATGACTATTGAAGTAAAAACAAAGACATGGTAAATTGATATTTTAGTCCAGATAGAAAAACATTAATAGGAATATCCATTTAGATTTTTCATATTTTTATTTTACACCCATTGTGTTTCATGTATTTTATTAGGCACATGGACTGTAGTTTTCATTCTCACAATGATCATCATGAACTCTATCAAAATTTGTTACACAATGAAGACATGTATTAAGTTAATTTGGGGCTTCCCTGGTGGCGCAGTGGTTGAGAGTCCGCCTGCCGATGCAGGGGACACGGGTTCGTGCTCCGGTCCGGGAAGATCCCACATGTCGCGGAGAAGCTGGGCCCGTGAGCCATGGCCACTGAGCCTGCGCTCCACAATGGGAGAGATCACAACAGTGAGAGGCCCGCGTACCACAAAAAAAAAAAAAAAAATGTTAATTTGAATGCACTAAGTGGTTTAGATATGAATACAAAATATAGCACTTTGTTCTGAATTCACTAGGAGGAAATGTGGTTAAAGCTACTATATATATTTCAGTTGTTTAGTTCATGCCCCTTGGCATTTTATTTCAGGGAACTGTTTTTTGTTTTTGTTTTTCTATGTAGAGGATATCTTTTAAAAAGAGTAAAATAGCATCTTTATGATCAGTCTTGTTTTTTTTATTTCTTCCCTTGTTTTTATCATTTACATAAAGAAATTTCCCATGAATCTTTACATATGACTCTAATTCAGGGACTAGATCGATATGCAGTAAAATTTTATCACAAAAAGTAATAAAATATAAAATAATAAAATATAATTATGTTTACCATGACTAATTTTAAGATAGGACAAAAATATTTAACTTCTATAAATTTACCATATAAATAACATTTTGACATTTTACAAAATCTCATAATTTATATTTCTATGGTCAATATTAAGTTTTAATAGAGTTTTTAAGCTGAAGTAATTATTTTTCAGTTTTATTTAAAAATATCAGGAGATATCTACACAAGTTTTGATTTCTAAAAACTATTATGACTGAAATTTGCTTGGTTTCTCTTAGCAGGATTTTCTTATTCTTTTTTCTTCCTTTTTTTTTTTTTTAATAATAGCTGAAGACTGAATAAAGAACTGCTCATAAGATTAACAAAGGAGTTGAGCATTCAAGGGAGGAATTTGCATTTTTAGAAAAGTCATTTCTTGATATACCCTCTGCCATGTTACAGGAGAGAAATACCTAAGGTGAATTAAATATTCATGGATCATAATTTGCCACATACTAGTTACCTGCTTTTGCAGGATAGTAAAACTAATTTGCCCCATCTTTAGTAATTATGGTCTCTTGCTATTCATTGTAAAAAGCTTTCCTGATCCAAATGTACAATCAGCAACCATATATTTTCTTACTCAAAAATCCTATTTTTTCTTAACATTATGAGAATTATATTAAGATATTAAGTGTTTGCATATCTTTCTATAGAGAATAATTGGAGAGTTTTTAAAAGAGAAAATAATCTTTCTGGGTGGTTGTAATACAGTCCAGACTGGAGGCAGAGCATAGAAGAAAGAGTGTGCTGACATTTCTTTGACCTCTATGATCAGAACAGCTGCCTAAAGGGTCCTGATTTTTTTTCATCCATTTTTATAATTGCATATGACTTTGATACAAAGTATAACTATGCTCAAAGGCCAAGCTTCATTTGAGAAAAATTATAGACCTGTACTGCTGAATGCATAGAGACTGAGTTCATAAATGCAATTTAGCAAATTCTTTTTAAGTGGGGCATTTTTGATATGGTCCCTAAGGGTATTGGAATCTTCTACCAGGTAAAAATATATGTCAAGAGGCTCTGAAATAAGCCTACTCTTGCAGTTGTTAAAATTTGAATGAGAGTTGAAATGAGGTGAATATAGTAATAGAGATATAGAAAAGTTGGGAAAGAACTAGCTTCCCTGGAGATTCCATATTGACTTTCCATATGACTTAAAAATCTGATGGGTCTGCAGTTATGAGAAAGGGCCCTTAGGGACAAAACTTCCCTGTCTTAGCAGGGTTTGTGTTTTGATGGATTTAACTGGGACAACTTCTAAATACTATGTGAAACTAGGTTGAAACTAATGGGTATTAGCTATAGTTATTTTAGTTTAATACACTTCTATGCTTTTTTCAGGGGTAGCAGGGGGCAAGGTTGTCAAAATACTTCACAGCAGTGTTAGACTATCTCAGATTTATAGTTTTATCAGTTGTATTTCTGAATTCCCTCATTATGTCAAGATGTTAAGAAAATCAATAATGAAAGAATGTAAACAAGGTTAAGCAGTTTTCTATAGATTTGATATCAAGCATTTCAAAAATGTCTTTTTGCTTTTATTGGAGAAATTTATGTAGTTCATTTAATTCAAAGCAGAAATACAATAAAAATAGAATTATTCTCTCAAATCATATGTCAGAGTGAATGAGCATCTTTAAATAATAAGGTCAGAATTATAGGTAACATTAAAGTGAAGTCTGTTTACTGGAGGGTAGATAATTTATGGCAACAAGGACCTGATTCCACATTGTTACAGGTTGTTTCTGTCTAAAATTATAAATATACAGTTGATCCATTTCATTGTTGTCATTTTAGCTCATGGATATTTTGTTTCAAAATTCTACCTTCATTATGAATAGGTAGATAGATATATAGAGAGATAGAGATGTATATAAATACGTATGTATACATACATTTGCACACATATTATCTCATATTTTTTCTGAAGAATGTTATTTCCTTGCAACTGGTTTTTCATATTTCATATGTTATTTATTTTTGTGGCATCTTTATATATTCATGATTTATTTCCATCTCCATTATTCATATTTGAAACATGAGTTTCACACAGATGGAATTGTGTGTAAGTTTAATTGGACATCACTTTTCTCCACCTAAGAGAAATATTCAACTGGAGAGTATTTACCATTTGGTCTTACATTGGCTCCATGGCTCCAAGGCAGGCAGACTCTTGGAATAATGACTTGCCTGTGTCTGCCCCCTTGGTGTTCATAAACAAGGAGAAGAGGGAGCATCTGTTATTAATGTGTGTTCCAATTTTTGCTGCTCCAAATAAGGCATTTAAGTTTTGTATCTCAGGCTGTGCTCCTGACCATCAAGGAGTGTGTGTTTTCGGATCTCTCTGAGGACAAGTCTGACATCTTATAAGCTTCACCTCACATATAGTTCTTTGGGTTTCTACTCCTTTTTTTGTTTTTAATTTTTTCATTCTTTGTTTCCTTTTAAATATGGCATTTGGAATTTTAAATCACTTGCAGTTTCATAAAAAAAAATTATTTACTTAAAAAAATTTTCAGCCATTTTGGGGAAAGGGACAGTGGAGGAAGTGGGCCTCAGCTTCCGATGACCATTGCTCAGCACTGTGGCCTGTTCAGATGTGGGGTAGGATGTCTTCCTTAAAAAAAAAAATGATAATAATAATAATAAATTTTTCTTCTTGTTACTGTACAATTGGCAGGAAAAGAGTTGTGTCAATTTAATACCATAATCCTAAAATGAGAAAGGATAATTTATATATATTTAAAATACAGAGTTGAATTTTATGTAAATATATATATTCAATATGTATGTCATAAAGATTAGACAAAAAGTTTTCATCTATTAAAAGGCTTTAATTGTAAAGTCACATTCCTTGATAATAACTCAGCAAAGTTTAAAAGTAATAATAACAATTTAAGAAGACATATGCAATAATAACAATAAAAAGTATCTTCTTAAATAAAAATTGGATCAATAGAAAAGATATTATTTATTTGATACTGGGTTTACAACCTAGGGAAAGGGATAAACACATAATTTATTTTAAAAAGGAAACATATGACAGTGAATTCTTGAAAAGAGATATAAATGAAATGTTTCTGAGACAGAGAGAAATTGACTATTTTGAGTGAAAAAGCTAGAATGAGCATCCACCAAAATGTGCCATTTGAACTGGTTTAGAATAATGAACTGGATTTCCAAGGTTGAGAAAGCATACAAGAAAATAAAATATGAAATTTTGCCTGACTTCTCTTTTAAAAAATTTAAGCCATATGAAAAATAAAACAATATTCTTATCTCTAAATAAAATTGTGTGAAGTTACCTTACTATGTGTTTTAAATGTTAGCCTAAAGTTTTACCAAACCATATAAGCAGCACTGGTGGCCTTTGAAGGCAGAACTCAAGATGTGGTCAGAGCTGCGTTATGTTCTGCAGGCTCTAAGGAAGAATTGTCTTTCAAATATTTTAGTTGTTCACTGAATTCAGTTGTGTGGTCCCAATTTCCTTGCTGGTTGTTAGCAACTAGACAGTCTTTGTTCATAAAGACTGCCCCGATTCCTTCTAGTGTTTTCCATATGGCAAAGTGGGGGGGAGTCCTTCCCAGTCTTTGCATCCCTCTGACTTTCCCTGCTTCCACATGTTTTCAGTACTCTAACAGAGAAAATCATTGCTTCTAAGTTTGAGCCCAACTGGAAAATCCAGCATAATTTCTCTGTTTTAAAGTCTCTAATCTCATTTTACCTGCAAAGCTCTTTCTGCCATGTCATGTAATGTATTCCCAGGTTCCAGGGACATCTTCCTGGGTAGGGAAATGAGGAAGCCTTCTACAATGCAATTTTTATGCATTTATCCAGCTTTAATATTTACTCTCACTTTTCATTAGTCAGTGTTATAAGGCAACAGTACCCTCAGATCCCAACTCCATGGCTTCTCTCTACATTAAAGAAATAATTTGAAAATTATGGCAATAAGGTAGCATGAAATAAAATTAATTATATAATTGCATATTTTAAAATATCTTATAGACATTCTACAATATATCCAGATCAATATTTTTGAACTAAATGTATTCATTTACAATTTATCCATGCCCCAATCTCCCACAGCCCCCCCATGCCTCCCTCACATACACACACACTGGATTTTATGTAAAGTGCTAATGTCTTCAAAGAAGCATTTCCTCAGAGGCTACACATCAGCATGCACCACTTATTTCCAAACACACTACGTTTAAAAGCTGAATTAACTGATTGCCTAGCTGGCTGCTTTCCTAAAGTTCGCGCGATTCAATTTAATGATCAATTTTACTTAATCTTATGAAATGTCTCTAATGTCATTCATCCATATAATTTATATAAGTAATTATTTCTAAATATTTTATGGAAAAAAATAGCCCTTCCCAGAGTGTGCGTTCAATAAGCTTTCTCTCTCCAACACTTATGCAATTAAAGATAGTGTGGCACAGAATAATGAGCTGCTCACCACATCCACTTCTTTTGAGGTATTAAGCTAAACTAAATTGTCTACTTGCTGTTGCACTTAACTTTAGCTATTTGTGCCTGAGATCTAACAAAATGATGTGGGCCCACATCCAAAACTTGATACTATGCTCTTTCCATTTCTGGGTCTTGATGCAAACCAGCTTGATGAACACGGAAGCCACATGATGAAGTTGGAGGAACCACCAAATAGAAGTTCCCTGACATTTTTAATCACTGCTTATAGCAGACCATTCACTCACTGGCCATGCCCCACCTGTTTTACACTTTACAAGAGAAGCATATTATTGAATGACTGAGAATTTATGGTTTATCTGTTGTAGCAAGTATCATTGCACTGATTCGTACTGATAATGTGTTAATAAAAGAAGTTCATTCTTGTCCAGTTAATGAACCTACATCCTTGAACACAGCTAAAACATAGTGTCTAAAGTATATAAGACTACATTAGACCTGATACCTGTTATGTTTAGCTTGAACCAAATCACCTGTATGTTAGTGGTAGCTCTTCCTTCTATGGCTTGGTCAACATGAATAGAGGACCCTGTCTTCATTCTGTGGCAAGTTTAACCTTCCCCCAAAGGGATCACACTCACATACTTCATGTCAGTAGTTTTACTGAGGTCCTGAAATTCTTCTTCTCTTTCTCCTAAGAGATGTTTCTTGGGGAAAATACTTCCTCCAATAATTTAAAGAACTGACTGAGATCCAGAAGAACTGGATTAAGCCACTATGATGTAAACCATTCCTTCAGGTACTGGTTATTCCATGAGAGGATTCAAAATCAGGGGGAAAAATCAGAGCACCACACACTGTTTGCTCTTCACACAGAAGAGCAATTTCAGTAATTAATACTTTTTAAAAATGGATAATAAATAAGCAAAAAATATTTCAACACACCATGATTCAAAATGTTTAAAGGAATTCATAACTTTAAACAATACAGAAAGGTTTACAAATAATTTTCATGCTCTATTATTCACAATTCAGGACAAGATATGTAATATAATTTAAAACAGTGAAGAAAAGGGCAATTGTGGAAAAATTGGCACAAATGAGGGAAAAAATAAGATGTAGGGAGAAGCAAAGTGATGGGTATAGTATGAGCTGCAACCCTGAAAAAGAATAATCAAAATGATTGGCAAACAGAGTAAAAGCAAATGTTGGACAATGAAGATGTGGAATTGATAACTGAGTTAGAAAATAACCTAAATATAGAGAAAGGAAGCTCATTGAAATTGTAGATAAAATGTACTCAAGGTAACTGTTTCTTGTCACAGCTGATTTTCATTTGGACTGCAGACTTCAAAGTAATTTACCACAAATTATCATTATAAAAGAGCCAAGATCAGACTAATTCTTATCCATATGTCTTCAACTACTATTTTTAATTTAAAAAATTCTACAAAATCTCTACACTGAACTACCTACTAGTGTAGAAATCGTTCTTGAATTTTGCTCATCATCAAAGACATGCTTCTTTATCTTCACCCTGTACCCATGGAGCCATTGTACTTGTTTTAGGGGCATTACTTCATTTCAAATCATTCATATATTCTGTGACTTGTAGGTGTGAGGGAACATTGGAAAATCCCTCTTACACATTTCCCTTAAAACAACCAAGAAAATAAAGAAACTCATATTTTAGGAAATTATACTTTCATGTGCTTTGCATAATATTGTGTAAAAGTTGTTAAATAGCCATTACCCTGAGCTGTTTCTGAAGGAGGGATTTTTTTTTTAATGGCATTCCCAGGATGTATTGAATGTCCTCATCTCTGTGCATTTGATAATCTGTTTTTAGAAGAGACTCCAAACAGAAAGTAACTTAGAAAATCTTTAAAATACCCCACATTTTATTGCAGTTCAAAATGAAGTTTCAAAGTAAAGACAGTACAGGTTAAGACTAGAGCCTCAGATGAGAACAGAGAACTGAGGCCGTGATCACTCCCGATAGAGTTCTGCAGGAGCATAAGAGAAGGAAAAGGAGACTTTCATATAAATCAATGGATAAAAGCTCCATTCTTAAAGACTCTAATTTTAGATAATAATAAGCAAATATTAAAACTTGCCCCGTAAGATGAAAAAATAGTTTCAAGAATGGGACGAAAACAGAACTTTCAGAAACATGTTGATATCTAATAAAAAATAATCTTCCCTTGCCTTTCCCTTAGTGTAATTCCATTAGATCATTTGGAAATTAAAATTAGAACCCATAATAAAAACTTTATTGATTGGAAATTTTGTCATTGATACAACTACACAGAATACATTTTACATAGTCCTGCTAACAAGATGTGGGTTGAGGTATTCACATCAAACTATTCTGAGATCTTTATATAGCTCACAGTTAAAAAGTATGTATGTGACTGATTATTTCATCTATTCAATTTTTTATTAAATAGTTACTCTCATTTATGTATTTATTTATTCCTTTGTACATAATACACAAAAGCTCTTCAGCCAGTCTTGCAAAGCCTTCTCCTTGACATTCACATTTCACACATATAAAATCAATACCCATTTTTTATCATATTCAAAAGTCAAACTTCCCAAGAATTTTAAATTTTACTTAGAATTTAATGTTCAAAGTCAGTCATTATTCCAGTGTTAACTGTTATGTTTGGTAAAAGACAAGTAATTTGAAATCAAATGAGGAGATTTAAGGCAATACCTGAAATATCCAATTATATGGAAACATTTACATTCTGATATACCAAAAATATACCTTGAAACCAATACAAGCATCTTGTAAAATTCTGTCTTGTACCCAACTAAAAGTATAGATGGGTATTTCTTAGACAGGAGCATATACAATTTAAAATAATTTACTATTAAATTAATTTCAGCATTATTTCAAAATAAAAATTTACCATGATCAAGTAATTGAATATTCAGATAAAAACTTATGCAATAATATATCTCATATCTATAGGTTAAGTTGTTTTAATTTGTATCATTGTCTGTAAAGAGGTTGAATGATTCCTCAACTTATAGGTCAAGATAAAATGTATTCATGTATATAGCTTATTTTCTATAAAGTTTAAATTTCTACATAAATAAATCAGTTACATACATTTAATTTATATTCCATCCTTCCATAATACATATTTTTGAAAGTTCCCACTATCAAGAACATTTAAGAATTTAACTAATAATACTTCATCATCACTTACTGTGCAATATCAACATTTAATAGTTTTATTTTTGTTTCTTTTTTTATGATAAATCTCAGCAAAAGGGTCACCTTTAAGATTTTCCAGCTCACAAAGAAGAAGAGTGAAAGTGCTTAAGAAATAAGCAGAGATCATGGGTTCCTTTCTGTTAAATTAATCATCAGTGAATGTATTTCTGATAGCTAAAAAAGGTCAAGAGAATCAGAGGGAAATTTAAAAATATTCAAAGCTAAAATAAAAGCTGTTGATTTTTCCCCTTTAAAAATTGCAGTTACATTTTTGTCACAATCTTTTATTATATTTAAGAGCAGAAATTAGCAGCATTTGCATTAGCTGAATAGTATACTACAAATTTGACATTGATAAGAATTTTTATGAAGAATAATAGTATTCAGTTGGGTCTTTCTTTTTCTTTCTTCTTGTGCCTTCTGCCTTCTATTCTTCATTTGAATAAGGATTTGAGGTCTATGAATATTTCCATGGGAACATAGTTCCTTCAGGTAAACCTGCTTTCTAAAGTATATGGACCTCTCAGGATATACAACATAGTTTCTATTAAGTGTTCAAGTCACTCAGGACTTTTATTTTACCTCTTCTCACACTACATTTTCTCCCTTGGAAATCTCATTCACTACCCGGTATTCCAATTAGTTTCTACATACAGCTATCTCTGAAATGTATATTTTAGCCATAGGCATTTCTACCAGCTTCCAACACTTACATAAGATATATCCATTTCAATGTCTGATAGAAGTTTCAAACTTAGGATCCATGTATTTAAATAATTATTTTCTAATAAAACTCTATTCTTCATCTATTGTTCCCTATTTCAATACTATTGTATCAGTTAATGATGACTGTGTAACAAGCCACTCTGAAACCTAGTGTCTTAAAACACTTGTGAGTCTGCTGATTAGCTGGGCAGTCCTCTCTTACTCTTTCACCTCCCAAATACAGATTTTCAGTAATTACTGGGGGTTCAGATTAATCCTGCAGTCACAGTTTTCATCATGTTTGACCAAAGGGGCATTATTTTTCTAATGCATCAGGGTAATTAACTTCTACATAATCTCTGATTTCATCTTTTGGCCATCTCCAGCTATTCTCAAATGCCATAGATCTCGCTAAAAATGTAATACTGCTTATGACATTACTCTACTAAAAATCTTTGTAGTCATTCTCATGCTTTTTGGATAAACTATAAAATGCTTGAGGTTTGACAGTCTTCATTACCCAAAATGATTGGGAATATTTCTTGCTAAACTCTTCTATTTTCTTTGTTGAGTCTAATAACTATAGAATCACATGCTCTGTTTTCTCTGCCTGTAGTGTTTTATATTACCTCCATTTAATCTTTAAACTCCAAACTTATTCAACTTAGGAATTTTTAGTTTTATCTTAAACATAATTTTCTCAAGGAAGATTTCTTTTCAAATATTGTGGTCACATACTCATCCCAGTTACAGATGAATTAAATTTTTCTGAGACTGTTAATATATTACCAAAATGTCCTATGTTTCTATTTCAATGTGTTAATTACAATGGCAATTTTGAATTTCATTCCTGTATTGTCTTCTACTCCATCGATGTTCAGTAAAACTTTCTGTAGTGATGGAAATATTCTATAATCTTGGCTGTCCAAAACAGCAGATACTAGCCACAAGTTATTGCAGAGCCCTTGATATAATCATATAGTATGACCAATGAAATGGGTTACTAGTCATATTTTATTTTGATTAATTTAATTTTAAATAGCCACATGAGCTAGTGGCTAATGTATAGCACAGTTCTAGATTATTAGCTTTTGTGGGTGGAATTCAAATATATATGTTAATAGCTGTATTGCCACACTATCATAGTACCTGGTTAATATTTACTGAATGTACAAATGTAATGAAACCTTTTTATGCCCTCAAAATGTCTGAAAGGACATGTAGGTACAGTCCATTATTTAAAAGAATACAGTCTTTCCTGTATATTATAATGAATACATTTTAAATTCCCTCTAATGGCCTTTCTTAATATATAGAGTCAGTATTATTTAGACCATCAAATATCTCTATTTCCTTTTTTTTGTTTGTTTATTTTATATTCCTCAGTCTTTTTCTCCCCACCCACCACCTCTTCTCACCTTGAATCCTTGATCTGTACTGTTCATGATATAGATTGTCAAGACTGGAAAGATATTTTCCTTGCCTCCATTTTGAAGAATTCTTTTGAATCTTTGCAGAAAATAGCTCTTTGTGTTTTCTCTTGGAATGCAAGTTTAGGTTTTTCTCTAAGAAAATTAAAGCATATTATTGGCAATATTGATAGAGTTTGTAGCATAATTTTGAAGTATTTTATGCTAAAGACAGACACTTTCACATTAGGTCAGTATGAGAAGAAAGTAAGGAAATGTAGTGGGTGTTATGTGGAAAACAAAGGCAAAAGATAAATGTTCGTCCTGACTTCTTCACACTGTATGTGATAGTATCATGGAACATTAGAATTTAAAGTGTAATTAGAATTTAAAGTGTAAAGACTGATATTTTACTTTTAGAATGAAAAACATTTTTTCAGCTAAATGTATACATATAGTATAAACACCAAATATATAGTCACTATAAACAGCTAATCTGATAAGTGCCAGGGGAGTATCTGGTAAACTGATCATCCCCTCACACCACCCAAATAAAACGGTATTCAACTTCAAAACCTAGGGCTTGTGGAACACAATTCAAAAACACTAACCTAGAACACCATCCTCATTTAATAAGTTAAGAAATAGAAGTGATTTGCCCAAATCAGTATATTAGAACCAGATCTAAGATTAGCTAGCCCCTGTTCTTCTGACTCCTAATGCAATCTCTTTTGTTCAACTTGGTGTATTTTCTTTCATGTCTTGTACTTCCCCTATTAAAAATAGCTTGCCTATTCCCATTTTTATACAAAATATGCAGAAAGATAAAGGGAAGAAATATTTGATGTAATGCTGCTATATTGGAAATCTTTAAATAAAAAAGAAGTCCCTTCCATTTTTGTAGATTGGGTATTTCACCCTAGTCACTCTGCTTCCTGATTTTCCTTTGACTATTCTTTTTAAATATTGTATTTTTTATATTTTTTTGGCAATGGGTTTTTCATATGTCTCTCCTCCTCAATGCCAAATGTATAGTCATGAAAGTAAGACCCCTTTGTTTTGATGACTGTGGATTCCTGCCATCTTATTAGAGCCTCTGGTTCATAGTTATTGATCAGTAGATTAGAGTTAGAGAGATTGAGTTGAAAAATGTTCTCAGAGGTAAGGAGATTGGAAAGTAAAATTTGAGAGCTGCCTTATAAATCAAAACAGGAAGAGGGTAGATGAAATAACCTCCAATTTGAAAAAAAAAAAAAAGGAGAGGTGATACACATTCCATTTTCTTGGGTATCATAAAATTGGCAAGAATGGTAGAAGATTTGGTTCATTTGTTCAAAATAATTAATAAACAAGTAGAGCTGAAAGGGTGCTCGTTTTTTTGACTAATGGAGAGTCTCCTATAAGAACATTCTCAGCAGTGAAAAGTAGAAAACTATATTTTTTAAACTGGAGAGAGAAGGAAATAGAGATTTTCTATTGAATAGTAAGGGAGAGAGGAATTCTAAATTGTAAATCATGTAGTGAAGACTATATAGTATATAGCAGACATATTTTGTTTGTTCTGCATCTCTTGAGGCATTGAGTGTGATGGTAAACTATGGAATAGTAGAAAAAAATCATGATACCAAAAGTAATTTGAATGAAATAGATGAAAAACATAGAGAACAAAGTAAATTTTTAGTTTAGTAATTACAGAATATGTATGCTATTTATGAAAAGAACACGGATGAATACTCATAGTAATACATCTTTTTAACCAGAAGGGAAGTGCCCTGGTCAGCTGGGGCTGCTATAACAAAACACCATAAGGTGGATGGATTAAATAATAAACATTTATTTCTCACAGTTCTGGAGGTTGGGAAGTCTAAGATCAAGGTGCCAGCAGATTTGGTATCTGGTGAAAGCCAACTTTCTGGTTTACAAACGGTCAAATTCTTGCTCTGGTTCTTATATTGCAGAGAAAGAGAGAGCATTGGGCTTTTTATCTTATAAAAGGACACTAATCCCATCATGGGACCTCTGCCTGCCTGAATTCATCTAAACCGAATTACTTTTCAAAGACCCCAACTCGAAATACCCTATATTGGAGGTTAGGGTTTCAACACACAGATTTTAGGGGGACACAAACTTTTGGTCCAAAGCACGGAAAAAATCTTATCTTTATTCTTTGTCTGATGATCCTGTGTCTTCATAAGTCCCTATCTAGTACACATGAAGTCTCATTTTGTATTAGCTGAGGACTAGTGAAAGACACTAGAAAATCTGGTAGTGGTTTTCTTCTCTCATTTTAATTTAGACGTTCTTAGCTTGTTTCAGAACAAAAATGTATCAGAGGAAGTACTTCAATTAGTTTGGACAAATCATTTTCCCAGAAACTTGGAAAAGTAAAACTGGTTCAAAATTTGCAATGTTTAATGACCATCATTGGTATACTTGAGAGAACTAATGTACATTCTGGGAAATACGGAGACTTCTGGGAAGCATATATGAATTGAAGGGAATAAATTTTCCATTTGTAGATAGAACTGTCATGTAGTGAGGTCATAGGAAGGAGCTTTCACCCACTCTCTTACCAATTCTGTTTATTTGTGTAATTAAATAGAAATATATTTATTGATTTCCCTCCAAGATGAGTTTGAAGTTTAGATATTCAGTATTCACAATCAATAGAGGAGAAAGTTGATTACTTTGAAATAGACAACATTGTGTTTTTCAAATATGTTACTGTGAGCATTTATGGCTCACAAGTCCTAGTTCACATCATATTTATCAACTTCATCAAGATTTTGAAGGATGTAATGCTCTTATTATTTTAGCAATACATTCTGATGACCCAATTTTAGTCTGCATATAAAGTCAGGCAAAGGAAATATATTATTAAATAGCTCATATTCTCACTGTTATCTCTTATTACTATTTATAAATGTTTAATTTCTAACAAGGGGGGATTAATCAACATAGTTAATATAAACACATCTCAGCATGCAGTCTTACCATTTCCCAAATGATTAGATAAAATTAAGAAATTATAAATAACCCTTCTTTACTGACAATGTGACAGAAATAGGACTCTAATTCATTTCAATCTAGTTATTTCTAACATCTGTAGCTTTCACAGCTATCAGTCTGCTTTCTTGCTTTCTTCCCTTTTGCACCCTGTGAAATGGCCATGCCTGGAAATGAAAAATGGCCCTGGAAGGATATGTGTCCATTAGAGAATGACCAGAGACAGTCAAGGGAGTAGAGTGAGATGGTGAGGAATTCAGCTGCTGGAATTCGTAAAGCAAGGTGATTTGCCATAGATAGTAGTGCAGGTAAACTATACCAGAATGGTTGAAAAGACATCAAAACACAGCTTGGTGCTATAATAAAGGGATAAAAAACCTAGGAGAAGACATTATAGGTATCCAGGAAGACTCCAGTTTTCATTCGGAATATCTACCATGCTACAGAACATTTTCTGTAACAGAAAAAGGTTTTGGTAACTGTGTAACAGAGTTACACAATTCAGCTCATGAGACTGGCATTAAAAGAAGTCATGAGAGGGCTTCCCTGGTGGCGCAGTGGTTGAGAATCTGCCTACTAATGCAGGGGACACGGGTTCGAGCCCTGGTGTGGGAGGATCCCACGTGCCACGGAGAAACTAGGCCCGTGAGCCACAACTACTGAGCCTGCGCGTCTGGAGCCTGTGCTCTGCAGAAAGAGAGGCCGCGATAGTGACAGGCCCATGCACCGCGATGAAGAGTGGCCCCCGCTTGCCACAACTGGAGAGGGCCCTCGCACAGAAACGAAGACACAACACAGCAAAAATAAATTAATTAATTAATAGACTCCTACCCCCAACATCTTCTAAAAAAAACAAAAACAAAAAGAAGTCATGAGAACACCAATATTAGAAGAAATAAACACCCAAGACAAGCAACCATTCAGGGACTCAGGTTCAAGTTACCTAAAGCAGTGTTTAATTTGGGAGCAACATTATCCACAAAAGGACCACCTTGATGTGCAGAGACAATCAAAGAGAATTAGACTCATTGTTATTAAATTGTTTAATCACTCCTGGTTTCCAATTACAGTAAACCATCAACTTTCTCATTTTATGACTGGAGCTATTCCTGAACAAAAGTCATCAATTATAATAGCTTAGGTGCATCCCATTCATGTATTTTACCTCTGGCAGTAGTTGTATTTAAAAAACTTTCTACAGTAGGATTGTTTCCTCTAAATTTATCATCCCTGAAAAGCCAAATGTATCAAAGCATGTGTTTTATTTAATCACTTATTGTCAAAAATATAGTCATTGTACAGTATATATGATTTCCTCCACCAGTTTCTGGCCATAGAAACAAACTCCTGTTATCAACTATTATAGAACAATGGAACTGAGTTATACATATTCGTGTTTTGTTACTGTGATCTACAGTTTACATTTAAAATATTTATCGTGGGGCTTCCCTGGTGGCGCAGTGGTTGAGAGTCCGCCTGCCGATGCAGGGGACGCATGTTCATGCCCCGGTCCGGGAGGATCCCACATGCCGCGGAGCGACTGGGCCCGTGAGCCATGGCCGCTGAGCCTGCACGTCCAGAGCCTGTGCTCTGCAACGGAAGAGGCCACAACAGTGAGAGGTCCGCGTACCGCAAAAGAAAGAAAGAAAGAAAGAAAATATTTATTGTGCAAATCAATTGTATATTATTGCTTTCCATTAGAGAACAGCTTTACAATTTAAGTTAAAAACAACAACAACAGGACACAATAAAACTTGAATACAGAAACTATATATAGTCATCAGTGGTAAATCTACCTATGTATAATACCCACACCATGAGGGATGACTTTTCCAATAATCAAACAGGTGAGAACAGAGGTTTCCTGCTTTCTTCACAATGTGTTTAGATTTTGAAGGAACCTGCCTGAGAGTATGAATATATGTGTGCTGGTAGCTGGTGGTCAAATATTGCTTATTAACTAGACCTACCATGTGTACCACAAACTTTCTTAAGATTAGAAATGCATTTGAGGAATCCATGCTATAATCAAAAATCATATGATGATATTATTTTCCCTTTATCACACAGAATGAGCAAACACTTTAATTCAGCCGCTTTTTAGTGGTTGATACACAGGGTATTCATTGCATTAGGATGGGTAATAATTGTCATTAGTCCTTCATAGCTAAGGTAAAACATTATTCCTTCATTTATAAAGCAAAAAATGTAAGGTGCCTTTGTTGTTTTTACAAAAGTGTCAGTTTTCAAAATTTAATACATTCTTCAAAGGCCTTTTTTAGTCTTCATGTCTTCTGAAACTATTTCCACTAGCATAAAAATTTGCTCCTCAAACAAGTTAGTAAAGAAGGGAGTATTAATATATTAGAATGAAAAGGAAAACTAATCCAACAAAAATTATTTGTTAGTATAATTTGTTTGTATAGCACCATAAAAACTTGTCTCTGGAATGTATGGACTATAAAATAGTGGTTTGGATAAAGGGCTATGCAAATAAGAATATGGAATTTCTAATTGTATGAAAGCAAATATTATATTCATGATGTATATAACTTATTTGAAGAAAGGAATTAAAATATCTGTGTTCAATATGAAAATGAACTTTCGTGTTAAGTGCCAGGAATTAATTTTATGGAAAGTATTCTTTAAAAATCAACTGAACTAGAATTTAAGTGTCTGGAAAAACAATATTTTAAATGTATAGAATTATCCCTAAAAAATGAGTGTCTTTGATGTCTGAAATTTTACTGTTTAGAACAGAAGACTTAACAACTTTAAAATTATTTAAATATTACAGACTAATAACGCTGCTATCAGCTGGAAGTTCATCCTATAAAACTAAGTGTAAATATCAAGAAAATTATACATTGATTGATATATACCATAACCCTTGACTATTAATAACTCTAAAAATTTTCAATTTTGACCATTTTTACATGACACTTGTCTTATTTTATACTGTTGTTCACTTTTACAGATTCAACTCATGTAGAAAGAAGACAAATAGTACCTGTGTGATTAGTTTAAAATATTTAAATCAGTTTTCATCTAGTAAAAATAACAATTTTATGTCTGTGTGTATTAATTATTCCTTTCTATTTTCACCAAATATTAGAAGAAAGAGATGCACTCAAGAAATAGTGTAACAGTTTTCAAGCAGTTATTAAAATTAGAGAGAGAGAGAGAGAGATTAATTCCAAGATGACGTCAATGTAGCCACACTGAGTTGAAACAGAGGAGCACTAAAGGAAGGAAATAATGTAGGCTTCAAAATGATATTGTTATGCCTTCAATATTTTTATGTGGCAATTGGATCTGCCTGAAAACAAATAGAACAATGTTTATGGCACTGCTGGTGGAATTGTGTAGCCAGAGAAACCATGGGTCTACTTTGAAAGAGCCTGTGACAATAAAACAGCTGCCAAACTCCCCAACACATACTAACAGAAAACAAGCTATTGATACATAAATCACTCAGCCCCCAAGGAGGATGTGCTCAAGAATGACCACTTTAGATGTGGTCATGGAGAACAGGGAACAAAGAAGAACTGCCCAATGGGTGAGCTTCCCAGGGATCAACAGACATGAAATTCCTCCTGGAGAGCAGAATCAGAGTCTGAAAAAGGAATGTCTCCAATTGCCAGGACAAAGGTTTCGCCACCACATGGACCAGTAACTGCTTTATAACTCCAATTCTTCTCTTTTCCAAACTCCAAAATTTCCAAATGTCTTATTGTGAGTATCCTGCCCTGCAACTCATTAAAATGAATTTTAAAAATAAATAAAATAACAATTTTAGATACAATGATATTTTTAAATTATGCTAATGGAAATTTTATGCAGTACTTTTCTATTTATAGTATGAGTAGTAGTATAATTACTGCTACCACTATTAATAACTGATGTTTATTGAAATTTAATCATATACCAGACACTGTTCTTAGTGCTTAAACAGATTGTCTGGTTCCTCACAACAATTTATGAATATACTGTGGTTATTTCTATTGTACAAATGAGGTGAAGTCACATAGACCTGGAGAGTAGCTGACATGAGTGTACCCAGGCAATACAGTTCCAGAGCCTACATTTTTGTTAGTGACACTGTCCTACTAGAAATGACCTCAAGCAGTTTGTACAAGTGAAACATATTTCAACAAATAATTTAATGATGTTATTTATGCTAACCAAATATAAGTTTCATTTAAAAATATTTTATAATTAATATTTCTGCCTACAGTATAAGACATATTGAAATGTGTGCATAATGATTTTATGACCTCTATATGGATTCACTGAAATGCCTCCCTTAATATGTATTACATCATACTATCTCAAACTATATACCTCTTTATTTATTTATACTATGGTATTATAGAAAACACATAGGCAATCAAAACAATCAAAGTGTATTTCTAAATAAAAATTTATGTATTTTTATTAGTTATAATTTTATCATATATAATTTTATATACATAATGTTATATATTATATATGATATATATTGTATAAAACAGAAAACATAGATAATCAAAAGAATCAAAAGTGAATAATATATACATGTACCTAATTAACAAATAATTTCAATACAGTCTATATAAATTGCTCATTTAATTCTCAACCTAGTCATTAATTTTTAATAATGTTTAAAAGAAATTCATTCCCTTAAGATATTTAATATATCATATGAATATACTTAATTTCAATTTCGATCTTCTTGTGAGACTGTTTTACTCAGAAGTCTCAGAAGTCCTATTAACTCAGAAACTATGTAAACAACTAACTGAAGAACTCTCAAGAAATTCTTGAGGTATAACAAAAGTGTGTTCAAGATTAGTAGATCTCAAATATAAAGATGTGGTTCTCAATCCAGAAACAACAAAATATACTGTTTTTCAATAATTTGAAATCACTCACCAAGAAAATCAATCAAATAATTATTCAGGTGTGAAAAAATAATAAGGTTTTAACATGATTCTAACCAGCAAGCATTCATTGTCCACCTACTTAAAACCAAAGTCAAATACAATCCCATTAATCATGCATTATTATCAAAAAATTAATTTATTCATTTTACCTGAGACAATGAATATTCAGCAAAAGTAAGTTATTTGCTGTATGGTTAATTTAGGCTAGATTATCTCACTCTAAACCGTATTCACCTAATCTTTGTGCCTAATGACTATATTCTTGCTCTTAAACTTTATTTAGCCTCATAAATTTGGGGTCCAGCTTATGAAATATGGATATACTCTACAGAGAGAGCAAAGTTTGAATTGCCATGTTAACTCTACTGACTTCACCTCTCCTGAGACTGAGATATCAAATATGGCTTTATCTGAGCATGTTAATTTGTGGGCACATGTGGCTGTTGGGTACAGAGGAAAAAGGAATGCCTGGTACTGAAACATCCAAAAGACCATTAACCTGGCAAAGCTCCCATCAGCCTACAATGCTCTACAGTTTGAGCTCACCTATTCAGGTGACACTGACAGGAACCATTAGATACCTAAGTGAAATACATATTCATCATGTATCAAAAAACCCTCATAGAGGAAATTACCCTGGTTAAGAAACTCTTGGTTGTCAGTATAATTGCTGCTGGCTCCTATTAGTGATGAGAGTAGCAACTTCTGACAGAAAGAAAATAGGACATCTGGTATCTTTTCTTTTTCAAAAAATTTTATAATTGATCGTTATGATTACTAGAGAATATTACAGGTAATATTTTAAGAGATAAACTCAATAAGTTTATTTCTCTTGTCAAAGCCAAATCCCAATAAAGAATATTTTATTCTACTCACCTAATTATCTAATAATATTTGTGATTGAATATATTTTTCACTTGATTCTTGAAAGAAAGACAACTACACTTTTGACACAAACAAAAATTCACGAAAGGCAACTAAACAGAAATAGAAACATTCACACAACTGATTCACTGTTGCTGACATTTACTGTCTAAGGTAAGGTCTATGAAAGAAAAACATTCAAATTCCATATTAGGTCGTATTATGTGTCCCGCTTCTGCAATGAGCACAATGTTCCCAAGGCTATATTCTGGCTTTTGAAGCTACACTAATAATAGAAAGAAGAGGTGAAACTATTTTTGAGTGTCTAGAGTTAGTAGACTTAATGACTACCCAGTTGGAAGGCTTTGAGGCAGTTTCTGGCTGAACACTTCAAAGCATGAATCTTCTTATTTTCAGTCCAAAGAAGATATCTTTCTCTAAAGGAAATATAAGAAATAATTTAGCCCAATATATGTATTTAAAACTCCAAAATAGGAGAACACCAATGAATAATAACATTGAATTAATATTGTTAAGATGTCCATGTTACTCAAAGCAATCTATAGATTCAAATCAATCATTTAAAACAATTCCAGTGGAATTTTTTTCACAAAAACAATTCTGAAATTGGTATCAAGTGCCAAAGATGCCAAATAGACAAAGCAATCTTGAGAAAGAACAGCAAAGCTGGAGGTATAATACTTCCTGATTTCAAAGTGCATTATAAAGTTATAGTAATCAAAACACTATTGTACTGGCACAAAAACAGACACATAGATCAATGGAGCAGAATAGAGAATCCAGTAATAAACCCATTAATATATATGGTCAACTAATTTTTGACAAAAGAGCCAAGACTATAATGAGGAAAGAATAGTCTCTTCAATAAATGGTGTTGAGAAAACTGGACAGAGACATGCAAAAGAATGAAACTAGACCTCTATCTGACACCATACACAAAAATCAACTCAAAATGGATTAGAGGGGCTTCCCTGGTGGCACAGTGGTTGAGAGTCCGCCTGCCAATGTGGGGAAGATCCCACATGCTGAGTGAGCCATGGCCACTGAGCCTGCACATCCGGAGCCTGTGCTCTATGACAGGAGAGGCCACAGCAGTGAGAGGCCTGCGTACCACAAAAAAAAAAAAAAAAAAAAAATGGATTAAAGAAAAATTTAAGACCTGAAGTCAAAGAAGTCCTAGAAGAAAACAGGGGAAAAGCTTCTTGATATTGGTTTTGGCAACAATTGTTTTGGCTATGACACCAAAAGCACAGACAACAAAAACAAAAATGTACAAATAGGATTGCATGAAAGTAAAACACTTCAGCACGGCCAAGAAAATAATCAATAAAATAAAAAGGCAACCTACAGAATGAAAGAAAATATTTGCAAATCATATATCTGATAAGGGGTTAATATTCAAAATATATAAAGAACTCACGCAACTCAATAGTAAAAAACAAACCATCTGTTTAAAATTGAGCAGAGAAACTGAATAGACCTGTTTCCAAAGTCATGCAAATAGCCAACAGAGACATGAAAAAGTGCTCAACTTCACTAATGGTCAGGGAAATTGAAATCCATACCACAATGAGATATCACCTCACATCTGTTAGAATACTTATCATCACAAAGAAAGGATAACAAGTATTGGTAAGTATGCAAAGAAGAAATCCTTATGCACTCTTAATGGAAATGTAAATTTCTTCAGCCACTATGTAAAGCAGTATGAAGCTTCCTCAAAAAAGTGAAAATAAAACTACCATATGATCCATCAATTACACTTCTGGGTATATACCCAAAGGAAATGAAAACAGGATATCAATGAGGGATCTGTATTTCAATGTTTAGTGCAGCATTATTCACAATAGCCAGGATATGGAAGCAACCTAAGTGTACATCAGCAGATGCACAGATAAAGAATATGTAGGATATAGATATATATGTCCAGAAATATTCCATACATATATCCACATACATATGGAATGGAAATATGTATACACACACACACACACACACACACACACACACACGTTATATAACTTTCCCAAGGTCACACAACTTTTAAGAGATCAAACCAGGTTGCAAAGTCACTCTTAGTTAAAACAAAACAAAACACAACAACAGCCAACAACAAAATAAAGATATTCATTATGGGTATACACATGTTTATTCACGTTTTTTTTTTCTGGAAGCCCTACCCAATGCTATCAAATGGGAATAAAAATCTAACATATATAAGGAACTTCTATAACTCAATAGCAAAAACAAAAATAAACCAAGTTAAAAATGGGCAAAGGGACTAAATAAACATTTGTATATACAAATGGTCACCAGGTATACCAAAGGTGCTCAACATTACTAAGCATCAGGGAAATGCAAATCAAAACCCCAATAAGATATCACCTCCACCTAAATGCCCATGAATGAATGAAAGGATAAAGATAGTGTGGTATAAACATACAATGGAGTATTATTCAACCTTAAAACAAATAAGGAAATGCTGCCTTTTGCAACACAGACGAACCTGGAGGACGGTATGCTAAGTCAAATAACAGAACAAATACTACATACACCACTTATATAATGAATCTAAAATAGTCAAACTCATAGAAGCAGAGAGCGTAATGGTGATTTCCAAGGGCTGGGAAGCTGAAAAACAGGAAGGTATTAGTCAAAGAATACAAAGTTTCAGTTATACAAGATGAATAACTCCTGAAAATTTACATTACAGATTAGCGACTATAGTTAAAAATGCTGTATTATATACTTACATAAAAGCAAACAGATAAGGTTCTCTTTTGACATACTGTTTAAAAGGGCTTAAGTAGTTCAATCAATTATAATTTACCCCTATAAACAAGAAATTGATTTTTTTTCATTTAAAGTATTGGGGAAAAAACAAAATGCTTGAACCAAGTATTTTAATTTAAACACACAGTTATAATTACTGAAAGTGAGAGAAGGTAAGTCAGATTAAGGTGACACTTTTCTTTAGTCAGTTTTTCCTTATCAAGTGTTCTGACATTTACATATTTCTAAAAATAATTTTTGAGGATAACACTACATAAATCACTCTCTGAGGCTATCACAGTCTTGTATCGATGAGTACATTCAACCATGATTTGCTATTTTTTTTTCTGGTACAAGGTTTTGCAAAGAGAATGTCATTATTTTACTGATCAATTCACCAAAATATAAGAGAGAGCTATTTTTTAATTAATTTTTATTGGAGTATAGTTGCTTTACAATGTTGTGTTAGTTTCTGCTGTACAGCAAAGTGAATCAGCTATATGTATACATATTTCCCCTCTTTTTTGGATTTTCTTCTGATTTAGATCACCACAGAGCATTTAGCAGAGTTTCCTGAGCTATGCAGTAAGTTCTCATTATCTATTTTATTCATAGTATCAATAGTGTATATATGTCACTCCCAATCTCCCAACTTATCCACCCCCCACCTTCCCCCTCAGTATCTGTACATTTGTTCTCTACGTCTGTGTCTCTATTACTGCTTTGCAAATAAGATAATCTATACCATTTTTCTAGATTCCACATATATGCATTAATATACAATATTTGTTTTTCTCTTTCTGATTCCACTCTGTATGACAGTCTGTAGGTCCATCCACGGAGACAGCTATTTTTTAATGTTATAAAGACAAATCTAGCACTTAAGTTATTTCATTAGAAAGTGATAATATCTAACAAGATTATATAAGTTACTGAGTACTGGCTGTTATCTAGGTACTATGTTATACATGAAGTATTTAATCCTCAGAACAGTCTTGCTAATTTTTTATTATTATTTAATGGAGAAATTATCAGATACTAAATGCAAGAATGAGTGTTGCTTTTATGATTGTATTTATTAATCTACTAAGAGAGTTACAGTTCGGCTCTTTGTTCTGTTTATTAGTATATGGTGATGATTGTTGGTTTTAATTGAGGCAATATTTATATAGCACAAGATTTCCACAAAATAAAATTTACTTACAGTTAAGTGCACAAGATTTAATTGTGAGTTCGGTGAGTTTTAACATACATACCCAGGTGGCCACTGCCTCAATCAAAATATAAACTATTTTCATCACCTCAGAAAGTTCTTTATACTCCTATCTAGTCAAACTCACTTTAACCTCAGGAGAAACACTTTTCTGATATCTATCTCCATAATTTAGTTTTACCTATTTAGAAGCAAGAAAAATGAAATCACATAGTACATGCTCTTTTGTGTCTGTTTTGTATTCATCCATGTGTTGCATAAATTATTAGTGCTCTTTTTCTTTAGTATTCCATTTTTGAGTGTGCTAAAATGTGTTTACTTACTTTTTGCTGGTACACATTTGAATTATTTCCAGTTTGGGACTGAATAAAACTGCTATGAACATTTGCACAAAAGTCTTTGTGTGGACATATGTTTTATTTTGGGTAAATAACTAAAACTGGAATTGCTATATGATATAATATGTTTAACTTTATAAGTGATCTCATATCCTTTTAGAAAGTTGTTATATAATTTAATACTCCCATGAGCAATATGTCATTTCATTTATTCCATATCCTCACTGACATTTGGAATATTCATTGTTTTTAATTTTAGACATCTGAGTTTGTTTAAAAGGTGACACATTGTGGTTTAAATTGCATTTTCCTTATGATTAATGATGATGAACATCTTTTAACATAAATTCTAGCCATTTCTGTATTTTCAATTGTGAACATCCTTTTAAATAAATGGTAAAAATAATCAGACAAGGACTGAGGTTAAATTGTTTTTACTAATATTTTAACTACCTACAATATGACCTTATGCTTCTTAGTCCTGTAATTTGTTTTTGTTGACAGTAGTGTTAGTTCATTAAATATGTCTGATAATCCTCACCACGTTTATCGATAAGATAATGGTCTTCTTTTGAATTCTTGTACCTTTAATACTTGCCCCTTGATCACATATATTGCCAAAAGACCAAATATGGAAATTAAAATTCTTACAAATTTCTATAAATGTATACAAGTAGAATACAATTAAGAAATGATACAACATTGAGATCTTAAGTTGGAAAAATACTTTTAGAAAGTTACAGATAATTGAAGGAAGAATAACATAAAAAAAACAATAAAAAAATAATGAAGAGGTATATTTTCTCTGATTCAGCTGGAGAGATGTTTTAGTTCTGCTCTTTTCTTTTTTCACAATAAAAGCAAAATTCAATGCATATGGTCTGTTGGTATAGCACCTTCAGTATTGTTTAACATTTGAAAATTTTTATTCATACATAAGAAAGATCACCAAACATTTTGCATGTAGGATTTGGCCTGGTGCCATTTAAGAAAAGCTTTAAAAACTTTTAATTGCTGCGCTTTAAATTTTGGATGCCACGTTAGTGTCAATGTAATGGGAAGCAGAGCTGACAATCCTCTTATCTAAACAAGGGCATGAGATCCATCCAGGGGATGTGACAGATCAGTGGTTAGCAATGTTCTACCAGACAGGATATTTTAGCACATGACACTGTATTGTCTACTAATTATGGAATAACTCAAGGTAGAGGTTTGTGCTGATAACCAGGAACCAGAGTCAGTGGAAAACTAATTGCAGGGTCAGAACTGAACATTTGGAGGTGGTAACGATGTCCTGATTTATTAACTCAGACAAGACCACAGTGAGAAAGGATCAATCATGCTATTTAGCAGATAAATTATATCCCTGATTTCGCAAAGGAAAGAAAGAATATAGTCTACGTGTATGTTATAAACAAAGACAAACCTCATTTATTCTACTGAATCACAAATGAAATAGTTTCTTCAGGGCTTCCCTGGTGGCGCAGTGGTTGAGAATCTGCCTGCTAATGCAGGGGACACAGGTTCGAGCCCTGGTCTGGGAAGATCCCACATGCCGCGGAGCGACTGCGCCCGTGAGCCACAACTACTGAGCCTGCGCATCTGGAGCCTGTGCTCCACAACAAGAGAGGCCACGGCAGTGAGGGGCCCACGCACTGTGATGAAGAGTGGCCCCCGCTTGCCACAACTAGAGAAAGCCCTCGCACAGAAAAGAAGTCCCAACGCAGCCAAAATAAATAAATAAATAAATTAATTAAAAGAGGGCTTCCCTGGTGGCGCAGTCGTTGAGAGTCCGCCTGCCGATGCAGGGGACACGGGTTCGTGCCCCGGTCTGGGAAGATCCCACATGCCATGGAGCGGCTGGGCCCGTGAGCCATGGCCGCTGAGCCTGTGCGTCCGGAGCCTGTGCTCCGCAAGGGGAGAGGTCACAGCAGTGAGAGGCCCGCGTACCGCAAAAAAAAAAAAAAAAAAAAAAAAAAAAAAAGAAGGCTCAACATTTAAAAAAAAAAATAGTTACTTCAATTTTGTATTTTAAAACAGAATATATGGTACAGAATAAAAGGATACTATTTTCAAAAATATGCATGTCTTGAGTGATTAGTGAAATGTTGTAAAACTTAAGGAAAAATCTTAAGAGAAAAGTGATAACTTTTTAATGAAAGTTTTGGAGAGAATATCTTATTTTATTATTATAAATTCAAACTATATTAGATAATATTCCTCAACTCCAGTATTAGCATTAGAGTTTTGTTGTGATGCTTGAGTCATAGGTGGAAAAGTCACCTTCTTGTTACTATATGTAAGAAGTATATGTGCCTCATTCTTTTTGAATGATATTATATGCTAGATTAACAAAAGTGTAGCACGGCCCAGAGGCAGTTTACCGACTGTGGTTAGTAACACCCATATTGAGATCTTTAATGAAATGTATACATTTCATTAAATGTATGAAATGTATACATTTAACAAAGCGAGACAAAAATGACTGCACTTTCAAACTTTATTCAGAAACTGAGAGAGCTAAGAATATTTTAAAAGAAAAAAAGGAGGAAAATAAGTTTCCAAGGTATGAGAATGGTGAGTTTTTTCAAGTATTTAACAACAAAAAAAACTGTCATGAGGGCTTCCTTGGTGGCGCAGTGGTTGAGAGTCCGCCTGCCGATGCAGGGGACACGGGTTCGTGCCCCGGTCTGGGAAGATGCCACATGCCGTGGAGCGGCTAGGCCAGTGAGCCATGGCCGCTGAGCTTGTGCGTCTGGAGCCTGTGCTCCACAACGGGAGAGGCCACAACAGTGAGAGGCCTGCATACAGCAAAAAAACAAAAAAATCAAACAAAAAACTGTCATGAGTATCATCACTAGATCAATTCAATAGTTTTGAGAGGATGGAATAAGTATGGAATCCCTAACCTCCAATGTGACTCTATTTAGAGAGAGGGACTTTTAAGATGTAATTAGGGTTAAATGAGGTCATAAGGATGGGGTCCTAATCCAATATGACTGGTGTTCTTATAAGAAAAAGAAGAGACACCAGGGATGCACACACACAGAGGAAAGGCCATGTAAGGATAAAGTGAGAAGGCAGCAGTCTGCAAGCCAAGGAAAAAGACCTCAGGAGAAGCCAAACCTACCAACACATTAATCTTGGACTTTCATCCTTTAGAACTGTGAGAAAATAAATTTCTTTTGTTTAAGTCACCCAGTCTGTGACATTTTGTTATGGCAACTCTAGCAAACTAATGCATCTACATAAAACATAGCAATTGTTTATTCAGACATGCAAAACTGCATGTTTGAAATATTGTTGCTGGCTTGAGAGTCTTTGGAAAATGGACAAGGCACAGGGATAAATCCTAGAATTTATTCTTAGTAATGGGTATAGAGAGCTTAATTCTAAAATATGTGCATTGGATTCACTGTAAGTAAATGACATATAGAACAGGTTGAACACATTAAGCTGTCCTGTCTGATTTATTTGCTGAAGTTATTAGTAAACTTATGAAAGTTACTTATTTGGACTCTGCTAATTCATAGCTAACTCTTCTAACATTTAGCTTACTACAATTAATTTAGAATCAGTTGCCAGAAATTTGACTATAAATGTTTAAAAGTAATTTAAATTTTCTTAATTCTAAAGAGCAATTGAAATCTATTGAAATAGTATATATATATGCATATTATATTTATGATACTTTTATCTATTACAACTTATATTTATCTAATAGTTGTCATAACATCAAAAGCATTTACTGAATAAGGTATAAAATCTAGTGCCTGCTCAAATACTCAAATAATTAATTCTTCAATAATGCTAAGGGAATATGTAAGGAAATAGAAGACTATTAGCCAGTTAATATCTTATTTTTGCTTTCACTTGTAATTTACCTTATTGATTGTACCTGAAATATATTTAGGCTTGTTTTGGTATAGTTTTAATATATGTGTGTTTATAAATATAGATTTAATTAACAATCCATATATACTTGTGTGAATATAAAAGCATCAGTTAGTCTTAAACTGATGCCAAAATAATGAATGAGAGGATGGGTTCTTTGTTATCAGCCTGGTGGCTCATTGCCAAACATATATTCCCTAAGCACATTTCAAATATTTTTTACAGTTGTTCATAATGAAAGAGGTCACAAGCCTTGGTCTTAGAATTCAGTAAACACCTTTCTCAGGACATTACATAATATCGCAGTAAAGAATTTGTTTTTCTAGGAAAGAAAGAGCATTATGAGTGTGAGAGTACCTTTTATCCTACCCTCATCCTACTTTTCCCAGCATCCTGGTCTCTCATAGATATGCCCAGACACAGCAGGAACAATCAAACCCATAGGTAGAGAACTATCAAGGTCCCCAGGTTCGCAATCACCACTAGCAGTTGTCTAGTTGTTTACACATCCATGGAGCAGTGACTACCCCAGTGTTCTGTCTAGCTGAGGATTTAGTTTGATATTCAGGTATCTCCTAGCAAATGGCAGGATATATTGTAGACATTTTGCCAAATATACTTTTAGCCAGTGATACCTTGGGGCCTCTTTGAAATCCTTGTAGGAAATAATTAAAATCCTCTAGTTTTCCTATAACACATTTTGATGAATGAAGAGAAGCCACAGTGCATGTGAGTCCTGATCACATATTTTATTCTATATGAGACTTTCGGTTATATGTTTCTGGTGAACTTCAGAAGTCCTAGACTCCCAAAAGTTCTTGCAGAGTCTCACTGAATCATGGTTTTACAACAAGATGTAACAAAACACGAAGTTCCTCCCTAAAACTCACTGCACTGTAACCCCCATTTGAATTCCCTGTTTTATTCAGTGCCTGAACCAGTTCTTCCCCATGTAAGCACTGCATTGACTCTTCCAAAAATCTCACCCCTAATTCACAATTAGGGACTTTCCTTAATACCCTTGTCTTACCTGAAAAAAATGTAAAATTTAAAGGAAATAAAAGGCTTCTTTCTGCTCAGAGTTCACTACCTAAGTTATACTCTGTAACAATTCACAGTTCGGTAACTTTAGGAATACAAATTAGTACAAAAATCTTAATCATTAGACAAATATAGTCCTACTTTTCATCGTATTCTCTGCTAGGCTATGTGCTGAGACATTTTCTTACCCTTTGCAATGTTTTAATGATAAAATGGAAAACTATTTTATGTTAACAGTATGAATTTACTGAGTAGTATACACATAATTGAATGTAAAGGGGAAAAAATAAGGGAGAAAAAAGCTAAACTTTAACAGATTAAGGAAGACTACATTTAAATTGATGGTGAATGGAGGAAGATGGATTCCTAAAATTTAAAAAAAAGATAATGTTACATATGTTTTATAAAAGTATTTATAAAATATTACCCATGTAGCAACATAGATATGAAAACCACTCCATCACAAACCCCACTCCACCAATAAGCTTTATGTGAGAACTTCACTGAAAATTCAATGCAAAATATATAAGTGAAAGGAAACCAGATAATATCTATACCTTTTAAAATAAAAAGCTATACTAACCTTAAAAAAGCAAGTTTTGTCATCTTTAATTGATATATTTTGTACTAATCAAACAATTATGTTGAAAATATAGGATGTCACATAGGTACCAAATTGGCCAATATATGTTTTGGGATGGAATTTTATATTAGCTAGCAAAGATGACTTATGCTAGAAATGTATTGATATTTAAAAGGAGGAGGATTGGTAATGCTGAGTTCTGTTTTGTTTGTGTGTATGTGTGTGCATTTCCTTTCTTTGACACATTTTTCAAATGTGACTATGGTCAGCCCTGTAGGTGTCTTTCTATGAGTCCCAGAATGTGGAGAAGGGAGAACACCACGTGGAAACAGAAGCAGATATTATAATGATGTGTCTACAAGCTAAGGAACACTAAGGATTGCTGACAACCGATAGAAGCTGGGAGGGAGTCATGGAACAGATCAAACATTTATTGAATGAGATCACAAAAATAATATTAAAACTGATTAGATTTGTTAAGGGAAATCCATCACTCCTTACTGAACATAAACAGGGGGTATATTTATACTGATGTGGAATTATATCTCTCATGCCTAATACTAGTTTCTACTTTATACCACCAAACTGACCTCACTTGAGAATCTAAATGCTACTGACAGATTTAAGAAGGCAGAATTAGGGTGGTAGGCTTGGGGAGAGGTATAGACAAACAAAAAACTGTTAAAAGAATGGCTCAGGGACATGGCAGGGTAGCACAGGTCCTCTGGAGTCCTGTTAGACTCTTCAGTACAGAAGAATGAGGTCCAAAGGAGAAGGCTTTCACTTTCCGCCTTTCTACTTTCCTACTGAATTTCAATGTCAATGGATTGTTTTACATGTTTAAGTCAATATGGGTTATCTGAATAAATGATGAAATTAGGTGCCATTGTTGTTACTTTCACATTTATTATAGTAAACAGAATAATAAGTTGATTTTTTGAAAGAAATGAATAAAGAGGATGAACCAACACCATGGAAAGAGGAATAGAATCATCTCTCTTCTCATCCCCATCCACTGCCCATCCCAGATAGTATTTATAAATGAGTGAAAATCTTCCCAGTTCATTCTTCTGTAGACTGAAAAGGAAAGTGCACACACCTAAGCTTCTGTACAAAATGTATGTTTACCAGTAAGATTTGTGTAAGCTGGGGCAGAGGACACAAACCTAGCTGCGCATCTTAGTATTGTCACTGTGAATAAGAATATCTGTTGTTGGTATATGAGCCTGTGTTTTAAAAAACCTTTCCTGTATTGGGGCTATAGTTGGATCCCACTTAGGCAACCACTCTTCCAGTGATGCCTAGTACTTCCTCTTCCCATTCTGCATTCTGATGCAACAACTCTTCAAGTAAATTCGTAATCATATCATTATATGTTGAATAATTAATAAAAGAAAAAACATAAGTGAACCATGAACAATTGTTGGATTAACTCAGAAATTAATGAACTACTTAATTTTGAATAATGGTATCATTTATTAAACTTAACTTAGTATCTGATACATGTGCCACACACTCTGTTAGGTGATTATATATATATATATATATATACTAGTTAAGTACTCATAACAATACTATAAATTGGATATTATCATATTAATTTAATTTGTTATGATGCTGTGTGGCTTATAAGTAGAAGAACCTGGATGTGGCTCCAAACCAAGTATTTATTTTTTTATTTGCTGTAATAGTTTATTAAAAGTCAAACAATAATCAACAAGGCTGGATTTAGAGATCAATTTCTTTCACTTAAAATTTAGCATTCTACTAAATTTGTCTTCATATTGACTGGTTTGCCAGTGCAATACATTGAGAGCAAAAAAGACCTTCCAATAGAAAATAAAAATTAATCTCACCTCTGAATAAAACAAAGAATCTCATTTGCATGGATACTTATGTAATGATGACATAACCTCTGTTCCCAAACTGGCTATGTTAATGATGTGTGTCAGTATGAATTCTTTTTCAAATCCATAGTTACATGAAGCTAGTTTAATGACATACATCAGTCTGGAACCTCATGGAAGCTGTAATTGTACCCTAACTTTCTGCTTTTTTAACTGAAAGGAAGTGTTGTACTCATTCCAAAAATATATCCAATTTGACATGAGGACTCTACTATCCTTCACAAAGGTCTTATGACTTAAAAATTACTCTGGCTTCACTGTAAAATATAAAAAGTTAAATTTTCAATAAATACACACTAATGAATATAATACAACTTTCTATAAATTTTTCCCATAGTATTATCTTAATTACTTCATTATAAATTTAATGTTGTAAGAAGAGATCAAAAGGCAAGCAAATCAATTTGTCACAGAATTATACAAAAGAACTGCTCACAAGAAGTGTTCAGAGTATGTACCCCAATTGAGACAAATTTTGTATGCTTTCAAATGTCTACAGTCTTGTATAATTTTAAATTTCAGAATAATAGTTTTAAACAACTGAAAGTCCTCCAATTTCTTTTGACTTTCAAAGACTAGCAATATCTGAATAACATATAGAAGTATTTTCTGCTAAGGTATTGAAGTGTTAACAGTATAATACAATATTCATTAGCAATGTGTTGATTACTGATATAGATTATTGTCAGCCATATATCTGCTTTTCCCAATCAGATTAATAAATAGAAATTTATTTCATGAAATGTATATTTCATGAAAATAAAATGAAGAAACACTTTGCCAAGAGGAAAACTTCATGAGCCAGATACTTGACTGAAAAATTAATTTGAAGAGAACCATTAATAATGCAAACCTAGCAATGTGTCACCTGAAATCTTTCCATAACATGTTTGTTCCCACAATACTAGCTTTCTGTATGCTCCTCTGATTTTGACCTTGGCATGCAATTATGCCACTGTTTATGCCATCCAAAATTTCTTGAAGGGTGGAGCAAATAGATAAAAAATTGTGAATGAAAGACAAAAAACAGCAGTAAAAATACTCAGAGACTACATAAAAAGAGGCAAAGAAAATAAACTGCTCAACATAATAAAAATGAAATCTTACTAGTGCAGTAGTCACTTTGCTTCTCTCTTTTATACACCCATCAAGACAGGTGTTTTTATTTCTAAAAGAGTTTATTACCCTCATAACGTAATTTTTTCTGCTAGAAAAAATAAAAATAAAATAAACTATGTGTCATTACTTTCAATCTCATTTGTTTCTCCATGTTACATTTAAGAAAATGAAAACACATTAAAATGCTCACATATCAACTTCACCAGTTAGGTTATTTCTAGCTGGATTATGCCTAAGGTAGTGCAATATATTAAATCAATTGAGGCAAGAAAATGTATTTTGTAAATGCAATGAAAAATATTCAGCGTATCTTCTGCACTTATTCTTACATTACTCTATAATGAATATGTGCTCTTGGAATCCTTTTTAAATAAACGATATAAGTAATGTGAAGGAAAATAATGAAGTATATTATTAATGAAACTATCTCTATAATTTAGTAATTGTGAAACTTAAAACAACTATTCTGTTTTGTGATATTTTAAGTTACCAGAACACCAAATTTGCTTTGTACATTAATAATGGTGTCTTTTTCTATTTTTTCTTATATATGTTTGAACCCTTGATACATCAGGCTTTATATTTGGATAATACATTTTAGAGTTCAAGGGAGCTAATAAACTACATGCTTGTCTTCACTGAAGTTCAGAACTTTTTGCAACATATAAATGATGAATTAAACAGATGGATATGAAATATCAGCTTAAGTATATGTAAGGTTAGTTTGGAGAATGTGGCTTAATCTTTGGCCACTTTTTTTTTTTTTTTTTTTTTTTGCGGTATGCGGGCCTCTCACTGTCGTGGCCTCTCCCGTTGCGGAGCACAGGCTCCGGACGTGCAGGCTCAGTGGCCATGGCTCATGGGCCTAGCCGCTCCATGGCATGTGGGATCTTCCCAGACTGGGACACGAACCCGCGTCCCCTGCATCAGCAGGCGGACTCTCAACCACTGCACCACCAGGGAAGCCCTTTGGCCACTTTTAGGCTTCCAATATCTCTCCTGACTTGAACTTGCTCCCCCAAACTGGATATTTCCTTTTTGAGGACTATAACTTGTCTCTATGAGCATTCTCTGCAGAGAGATTGATCCAAAAGAGAATCTAGATGGATAGAACAAGGAATGTTCCGTCCATCATCCAGAAAAGCAACCACAAAAGATTAAAAACTTCTGCCATCAACCTTTCCTGCTTTCTTTCTTATAAAATTTAAGCTTAATAAATACACTTTGGATCAACCAGGTGTGGATGATGTTAGGGTTTATTATATCTGAAGTTTATTATAATTATCAGAATTCGTGGACTGATCTTCTAATAGCAAACACCAATACTGTCTACTCTGTGCCCCCTCCTGAGTACACTGCCCACTCTCTGAGCACATGTAATAGACTGGCTGAAGAGGAATAAAGGGATGATTTTTGTTTGTTACTTTGCATTGGTTTAGCCTCTAAACCCTGTCTAAGCCTAGAGTTATTATTCCAGAGGTTAAAGAAAAAACTGAAAAGTCACTTTCTTGGACCAAATCTTTGAGATATTGTAGGATAAGCAACACCTACATGAGAACTACATGTCAGAGAGAGGTGATTTTTCCATTTGTGGACAGAATATATATAGGTTATTACATTAAGGATTCTGAGACCAGCCTACATTGACACTTGGGGTGTTCAAACTATATATGTATCATCATGTATCACCCTCAACCAAGGCACTGATGCTCTCAACATGGGCTCTGGCCTCAGCAGATATGGTGTGGTAGCAGACACAAAACAGCAATCAGAAAGCAAATATCAACACAAGAGACTGTGAGGAAACCTATGATACAGAAATTTGTGAACTCATCCATTGTATCTACTGGAGGCAATACCTTTTAGAGATGGAAAAATGGTGTAGGGGTAGATAGGAGTAATATGGAAACAAGTGATGTGTGTATCTCTGAGAACAGATGTCAGAAAACTATGACCCATGGACCAAATCTGGCCTTCCTCCTGTTTTTTGTAAATAGTGTTAATTGGAACACAGCCACACACATTTGTTTATGTATTTTCTGTGGACAGTTTAATGTTATAACAGCAGAGTTATTCAGCTGTGATGGCAAAGAATACAATATTTACTACCTGACATTTTATGGAAAAATTTTGCTAATCCCTGATCTGGAGGGTAACCCGTGAAAGAGCTGGGCAACATTATGTATTGATTTAATTCAGTGTCTGCTATAGTTTATACAAGACAAGCACCAGAATGGTTTTTATTTTCAAAAAAGTTTATATAAAGCATGTTTGAAGAGTGGAGAATTACAGAGGAGTATATCAGAATTATCTATGCACCTAACAATGAATTTAATTCAAAAACCTCTCCAGAAGAAAGCCAGTCTGCAAATATGTGTTAAATATCTCGTCAGCTCCATGCCCGGCCTTAGCCACAAGTGTGACAGTAGTAAAACAGTCAAGTATTATTCATGTTTCAATATAGCTTTCATCCAAGGGAAAACAGAAGAAAATAAACACCATAATAATTTACATTTACATAGAGGTAGGTTCAGAGTACGAAATGTAAAATGTAATAATCTGAGAAGGGAGGAAACATTGGGTCTACTGGACCTAATTCACCACCTGGGACCGCACCCACTGAACCCTCCTGGATCCTAGCCAACCTTCAGATGTAGAAGGGAAACATATATGCTAATTTGTGCATGCTGCTGATTGTGTGGTGGTTTATTACCCACAGTTATTGTGGTAATACCTGACCATTACACATCACATTTAGATCAACATATAAAATCCTTCTATGTCTTACAAAGCCTTATGTACTCTATTCTTAGTTATCTTCCCAGCACTATCACATGTGACTTCACTTTTTGTTCATTATACTCCAGTTACACTGGTATGCTTCCTGCCCCTTGGTTAAGTCAAACATCTTTCTGACTCAAAGCCCTAATTAAGTCTTTGTGGAATGTTTTTTCTCTATGTATCTTTCTGTCTCTTTCTTACCTCATTCGTATATGACAATACATCTCACTGCTATAATATGTTAATCTTTCTTCTTAGTCCTTTTACCTATATGATATTTTATTATGCCTTTTATTATTTAATTTTTTATTCATTGTCTCTTCCACTCGAATTTAACACTATAAGGACAAAGACTTTTATTTGTTTTGTTTTCTTCTTTACCTCAGGGATATTGAATAGTACCTAAAAATTTTGTAGTTATTCAATACCACATTTGTTGAATGAATAAATAAAATTTAACTGACTCATTTTGCTGTACATCTGAAACTAACAGAGCATTGTAAATCAACTATACTCCAATAAAAATTTTTAAAAATAATAATAATAAATAAATAAATAAATTCAGTAAGATCACTGGTGGTCTTTAGATACTATTATGGCTCTCATTCTGTCATAAAGAATATATATATATATATATATATGCACACATACATTATGTATGCATATATAATTTACATCTATATAATTTTCATTCATTTTCTACAAAATTTATAAAGTTTGATACATAGTGAGCTTGCTTTTACTGTCCTAGATTTAAAGGCAATAATTTACGGCCATGCTTGAGATTAAAGAAACGCAGGGAAAAAGTCCATGTAACTTATATTCAGAAATGTTTGGGGTGGAGGTCTGGAGTCTGTGCAATTATGCAAAATAGGTTATTGGTTGGGACTTCCCTGGCGGTCCAGTGGTTAAGACTCTGCGCTTCCACCCACTGCAGGGTTTTGGATTGGACCCTGGTCCAGGAACTAAGATCCCCCATGTCACATGGCATGGCCAAGAAAAAAAAAAAGAGGTTTTTTTGTTATTAAAGAGTAACTCCAAAACACTAGTAAGTACAACTACACACACATAAATATATATACATATAAAATGTGCCTGCTGTGAAAAATGTAAGAAATAGATTTGTTAGGAAGCAATAGCTTGTGGTCTAAAAGAGGATGGTCTTCTTGAAGCCCTTTAATCTCCATTCAAATATAGTATAAAGATATAACAAGTTTGTAAACCTAATAGATGTTTTAAGAGAGATAGAGTAGAAGACCTAGGGAAGCAGTGAACAAAAAATAATTTCAAAGGAAATATAAAGATTTTGGAAACAGCCTAGAAAATGAATAGGAATTATATTTTTAAAAAATCCTAAATGCTGCAGAGGAAAACTTTTTAAGTAAATAGAAATAAACTAAACATGATTTTTACAGTTCTCCAAACATCTTGGTTTAGTAATGGAGATGATATCACAACATTTTAGAAGACTATAGTTAGCTGCATTATTTTTTCCAATATTGGACCTGCCTTTTATTTTGGGGCAGTGTTTTATTCATAGATTATCAGATTTTAATATGCATTAGATGTCAAGATAAATATTTACAAGTTTTGGAAGGAAGGGGATTGACAGAAAATGATAGTTAATAATTAGCTAATATGGAAAGAAATAAAAGCCCTTTTTAATATCTACTTAACTTTATACCCTCATAAATTCCACAGCACTGTGGCTTCATTACTGGAGCAGTTTGTGATTGGCTGTCTCTGTGACTGATCCACAGGGCCTTGGCTTTGATACTATAGGGATTCAAAATAGACCAAGCTGTGCTCACTTCGGCAGCACATATACTAAAAAATAGATCAAGCTGACTGGGCCAGTGAAACTTATTGACCACACTGCTGTTCCTTCATCCATTTGCTTCAGGCATATAAACATAGTTCACGCCTGTATGACCCAAACACTGGATTGTAGCAAGGTCGATTCACTGTTTTCACCTATCATAATGACTGATTTGGACTGTCACACAGTCAATGTGATTGATTATATAAAAGCTGGCTAACAAACCTCAAAGTTGCATTTCCATAGCTGCTCTCATCACGGCATAAAAACAGAGTTGTTTTATATCTCTCCAGAGCAACATTTGAAAAGGAGTTTTGTAAATCACCTTGTTCATTCTAATGCAGATGTCCAAACCAGATCTTTCTCCCTTTATCTACCATCACAACTTTCTAAGTACCACTGACACTACCATGTTTAAGGCATTGAAATGGTTGCAGTTGCCATAAGTCCTTACATTGAGTTTATGCTCAGGATTCATAAAATAGACCACTTTTTCCAAGAAATGCTATGTGGGCCTTTGCCACCTTTTGGCTGACTACACTTTCTGTTCCTACAATATGATGCTACCATGTTTGCATATCAACAAGGATGTAATAGTTTGTTATTACTGATTACTCTTTCCACTGATCACAATCCTAAAATTCTAGTTTAGGGCTCAAGTATACCCATATTAAATAAACAAATGAAAAAGAAACTATTATATGAAAGATATTAACTTCCAGGGACACCATAGGCAATGACTAATAATTACTTAGGAAAGAATTTTAAAGAAAATATTCTCAAATTTTAAGATAGAAGTCTCTTAGTTCATATATATAAAACCAGGTTATTTTGGGGGGGAATTCAATGATCTTAAATCATACGGCCAAATTTTATTTTCATCAGACTTGCTAGCTCCCATCCCATTAAAATGTGAAGCAGATTAAAACATGTTTGCACTCAAAGAATTACATACTCCTATTCTAATAATGCAACCTCAAGGAATTTTCTTCATTTTCATATGGTAAAGATAAATGATGTGGGCCTATGGGAGCAGTCTAGACACATTTTTGTAAAACGCTAATTGTTAAAGTCTCATGTTTGGAAATTTTTTAAAACTTTATTTTTTTCAGAATACTTTATATTTAGAATACAATTGAAAAAGAGGTATAGAGAATTTCCATATACTCCCAACCACACTAATGCACAGCCTCCCCCTTTATCTACATTACTACCCAGAATGGTAATTTCATTTTTTTTAAACCAAGGACAAACCTACATTGACACATCGTAATCACCCAAAGTTCATAGTTAGGGTTTACTCTTGGTGTTATACATTCTATACATTTGGACAAATGTACAATGATAGATATTCACCATTATAGTATCATACAGAGTATTTTCACTGTCCTAAAAATCCTCTGTGCTCTGCCTATTCATCTCCTTCCCCCCAACACCCACACCACTGAACTTTTTATTATCTCCACAGTTTTGCTTTTTCCAGAATGTTGTATAGTTGGAATAAAACAGTATGTAGCATTTTCAGATTGTCTTCTCCCACCTAGTAATATGCATTTAAGATTGCTCCATATCTTTTTATGCCTTGATAGTTCATTTAATTTTAGCATTGTATAAGATTCTATTTTCTGGATGTACCTCACATTATTCATTCACTTACTGAATGAAGTTCAGTTGCTACCAAATTTTGACCATTAAGAATAAAGCGGCTATAAATTTATACGTGCAGGTTTTGTATAATTTCAATCCTTTTGGGTTAATATCAAGGATCACAATTGCTGGATCATATAGTAAGAGTATGTTTAGTTTTATGTTTATGTTTAGAAACTGCTAAATGTTTTCCAAAGTGACTCTACAATTTTGTATCCCCATCAGCAATGTATGAGACTTCCTGTTGTTCCACTTCCTTATCAGCATTTGGTGTTGTCAGTTTCTGGATTTTGGCCAGTATAATAGGTGTGTAGTGGTATCATATTGTTATTTTAATTTGCATTTTCCCGACTACATATGATATGGGACATATTTTTATATGTTTATTTTCCCTTTGTATAATCTTCTTTGGTAAAGTGTCTGTTAAGATGTTTACCCCATTTTTTAATCAGGTTACTTGTTTTCTTATTATTGAGTTCTAAGAGTTCTTTGTATATTTTGGAAAATAAACCTTTATTCACTGAGTCTTTTGCAAATAATTTCTCCCAGTCTGTGGCTGATCTTCTCATTTTCTTGACACTGCCTTTCGAAGCAGATATTTAAAATTGTTTTAAAGTCCAGCTTATCAATTATTTCTTTAATGGATTGTATCATTAGTATTGTATCTAAAATGACATTATCATACCCATGGTCATACATAAGTATATCATATATACATAAGCATACATAATCAAACACATTGTTGCTCTTATTATTTTGAACAAACTGTTATCTGTTAGATCAATTAAGAATAAGAAATATGAAATTTTACTTTTACTTATTTCTTCTTCAATGCTCTTTTTTCCTTAATGTAGATCTGAGTTTTTTACCTCAGATATTTTCCTTCTCTCTAAAAAACTTTTATCATTTCTTGCAAGGAAGGTCTGCTGACAATCAATTCTCTCAATTTATGTTATTTTGAAAAGTCTTTATTTCTCCTTCAATTTTGAAAGCTAATTTCACAAAGTACAGAATTCTAGGTTGGTGCTTATTATTTTTCAAAACTTAGAATGTTTCCCTCCACTCTTTAGCTGGCATGGTTTCTGAGAAGTCCAATGTATTTCTTATCTTTGTTTCTCTATATGTAAGGTTTATTTTTTTTTCTGGCTTTTTTTTGAATTTCCTTTATTTTCTATAGTTGGAAAATGATATGCCTAGATGTAGTTTTTTGTTTTTGTTTTTTTTCCTCATTTATTCTGCTTGGTATTGTTTGAGATTCCTGGACTTGGTTTGTTCCTTTCTTTCTTTCTTCCCCTTTGGATATTCCCATGTATATTACAAATTTTGTAGTTGTTCCACAGTTTTTGAATATTCCCTTTTGTGTTTTTATCAGTCTTTTTCTTTTTACCTTTGGGAGTTTTGGGTTTGTGGTTGTCTTTGTTTTGTTTGTTTTATGATTCTATTGATATATCCTCTAACTTGGAGATTTTTTCCTCACTGGTGTCCAGTCTACTAGTAAGCTCATCAAAGGTATTTTTCAATTCTGTTACAGTGATTTTAATCTCTAGCACTTCTTTTTGGTTCTTTCTTAGCATTTCCATTCCTCTGCTTACATGCCCATTATTGCATGCTGTCTACTTTATCCATTACAGTCCTTAGCATATTAATCATAGTTGTTTTAAATTCACAGTCTGATAATTCTAACATTTCTACATGTCCGGTTTTGGTATTTGCTTGATCTCTTTAAATTGTTTTCTTGTCTTTTGGTATGTAATTTTTTCTTTATATCTACACATGATGTATGAGGTAAGAGAAACTGCTGCAAATAAGCCTTTGGTAATGTGATAGTAAGATGTGGGGAGAGGGGAAGCATTCTATAATCCTACAATTAGGTCTTAATCTTTCAGTGAGCCAGTGCCTCTGGACTGTAAATTTCACAAGTATTTTTCAGGGTTTTTTCCTCCCATTAGTTGGGACAGAAAAGCTAGAGTGGGCTGAAGTAGGGTATTTTCCTTCTCCCATGTAAAAGACTAGAGTTGACGGGAGTTAGGTGTTTCCCTTCTCCTAAATCAGTTAGGCTCTGATAATACCCCAGCAGGTTAGTCTCTAGTGGACTAGTTTCTCCTGAGGGCATGCCTGTTTAAGTAGAATAGAGTAATCTGAAGTATTTCAAAATGTTTCCTTTTCCCCTCCGCATACTGAAAGCCTGAGGGAATTTTTTCTGATATTTATTGTGGGACTCTAATGGACTTCATGGAGGTAAATCTTACAAAACTGTGGGGACCTTACTATGAATGCGTTTTCCTGGAGTTTTTAACACTCAGACTTGTATACATTGAGCCCCCAGCTGCTCGCCAACCACATTTCAGGTTTTCCAATTCCAGCACTGATTCCTCTGGAGATTTCCATTTGTGAGCCTCTGTTCTGGTAAGTGGTTATTCTCTGTTTTCACCTGTCAGTCTCCCCAATCTTGAGGGCAGTGGTTTGCCCTCTGTCCTCCCCTTTCTGTCTCCTTTTTCTCTCTTCTTGGTTTGCCCAAGAAGATTTGTTACATTAGAGTCTGTTCAGCTTTTCATTTGTTAAAATGGAGTGGTGATTCTAAGATCCTAACATGCAGAACCAGAAACTGAGGTCTACATTATTTTTTAAATACAGTGAAAGACACAAGATATGAAAGTATTAATCTTTTATCTTTTCTTATATTTAATAACAATATCTTGAGAAATTGCTTAGAGTACTCGCCATGGATATAAAATGTACACTTTCATAACGCTGAAGAAATAGCAGCAAATATCATTTCATTGGGCATTTAAAACACCTACTTATATTGATAAATAACTTAAAGTGCAGAAATAAAACTAATATTTTTTTAAAGTTTCACAAATTACCTTTTCTCAGCAAAAATAATTTCCTGTTATCTTTATTGGTAGTCCACTTACATTTGTTAGTCCTCTGAGAAGCAAGGTTATAGTTTGCTTCTTTGAGGGACAAGATTGATAATTAACATATAATAATTGTTTATAAAATTACACACACATACCCACTAATTTTATGTGTGTGCTGTTAAAAATTGAAGTTATGGATAATGTTCATCCCAGCATTTAGTACAGACACTTGAATAGAAAAAGAAACAACCACAACATGAACTTCAAGATAAAACTCTTACTGTGGCTAAATTTTCTAACATTCCTACTCTAAAGTAAATGCATTTAATTTCTAATTCCTAAGAATTCTATGCTCCAAGTTAATTTATATAAGACTAAAATAACTAGTTTTTATTAAGTGTTTCGTATATGCCATGCACAATCCACAATTATCTATTTAATGACACTTATCATTACATAATTATTTCATACACTACATAGAATTTAAGTTCCATAAGGACAGAAGCTATGTGTCTCCTCCAACATTCACCTCAGTACATGGTACATAATATATGTTACATAAATGCATAAATGTCACTAATAGATAAACGGATAAAGAAGAAACATTTTTCTAATCCTATAAAAAGCATAGTAAATGTATATTTTGTTTTCTATTTTACATTACATATTGATGGAGAGACTTAAAATGGGCTTGACTAATGCCATTTAGCCAAAAGACCTTGGTCTGTTATATTCCAAATCTACATCTCTCTTCTTTATTGTGGTTCTAAAACTCAAATGACTATAAGGTCCATAATATGTCCAAGAAGTTAATTAGCTCAAGCTCATTGTTGCCACAAACAAATTTGGCTAATATTCCTACATTTCCCTATTTTACAAGAGAAGGTGAAAATCACCTTTTAAGCTTTTTGCAGATTTTAAGCTTTCTGTAGATTTAAATGCCAATTTTTAGTAAGAAAATAAATATACTAATAATATGACCATTAGTGCAATAAGACTTGTAGATCTAGATTTGGGAATTACAAATGTGTAGTCAATATTGGATCCATGACTGTAGATAGGCCATACTGGGGGAGAAAATAGAGTGAGAATCAAAGAAACATCTTCAAGAAGAATCACAAATTAAAGGATGACAGGGAAGGAGAAGCCCAACTGGAGAAGTATCTGGGTGAGTATGAAATCATGGTATCATAGAAACTGAAGAAATAGAATGATTCAAACTCAGTGGTCAACATTGCTAAATAAAATAGATGGTTCGAGGGAAAATAAAAAATTGATTATGCAAACAAGAGGTTGTTAAACATATTCAAAACAGTTTCACTAATGTTAAGTGGAAGTTGCTTTGTAGCAAGTTGGGAGGTAATCTGAGATAAAGAACCGGGGAATGTGCATAGAGAGACTATTAGAAGCTTTGCTGTAAATTTGAGAAAAATAATAGTTTGGGAGAACTTCTTGTGGATACTGACGTCTTTATTTGCTTGTTTTGTTAAGTTTTGGATGAAAAAAAGTATTTAAATGCTGATGGTAAGAAGCCTTTGAAATGAAAACATGCAATTTTAGTTGAGAGTGGAGGTCATAGAGGAGCCTCCAGAGAATGCGGTAGGTTACACCTCAAACACTTGTAGAAGAGTAGTCCAAAGCAGAAGAAATGACACATTTCCTATCATTGTAAGATGACTCTGAAATACAAGATAGACTTTTCATCTAGGACTATGTGTAAAATGTCTATGACAAGAAATTCAGTCTTTCTAAGATACTCACAAACATCTTTCCCGTTGCGGAGCACAGGCTCCAGACGTGCAGGCTCAGCAGCTATGGCTCACGGGCCCAGCCGCTCCGCAGCACGTGGGATGCTCCCGGACTTGGTCACGAACCCGCGTCCCCTGCATCGGCAGGCGGACTCTCAACCACTGCGCCACCAGGGAAGCGCCCTTGCAAACATCTTAAACATTTGTACCTTTGACAAAGTCATCAGTATCTTTCAAATTTATTTCTAGGTTTAGGGTTAAAAACAGAAAGTATTTTGTATGTAAGTAATTTACCAATGTTTATCTAAAATCAGATGGAAAAATAAATGTAGCAATGCTCCAACATGGCACTTTTTATTGATTATATCTAGAAATATTGGCTAGGCTGTTTACTTCTCCCCTGCCCCTTTTCCAGCTCTGGATTAAAATCCTGTTGATTCAAGGTACCTAATCCATAGTTTGAAAAAAAAAATTTGGAAACTATTGTCTGATTAGTTATTTGAGATTGTCCAATTTCTGTTGAATTTCTGAAATACAATTTACTATAAACAAATATTTTCAAGGAGAAAATGAGTGTGTTTGCCTTTTAGTTAAGCTGTCACATGTGTAATATGAGCTCTGTGTGTTTCTAGTAAAGAAAATTGAGGTTAGAAGATCATTATGCTCCTTTTACTGCTTTTATTATCCCAAAATTGGCAAAATTATTCACCACAATTTCACTTTTTCCTTAAAACTCTAGCAATAGAATTTGATTTTGTTATTGTGAATTTCTGATAAGTCAAAAAAATACTGTGAGTAAAAATAGCATTTTCAGTTATTTTATATAAATCTGAAAGGATTATTTCTCAGATTCTTCAAAGTCATGGGTGTCTGGCTTGATCTGTAAAAATCAGTCCTCTGTTTTTACTGTAAACAAAACTAGATGCAGCTGTAACACTGGTATGATATCATGGGTTAACTGAAAATTTAAAGTTACTTGTAAATTAAACTTTGACAATGACTTATAAGTTTCTTCATTAATGTCTATTTAAGGATTCACTTTCCAAAAGGGCTAAAAGTCAAGTAAAATAAAATGAACATCTTTGAGTGATGGCTGTTCACCTTGCGTGCTGAGATAGAACAAGAATAAATGACTTGATTTCTACTATTAGGTATTAGGAAAACTTTCCAGGTAATGATATACTGTAGTTGCTAAAAAGATGATTGTTACTTTAAAGAAATAAAGAGTTTGTAGGAGATAGGGAGCTGTTTTTTTATTACCTCATTTATTTGGTCTTGAATATATATATTGACTATGCTTAAATATTTATTCTAACATGGATGTACCCTACCTTCACAAATATATTGTAAAATGTTTGAGGTCAGTTATATTTTTAAGTTCCTAATAATCTACCTGATGCTTTTAACATAGTATATCAAAATAGTATTTGTTGACAAATAGTTAAAGATTGAGAAAATATATTTCAAGGTACATACATTTTCTTCTAACCAAACATTTTCTTTCTTTTCTCTCTCTCTCTTTTTTTGTTTTGGTGAGATGTGTAACTCTTTTGTTTTTTCTTTTGTAAAGACCTAGACTTAGATCCATTCATGTCTCCTGAGACATTAAAATTTGTCCTAAGCAAAATTAGTAGTGGCAACCTTAGTATTGATAGTTTTCACTTACCAAGGACCCAACGATGTTCACCCTGAAGATTGTTCTACACAAATCTTTTAAAACAGACTATTTTCTCAAATGCCTGTGTCTGTGTTTGAATTAGGGTTCAAACTAAATAATGATATCACTAAATTACAAAGCACATTTTTTTTCAAACAAACTAAAAGAAGATATATATTGTAGGTATGCAATAAGCAGACATGTCAAAATAAATATCAAAGCATAACTAGGGGGCTTCCCTAGTGGCGCAGTGGTTGAGAGTCTGCCTGCCGATGCAGGGGACACGGGTTCGTGCCCCGGTCCGGGAAGATCCCACATGCCGCAGAGCGGCTGGGCCTGTGAGCCATGGCCGCTGAGCCTGTGCGTCCGGAGCCTGTGCTCCGCAATGGGAGAGGCCACAACAGTGAGAGGCCCGCGTACCACTAAGAAAGAAAAAAACAAACAAACAAAACAAAGCACAACTAGGGCTTACAGATATAAATTATTTTTTAAAAAAATCAGGTAGGCAAGTAAGAGGTAATACCATTATTAACATAGGATAAGGAGATCTTTGATATGATTTCCCTTCCTGAAGCCCCTAAAAAACCTGCCACATATTAATGAACCTCCCCACTCCTTTAAGAGATAATTGTTAAAAAGAGTAAAATAATAAATAATGATTTAACCAGTATTCTCAAACCCATAGTAAAAAGTAAATATATATCCTTTTTCTCAAAGATACACTTAAAATAAATAAATGCAACATTTACTGCTGTACAATTAGTATGTTTACCAGTGTTTAAACTTTTACCAGAGGACTAAACTAATGCACATCTGTAGGATCAGAATGATACCTGAATAACATCTATGCAAAAGGACTAAATCACCACAGCCACTCCCAATTCCTTTTTTTTTTTTTTTTTTTTTGCGGTACGCGGGCCTCTCACTGCTGTGGCCTCTCCCGTTGCGGAGCACAGGCTCCGGACGCGCAGGCTCAGCGGCCATGGCTCACGGGCCTAGCCGCTCCACGGCATGTGGGATCTTCCTGGACCGGGGCACGAACCCATGTGCCCTGCATCGGCAGGCGGACTCTCAACCATTGCGCCACCAGGGAAGCCCCGAATTCCTTTTTAACAGATATAAAATGTGGGCAAATAGACATGTACTGTCATTTCAAGCAGAGGATCCAGAGATGCTCAGATATGAAGGGGGAAAAGAAGGCTTAAACCAATGTAGTGATATATGAATATTGAGTAAGAGACTGGAAGAACATCTTTATTGGATGATGTTTAAGTTTCTGTCCCAAACTCACTGTCTCACTGATTACTTTATATAAACCAAAATTAAACCTACCTCAAGAAAGTGTTGAAAACTACCCTTGATTTAGTCTGACACCTAAAATATATTTTTTATACAATGAGCACCACATATACACATAGAATATCTCATGGTAAAAATAACACATAAATATTGTCCATAAATTGGCAACATATTGAAAATTTTTATTATAGATGGTTTTGTGGCGCTCCAGAGAAATGAACAAGAAAACAAATACTAACCATGGAATCTGAAAGTAGAGTATGAATTCATGTAAGTACCTAAACAAATATAAAATAAACAGATGGCAAAACACAACCTTGAAAAAAGAGACAGGAAGATTGCAATAACTGTTTGAAATAGCAACAACTTCCTCATCTCTACTTTACCTTTTTCATACTAAGGTGGTAGTAACTGGTATTTATTGAGTGTGCACTTCCAATATGTCAGGAAATGTTCTAGACATTTAAACCATACAACAAATACATTAACTATGCAATATTATTATACCTAGTTTGAGATACAGAAACTGAAGTCTAGAAAATTTGAGTAATTTGTCTAAGGTTGCACAACCTGTAAGTCTTACTTCCAGTAAAGAGAACTCCATTAAAATGATTAAAGAAACAAAAACAAAGAAAGAAACCAACTAAAACATGAAAACTCTGGCATGCTGACTAGTTTTTCCAAGAAGAAAAGGTATAAAATTTAATTGACAGGAATCATGGGAAGGCATCTGGAGTCAGGAGTTTGATCCTCTTTTTCTAAAACCCACTCCTTACCCCCACCACCTTTGGCCTCTCCATCAGCTTTGAGTAAAACAGAACTGTTTTCATTGCAACCTTAACTTTGTTTGACAGGCAGAGTAAGAAGCTCCAATCACTCAGGTTAATCTTTATCCTTTGTACTCTAATCACCTTAGGCTCAGTAAATCCCATCCTTGCCCTAAATAGTTGTGAGGTGTCTCCCACCCCTCCTCCATATAGTAATTGTTCAATTATTATTTTCTGAATAAATTAATGAATAACAGAATAAATGAATGAGAAACATGTGATGTAATGGCAACTTATGAACAAATTTAGTATTTTTTTAATGTTTGAAAATATAACACATCTCATCCACATTCATATTAAAAACAAAGAAGTCAGAATATGAGTAAATACATAAAATAATAATAGTACAAATCACAACAATTATAAAATGTTATTTCCAGTCTATGGATAATAAAGATGAGAGAGAAAGAAAGTGACAATGAGAGAGAGAGGATCACTTATCTATTTTATATAGAGTAGTGTGTATCTGTTAAACCCAAATTACCAATTTATCTCTCCCTCTCCTTTCCCCTTTGGTGACCATAAGTTTAGTTTCTATGTCTGTGAGTCTTTTTCTGTTTTGTAAATAAGTTCATTTGTATTATTTTTTTTAGATTCCACATATAAGTGATATCACATGATATTTGTCTTTGTCTGATTTACTTCACTTAGTATGATAATCTCTTAGACAAGACATGGAAGCCTAAATGTCCATCGATAGATGAATGGATAAAGAAGATGTAGAACATATATCCAATGGAATATTACTCAGCCATAAAAAAGAAAACAATATCTTTATTAATTCATTTATTCAAATAAAATCAATTAAAATAAAAATATTTGAAATGTTTATCACTACTACTGATATTATTATTCACTATATGTAACATTTTGACAGTGCTTTTCGAAAAAGTAATGTAAATTAAATCAGGATGAAATTAAATCAATATTGCACTATGATCCTTTCTTAATCACATCTCATGCCCAAACTCTCTAATGAAAAACTGGGATCCAGAGTAGAGTAAAAATCCCCTAACAAATGATTCAAATAGTTCACAACTATTGACTATATGGAAAGTATCAAACAGCTAGGCTCTATGTAATAGTAACAGAAGCATAGATTTCACAATCAAGTGTTCTGGTTTCAAATTCTTGTTTTACAAGAGGACAAAAGACAACTTGATGAGGTTCTGTGATGATTAAATTAGTTGGTGCATATGAGAAGCTGACTGATAATGAATTTTACCCCAGAAAAAATTCTCTACTTCAGATCTCCTTGTTTTCCTCATTATATCATCCCCTATGGTGACAATCTCCCTGCCTGGTGAAACTGGTGATAATGATGGAAATCTGTGGTTAGACCCTTCTATGCATCAGGAAAATTTTGGTAATGAAGTTTGAATGTGATGCATTCGTATACAAACAAAGCGATGGACAAGGGATTACTCTCCAAAATATACAAACAGCTCATGTAGCTCAATACCAAAACAACACACAACCCAAACAAAAAATGGGCAGAAGATCTAAATAGACATTTCTCCAAAGGAGACATACAGATGGTAAAGAGGTAAAAATGGTAAAGATGAAAAGATGCTCAACATCACTAATTATTAGAGAAATGCAAATCAAAACTATTATGAGGTCTCACCTCACACTAGTCATAATGGCCATCATCAAAAAATCTACAAACAATAAATTCTGGAGAGGGTGTGGAGAAAAGGGAACCCTACTACACTGTTGGTGGGAATGTAAATTGGTTGAGCCACTATGGAGAACTGTATGCCTTAAAAAAACTAAAAATAGAGCTACCATATGATCCAGCAGCCCTGCTTCTGGGCAAATATCTGAAGAAAACCATAATTCAAACAGATACATGCACCCCAATGTTCATTGCAGCACTATTTACAATAGCCAGGGCATGGAAGCAACCTAAAGGTCCATCAACAGAGGAATGGATAGAGAAGATGTGGTACATATATACAATGGAATATTACTCAGCCATAAAAAGGAATGAAATTTGGTCATTTGCAGAGATGTGGATGGACCTAGAGATTGTCATACTGAGTGAAGTAAGTCAGACAGAGAAATACAAATTTCATATGATATCACTTATATGTGTAATATAAAGAAACAGTACAAATGAACCTATTTACAAAACAGAAGTTGAGTCACAGATATAGAAAAGAAACTTGTGGTTACCAGGGAGGAAAAGGGGGGAAGGATAAACTGGGAGATTGGGATTGACACTTACACACTACTATATATAGAATAGGTAACTAATAAGAACCTACAGAATAGCACAGGGAACTCTATTCAATATGCTGTAATGACCTATATGGGAATAGAATCTAAAAAAGAGTGGATATATGTGTATATAAAACTGACTCACTTTACTGTACAGCAGAAGTTAACACAACATTGTAAATCAAATATATTCCACTAAAAAAGAAAAAAATGCAGCCAGAAGAAAACACACACACACACACACACACACACACACACACATTATGCACCTAAGAGCAAAGAATAACAGCAGATTTACATACAATTTCATAAACCTGAGAAGACAGTAGAGCAACATCTTTAAAGTATTGAATAAAAAAAAAAGAAAATTGTCAACCTAGAGGTCTGTACCCACAGAAAAGAGTTTTCAAAAATTAAGAAATTATAATGAGATTTTAGACATACAAAAGCTGAGGAATTCGTCACCAGCCTATTCTCATTTCAGGAAATGTAAAAGAACTCCTTCAGACAGAAGAATGATAATTGGTAGAAATAGAGATGAACAGAAAAACAGAAAGAAAATGTAACTATATGGATTTTTAATTTCCAAATGTCTTTAAAAAGATAATGCTCTCTAAACATAACAAAATGCATTAATTTTATTAAACAAAAATGATAGCAATTTAGTTTGGGTTTTTTAACATATGTAAAAATGTATGATGGCAGTAAACAAAAGGATAGAGGAGAGAAATGGAAGTGTATTAAAGTATGTTATTATAGTATAAGTGAAGTATTACAATATCACATGAATATGGACCATAAATTAAAGATTAACACTATAAGCCCCAAAGTAATTAGTAAAATAAAAAACCAAGAGTTATAGCTATCAACAAAAGGAGATAAAACAGAGTTTATTTTAATAAAATAGAAATCATAACACATGTTAAAAATTGTGGGATTCTGATATTGCAGTACTTAGCAAGAGATTTGTTGTATTAAAAAGATATATAATAAAAGAAGAATGGACTCAAATCACGCTGCTTCTCTTTTAAGAAACAGCAGAATAAATGAAACCCAAACAACTAAGTAAAAACAAAAAATAATACTAAAGATCATAGTGGAACTCAATAAAATAGAAACAAAACAAAATTCAATAAAATAGAAACAAAAAAATTCAATAAAACCAAAAGTTCATTCTTTAAGAAGTTATCAAATTGATACCTTAGTCAAAATGACCAGAAAACAATGAGTTACCATTTTCTGAACTGAGAGAGGTACAATCACTATAAATCCTATAGATATTAATAAGATAATAGGGGGGATATTATGAATGACTTTAGGCTAATATATTTGACAAGTTAGAAGAAATGGGCAAATTCCTTGAAAGACACATACTACCAAAGCTCACTTAAGAAGAAATTAATAACATGAATAAAACTATATTAAAATTAAATTAAATTAATTGAATTTGTACTTAAAGTCCTCCCTACAAACACATCTCTAAACCCATATGACATCACTGGTGAATTGCACAAAATTTTTACAAAGAGGCCCAAATGAAATGAGGTGTTTAACCAGGCGACTCTGGGGAAGGACATTACAGGAAGAGGAATAGATAACACAGAAGCTCTGAGTTAGAAAAATGCATTGCCATATTAGGTAACAGTTTCAAACATCTTTCTTTCTTTGGTTCTGCTTATCTCATGAAACTATCTCCTCTGGTACAGGATGGTTTCCTCAATGGATATTTTGCCTTTAACCTGTCTGCATTATGAGAAGTCATGACAATATGGATATTACAGGAAGAACTGCAATGTTTCTCAATTTTTTCTCACTAGATTTCAAGCTTCTATGATACCTGAAACACAGTATGGCAAGGGAGATGTTAATAGTCTACCTGAATGGAGAAATGAAGGGATAATATTCTTCCTTGTCAACTGGTTCTTCAGAATTGTTGACCCTAAGACACAGATTCAAAAGTCTTTTCTCTTGTGAGATACACCAAAGAAGAAATGAACTTGAAAACTAGGAGAAAATATGTCTTTTATAGTACTTGTATTAGCTTGATACAAGGTTGAAGTGGTCCCTTATTTATTCTGAAATCTAATACACACGATAGTGGGGTAGTAATCACTGAACATTCCCATATGTTGGGAATAAGAGATATGGTGGGGAGCTGTGTGCTAAAGTAGCATCTGTATTCTGCAGAATGCCAGCCCTTTCTCTGTGTGTTGTATTCTTGCCACTGCCAATGCTGCATACTGCTTCAGTGTCAGTCTGATCATTTTTATCTTTTTATAAAAATTTTTATTGGAGTATAGTTGATTTACAATGTTGTGTTAATTTCTGCTGTACAGCAAAGTGAACCAGTTATATGTACACATATATCCACTTTTTTTTAGGTTCTTTTCCCATATAGGCCATTACAGAGTATTGAGTAGAGTTCCCTGTGCTATACAGTGGGTCCTTATTATTTATCTATTTTATGTAGAGTAGTGTGATCACTTTTATCTTCATCAGCATTATTGCTTGTGACCTTGAAGCCTAACCATAACTTTCACCTCACTCCTAATACTGGAATTTAGAAATACTTAGAAGAACTGGAGTAATGCCAAACACTGTCTACTTGAAAGAAGGTAGAGGACTTTGAAATTCTCTTCTAAATCACTGTCATATTCTGATTCCACAAATATACAATCTAGACTGCATTTTAACTTCAATCACCATTTTTTTCCTCTAAATAAAATTTCTTTTTTTTTCTATCTTGCAGTTTTAGGCATTGTATTGATCAGAAAAGTGGCAATTTTTTTATTCAAAAAATCTTCATATTAAACAAACAAACAAACAAAACAATATAGTGTAAGTGATGTCTAAATAGAACTGGTTTCTCTTCTATTTGTAAAAATGAATTAAAACTCAGGCTATTTTGTGGGCTAGGAAACTACGATATGCTTGCAACTGCAAGCAAGGGGTAAAGTAAATGAATAAAGCTTTATATTGTTTTTCTGAACTCCCTTTTCTATATTGGCTTCATTAATATGATCAGTACACCTGGCTGCTTGATCCTCACACAAATGATAAAGAGCTAAGGTTTTGCCAAAGCCCTTAGATATAGATTTCCTACATCCTGTGCCTTTGGCTAAAGGGAAATAATAGTTAAACAAATCCAATTGGCAGCGGCAGTCAAGTATTCTACTCTTTGAGGACAGATCTAACTAGCAGCTGTATCAGTATTGGCATACTAAGCTTCTGGAATATCCTTGTGAATCCTTCTTTTCATTCAAGTCCTAATAGGCAACAACATTCAAATGCATTTGTAAAAATAATGATAGTCTTCTGAAAACCTCCGGCATAAGTTATTAAAATTGTAATAGGGCCTACAGTTACATATCCAGGAGTTAAACATGTGCATTTATTGATTAAATGCAAACATTTCCCCTCCAAATGTGACTAAAAGCAATGCCAATTTGATTGATGAATACTTTACCATAAATCTAAGCACAGGCTCAGAAAGAGCACTAAAAGAATAAAATGCAAAGTGACTGGTTCTTGGATACCAAGATGCAGAAAGCAAATAATCACAGAATACATATGTTGGTAAATTTCAAGTAATACATTTCAATAATGGCCACAGAAAATGACCATGAGTTTGTAATTGGGGCAGTCCAATTTACGTTGGGGACAAAATCACTGCTCACATTTTCTTGTCAAGTAAGGATAAAAACAACAGTATTCTGCTTCAACAAAATGATATTTCTGAAGTCAAGGGTGATTTAGACTCTGAGACACCACTGTATCACTATCAGTGCAAATAAGGTTTCTGTTCTAGCTCAAATCCCTCCTATGGGGACCCACCAAACACCACTTTTTGTTTAATTTGTCAATCTACACCAACAATATAATGCAGAAACTAAAATGCAACTGGTTTAGCTTTACAATTATTTTTCTATGTATTTTTTCTTTATTAGTCAAAATACTTATAATTGTGATATAAGCATTAATAAAAGATTCAAGGTAAAATAGTTATTTTACATTTTTACTAAATTATTTGTTGTTTCTGAATTATTTCAATTATCTAACAGTGGTCAAAATATTGTTTTGTTCCCAAACAATATACTCTACATTTATTAGGTAACAATAAAAACAATCATTAGTATTATTAATTTATTAGTAAAATTTCTGTAAATATTATCTCTATCATGTGTTTTAAACACTAGTCATTTATAAATACACCTATAAATATATTTTCTTTTCAATTAGAAAACTTATATAGCATAAATTCCAAATATTAAATCATTAAAATGCTCATTTGATTTTTTTCCATGTAGATGCCCTTGATACATTCTCCTTTGATTGGAATCTAATTGGAAGTAATCTATATGGTGAGAAGAAAAGAATCACAAAATGAAAATATAAATCATTGAGATTGAAATTAGACTTTTCTAGCATTTCCCACCAAAATATAAGAAATATATCCATTTTGTGGAGGTGTAAACTGCATTAATGAGAGATGTCAGAAATTAGTTACTACTTTAAGGCATATGTTAAACATGGTTGAAGAGAAATCCTAATAATTTTTAAAACCCTACCTGTTACATTCTTAGAGGAGACTGTCCTGCCAAGTTATGGGACAATTTTGCTTTGTTAATTAATACATATTGAATCCAATTCAATAATACATAATTCCTGTTAAAATATACTTGTGATATTTGCCATGATAAATAATAATTAATTTTATAGTGCATAGCTCTTCATATATTTCAGAGAAATGAGTCATAATGTTCAAGTTCTACTAGTCCTGATTATTTAACCATTTACAAAATTCTATCAGTGTTTTGACCATCCTGTCTAGAAATAATAAAACTTAACTAATGTTGGACATTCCTAAAGCTGTTGTCTGAGAACTTTATTTATTAAATAGGTATTTTATAATACATTTAGAATTTTAAATACTATAATTTCTAAAAAGTCTGTATTGGTATAGTGATGTACCTCCTCCACATGTTTCTGATTTAAAATCTGAAACTACTCTAAAACTGTATTTCAATAGCAATTTTTAGGATAACATATGCATACAGAGACAGAAATGTGGAAAGGCAATCTTCTTAGTAGAAAATCACTTTATAATTATATTGCAAACACAAGATAAATGTATATATCTTTTAAAATTTTGTCCATGATATTTTCATCTGTTCTTGCATTCATGATTTCATTGTCAGTTATTTCCTGTTTCATGCCATATATCTTCCTTTCTTGTCTCATTTCTTTCCTTCTTCTTAGCATATTGACTCTTGTAAAGCAAATAGGTAATTTCTCTAATTATTGAGTGCATGCTTTTTAATTTTATCTCTGTTCCTCCTCCCTTAATTCACAGAGAGTGCCAGTTATAAAATTATTGCCTCTCAGCTACAAATTTATACTTCCTTGCCTGCTCTGTGAAAATGGAGCTTGGCCCTATAAATATTTGGTTTTTGCTAAATGGAACAACGGTAATCTTTGTCAGTTGCAAGCAGAAGGGGCTTATTTTCTTGTTCTGCTGTGCTCCTCATCATCAGCTGCCACAGTTACCTGGCTTCTCCAGTGTCTGGTTCCTGCAGTGTGTGCAGTTTTCTGGGACTAGGCTTCTAAAATATAGGCAAGTTCCTTAGTTCCAGGCTTCTTTCTGTAGCACTGGTGGCTTCTGATAGGCAGCCTCCTACAGTGCATTGGTTTCTCCAGTGCCAGGCTCCTTCATTGTGTGAACATTGCCAGAACCCAGTTTCTACAGTGCACACGGCCTCTCTAGTGCCAGACTCCTGCAGTATCTGGCAGCTACCAGCCGTCAGGTGCCATAACTTTTTCATAGACTCCCCCTCCAATGTCTCCTAGACAAATACCTCTGGTGAGACACCTTGTCAGGAACAATTTTTCCCAGCATCTAGAGAATATAGATTTCCAGCCAATTCCACCAGTGCAACACCACAGTGACTTCTCTGCCATTCAGTGAGACACAGATGGGCACTCCTCATTGGGAACTCTATCTCAGCTCCAGGATTAGTGGCTTTATATCCACTATTCTTATATACTTTAGATTTCTCTTACTGGCCAATACATTTTACTGTCTGTTATAGTGACTGTTTTTTATATCAAACTTTCTCCATGCAAATAATCACGAGGTTGCTCTTTCCTTACTGGACCCTGGTTGATACAATAGTCAAACTTTCCAAATGCACAGTAAATACTTTGCTTATTTCTATTTCTACAATTGTATTTGAGAAAGTTACTCTCACCACTTTGCTTAAACTGATATTTTGTTTATTCATTCATTCATTCATTTACTTAGTATTTACATTTATTCAGTATTTGCAATGCAAGAGGCACTATGCTGATGGATGTGTAAACCAATTGCATTTAACACAAATTCAGCAATGAATCACAGAGAATTAAAGAGAAGCACAACCTAGTTCAGAAAAGACCTAACAGAAAAAAAATTAGTGTATTTGTACTACTCAATAATTTACCCATTTTAAAGTTCCTTCAAAAGGACACATGTATGCATATGTAAAATGTATTGAGCTGTAGAGCTAAGATTTGTGCATGTTAACATGTGTAAGTTATGCCTCAATTAAAAAAAATAAGAAATAATAATAAAGGGGAAAAAGAAATAATAATAAAGGGAGGGGAAGGACACTTGTAAGTAGATAGAAAGAGTAAGAAAAAGTATTACATACAAGTTTTTTTTAAAAAAAGAAAGAAAAATTGCTATGTATCAAATTGTGATCATTTCATCATACTCCAGACTCCCCGTAGAGAAAAAATTATATCCCTCATAAAAAAGACTAAAGCCATATGAAAACACACCCAAGGCAGGTGATAACTTTAAAATACAGACACTGGGACTCCGGAGTTAGAGTACTATCTAGTGCTCTAGAAATTAAACAAAAAACAAAACACCAATTCATGTGAGATCACATGGTTGACTAAAACATATTCTACATGTAGTGATTTTGTTTCATTTTAATTTAGATCATCAGTACTTTATTTGAACGTTAACTTCTCTAAAACTCATCAAAGGAGCACCTGTAAAGTGGGAAATTAACAGGTACATTGCTGTCTTTCTACCTCTAGGTAGTAGAGATATCTAGATCTAGATGGATCGATCTATCTACCTATCTATCCATCTATCTACCTATCTAAAACAAAGAAACTGAGACACACTGCAAAAATCATCTGAGCCCTTCCCAGTTGTACTATAGCAGCCTTTCATGTCTTACTGTACCTTTTAAACTTCTAGACATCTATTTTTTAACAGAAGTAGTCCATTCCCCCTCAAGCAGTTCTGTCAACAAATATATTAAATGCTTTTATGTCTGGCAAAATATTGTATTCTGGATTGTCAAAGATGAATAATATAAGTTCTATCTGTTATTTTTTCTTAAAGAAGTTATACTCTAATGAAGACTTTCACTGTATTTAGGCAAAACCTCAAAGAGTAATCTCCCAAATGGAAAAAGGAAATAAAAGGTATCCCAGGTAGAACAGATAGAGGAAATAGTGCATGCAAACATTTGAGGATATAAAATGGCAAACAAAAACTACACAGAGTGAATGCAGAGAGAATAAGTAGTTTAATGATCCTTAAGAGATGCAAGAGGACCTATGGAAAATTCATTTGGAGAAGTTAGCAGGGACAGATTTTGAAGGACTTTATGTCATGTCTAATTTAAAAGTTAGGGCATAATCCTGTGACTATGGATCTTAATTTTTATGACAGTTAAGCCAACTTGGAGAGCCCTATTATTATGTAGTGATCCATTAAAAGTAAATACTGTGATTAATCAGAAAAATAATTTTATAATTATTAAACCTTTTCTGAGGATAAAAGCAGTCTTTGAGTATAATACAAACTGATAATTACTTATGTGTTTAATTTTTGGTAAACCAATTAGTCTTAAATAACAAGATTACTATAGGTGCCTACGATGCCTAAATGTAGCGAAACTGCAAAGGAATAAAATATAAAATAGATATGTGAGCTACTTCTTGCTTAAAATAACTTTTTTAAAAGTAGGATAAAGGAATGAAATAGCCCTTATGTTACTCTACAGATTATAAAGTAGTTCTTGAACATCACTTAATCCTCTCTCAATCAGTGCCTTGAATTTAGTAAAACAATTTGAGAAAGTTTATGCTGGGACTTAACCTACATCTAATCATAGTTCACCTTATCAAATGCCTTTTAAATTACTTCAGTGCGTATTTGAGACTCTAATTCTCAGTACAGAATTGTCAAATGCTAATTATTATTTTGTCCTTATCACACAGAGACAGCATATATTCTTCAAAAAGGGAGACTTTCAGGGAAGTAGATATGATTCAGTTCTAAAACAGTTGAGGAAGGCTAATGCAGGCATTTTCTTTTTAATTGTTATCACTTGTAAAATGGACAATAAAATTTTATGCTTTTCAAATCATGCAAGTAAAATATGGAACACTATGTCATAAATAAATCATACTAGTTTTTTCAGTGTTATCAAACATAATGACATTGAGCCTTAACATTATGAAATCACTACATTCAGCAGTAGCTAGGAACCAAGTATATAGATAGCAATTGTCTGCCTTCAAAGGACTTACAGTAAAAGATATTCAAGTGTTAATTACAATAAAAAAAAGTCATAATTATTACACATTTTGTATAGACTTCATGGAAGACTTCACAAACAAACCATACCTTGAAGTATAGAAACACAGATGATGAGAATTGTGTGAGCCAAGCCAAGGATGTGGAAAACAAAACTGTTTTTGTTTTTGTTTTTTAAGAGATATTTACTTTTGACTGAAATAGAAAACGGTATAAAAGAAAAGACTGGAACTTTGACACAGCAAATAATCTTGTATATTAGAAAAATGTATTTTTACTTTGTTCAGTAGGATAAAAAATAAAAAGAGCCAGAAAATGCCAGTGAGAAGAAAGTTGTAATGTCCAAACAACGCTTTACAAAGATTGATATTCAACAATTTGAAGATATACAAGACCATGGAGACCATGAAGGCAGTTTGGTTTATGTGGGTGATATAAATCTATGTAAAGTTTCAGGAAAGACTTAGGATAGCCCCAAAAAATATGGTTATGAGAACTAAAAGCACAGAAAAATATGATACGCATTTTAAGAAAAGAATCTTGATGACTTAATGACTGCCTATTTTCAGGGAAGAAGGAAATGTCAACAGAAACTAACACATTTCAGTTTGAATGTGAAGAGTGTTAACAAATTGAGTACAGAAAAATGGAGAATGACCCCATTTGGAATAACCTTTGAAAGCACAATTGGTGCATTAGATGATTAAATTAAGAATAATTTTCAGCGGGAGGGTGAAATGCTACAAAAGCCCAAGGAAAGGAATATTTTTAAAAAGTCAACAGTGACCATTTTGGAATGAATACTTCCTCCTATATATTACAGGGAGCAAAACAAACAAACAAAAATGGTGGACATTATATATATTTTTTTACTTTAAGTAGTTTATATAACTTGAGTATTAACTTATTACTGTATATTAATGGCCTAATAACCTGAATGTCACTTGTCATCTTTATGTGATATACAATAGCCTGCAGATTTTCTCCCTGACAATCCAATTATAAACTATAAACTATAAACTATCCAATTATAAATGGCAGATGAAAATACTTTCAGAGCCACTTAAAACTGAGTTTAACATGGAACTATGGAGGTATCTCTTCAGTGCAGCACCTCTTAAATAATATTCATTTTAATAGAGGAGCTAAAACAAATTTAGGTGAGTCCTTATGTCACTTGGCAATCAGAAATACACAATAAGTATGGACAACTAGCTACTTGATTAAAATTAAGGTAATTATAAAAACAAAGCATTAAACTAAAGTTGGTATTACTGATAATTAAAATTAAGTGTAAAATCAAATAATAATAATATATACATTAGTATAAACTAAGCTATCCTAATAGCTGTAAAGTAAAACCCTCAGATTTTAGTGGCTTAAGACAATAAAAACTTATTTTGCACCCATGTAGAGACTGCTAGGTGCTCTAGTGGTGACTCAGAGATACAGGATGCTTTGTTTCTATGGCTCCACCCTACCAACTACAGCAATAACAGGGCAGAGGAAGGAAGTAGAGGATCTCACACCACCGATTAAATGCTTCCACAAGGAAGTGACTCATGTCTGTTTACAGCTCATGGGAGAACTTGTGGAATACCCCAGCCCTATGACAAAATATAAGGAAAGGACTGTCATCCTTGTCAATTAGAGGGAAGGAGCATCAGATTTCATCGAGAATAATTCATATTTGCCAAAAATATAATACTGAAAAGTACTAAAGAATCATTCTAATAGCACACTATTAGCAGTTAGTTCATTTATTTTCTTTCTGTGAGTATCACTTATGTAAAAGATTATTTTTCCCCAAAGATTATCTGGAATATTGCATTCAGAGTTTCTGATCACCATGTACCTTCTGTAATGAGAATTCCTGCCAAAGCAAAGAAACATACTATGTAGAGGGTCTTCAACATCTTATTAACCATTATTTTGGAAATATTAAAATAGTTTACAAGTTTTCATTACTTCATTGCACAACTCTTAGACTGCTTTACAAGTATTTCATTGGGAACTTATATATATGTGTGAGAGGTTAGTTTTATTTGTGTGTGTGTGTGTGTGTGTGTGTGTTTGTGTGTGTGTGTGTATGACTGATCTTTTCACTTTCTTGCTTAGATGACTTTAATATCAACTTAATGCTCTTGGGTTAAAGTTTATAAAATTTAACAGTTTTTTCACACTCATCATAATCTGGTCCCTACACGTGTTTTATTCTTAGCCAATTCTCCCTCTTCCTTATTATGTTCTGATCACATTAACCTTCTCTTTGAATGTGCCAAACACCTTTCATCTCAAGATCCTCATGGATCTTCTCTTCTTAACAATTCCTTCTTCCATAAATTTGCTCAGTCAACTTGTACTGAATATTTACTTTTCAGATTAAACCATTTGATATTCTTTCATTCAGAAGGTTTTCATCTTGACTCAATCTACCTTGCCTCAAAAGATATTGATATTCCTATATATTGTTAAAAGAATGGAGATTTTTCCACTATTAAATGTCTTTACCTGTTTCATATTTACAATTTTTCTGTATTCAAACTCCATGAAAGTTAAGATATGATTACTGCTACATCTCTAATGTCTATCAGAGTGGCCATTCCATAAATAATAACATTTTTATAAAGGAAAAAATAAAAATATTTAAGTTGCATATTAGTTTCTCTAATATATCACATAAATTTCATTCTTTTTTTAACATCTTTATTGGAGTATAATTGCTTTACAATGGTGTGTTATTTCTGCTTTATAACAAAGTGAATCAGTTATACATATACATATGTTCCCATATCTCTTCTCTCTTGCATCTCTCGCTCCCACCCTCCTTATCATTCTTTAAATGTGAATCAAGTTAATATACTGGGGTTTTTTTTCTCTCACATTTACAAGATAAATATAATTTCCTCTCACTGATGTGTTTAGAAAGGTAAAACATGTCTTTGAAATATGAATAAGTAAAACAATCCTAACTGCCTTGTTTAGGCAATGTGTTTGGATGTTTATACATACATACCTGTACAATACTTAGAGAGAAGAAGAGAAGGGGGAGAGGGAGGAGAAGCAGGAGGAGAAGACAGCAAAGAAGACATTTCTGATGATGAAGAAGCAGCAGCCATTGCCAGGTGACATTATATCTGTGTGCAATCAAAAGGACATTCAAATCAGAAAAGACTCAATTTCCTCAAGATTCAGGGCAGGAAGTAAGCTTACAATTGAATGTTCTCACTTGCAATATGTAGTATTCTGCCTACTTCCTTTGACTGTGGCCACAGGGCAGACTTCTTTTGGATATCTAGCACTGACTGGACTCCCAGAATTGGCTCTCAGCCCTGGTCTATCTTGTTGGTCTGTGGAATACTCCTCTGAGAGATCTTATTCGGAAATGTAAGCACTCTAGTGAGTATGACAGCACTAAGATTTTCAGGTATGACAACAATGTATGCAGTTATAAAACTGTACTTCCCAAAATCTTTCCTAGAGTAAGAAGGTAATTGCCAAAATTTCAAGTGTCTGGAATTTCTACTTGAAGTGGAAATGTGGAACATACTTGGGAACACTTGGAACCAGAACAAGAAGAACCATAGAAAACCATAAGAATGTAGAGTAAACCATTAAGTAACAGACTTGGGATCAGATGGAGTCAGAGACCAAATATCATGATAGAGCAGTTTGTTAGGTTGAGTGTATTAGTTTTCTATTGCTGCCATAAAAATTACTGCTAATTCCATGTCTTAAAACAAGAGAAGATTATTATCCCACAGTTCTATAGGTCAGAATATGGTAGGATCTCTTGGTTTCTCTGCTTAGAGTCTCACAAGACCAAAATCAAGGTATCAGCAGAGCCAGGTCCTTGTCTAGAGGCTCTGGAGGATAATTCACTTTAGGCTTATTCAGACTGTTGGCTGAATCCAGATTCATGCAATTGTAGATCTTGCTCACTTGCTGGTTCTAGGCCTGTGGGTCATTCTCAGTTACTAGAGGCTGCCTGCATTCCCTGGCACATGGCCTTCTTCATCTTCAAAGCCAACAATGGCAGATGAAGTCTCTCCCATACTTCAAATCATTCCCGCTTCTTCTTCTACCACATCAGTCTGAATAGCTGGAGAAATAGTTTTACTTTTAATGCTCCATGCAATTAGATTTATACCAATCTGGTTAATCCAAGATACTTTTCCCCCCTCAAGGTCTGTGATCTTAATCACATCTATAAATTCCCTTTTGCCATGTAATCTAAATATATTCACAACTTCCGGGGAGTAGGATGTGGCTATTTGGGGGAGGCCTTTATTAGCCTTCATTGGACTAATAGAATTGGGCAACCATACATTCATTCTTTTGAGATCAAGAGTGAAAAGAGGATCAGAAATGCAGTCAAAATAAACCATGAATGAGTTGTGCTAAAACTGAAAAATTTTCTTTTACCAATACAAGTGTACCAAGATCAGATGCCCAGAGTTTTAGTGAAATGCTCTTATTTAAACATATGATTGAGAGATTTCCAAAAAATAAGATGTTTCTGAAAGACAAATGAATTACCAGAAAAAATCTAATCCTTCCTACTTTTCCTGGCCACAATTATTATATACGACATAATATGGTCAAACGCTGGCCCTTAGTGCAGACATGTGGAATGTACATTCTGGAGCAACTTCCTTAATAATATTAAGGTTTATTAAGAACTAGAATGAATTTATGCTACTTATTTAAAGTTGCATGAGATAACTGAGTTACACTGGATGTTTTTTAAACTTTTATTTCTCGATTTCTCTTTTATCTCAGTGAAATGACAATGGAGATATATTTACTTGATATATTTAGGGACTGGAGAATTTCGTGCTGACTTCACTCCAAGCATTAGCTCAAAAGGCACCTTAGAGTTCTTTAAGGGAAATCCTGACCTAATGAATCTTTCCTTAATGACAGAAAACATGATAAAGCCTTGAATTTTGCCAAACACAGGGGTTGTTTCTGCTTGGCTTTTTGTGGTAAATCTGGTATTCCTCATTACAAAAGGAGGTAGTAAATGAAGATTCTTTGTCAGTGCATGCAACGTCCAACTACCTATACATCCATTTTGGCACTGATATTGCTGTATTCTCCACTTGTCTATTTTAGGGAGTTCATAAACACAGCTTGACTTGTTTATTAGAGTTCGAAAACCTGGCAAAGTACATCACTGCAGCTCTTTTTCATCTGCTGTGTTGACATGAAGATCAGTGACCCTTTTTGAATGATCGAAATTTTGACAGCTTAATTTCTATGTCATGAGTTGCTAAGGTAACACTATTTTTGTGAATTCCACCGTATAAATGCTTAAGAAATGTCTTCCATTTTTAGTATTGAAACTAATTTAATGTTAAAGTTAAAAGACTTATTTCTTGGTTCACTTTGCATTCACTGAGGAAACTCAATCTACTTGTTGGCTATTGCCCTCTTCCATGGAATATCTGATTCAACCTGGACAAAAAAGGGACTTAAAATACAATGACATTACCTGCAAAGGAAATAAGGTATCTCAAAAGGGACTTAAAATACAATGACATTACCTGCAAAGGAAATAAGGTATCTCAAATAAGAAAATAAAGCAATATCTTTTTAATAGCTGGATTCAGCTTTTGAGATGAGCTGACAAAAGTACAGTTTACAAGGCTACCTTTAGATTTGAGAGTTTGCATTTTTATATTCAGAGTGTGGTATAGCTCTCAATTTATATTTGCATATACTCAAATCATTTCCAGAGAAAGCAGATTTTTCATTTTTCAGTGCTGTTTAACAAATTACCACAAACTTAGCTACTTAGCACCCATTTATTATCTCACAGTTTCTATAGGTCGGAAATCCACACATGGCTGAATTGAGCTGTCCACTCAGGGTCTCACGAGGCTGAAAGCAAGGTGTCATCTGAGTAACCTTCTTTTCTGGAGCTCATGGTCCTCTTTGAAATTCAAATTATTTTTGGCAGAATCCCACTTGTTGTGCTTGTTTAACCATTCTCCTGCTGTCTGTTGGACAGGAACCACTTTCAGCTCCAAGAGGCCACCTGCAGTTCTTAGTCACTTGCCCCCTACACAGGCCATCTCAACTGCCAATGTCTGACTTCAGAAATGGCCCACTTGATCAAATCAAGCTCAGTGGGATCATCTCCTTTGATTAAATCAAAGTCCACAGGATCACAGGAGTGATATCTCCATATTCACAGGTTCTGCCAGAACTCAGGAAGATGGGGTTATACAAGGATTATACAGCAGAGGGCAGGAATCATGGGGGGCATCTTAAGATCCTCTCTACCAAAAGTAGATTGTGTACATTCAAATACAGAATATTGCTATTCATAAGATAAATAATTCCAAGCCCATTCTGGTGATTGGTTGAAGCCATTTTAAAAGATAAAATCCTGGAATTTTTGCATTTGCAGAAGTCCTTATTGTGATTTCCTATTGTGAGTCTTTATATTCATAAAATAGAAAATAATATTCTGGCACAAATGCCAGAAAATATTAATATTTAAATAACTGTAATAGTGACATCTTTACAACTATATAATACATATAAAATAATTTGGTACATTTAAAAGAATTACTTCATACAATTCTGGACTTTCAAAATATAAAAAGTTCTAAGAAAAATTTCAATTTCCAGGAAAACATTTGAATTCCTAAAAAGTATATATCATATGAAACAGAAATATAAAATAAGTACGCAACTTGAGAAATATACACTGAGTACAAGCCATTTCAAGAATTTGATAGAAATTAGGTGCCTTGCTGGAGAAGAAAAATTGGTTAGACATGTTAATCCAGGGAGATTTATGAGATGACAGTAAACATCATATGAGAAATTAATCACCTGTTACAAGCAGTCAGCAACATTATCCTGAGGATTCAGAATGGAATTATGTCACATATCAAATCTGCAAGTAAGCTACCCATCAATTCAAAGTACTCAAATGGACTGCAAAGCCAATCGTAAAAAATATTAAAATAAACAACAACAACACAAATATCTCTACAAATCTCTCCTATATAGGAAAAGGAAGGAAATGCCTTTGGTCAAAATATGATGGAAACTACAATATCACATAAATGAAACCAATAATATATAAATAATTTTACATAAAGCATATAAATATGTTTCTTAAAACTGTATAAATGTATGTAGATAGTGAGGAATCCATAGAACAATTACAGAAATTTGTAGATTATTATGTTGTTAAAATCCAGCATCTAGATATTGAAAACTGAATTTCTTTTCTACTGTTTCAAAGATTTTTCTTTTCCTGTGTTCTAATATTTTCAAATATAATTGCTGTCTACTTAATCATAGTCAATACAACATTCTACCTCCACCATTAGAACACATCAAAGTATCTTGATTTCAGTTCACAAAAATGTCTTGAATCTATTTTTGTCTTCTGTGTTCACTGTAATTTTCCATTGGTTCTTTACAAATTATGGGCATCAGATAAAACTATTGAAAATTTTAATATATACACAATCAGTTCCCTCATCTTAAAATTCTGTTTCAGAAAGTGTGGATTGGAGCCCAAACATCTATCTTTTCTAAAAGCTTCAGATGTTATACTAATGAGGCTTTTTGGTGAAAACTATTATTGGTTTTCTCGCTTTCACTATTGATATATAGTCCTAAATGGCTTTCTTTTTAATAATTTATTTCCTCATTACCCATACATCATCTATAAGTTTCTCAGAATACCCAACCTTAAAAATCATTGTCATATTAATTCTCCATTTGCACATTTCTATATTACCCCGTCCTTAGATGATAAAGTTAGAACTCGTAAGTATGGTGCCTAGATTTATCAAAATGTATTGTTGCTGGTCTCATCTTGCACCAATTATAGCCTTTCTTCCAGTAGTATTGAATTCTCATTACTTACTGGCATGATATACATTTTCACACTCCTGTGACTTTTTTTATACTTTTGTATAAGTTGTTCCCATTCCCAAAATATTATCTGCCACTTTTTCTGTCCATGAAAATTTCTATTCATCCTTTAAGAGGTGGCTTATGTGTTATCTCCTCTGTGAAATCTTATCTTACTTGTCCTTAATTAGTTTATTACCTCTCTGTGGTGCCCCAAGTTTTCTTCATCTTTTAATTAAGTATATATATTATAACAAGTTTGTCTTACACCAAACTTCCACTTATTCAAAAATAGAAGCCATGTCTTTTTCATCTTTGTGCTAGCCATGCTCCATATAATTTCATACAGATCAAGACACACAAGACTTTCCTCAATACATATTTGTTGGATGGATAGAGAATCAATAAATAGATGTGCATGTCTGTATCAGTGGGAAGAATCTATTTTTTTTCACCGAATTTTCCCAGGTATATTTTGATAGAGTTGAAATGATGGTAATGAAATTATGATAATTTGATTAAGTATAAAAAATACTATTTGTCCCTAAATTAGTTGTGGAAGTATATGTGTGGACCTTTATCAATTTGTCTGAAGTGATAAATATGAAAAGCCCTAATGTAAAGTAAAAAAGTGACCAGGCCATGTGCTTTGACTTAAAAGTATCATTTTAATTCACCTCTACATTTTGTCAGGAGCACAGCTGGGTTGAGAGAGGAAGCTGAGATACCAAGTATCAGAGTAGCTGATTAAAGCATCAGGCCAAAAACGAAAGAGGTAAGCCTTCAATCACTTACTGTAACTCTGTAAGCAAGAGGTTAAAACCCAAGAAACCACCAACTCCCACTCTTCCATGTTCCCCCATGGAACAGCACACCAGTAGAGGGTCAGGTAGATCAGCACAGATATGGATGTCCTCTTACTATTGAGGGAGCCCCAATCAAAAGGCGGTGAGAGTTTTATGGACCCTGGGGTTGGGGTAAGGGCAAGGAGGAAGGGCTAGGAGTGGCAACTACTGAGTATTGAGTCAGAGTGGAAAAAGTTGTCCTCAATGTTTTCCCTCCTCCCTCTCTGCAAAGGAGGAGGCCTCAGCAGAGGATCCTGGAAGACCTCTGGCCAAGGCCTCAGATAAAAGGAATGAAGGAATGAATCTGAGCTAAAAATTCAAATATGCAAAACAGCAAGACCTGCCAGGGGTCCCTGACTGCAGTATATTGGATGTGCACTGTCTGGTGAGAAAGGGCAGCTTTCCCTCTTGAGGCCTGCCAGGTAAAGCCTTTGTGATCTCCTATAATCTGAGCTAAAAAATCACATAATATTTTGGCCTGGAGCTGGACTCCTCACATTTGACAGGAAATTAAGTGATAAATACATGCATTTGGTATGAAATAGAAAGCAGCAAAAAGTATTTAGCAGCAAATTCATGTTTCATATGATAAATGTGATCTTCCATTAATTAATTACGTCCATTTGCATCATAACTTACATAAATCTCCAGCTGGTAGAAATCTAGAGGGGACTGAGGAATGAAGCAGAATCATTGCATGAGAAAAATGCTGTCCAGCAGGATACTTGACCAGAACCAGAAATCAGCACAATGACCAAATAAAAAATAAACCTGACTACCTTACTTGTGAAGGATGTTATAGGTTTGTAACATCATACAACAAATATTAAAAGGAGATTTCCTATGTGTCAGAGACACAGTCTCTGATTTCACAGACTGTAAATGAGGCCCCATGAGGACAAAAAATTTTATAGGTTAGGAGTATTGCAAAACTGAGTTTCATTCTTAGGTAAAAAAATAGGTGTAGCACAGAAAAGAGAAATCTGAGATCCCTGTACTTTGAGAGACAAACATTCTTCAAACTAACGTAAAATACACCATTAGTGACGATTAATTTTGTGGCTAGGCCATGGAACCCAGATAGTTGGTCATAAGTCAATCTAGATGTCAGTCTAAAACACTGTGAAGGTGTTTTTTAGATGAGATGAACTTTAGATCAGTAGGCTTTGAGTAAAGCAGAGGCTCCTCCATAATGTGGATGGGCCTCCTCCTGAAAGCTGAAGGCCTTTCAGAGAAAAGTCTGAGGTTCTCTGATGAAGAAGGAATTCTGCCTCCAGATGCTTCCTGTGCTAGTTGCAACATCAGCTCTTCCCTGAGTCTCCCACCTGCTGACCCTACCCTGTAAAACTCACACTTGCCAGCTTCCTCTGCCTCCTCCACACACCCCCCCCAAATTTCTTAGCTTCTTTCTTTCTCCCTCTCTCATCCTATTGATTCTGTTTCTCTGGAAAACCATAATTAATACACCATCTAGTCTTTAATTTTTTTTCCTGAAAATTATTGGCCATACTCTATCCTTCCCATACTTGATCCTTCAATCAAATGATTTGCTCTGCCCATGACATTTAAGCATATGTTACACTGGCCATTGCTTGATCTATTACTTAAATGAGTTTTATCTTTCTAAACTTCTTCTAACCTCTTTTTGTTTAGCCATTTCTCAAAAAAGATAAACGTTTTTTTATAAATAGGTGTTTCATAATGTTTCTTACAATGCTCAACAAATAACTTTATATGTAAAAAGCATTCAATATGTCGATTATAATTCAATTTGATAGCAGTTTAGGGGTAATTTTGCCTCTATTCATTTTTCTGATGATCCATGCTGTGCCATTTGGCTGCCATATACAGCTGTGTAGGGCCTTATTTATGTGCCCTATATGATGGCCCTTGTAAACAGAAATAGCAATGATAAATTTAAAAAAAAAGAAGAAAACAGGCTCGGAATGGACTCATGACCCATCCACCTTGACCAATATACATATGTGTATATACTTAAAGTGCACCCAATTCAGAAATGAGACAGTGTCTTCCAGAGGAATTCTAGATTTAATAACATTAGCTTGTAAAAGAGCAAGTTATCACAACTAGCTGTTTTGGGTTACAATTGCCCTGATTTTAATAGAAGGAAAACAACTCTATAGATTTAACTACTTTTTTTGCCTATATCTTTATGGGGATCCATTTCATTAGTATTTCATAGACATACAATCAATTAATGGGACCACTGATTCTCTAGGAGTTACATACTTCAATTATAACAAATTAAAATTCAATATTTATTGATCCTAATATTGGTTATTCCTGAATAACAACTTTAGAAAAGTTTATAAAGTACTTGAAAATTTTTACCTCATTCAATATGGAAAATGAAATAATGGCCTACATATTTTCTATTAAAACTTTTAAATGATTCTTATAAGATTTTTCTTCCTTCATAGTGTTTATAACATTTTCATGGGCCATTAGACTTCTAGGTACTTGTTGAACATGTAAAAAATCCCAATGAAAACAAAAGAATTTATAGACCTATATTGTATTTAAATTATTTTAAATTTAACTCATTTATAAAAAATATAGATTTGCATGTTAAAACACAATCTAAAACCCAATTTATATCGTATTATATTATACACTATATGTTAATATAAAAATAATTATCTTGGTTTACTCTCATGTACTTTAGTTTTTCAGGAGTATTTAAAATATTAAGCAAAATTTATATATGCATATGACTGACCATGCCCAGAAAAAGATATATCAGCCTTGTACTAAAAAGCCCTAGTTGGCTTCTATCAGAATAGAATTAATGTAAAGTAGTTTTCTTGCATATTCAGTTTTTGATAAGAGTAACAACCATCTTAACAGAATTAGGTAGGCTCCCTTTCTTTTGAGATCCAAGTGTTGCCAAAAACAGCTTATTTGTATTTAAAAAGAGAGACTATAGAGTTTTCAACACACATTCATGGAAAATATATATTTAAGAAATACTGTTTTGGGGACTTCCATGGTGGTCCATCAGTTAAGATTCCATGCTTCCACTGCAGGGGGCATGGCTTCAATCCTTGGTTGGAGAGCTAAGATCCCACATTCCTTGAGGCGTGACCAAAAAAAAAATAAAAGAAATACTGTTTTGAACATATAAATGTATTGCTTAAAATCATGTGCATCATTTATTATCAAATATTTTGTCATGTATACTGAATCTTCTTTCTTAGACTCACAAATATTTAAGATAAATGCCAAATAGAACTGTATTTAAAATAGTTTTTATTTACATCAATTTATTTTCTTCTACATATTGTCAGTAGGAAATAAGCTCTCCAAAGAGCAAATTTGATACAATTATTAAAGGCAGAATCACATTATCACATTTGAGCATTGGTTGGGCGAATCTGACTTTCCCATTGTTTTGTTTTCAGCAAATTATGCTCAGAGACTGAGATTGTCTTTGCCAATAATTTATTTAACACAAGTTCACTGTGGAAATTATAATTTGTAACAATATTTCATGAGCCAATAGCATACAAAATAATGTCTCTTAATAAGCCAATAAGGAAATAACATACTCCAAAACAATGATAAATTAATTACACTACTGTTCCAGGAAAAAGGGGAGATTAAAGAAATGAAGTCTGAATTTATTTGAGACTTACCTTTCCATGAGTTGATTCTTGGAAGAGATGGTTTAACCAACCAAGAGCTGCTGTCCAGCTGCCAGTGCAAATCCAAAGTCCCTTGTCACTAGAGCACAATGCTAGTTGAAGGAAGGCACTGGTATTGGCAGGCAAGACCATCTCTTTCAGGAACTTTTTGCATGGTTTTCATCCCTGCCAGCAGAGCAGCCTTGCCACAGCAGGAGCTAATGTCCCAAGGTCTTTGGAGAGCTATTTAGATCAGCAAAGTGTAGCCTTGCCCACACAGAAAGCTCTCAGAAAACCCTCACAACTTCTTGGTATTTTACATTTAAATGTTCATTACGTCCTAGTCTCTCCTCTGTATGTTCATATCCATAAGCACTCAGTAACACAACGATTTTGATGAATCATACTGACACAGCCTCCCCAATGTAAACAAATTTATCCTTCAGTTAAAACAACTTCACTTAAGCCATAAGTCGATTTGAAATCATGAGAAACCTATACACACACCCTTTTCCTTTTTTCCTGATGTGATTTGAAAAGCACTCAAGAAGCTTCTGCTGACAACTGCCAGGATCACATGTAACTAGATTGAAAGAGGCCTTCCAGATCAATGATTCTAAGTCTGGCTGGCAGACTTACATTTCATGGAATCATAAGAGAGTACTGAAGTAGCTTCAAACTCGTGTAAGCTGAAACTGTGCCTACAGCACATTCTTAGCCATGGCAAATGTTCCCAAAACCTCTTCTCTAACAAAGAGAAAAAAAGCACAGATTGAAGTGTGGAAAAGGATATTTTACAATGGAAAATTTGAAAAGAGCTAAGGAAGAAAAAGAAAAGGGCACCAGGTACAATTTCACAAAAATCAATCACATACAAACAGTGTAAAGTTATCTGAATTTAGCATATCATTAGTTCCTTTAGTTTTTCCATTTCTCATCATAACCCCTCTGACATAATAAAAATATTTCTGATTGTTTTTAAAACTATTGCCCTAGTTTTTCTAATCCTATAGAAGTCCCCAACAAAAACACCATTTTAATCACATAGAGTACAGTCAACTAGAGCCATACTTAGATTCCAAAGCACACAAAAATTAATGAAACATTCTTTATTTTTGTATTCTGTTATACCTCATTATTATCCCTTATTTACTGTGAACATATTTCTAATTGTTTATATGTCTGTGTTTGTTTACTTTACAATTAGCCTATATATCCCTAGTGCAGAATAATATTACTTGTACTTAGTAACTTACCAGTATATTTTTGTTGAGTGAAGATTTCTCTAGCAAATCTAGGATATTGCCAAAAGTTACTGTTCTGTTTTATCTGTTTTGCTCTACTTGTATCCAAGTAAACATTAGGGAACCATTTAGATGATATGGAAGTTCTGCCTTCCAAACAAATAACTGCCTTTTTTGTTTTCAGACATAGTATAGAAAACTTAGAGGAAAGAACAGAGGAAAAAAATCCAAACCCTAAATAACTGTATAATATAGGGTTGGAAGTTGTTTTTGTTTTGTTTTGTTTTACATAAGATCCTTGAAAAGTAAGGGGAAATCTATTGCCTTTTCCCATCATGTAAATTGACCTTGGTGCAGCAAGCAATGATCATTCCAAAATTAGTGTCTCTTTGGAGTTACTCACAGTTCACTTTTATGCAAGTGAAAAGGATGCAAAGACATATTTTACTGAAGCAGACCTGCAGCTAAATGACTCAATTTTCACTTCAGTTGTGTGTCTTTGAGATAATTCATGTTTTATAATTTAACAATTCTTATATTTAGAATAACTTGAAAAACAGTGTCTACTTTGGAAGTGAAAAAAACTGCTTCAGGGTTTTACTTTTAAAAACAATAGAAATAAGAGAATAAATTTAATGGAGTTTTTTTTTTTCCTGATCAAAAGGCTAAGCCCAAACACACTCAGTATGATTAATTTCTCAATTTGGAAACTCCAATACAATTAAACTAAAATAATAATAATAAAAATAATAAAGCAGCAGATAAATATGTGATGTTGTCTATGATCTTTTAATTTATAACATATAACAGATTATAAAATATAAAATTTTGAGGACCACGTTATCAGTTATGGTCTTGGCAGAAACTAGAGAGCCTACTCAAATTGGGTAATTTGAGAAGAATTTTATAAAGCTATTATTATCAAGGGTTTAGAGAGAATGCTGGGAAAGTTCAAGACAGTTTAGTAGTCCTTTGTGGCTGTTGTTAGTGGGCAGGCACAATTATCACTCTTTCAATTCCTAGGACTTCAGACAATGGAAAAAATGAAGGTAAACTGACTTTAATATCTTAAAAAAGAGAATACATTGTTAGAGTTCTATTAAGGTAAATTTATTGTACAAAACTACATTAACAAACTTTAAAATTTGATGAGTTTTAATATATGCTTCTTTACACACCATGAAAACACCATGAATATGATAATATTTTCTCACGTCCCATTGTAATACATACATTGTATTACCATGGCCTAGCACAAACTGTATTTTAGATTAGTTTGCATTTTCCGGATTTGTTATAAAATGGAATCATAAGGTGTATACTCTTTTTATGTTTTTTCACACATCATATATTTCACAACAAAGAGGAAAAATAAATAACACAATGAAGTGTTAGTACAATAATACTATCAGACTAAATAGAATTTAAGGTAAGAGTAGTAATAAGGACAGTATATTTTACATTTTTAAAGAATCATTAAAATAATGAAAAATAATTTACTTCAATGTATGCAACGTGTCCCAAATCATAAAGCAAAATTTAAGTTTTAAATAAAAATATGAGTTTGCAGTCAGAAGAGTTTAATACGACTATCTCAAATTTTATATTTGTTCTGATTCAGTCTGAAAAATAAATGAGGATATAGAAGTCTTAAACTTTTGTTATTTTTGCAAAAGAGCAAAAATTGACAATTTATGATTCAATATATCTTCCTTTTAATACATAGAAAGTTTTCTAGCCAAAGTATAAAGAATGCACATTTGCTTAAATACCCAAGTAATATTTACAAAATAATGACCACACCACTAGTAAATTCTCAATGTATCCAAATAACCATTTATTTATATGAAAATTCAATACCTTAAATAAAATAGTAAAATTATTTAAAATTAAATCCTATGTTTGGATTCTAAAAAGCACATTCTTAAATAACATGTATTAAAATGATAATCACAAAAATAAATATTTATAATCAAGAACAAAGGCACTATTGTTTATATAAATGGATATTTAAAGAAAATATATATTACTAGATGTAGTTATTAATAAATTAGGAAGACTTCAAGCAAATGAAGTGACTTATAAGATAGGAAAAGTTACTTTAATTTAAAAAATGAAATAGAAATGATGACAGTAGAAATTAGGAATATAAAACACAAAGCAAAATGATAATTATAACATAATAATAGACAAACATATAGAAAGCATTGTTAACAATTATGAGATATGAAGAAACATTGTTTGTAATGAAAAGGGGAATACTTATAGTAAGACTAAAAAGTTATAGGAAAATATACTCACAACATTACAAATATACAATATGATCATTTATTAAATGACTATTTTCCTAGAAAATAATTCATGATTAAATTTACTCAAGAAATATTTTAAGATGTAAATATATCAATTACAATTTTGAAGAGTGAATGAGTGTATAATAAGACACTAGATAATATTACAAAGAATTTCATAAAATAGCTTGTCTTATACAAATCTTGCACAATATAAAATATTGGTAATTCTACCCAAAACAATTTATATTGTTTATATGAATTGGATATCAAAGGTGATAGACAATCAATAAAGGTTATACATGATTCACATGAACATATAGATCTAATAATTCTAAATAAAAGTAACTACAAATATGATACAGCAGTTCATTTAATGAATGAAATTAAGTAATATGAAGTTCAGTTAGCAATGAAATACTTATGAATATCCCACTTGGCACTAAATATTAAAGAGGAAACTAATGCTCTTCATAGGTGCAGAACAAAATGCTAATAAAAATTAACTTGGGGGGAACTTTCAAGATGGTGGAGGAGTAAGACATGGAGAGCACCTTCCTCCCCAAAAATACATGAAAAATACGTCTATATGTGGAACAACTCCTACAGAACACCTACTGAATGTTGGCAGAAGACCTCAGACTTCACAAAAGGCAAGAAAATCCCCACGTACCTGGGTAGGGCAAAAGAAAAAAGAAAAAACAGAGACAAAAGAATAAAGATGGAACTTGTACCTGTGGGAGGGAGCTGTAAAGGAGGAAAAGTTTCCACACACTTGGAAGCCCCTTCACTGGCAGAGACAGGGGCTGAGTGGGGGGAAGCCTCAGAGCCACAGAGGAGAGTGCAGCAACAGGGGTGCAGAAGGCAAAGTGGAGAGATTCCCACACAGAGGGTTGGTGCTGACCAGCACTCACCAGCCTGAGAGGCTTGTTTGCTCACCCACTGGGGTGGATGGGGGCTGAGAGCTGAGGCTCGGGCTTCAGAAGTCAGATTCCAGGGAGAAGACTGAGGTTGGCTGTGTGAACACAGCCTGAAAGGGCTAGTGCACCATAACTAGCAGGGAGAGAGTCCAGGAAAAAGTCTTGACCCGCCTAAGAGGCAAGACATCATTGTTTCAAGGTGCACAAAGAGAGGGGATTCCTTCCCAGTCTGCCTACAGAAGGCAGAGCACCACCTAACTGAGCTCCAGAGATGGGCGTGAGCCACGGCTATCAGCTCGGACCCCAGAGACAAGCATGAAACACTAAGGCTGCTACTGCAGTGACAAAGAATCCTGTGTGCAATCACAGGTCACTATCCACACGCCCCCCCCACCCCCAGGGCCCTGTGCAGCACACTACTGCCAGGGTCCTCTGATCTAAGGACAAGTTCCCCAGTAGAATACACGGTGCACCTCAGGCTGTTGCAACATCAGGCTGGCCTCTGTCACCACAGGCTCTCCCTGAATTCCAATTAAAACTACAGTACCCCTCCTCTCCCTGGCCTGAATGAGCATGAGCCCCCTAATCAGTCTCTGCTTTAACCCCATCCTGTCTGGGCGGGAACAGATGCCTGAGGATGACCTACATGCAGAGGTGGGTAAAAACCAAAGCTGAGCCCAGGAGCTGTGTGAACAAAGAATAGAAAGGGAAATTTCTCCCTTCAGCCAAGAGCAGCAGATTGAATCCAAACAATCAACTTGATGTACCCTGCAACTGTGGAATACCTGTAAAGGCAACGATTCATCCCAACATTGGGGCAGTGGATTTTGGGAGCACCTGTAGACTTGGGGTGTGCTGTCTGTGACTGATTTGTTTCTGATTTATATGTTTATATTACTTTAGTGTTTAGTGCTTGTTATCATTGGTAGATTTGTTTATTGGTTTAGTCGCTCTTTCCTTTTTTAAAATTATTTCTTTATTTTAATATTTTTTCTTTTTATTAATTTATTATTATTTGTTTGTTTTAATACCTTTTCTTCTGAGCCATGTGGCTGGTGGGTTCTTGGTGCTCTGGCCTGGTGTCAGGCCTGAACCTCTGAGGTGGGAGAGCCGAGTTCAGAACACTGCACCACCAGAGACCTTCCGGACTTATGTAATATCAATTGGCAAGAGTTCTCCCAGAGATCTCCACCTCAAAACTAAGACCCAGCTCTACTCAACCACCAGTAAACTCCAGTGCTGGATGCCCCATGTCAAACAACTATCAAGACAGGAACACAACCCCACTCATTAGCAGAGATGCTGCCTAAAATTATACTAAGTTCAAAGACACCTCAAAAGACACCACCAGAGGCAGCCCTGCCCACAAATTAGACAAGATCCAACCCCAACCCCAGAACACAGGTACTGGTCGCCTCCACCTGAAAGCCTACACAAGCCACTGAACCAAGCTCACCCACTGGAGACAGACACCAAAAATAACGGGAACTACGAACCTGCAACCTGCAAAAAGGAGACCCCAAACACAGTAAGTTAAATAAAAGGAGAAGACAGAGAAATATGCAGATGAAGGAGCAAGGTAAAAACCCACCACACCAAACAAATGAAGAGGAAATAGGCAGTGTACCTGAAAAAGAATTCACAGTATTGATAGGAGAGATGATCCAAAATCTTTAATAGAATGGAGAAAATACAAGAAGTGATTAACAAGGACCTAGAAGAACTAAAGAGCAAACAAACAATGATGCACAACACAATAAATGAAATCAAAAATTCTCTAGAATGAATAAATAGCAGAATAACTGAGGCAGAAGAATGGAAAAGTGACCTGAAAGATAGAATAGTGGAAATAACTACAACAGAGCAGAATAAACAAAAAAGAATGAAAAGAATTGAAGACAGTCCCAGAGACCTCTGGGACAACATTAAATGCAACAGCATTCGAATTATAGAGGTCACAGAAGAAGAAGAGAAAAAGAAAGGGTCTGAGAATATATTTGAAGATATTATAGTTGAAAACTTCCCTAACATGGGAAAGAAAATAGTCACTCATGTCCAGGAAGCACAGAGAATCCCATACAGGATAAACCTTAGGAAAAACACACCAAGACACATATTAATTAAACTATCAAAAATTAAATACAAAGAAAAATATTAATAGAAGCAAGGGAAAATCAACAAATAACATGCAAGAGAATCCGCATAAGGTTAACAGCTGGTCTTTCAGCATAAACTCTACAAACCAGAAGGGAGGGGCAGGACATATTTAAAGTGATGAAAGGGAAAAACCTACAACCAAGATTACCCTACCCAAAAAGGATCTCATTCAGATTCAGCAGAGAAATTAAAACCTTTACAGACAAGCAAAAGCTAAGAGAATTCAGCACAACCAAACCAGCATTACAACAAATGCTAAAGGAACTTCTCAAGGTAGGAAACACAAGAGAAGGAAAAGACCTACAATAACAAACCTAGAATTAAGAAAATGGTAATAGGAACATACATATTGATAATTACTTTCAATGTAAATGGACTATAATGGAAATCAAAAGAAAGCTGGAGTAGCAATTCTCGTATCAGACAAAATAGACTTTAAAATAAAGACTGCCAAAAGAGACAAGGAAGGACACTAGATAATGATCAAGTGATCAATCCAAGAAGAAAATATGACAATTCTAAATATTTATGGACCCAATATAGGAGCACCTCAATACATAAGGCAAATGCTAAAAGCCATAAAAGTGGAAATGGACCGAAACACAATAATAGTAGAGGACTTTAACACCCCACTTTCACCAATCGACAGATCATCCACAGTGAAAATAAATTAAAAAACAGCTTTAAATGACACATTAGACAAAATAGACTTAATAGATATGTATAGGACATTCCATCCAAAAACAACAGAATGGCCTTTCTTCTCAAGTGCTCATGGAACGTTTTCCAGGAAAGAACATATCTTGGATCACAAATCAAGCTTTGGTAAATTTAAGAAAATTGAAAAGGTATCAAGTGTCTTTTCTGACCATAATGCTATGAGACTAGATATCAATTACAGGAAATAAACTGCAAAAAAAAACACATTGAGGCTAAACCATACACTACTAAATGACCAAGAGATCACTGAAGAAATCAGAGGAAATCAAAAAGTACCTAGAAACAATCAACAATGAAAACACGATGACCCAAAACCTAGGGGATGCAGCCAAAGCAGTTCTAGGAGGGAAGTTTATAGCAATACAATTCTACCTCACAAAACAATAAACATCTCAAATAAAAAAACTAACATTACAACTAAAGCAGTTACAGAAATAAGAACAAAAATAACCCAGAGTTAGAGTAGGAAAGAAAACAAAAGATTAGATCAGAAATAAATGAAAAAGAAATGAAGAAAACAATAGCAAATATCAATAAAACTAAAAGCTGGATCTTTTTTTTTTTTTTTAACATCTTTATTGGGGTATAATTGCTTTACAATGGTGTGTTAGTTTCTGCTTTATAACAAAGTGAATCAGTCATACATAAACATATGTTCCCATATGTCTTCCCTGTTGCGTCTCCCTCCCTCCCACCCTCCCCATCCCACCCCTCCAGGCTGTCACAAAGCACCGAGCCAATATCCCTGTGCCATGCGGCTGCTTCCCACTAGCTATCTACCTTACTGCGTTTGTTAGTGTGTATATGCCCATGACTCTCTCTCGCCCTGTCACAGCTCACCCTTCCCCCTCCCCATAACCTCAAGTCCGTTCTCTAAGAGGTCTGCGTCTTTATTCCTGCTTTACCCCTAGGTTCTTCATGACATTTTTTTCTTAAATTCCATATATATGTGTTAGCATACGGTATTTGTCTTTTTCTTTCTGACTTACTTCACTCTGTATGACAGACTCTAGGTCTATCCACCTCATTACAAATAGCTCAATTTCGTTTCTTTTTATGGCTGAGTAATATTCCATTGTATATATGTGCCACATCTTCTTTATCCATTCATCCGATGACGGGCACTTAGGTTGTTTCCATCTCCGGGCTATTGTAAATAGAGCTGCAATGAACATTTTGGTACATGACTCTTTTTGAATTTTGGTTTTCTCAGGGTATATGCCCAGTAGTGGGATTGCTGGGTCATATGGTAGTTCTATTTGTAGTTTTTTAAGGAACCTCCATACTGTTCTCCATAGTGGCTGAACCAATTCACATTCCCACCAGCAGTGCAAGAGTGTTCCCTTTTCTCCACACCCTCTCCAGCATTTATTGTTTCTAGATTTTTTGATGATGGCCATTCTGACTGGTGTGAGATGATATCTCATTGTAGTTTTGATTTGCATTTCTCTAATGATTAATGATGTTGAGCATTCTTTCATGTGTTTGTTGGCAGTCTGTATATCTTCTTTGGAGAAATGTCTATTTAGGTCTTCTGCCCATTTTTGGATTGGGTTGTTTGTTTTCTTGTTATTGAGCTGCATGAGCTGCTTGTAAATTTTGGAGATTAATCCTTTGTCGGTTGCTTCATTTGCAAATATTTTCTCCCATTCTGAGGGTTGTCTTTTGGTCTTGTTTACGGTTTCCTTTGCTGTGCAAAAGCTTTGAAGTTTCATTAGGTCCCATTTGTTTATTTTTGTTTTTATTTCCATTACTCTAGGAGGTGGGTCAGAAAGGATCTTGCTTTGATTTATGTCATAGAGTGTTCTGCCTATGTCTTCCTCTAAGAGTTTGATAGTTTCTGGCCTTACATTTAGGTCTTTAATCCATTTTGAGCTTATTTTTGTGTATGGTGTTAGGGAGTGATCTAATCTCATACTTTTACATGTACCTGTCCAGTTTTCCCAGCACCACTTATTGAAGAGGGTGTCCTTTCTCCATTGTACATTACTGCCACCTTTATCAAAGATAAGGTGTCCATATGTGCATGGGTTTATCTCTGGGCTTTCTATCCTGTTCCATTGATCTATCTTTCTGTTTTTGTGCCAGTACCATACCGTCTTGATGACTGTAGCTTTGTAGTATAGTCTGAAGTCAGGGAGCCTGATTCCTCCAGTTCCTTCTTTCGTTCTCAAGATTGCTTTGGCTGTTCGGGGTCTTTTGTGTTTCCATACAAATTGTGAAAGTTTTTGTTCTAGTTCTGTGAAAAATGCCAGTGGTAGTTTGATAGGGATTGTATTGAATCTATAGATTGCTTTGGGTAGTAGAGTCATTTTCACAATGTTGATTCTTCCAATCCAAGAACATGGTATATCTCTCCATCTATTTATATCATCTTTAATTTCTTTCATCAGTGTCTTATAATTTTCTGCATACAGGTCTTTTGTCTCCTTAGGTAGGTTTATTCCTAGATATTTTATTCTTTTTGTTGCAATGGTAAATGGGAGTGTTTTCTTGATTTCACTTTCAGATTTTTCATCATTAGTATATAGGAATGCCAGAGATTTCTGTGCATTAATTTTGTATCCTGCCACTTTACCAAATTCATTGATTAGCTCTAGTAGTTTTCTGGTAGCATCTTTAGGGTTCTCTATGTATAGGATCATGTCATCTGCAAACAGTGACTAAAAGCTGGATCTTTGAGAAGATAAACAAAATTGATAAACCATTAGCCAGACTCAACAAGAAGAAAAGGGAGACTCAAATCAAAAGAATTAGAAATGAAACTGAGAAGTAAAAAGTGACACTACAGAAATACAAAGGATCATGAGAGATTAGTACAAGCAACTATATTCCAGTAAAACGGACAACCTGCAAGAAATGGACAAATTCTTAGAAATGAACAACCTTCTGAGATTGAACCAGGAAGAAATAGAAAATATAAACAGACCAATCACAAACACTGAAATTGAAACTGTAATTAAAAATATTCCAACAAACAAAAGCCTAGGACCAGATGGCTTTCCAGGAGAATTCTATCAAACATTTAGAGAAGAACTAATACCTATCCTTCTCAAACTCTTCCAAAATATAGCAGAGGGAGGAGCACTCCCAAACTCACTCTACAAGACCACCATCACCGTGATACAAAAACCAGACAATGATGTCACAAAAAAATGAAAACTACAGGTCAATACCTCTAATAAACATAGATGCAAAAATCCTCAACAAAACACTAGCAAACAGAATCCAGCAGCACATTAAAAGGATCATACAACATGATCAAGTGGGATTTATCCTAGGAATGCAAGGATTCTTCAATATATGCAAATCAAACAATGTGATACACCATATTAACAAACTGAAGGATAAAAACCATATGATCATCTCAATAGATGCAGAAAAATCTTTCAACAAAATTCAACACACATTTATGATAAAAACTCACCAGAAAGTAGGCATAAAGGGAATCTACCTCAACATAATAAAGGCCATATATGACAACCAACAGCCAACATCGTTCTCAATGGTGAAAAACTGAAACTATTTCCTCTAAGATTTGGAACAAGACAAGTTTGCCCACTCTCACCACTATTATTCAAGATACTTTGGGAAGTTTTAGCCACAGTAATCAGAGAAGAAAAAGAAATAAAAGGAATCCAAATTGGAAAATAATTAAAACTGTCACTGTTTGCAGATGACATGATACTATACGTAGAGAATCCTGAAGATGCTACCAGAAAACTATTAGAGCTAATCAATGAATTTGGTAGAGTAGTAGGATACAAAATTAATGGACAGAAATCTCTTTCATTCCTATACATTAATGATGAAAAATCTGAAAGAGAAATTAAGGAAACACTCCCATTTACCATCGCAACAAAAAGAATGAAATACCTAGGAATAAACCTTCCTAAGGTGACAAAAGACCTGTATGCAGAAAACTGTAAGACACTGATGAAAGAAATTAAAGACGATACAAACAGATGGAGAGATATACCGTGTTCTTGGACTGGAAGAATCAACATTGTGAAAATGACTATACTACCCATGCAATCTACAGATTCAGTGCAATCCCTATCAAACTACCAATGGCATTTTTCATAGAACTAGAACAAAATATTTCACAATTTGTATGGAAACACACAAGACCCCAAAGAGCCAAAACAATCTTGAGAAAGAAACATGTAGCTGGAGGAATCAGGCTCCCTGACTTCAGACTATACTACAAAGCTACAGTAATCAAGACAGTATGGTACTGGCATAAAAACAGAAATATAGATCAATGGAACAGGATAGAAAGCCCAGAGATAAACCCACTCATGTATGCTCACCTTATCTTTGATAAAGGAGGTGAGAATATACAATGGAGAAAGACAGCCTCTTCAGTAAGTAGTTCTGGGAAAACTGGACAGCTACATGTTAAAGAATGAAATTAGAATACTTCTTATCACCATACCATACACATACACAAAAATAAACTCAAAATGTATTAAAGACCTAAATGTAAGGCCAGAAACTATAAAACTCTTGGAGGAGATCATAGGCAGAGCACTCTATGACATAAATCACAGCAAGGTCCTTTTTGACCCACCTCCTAGAGAAATGGAAATAAAAAAAAATAATAAACAAGTGGGAGTTAATATAGCTTAAAAGCTTTTGCACAGCAAAGGAAACCATAATCAAGATGAAAAGACAACCCTCCGAATGAGAGAAAATAGTTGTGAATGAATCAACTGATAAAGGATTAATCTCTAAAATATACAGGCAGCTAATGCAGCTCAATATCAAAAAAATAAACAACCCAATCCAAAAATGGGCAGAAGACCTAAATAGACATTTCTCCAAAGAAGACATACAGATGGCCAACAAACAAATGAAAGGATGCCCAACATCACTAATCATTAGAGAAATGTAAATCAAAACTACAATGAGGTATCACCTCACATCAGTCAGAATGGTCATCTTCAAAATATCTACAAACAATAAATGCTGGAGAGGGTGTAGAGTCAATGGAACCCTCTTGCACTGTTGGTAGGAATGTAAATTGATATAGCTGTTACGGAGAACAGTATGGAGGTTCCTTAAAAAACTAAAAATAGAACTACCATATGACCCAGCAATCCCACTACTGGGCAATACCCTGAGAAAACCATAATTCAAAAAGAGTCATGTACCACAATGTTCATTGCAGCACTATTTACAATAGTCAGGATATGGAAGCAACCAAAGTCGACAGATGAATGGATAAAGAAGATGTGGCACATATATACAATGGAATATTACTCAGCCATAAAAATTGAGTTATTTGTAGTGAGGTGGATGGACCTAGAGTCTGTCATACAGAGTGAAATAAGTCAGTAAAAGCAAAACAAATATTGTATGCTAATATGGAATCTAAAAAAAATGCTTCTGATGAAACTAGGGAGAGTACAAGAATAAAGACGCAGATCTTGATAATGGACCTGAGGACACGGGGAAGTGGAAGGGGAAGCTGGGATGAAGTGAGAGAGTAGCACTGACATATAAACACTACCAAATATAAAATAGATAGCTAGTGGGAAGCAGCTGCATAGCACAGGGAGATTAGCTCTGTGCTTTGTGACCACCTAGAGGGGTGGGGTAGGGAGGGTGGGAGGGAGACACAAGAGAGAGAGGATATGGAGATATATATATATATATACATATAGCTATATACATATAGCTGATTCACTTTGTTATACACTTTGTTATACAGCAGAAACTAACATAACAGTGTTAAGCAATTATACTCCAATAAAGATGTTAAAAAGTATAAAAAATAAATTCTATGAAAAAATAAAATAAATAAAAATTAACTTGTATTCATGAAGGGGAGAATATTTAAATGTAATTGGTCATCTGGAAGTTTTCTTACATAATAAAATAATCAAAAACTTCTACAGTAAATATTATACTTGACAGAACAATTTTAGTCATATATTTTTAGGTTTAAGAATGGTAGTAGTTCACTTGCTATCAATTCTTGTATTCAAAAGTACAGTGAATGTCTGAGTCAATGCAATAAGAAAAGGAAAAATTTAATTAAAGATAGTGCCTGAGGAAGAAGTAAATTAAAGTGTTATTCTTTGCTGATCATATGGTAATCTACAGAGAACACATTCATGAAATCAGTAGCATCAATGGCCAGTTAGAATATAAAATAAAAGCTAAAAAATACCATTTATAATAGCAACAAATACAGCACAGTCAATGGAAATAAATCCGTCAATATAATGTACAAAACTATTGTGAAAAATGTTACAAAGTATTATTGAAACTCAAAAACCACCTGAAGAAATGGAGGAACACCCATTAAAATGCTAGAAATCCTCAATATTAATGTTTTTTTTTGAAAATAAAATTCAAAATATTTAAATAGACAAAATCGTTGAATAATGAAGATAATTCTGCAAAAATAGCCAGTAAAAATGACTGATTTCTATTATTAATTTTCAAACCTTATATTTTTACTTAACTATATATATGTTTCACTTATTAATTTTTAGACCATATATTACAAAAGCCAGCTCATTTAATCTTCTTGGTATGAGGATGCATGATGAGCATTAGTATATTTTTCTAATTAAATATTATCTGTAAGATGAAACATACTATTTACATTATTTTAAACTATAGCAGTTTTACACTTTTAAGTAATGTAAAATAAATATTTTAAGATAAATTCTAAATCTTAACTTAATAAAGAGCCCATTAAAAATAATTTGAGGATTTTTCAAGCAGCAGAATAGCTCCTCTTCTCTTAACATCCTCTCCTTTACAAGGGACATCTAATTTCTCTTTATTACTGAATATAGATTCAGACAAGTGATGCATTTGTTTGCTCTCCATGATGTTATAAAGGACTATGACATCACAATTCTTATTCTATAAACATAAACACATGGGGTTCATAGACTATTTGGACAGTGATTATTCCCAGGCTTATGATTTTTGCTGGATAATATGCATTCTAGTACTGAATGATTTACATAATTTGGCAAACCTAAATTATCAATAGGCAGACTATTATATGGTAGCAAGCTGTGGAAAGCAGAACTAGTCACAAATTTTAAAGTATTAATAAAATACTGGACATGCACAGTCTGGATAGTGAAGAGGGGTAATAAATGCTTGAATATTATTTTCTTATCATCAGAAAAATCCAGAGAGTTAATATTAAAACACTAATGTGATTGTATAAGTAGGCAGCCTGAAAGCAATGGAAAGAGAAAATGTTATTTATTGAAACAATTATTTGAATCGTGCATTTGACATTGTTCCATCAGGCTTTCAGCAGCCTAAGGCAGACTCCTACACAATGTGTGACAGAGAGAATGCATACTTTTAAATAATGAAAACATCACAATTGCACAAAACTATGCTAAGTTTAGTTATTTGAAGGGGTGGAGAAGAGGAGTACTTAGTCAAGGAGCACAATGATGGCAACTAAAATATAAAAGAGTTCTTGACAAACTAGTTCTTATTCAAAGTCTCTTTTACTGAAAGCATTGTAAGATGCACAGTGCTAACCAACATAGACCTGGTAATATTACATTGTGAAAGGTGTCTTTTTTATATTTGGCAATTTTCAGAAAGAATAAAACGTAAATTAGAAATGTTATATGGTACATTTTGGAATGCCAAAGAAAGAAGTATCATACAGGCAGTTTTACTCTTACAAGGGTACAAAAAGGGAAAGAACTTCAGGACAACGTAAATTATCAACTTTCTACTACAAGCTCCAAGTCAGGTGTTATTTCTATGTAGATGAATACCAGCCCGATTTCCTTACCTCTTCATTTCCTTTGGGTGGCTATTCTATGATATCAATGGGATTAAGCAACCTGGCAACTTTACTTAGCCTTCAGCATTTCTAACTTTGCAATGACTTGATGGCAGTAAATTGTCCAATTCTTTGGGTCCTTCACCAGGACTAGAAAGCTCCTTTTGGGAATAAGTAGTTAATAAATATTTGCTCAATGAAATATTAATAATCTAACTGAGTGCTTAGAAAGACTGTTCTTTCCTGTGTCAGTTGTGTTTGCTCTTGATTCTGTTTAACTACCTTTTTCTCATTTCATTTTCATTTATAATTTTTATATTAAAATGGTATATTATCATTTTGGAAGCACTGTTAAAGTGGTAAGATACTTTTATATTTTGTAGTATTCTGTCTCTCTTGCTCTCTACATATATATGTACATATATACATATATTTATGTTTACATAAAAACATATATATATAGTTCAGAGACTGCATATGCATATTGTGTGCAAGTGTGTGTATCTCTTCATCATGTGACTAGTGAATACTTATATACTGTTATCTGTTCAAGGTAATGAACAACACACTAAATAATAATACCAAATAATAACTAACAATTAAATAGCAATTTATAGATTATCTGAAATTATTTCATATGTATTATCCTATTTGTCATACATGCACATAAATATTAGATGAATCTTTACATCAAGAGATATTACAGGTTGTTCAGATTTCTGTTTCTTATAAAAATATCTTCAAGGAAATGGAACATTTCATGAAAAACAAAGACTCAAAAGTTGCAGGATTGATATTAAAATTAATCGTGTTAAAAATTTATCCTCCTTCGGCTTCCCTGGTGATGCAGTGGTTGAGAGCCCACCTGCCAATGCAAGGGACACGGGTTTGTGTCCCGGTCCGGGAAGATACCACATTCTGCAGAGCGGCTAGGCCCATGAGCCATGGCCACTGAGCCTGCGCATCTGGAGCCTGTGCTCTGCAACAACAACAACAAAAAAGTTTATCCTCACCCCCCAAAAAAAAAATTAAGTTAAGATTATCTCAGTTCAACTAAATTGTTTGCATTGCTTGAAATCAATACATTTTTACAAAACTCACATAATGTTTTTACTTTTGGTAATTGTATTAATATATATTATAATAAGTATATTAATATATGTATGAATATGTATACTATATGTATTTACATATATGTATATAGATAAAGTGATTGATTTTAAGAAATTGGCTCATGAGATTATAAGGACTGACAAGTCCTAAGATGTGCAGGATGAGAGTGAGTAAGCAATGTGGACAACCAAGTGAGCCAATGGTGTAGTTCCCAAGCAAAGTCCAGAAAGCTTGAGATCGAGGAAGAATTGATGTTTCACTGTGAATATGAAGGCAGGAATAAGCTGATGATATCTGAGTTCAAGGCGGTAGGGAAAAAGAATTTCTCATACCCAAGAGAGAGTCTGCCTCTTTGTCCTATTCAGCCTTAAACTAATTGGATGAGGTCCAATCACATCAAGGAGGGCAATCTGCTTTATTAAATGTACCAATTTGATGTTAATCTCCTCAAAAACACCCTCACAGACACGCCCAGAATAATGTTTGACCATATATCTGGGGAACCCATGGCCCAGTATAGTTGATACATAAAACTAACCTTCACAGTAATGAATGGTTATTTCTTCCTCCATGTAGATTAAAATCATAAGCTAGTAGTGGATCTCATGTTCTTTTTCTTTCTTCTTTTCTTCCTCCCTCCCTCCCTTTCTTTCTTTCTTTCTTTCTTTCTTTCTTTCTTTCTTTCTTTCTTTCTTCTCTTTCTTTCTTTCTTTCTTTCTTTCTTTCTTTCTTTCTTTCTTTCTTTCTTTCTTTCTTTCTTCCTTCCTTCCTTCCTTCTATCCTTCCTTCCTTCCATTTGGTAAAATCCAGTTAGAATGTTTTCATGTAATTTTTAAGTTGACTTGTAATTGTGTCAAAAATTATCCATTTGTCCTGCTGGATTTACATGGTTATTATGTGTACAGTAGAATGATGTATGTGCATGGTAGATAGTAACTACTAAAAATAAATAGTAATTGAAAGTAGTTTTTCTTTTTATTAGAAAAAAATGTACACACCCAAGACTCATTCTGATTGACTTAGTATGAGTTTGTCTATGAAATCATCCCCATTAAAAAAATCAAATAGCATAAATAAGTAAAAAAGAAAAAAACCTACACTAAACACACACACACACACATAAATTCAATGATAGTGGATAAGACATCATCAAACAGACAAATGACAACCAAAAATACATGCACAAACACACAAAATATGAGTGAAAAATGAGAGAGGGAATAGGTAAATATATACTCGGGATAGAGAGGGAGAGATCAGGAAACAAAATGTCATCAGTCATCTCAATAACAAAAGTAGAAGCTGGAAGACACTAGCACAGCAGATTTAAAAATTCTGAAATATTTATTTCCATTGAAGGATTTATAAGGTTTTTTTTTTTCTCCAAAATAGCATCTAGGTTAGAAAGTGAAAAGACTTATTAAAAGATGCACAAAAATCTCAAAAAATTACTTCCCACCCAACTATTCTATGGACAGTACTGAAGAATTTGATGCACAACAGAGATTAATAACAAAGGAGAGGAGGATATGATATAAGAATTAAAGAATCCAATACAGAAATGTTATATCTATATAGATATATTCTATTTCTATATATCTATACAGATAGATATATTCTATTTCTTTATATCTATATAGATATATTCTATTTCTATATATCTATATAGTTACATTCTATTTCTATAGTAAATTGCAGCACCAATACTAAAATCAAAGATATATACTCTTGAGTACTAAACTAATTAGCAATTTACAAGATAAAATTATCTGTTCTATAAAGTTTTAGAAGTATATTTATAATTATATATATGATATAATTTTTAAAAAGTAATTGAAGAATATTTATACATTGACCTTTAAAGTTTTCACACTTTCATCATTATGAAGCTACACAAAACTGGCAAAATGACTTCCATAAAACATTCACAGTAAATTCATGTATGCTATTCAAATTAAAAAGAGTGCATTCTGACTCTGGAACTTTACTATATTAAATATGTTATTTTAAATTAATACTAGCATTGAGACTTCCCTGGTGGTCCAGGGATTGGGATTTCACTTTCCAATGCAGCAGGTGTAGGTTTGATCCCTGGTCGGAGAGCTGGGATCCCACATACCTCACGGCCAAAAAACCAAAAACATAGGATGGAGGTAATATTGTAGCAAAGTTCAATAAAGACTTTGAAAATGGTCCACATCAAAAAAAGAAAAAGAAAATAAAAAGTACTGATGGACCTAGTGGCAGGGCAGGAATAAAGATACAGATGTAGAGAACAGACTTGAGGAAATGGCAGGGAGTTGAAGAGGAGGCTGGTACATTGTGAGAGAGTGGTATTGACATATATACACTACCAAATGTAAAATAGATAGCTAGGGGGAAGCTGCTGCAAAGCACAGAGAGATTAGCTCAGTGCTGTGTGACGGACGACCTAGAGTGGTGGGATAGGGAGGGTGGGAAGGAGGATCAAGAGGGAGGAGATATGGTGATATATGTATAAAAATAGCTGATTCACTTTGTTGTACAGCAGAAACTAACCCAACATTGTGAAGTAATTATACTCCAGTAAAAATGTATTAGAAAAAAACTTAAAAAAAACAAAATAAATTAATACTAGCATATTGGAAATTTGCATAAAGAAATAATGTAGCTGATCATGGCTGTAAATTAAATAATACAGAGAATATTTAAATTATGTATATGAAAATGATTTTAGCCTTATTAAAATCATGCATGCATATAGTTATAAACCTAACAGAAATGTAAAGAATGTATCCACAATCCACAGGCTGCCTTCCATCTCTCACCATCCTTTTCCTAAGTGCCATTGATCCGGCAACTTTCTTTTTCAAAAATTTTTTCACTTTTCTCATGTTTTTAAAATGTATGTTTCTAAATAATATAGTTTACCTGCTACTTTTAGATATGATGCTTGTTAATTTTAGATATGATGATTTGTTTTTGTTACGAATAATGAGGTTTTCAGTTCCTTTTTCACACCCATATTTATATTTCCTTAAAACTTATCATATTTTGTTTAAGTTAATATGGAACGCTTAATTACTCTGTATATGAAAATACTGTTACCTGTGGAACTAAGAGATACACTGTGTTATTTGTTACTTATAGGTTTTATTTTCTTTCTAGGGTTAAGTATTCATTTGCCATTTTCCCACCTAATTGTCAGATCTTTTAAAAGCCTGGCAATCTGTGCCTTAATAAGCCATATAGAGGATTCTGATGCAAGTTGAAGAATCAGTGTTGTAAGATAATTAGGAAACAAGTGATTTTGTTTTTTCATTTTGGTATCCCAATTAGTAACCTGTGGTAGTCTTTCTCTCTGTGATCTCACATCAGATTCTCTGAGTCATGGTACACATGTGGTAATTGTAATTCTCCAAGTAGGTGGGAGAATAGACGTGGTCACCTCAAAGTTCAGCAAGTAAATTTCTAATTAAAACTCTGTTTCCAGGACTGTGACTTTTGTCTAGCTTTCTTGATTCCAGAGCCTCTTTGATGCCATTTCTCCAGAAATCAAGCCTTCTCTTTACCTTTAAAGATATTCAAAGGAGGAGGCTGATGCAGGCTGGGGAGGTGTGGGGACAACCAATATGTGAAAATTTTTTCACACTTCACCTTTGTGCTTTAACTCCTGTTTTCTGGAGTACCTAGTGTTAGAAAATGCTTGGAGAGATTTACATAAGAGATAACTTTTCTTTCTTTTTTCCCCTTAAACAATAAACTAAATAATACAGTAATTGATTTCCCTATTGTTTTGGGTTTTATGATGATAAAATGTTGAAAATTAACTCTTGGAAAAATTATTTTTAATTGTCTGGTTGTTCCTTTGCTAAAAAAAAAAAAGAAAGAAAGAAAAGACTCTGTCCACCATTTATTTAATTTAACTCTGGTAAAATGATTTCTTTTGAGACACTTAGGTTTGGAAAGTCAACATTCAATAGTCCTTACAGAAATAATTATTAAATATCTATTATATTCCAGATATTGAGCTGGATGCAGGAAAACATTTTGCTGTCATCTCCCTTAGGATACTTATAGTCGAGTTCACAGAAAACTGTATACTCCCATAGGAGATCAAATAATGTTGCAATTTAGTACAAATATGTTATTTTAGAATAGGTAGACATCAGTGGGAATTAAAATTACTAAAATGGCTTTATTGAACTGGAATGAAGATTTGGGTGGAAAGGAGCAAGAGCATATTCCAGGCAGATTAAATTATTATCAGATGATCTAAAGAAATTTTTAAAAATCATGTAAATATCTTTATTCTGCTTTCCTTCTCTAAATATCCAGAAGAACATTTTTCTAATATAACTTGCATTGTATCTATATTTATGTCTATACATATGCATGTGTGTGGGTATACATCTAGAGACACAGGGAAATGTACTAAGCCCTAATATTTTTTTCTCATTTAATCATCAACACAATTTTATCATTTAAGTACTATTTTATTATCATTTTTCAGAAAAGAAACTAACTTTTCCAATGTTACACAGTTAAATAGTTAATGGAAGAGGAGGGATTCACACCCAGATGTTTCAACCTGAGGTAATAATAAAGGAGTGTGCTAGCCACAATTGTCTCTCATTCCAATTAACCATATTAAATAAATACATTATTTGAATATTTTATTTCCCAAGGAACCAGAGTGACTCGTGTTTTGGGGAACTAGGAAAACTGAGTTTTCTATCAAGTCAGAGCTAAATGAGAAGGCAAAGCATACTTTTTAAAAGAATTGTTGAGAAGGTTGAGACATATGTGCTCCAAAAGGCAATTACTTGGAGAGCAGCCAAATTAAAAAGGATAAACCTGAATAAGTCATAAATTGAAAGTGGTAGGCAAGGAGGGAGAATCTGGGTAGAAGCCAAAGAAACAGAGAATAGCAGATAATAGAAAAACTCTGCACTGCTAGGCAAAGGCAGGAATGGACAAATTCCCAAGGATAATTTGCACTCAGAAGAAACATCTGGAGATTATCTGGAAATTATTCCTTTAGATAATTGAAAGGGCACCTCATATAGTTCCACTACTATAAATTTATTTCAAATTTAGATCATTTCCTGATTATAAAATAAATCAAAGTCATTAATTTTTTTTTTTTTTTTTTTGCGGTATGCGGGCCTCTCGCTGTTGTGGCCTCTCCCGTTGTGGAGCACCCACTCCGGACGCGCAGGCTCAACGGCCATGGCTCACGGGCCCAGCCGCTCTGCGGCATGTGGGATCTTCCTGGAGCAGGGCACGAACCCGCGTCCCCAGCATCGGCAGGCGGATTCTCAACCACTGAGCCACCAGGGAAGCCCAACGTCATTAATTTTAACCAGAAAAAAAATTAAAATCTTAACGCCTGTTGAGGATTTACATCAAGATGATTACTAACTCTCCCCAACTGTTTTTGTACATTATCCCTTAAATACTAATTAAAATGAAGAAATAGGACAAAACTTCTATTTCTGGCAATATGGCACACTGACTATTCTGAAACCTCCCTCAACATGTTGAATACTTCTGTAAATTCTTTAATCACATAGTTTAGTTAGCAAGAAAATTTTAAAAAATTAAAATAAGTTAAATAAAATATCTAGAAGAAAGCAAAAATTCAAAAAGGAAAGCCCACAAAAAAGCTACAGTTGCTCTGAAAAGAGATGCAAAATTCTGGGAGGTTTTAGGCTTATGGTTTTAATGCAACAGTTGTAAAGAAAAACAAAATAAAACCCCTCAGACTGAGAAAGTGAAAAGTCAAACCAAGAGATCCTCAATATAAAGCCATGGCTCCAAAATATGAATGCTACAAATGGGAGAAAAATATCACTCTCAACACAAGGAGGCAATAATTAAACTTGACAAATGAGGGAGTGGGGTGTAGAAATTCTTCTTTGATGATTTATAATCTCCAGTTTGGCCTGAAGCAGGTTTGATATCAGTAATCATATTATCTACAGAACCCAATACCTAAAGCACAAAATTTATGTAGAATTTCTGAGTATTGTCAATACTCCAGATACCTTGTAGAATTAAACATAGCCCTTATTATAGCAACAGATGTTATCATAGCCCTTCAAAGTTTTCTGAATAATATAGTGTAATAGTCATTAAAATTCTTATAAATTTTATTTATAAGAAAATAAAATAACCAAAGGAACAAACTACTGTGAGCAAGTTAACAGAATATATATAAACGAAAGAATGAGATGTAGAGCATTCAAAAGTGTGAGTAATATGTTTTAATAATAAAAGTGGATGTTCTAGTAGATGAAAGAAAAGAGGATATAAAAATGCTGAATATGATTCGGAAAATAACAAAATAAAAGTCCTAGAATGGTAAAGAGCTCAAAGATAAGATAAAAAGAATAGACACACTGAGGAAAGAATGAATGAACTAGAATACAGATTTTAGTAGAATTACTCACAACTCAGTATAGAGAAACAGAGATAAAATAAAAAGGAAATTAAGAAATTTGAGAATAAAGTAAAAGACTGTAGCACTTATCTACTGGGAAATTGAGAATAAGCTGGTGAAGGAGCTAGATATAAAGATGTAATAGATGAGAAGATTTCAGAATTTCAAATAAAAATATTCAGACTCTGGAAACTTCATGAATCTTATGCAGGGCAAATGAATATAATTCCACACCTAGAGCTATCATAATGTAACTACAAAACATCAATGAGGGAGAAAAGATCTTAAATTAGCAAATAAATACATAAGATCTTCAAATGAACAAACATAGGTCTGAGCACTTCCACCAACAGTATTAGTGAAAATCAATGGAATAATATCTCAAAGTATTAACAGCAAAAACTTCTTATCTATACTTGTATAAACATCAAATATGGTCAAAATCAAGAATGAAACACGTTAGTGCAGGCAAATAAAATTTGAGAAAAGAGTGCCAATATGTCTTTAATCAATAAGAATGAGCCATACAACTTAATAGGAAAATGGGTTTAAAATAAGAATATAGATAAACACTTAGGGTCAGAAGCATATGAAAAGATAGGAAGAAGGAAGAAATTGGGAATGACTGCTTAACGGGTATAGAGTTACCTTTTGGGGAGAAGAAAATGTTCTGGAACTAGATACTTGTGATGTTTACACAACATTGTGAATATACTAAATTCTATTCAAGTACATATATATATTAAAATGGTTAAAGCAGACAATTTTATGTTATGTGTATCTTACCTCAATAAAAAATGCTTACAAATATATATTACCAGAATAGTGGTAGTGTATAATTGCTTAAAGTTTACTTCATAAACTATAGTATTTTAAGAGTGTTTGATTTCAAGCCCTGGCTTCAGAACTTATTATCTGTGTATTCTTGTGCTATTTATGAGCCCTTCCTTTGCCTCAGTCTCCTTATATGGGAAAATGGAGGTGATTATAATAGTAACTACGCTGTGAAGATTAATAATGTAATAAGGGATGGAAAACCCTAACATAATAGGCTGTCAATTTGGTTTATCTATTGTTAATTATAATTTATTATGATCATTAACATCATCATTATTATTATTACTAAGATCTTGCTTCTAATATTTTCTCAACTTAAGGTTTTCACACTGAAAATTTCACACTGAATTTTTGTACCATCCTTTATTATTCAGGTTTTGGATCAACTCTTCCAGAATACCTTACCTGAAACCTCAGGTTACATCTATGTCTTTCCTCTCCACTTTGCTGGATTGCTGTATATAACACCCCCTTAATATTTATGTCATATTGAAATTATTAGTTTGTCTAGTTTTTCCACTAAAAAGTCAGCTTCACAAGGCCAATGTCTTGTTCAACTTTGTCTCTTGAGTACATACTGCAACATGACACACACACACACACACACAGGTCCTGAACTCATATTTGCTCAATTGAACAGTATCATCTCTATGATCGACACATACCTTGTTGCTTTCATTGAATGTATTTTTGTCATCATAGCACTAAAAATGTATGAACCTCTTAAGGTTTCCCACATTAAAGTAAAAGAAGAACTGAATATATTCATTTAGCAAATATTTAGTAGCTCTAACTGTACAGGGGCTGTGATAAGTATTTCAAATATTAATTCTCAAACTTTTATAGTTCAGCAGTTTATATTAAGTTTAGATGTAAGTACTTTATGAGCCAAAATGAAACTTCAGACACCGACTATAGTCTCCTTGCAGGCTGCTTAGGAGTTACACCGATTCCCAGACAGCTTTTTTTTTTATCTTCCTGGAAAAAAAAATTCCTTAAATAATAGGAAAACATGAAAAATTAGAAGATTAAGCAGACACACATGTGTTTTGCAAAGAGCTTCTCTGTCTAACCACATGCTTGTCTAGTACTTAAAGTATGACTCAAGTACCTGGCATGATTAGAATGAGAGGAGCTATGGTACAGTTAACCTGAATAGCCATCATTTTATCAGTTTGGCACAAAGGACCACAGAAATGGTGAGTTACATCAGCAAACCATTAATCTACTAGGAAATAAAAGCTGAGAGAAGAAAGCACAAGAAGCCATCATTTATGCCCTTGTTAATTCTGAGGATGGAAATACACATATATTAGCAATTGCTTTTTATCCAGATACTGAAAATTATGACATATAACACTACGTCTGACTGAATCCGTTTTAATTTTGAATAGTGCTTGACAATTTCAATGGATACCAATTAAATTGTTGTCAACACATTTTAATTATTATATTCATGCACAGCAGTCATTTCATGAAGCTTTAGCAGGTAAAGGTGCATCAATTAATGATCTTGGTTTGACTATTTAAACAAATGAATTTCCATTTTGAGATACATATAATAAAGAATTTGAACTCTCCTGCATTTGATTTTAGAGCTTCTTCACTGGGATACAGAATATTTTGTCTTAACCATATATAATAAAATCGAAGCAATAAAGAACACTGCAATAAAGAGGGATCCTGCAAGTTCTTTCAAAACCAACATACATTTAGACATCTCCTTTGAGCTAGTCAGTAAGGAAAGCAATATATTTACTTCTTTAGACTCAGGCATTTGAAAAATTTCTGACACAACAGAGAAACCATTTTTATATACCAAGCTTGAATTAAATATTCACACCCTGGGATGACATATTTTGGAAATGGTTTACAGGTCTACCAAGATATCAGCTAGATTAAGAAATGTTTTGGGCATCCAGAGGATGCTTAGATGGCTGTGTCATGACTCAGGAGGCTTGTTCAACTATCTAGACTTTTGTAGAATTGATATAATTTCCTCTGTGAGAGATTATGCTAAAACCTGTGGGAGTTACCAGAGCTGCTGTCTTGTACACAAGATAATTGGTAAAATGGGCCAGAGGGGATTAAAATCTAATCTCAGTTCTATTTCATCCACCAAGAAAAACAGGTCTTTCAATAATTTATGTGTGTATTTGCCTTCCACTTGATGTTCAATACCCACACAGAGTGTATCTGCCATGCTGTGAAAATAAAGTAAAGTGAGACTTTAAGGACATAATAAACAATGTGGATTATAATTATGATAGCCAAAAGTTGAATGCTCTCCTTGTTAGGAACTATTATATATTTACCTATTTAATTTTATTACTGTTCAAAAAGATAATTAACATTATTCATTTCTATCAATAAACATGATCAGGTACTGTGATGAGTTATGTGCTTGGCAAGCTGCTGAAGAATGAAAAAAAAAGAAAATAGCAACAACAAAAACCAACCAAACAAAAACAAACAAACACACCTGGTCTCTCCTCAAAGAAGTTTCACTCCAGTAGTGGAGGAAAATTATACAGTGCCAACTAATGGGGAAGATTCTACAAATGTAGTAGTGGAGGAAAAAAAATCATACTGTGAGATAACAGTAAAAATATATAGTAAATAATTCTGATTGAGTGATCAGGTAATATTATTGCAACTAAAAAAAAATACTTGTCACTTAAAAGCAGGTAAAACATGTGACTCAACACAGAACAGAATGAAATAAGTGAAATTATTTGAAACTGTCAGCTCAATATTAAACTAACAGTTAAATTGAAAATCAGTTTTATTATCGTCTAATTTTATTCTTCAAGTCAACTCCACTCAACAGACTAGTCACCAAAGTAAATATCTTAAAAGACAGAGATTACTGATTATATGTGTCAATACACGCAAATAACAGAAAATTTCCATGCTTCTCTTAAATTCTTTTTTCCACTATATACATGAATATTCCCAGAGGTGAGTTTAATTTTAATGTTATCTGCATACTCTTGAGATAAAACTTTGGGTCATAAATTCTTTTTAATTGCTGGATTAAGTTTGTTATTGTTTCTTTTAGAATTTTTTCACATTGATACATAAGTGATATTGGACTATACATTTTCAACTGTCTTTATCTGGTTGGTATTATATTAGTTCTGTACTGCTGAATAACAAATTACTACAAATTTAGTGGCTTAAAAAAACACCGATTTATTGTTCCACACTTTAGTAGGTTAGGACTCTGGGCTGGTTCAAAACTTACAGGGTTGAAATCAAGATTTAGGGGAGGCTGAGTTCTTATCTGGAGGCCCGAGGGTAGAAGCACTTCCAAATTCTTTCAGACTGTTAGCTGAATTCAGCTCTTTGGGTTGGAAGACTGAGGTCCCCATGTCCTTGCTGATGGTCAACATGGGGCAGCTCTCAATCTTTTGAAGCTTCCTGCTTTCCTCATTAATGTTGTCCCCTTTATCTTTGAGACAATACAAAGTTGTACTGGTACATGGAATCCTTCTAGTGCTTCAAATTTCTCTGATTTATCTCTTTTCATGTGTTCATGGGATTAGGTTAGGTCTACCCAGATAGTCTCTGTATCTTAAAGCCAGGTGATCTAGGACTTTACATCTGCAAAATCTCTTTACAGCACTTAGATTAGTATAAAATAGAATACCAGGGATAAGAATCTTGGAGACCTGTCTTTAGAATTCTGCCTACCACAGGTAACAAGATTTTTAAGGTTTTCTAAAATGAATTAGTTATCATCTTCTACTTACTTTCTGAAAGAATTTATATATGCTTCAATCTTTGAGTATTCAAAAAACTTACTAGTAAAAATCCATTCCTTATTGTAGGTAGAACTTACTGGCAAAAATAGCTGTAGCTTTTGTTCTATTATTTAATTTTATGTCATGTGCATAGATTCCATTTCTTTAATGATTATATTTCTTGTGCAGGTTTACAATTCTTAGTTCTGGCAAGGTTTTGAATTAATTGGCATAAAGTGACTGAATATTCATTGATTTTTAAATTACCTCTGTATATGTAATCATGCTCCCTTCAGTCCTAATATTATTTATTTGTGATCTCTCTGTCTTATTCTTTCCTTCTTTCAATTAAAATCTGTATGGGGCAGGCTCTTTTCTCTTTTATTACACTTTTTAAATGAAATACTTTTGACCTTCTTGATCCTCCAAAATTTGTTAAATATTCCTTTGATTCTGAGCTTCTTTTGCTATTTCTTTCTTTTCAATTACTTGGATTAATTTATTTTATTTTCATGACTTTTACATTGGATGATTAGATCATTCATTTTCAGACTTTTTTTTTCAAACATAAGCTTTAAAAGATATATTTCCCCTATATTTTAAATGTATTTTACACATTTTACAATATAGTATTTTGATGACTATTGAAATGATATATCAAAAATATATGTATTTTCTAATTTTTTAAAGATTATTTTTTTTGATAAAAAAGCTATCTCTATGTTATTTTGTTTTAACTTCCAAACATATCCAATATACATTTCTCTCCTGATGTTGAACTTGATTGTAATATGGTAAATGTGGCCAAAATTAATTATTCTTCACATTTAAGATGTCTCTATATGTGTTGATACTTGTTTTATGACCAGATAGACAGTCCAGCGCTATAAATAGTCCACTATATCTTAAGGAGAGGGACTATTTTAGCATTTTTTAATGTAAGATTCACTACATTCATTACATCAAGCTTGTTGCTTGTCTTCTACTTGTTTCTATTTTTTTTTTTTTTTACTAACTAGATATTTTAGAAATTTTTTTAGATGAGAATTATTCAATAAAATTTGAATGAAAATTCTACTGTAAAATTTATCCACTCAACTTAAATATGTGAATCATAATGTTTGAATTTTCATTCTATATGACTTTTCATAAAGTGTATTTACAGCTATAAAAATTGTTTTCAAGAACATCTCGTGTTAGGGAAAATACAATATTAAGTAGGAAAAAAGAATGATACAAAACTTCATATGTAGTATGATAATTTTAATATATCAGATTATTACCAGTAATTAAGTTTGAGGTACAAGTGCTTCTTTTTTATAGGTGGGTTGTATTGAAATGTCCTAAAACTTATTTCAACATGGCAGTGTTGAACCTAACTCATAGATTATTTTCTGTAGGAACCTTTTCTTTCTAGTTTCCTGAAAACTCTGTAGACTTCAATTTAATTACTTCAGGTTGGAAAGGAAATATTTTTGTTATACATAATGAAAGTTATCAATGGGATGCATAATATATTAGGAATCAGAAACCTAATAGTTTACCCTTAGTCTTAACATTTACTGTTACAAACTTTCTCCAAGATATTTCACCATCTTAGACGACCCCCTTATATGATTGATTTAATGGTACTGATAGAGTCATGATTATTTAAAAATCATGTAATATATCAATAGTAGACAATGTGATATATATATTGTTCATTAAATTTCTATCTCTTGGTATCAACAATATCTGAACTAAGTTCTTTTTCCAGATAATAATTCTTCAAAACCTTGAAAATAGCTATTTTGCCTAATTATTGTGTTCTGTTTCTGCCAATGAATAATTGGCCTACCCAGAATAAATGGCAAATTTTTCTGTGAATCACTCTCTTTCTCTCTCTGTGATTAAGACCTGGCCTGGAAAGAGATTTAAAAAAAAAAAATACACGTAAAGATTTTATGTTGTGTTAAATTTGCAAAATGACTATGGACATACCTGTAAGTAAATCTACCAGGTAAATCTTAATATGAGAATTATTTGTCACTGATTTTATGAGGGTTGTGAATAAAACAATTAGATTTTTTTCCAATATGTAGGAAATATCACACTGGTCATAAGAGAACAATTCTCTTTCAAAATAAGGATAAGTCAACTTCTTGTCACTTTTGAATGTAGGAAGATTATGATGCCTGTTGAATAAAGCAAATATTTCCACTGCCAACTCTGATGAGACATATTTCATAGTCATGACCAATCTAGCTATTTTTTTCAATCATATATATTGTTTTTAACTTAGCAACTGCCAGTGGTTACACAATTAAATGTTCTCCACAAGATTGTTTCAAATTGTATCACAAGACACCTAAAAAAATAAGATTATTATATAGGTATTTAGAACTATTTCTTTTTTTAACACACGCAATCCAAAAGGGCTGACTGGATGGATATATTGTGCCAGACATTTTGTTTGTCACTATGGAGTCAGTTAAAAGGCAACATTTCTCCCTTCTCCTCTGCAACTACAGATCCAATCCACCTCAAAAAAAATAATAAAATGGAGAAATTTAACAGATCATTTGTATCATTTATATATCTTCCCAAAACAGAAAGTGATATTCATGGAATATATGATTATAAAACAAGCCATGAAGTATAATCTATTTTATGATTTTAAATGTGTATATGTTTAAAAAATAAGTCATTTATGTTTTTAAAATGATCATGGGCTCAAATGGCCTATTTAAGAAAACATGAGGACTTCCCTGGTGGTGCAGTAGTTAAGAATCAATGCAGGGGACATGGGTTCGATCCCTGGTCCAGGAAGATCCCACATGCTGTGGAGCAACTAAGCCAGTGCACCACAGCTACCGAGCCTGCACTCTTGAGCCCACGAGGCACAACAACTGAGCCCGGACACCACAACTACTGAAGCCCATGCGCCTAGAGCCGGTGCTCCACAGCAAGAGAAGCCACCACAATGAGAAGCCTGCGCACCACAACGAAGAGTAGCCCTCACTCGCCAAAACTAGAGAAAGCCCCCACAGCAATGAAGACCCAACCCAGCCAAAAATAAATAAATAAATAAGAAAAGAAGGAAAGAAAACACATACTGTCTTTCATGTATTGAAAAAATGTATATATTCACATATTCAATGTGAATATTCTATTTAGTTACAAATATTTTTACCAGACAGAAACTTTAACCAAAATGAAAATGCAATTTTCCTGTGACCCAAAGACCTCAAAATACAAAATAAGATTTATTTTTTTTTAAATTGGGAACAAGGCTTGAGAGATTCAGGGAAAGAAACATAAATTAGAGAAGTCAATTTTGTTGGAAGCAGTGCCTTTGACAGATTCATGACAAGATGGAAGAATAATTTTTGTTTTGAACAGTAGGTTGAAAGATTAATGGTAAGAAATAGAAAAATCATTTTTATTGGGAGGTGCAGGGTTATGAGGTTTGTGATTTAAGAATCTTATTTTTCTTTATTTTTGGAAACTGAGAATCTAAGAGATTTTTTAAATCCATCTATTTCATTGTCCACAGTTTTTTCCTATACACCTCAGCTAGTGAATTTGTGAGAGCTAAAATTAAGTTTGTTGATAGTTTTCCTTCATGCTAAGGTTATGTTAAATCTATCATAAGAAAGTTAATTTACAAATGCATCTTTATTTCTATATCTTTATCTGTTTATGTCAAAGGAAAACATGGGAGACAAGTCATCAAAAGGTAAGCATTTGTGCATATTATATTAAGTTCTATATTTTACAAGCTCTGGTTCCTCATATTAAAAATTGTGTCTTTGCTAACAGGTAATGCATATATAAATTCTATGGATTTTTTGGATATAAAATCTTGCCAGTAAAAAAAATAATGTAAGACATATTTACCATTAGCATTGTCTGAAGTCAATTCTTTAAATTCCAGAGAGTTAGTTTTTTCAAAGAGCAGTTGAGAAATAATTTTTGGGTCCCTGAATAATTTAAAGATGTTAGAATCTGAAGTCATTGCATCATATCAATGTGAATTGAAAGGGGTTATATTATGTTATTCAAATTTTTCTATTTACAGTGGTGGCTGTAAAAAGGCAAGCCTTAATATAGTGAATATGTTCATGATACACCTTAGTTGCTATATTTAGACTCAGTAAAACTGAACTTGAGTCCTGACTATTCCAAGTTCTTCCTGTGGGAATCTGACCAGGTTTTTGAAATTTTTAGTCTCTTTTTCCATGTGTAAAATGAAAATAGTGATAATTCATAACTCATTCCCTTGTCATGAGCCTTAACTTAGGCATTGCTTTGAAAGTGATTATCATGGTGTCTATCATAATGTAAGAACTCATTAAGTGGATAGAATTATTTAGCAGTAGTTGTTGTCAGCAGCACTGTAGTAGTGAGAGGTAGTTAATAACAGTTGGAAGAGAACCCAGATTTCCTGTTTCCCCCTATGGCTCTCTGTTAGATATGTCATTCAGCTGAATCTTTCAAAGGACATTTTGAATATATTATTTCTTATTAATATTCTGGAAAGAAGATGCTATTTCAAAAATTCCTCCATATGGCAAGATATTTAGTCTCCCCCCCAACCCACCAACTATCATCTTTGTCAAATTTGTTTGTGTGGTACAGTATACTGGAAATGGAATTTACTTGACTTTGAAATGCATAATATAAATATAATTAATAAAATAGCTGGAAATCATCTATAGTCTGAAATTTATTGTTGCACTTGCTATCTGCCTAATTTTAGCTTATATTTTTAAATCCATAAGAATATCACTGAACATGAATGACAGTTTATTGAGTTCTTACCATAAATTATTCTATGTAATTCATTTCTATAAGTTATTGAATCATTATAAAAATAATATGACTTAGATAAACTATGAGCCTTGTATTAGTTTTCTAGGCTTGCCATACCCATAACAAAGTATCACAGGCTGGGTGATTTAAACAATAGAAATTTATTTCCTCACAGTTCTACAGACTAGGAGTCCAAGATTATGGTATTGGCCAGGTTGGTTTCATCTTGAGCCCTCTCCTTTGTAGATGGCTGTCTGCTCCCTGTGTCTTCAAATGATCTTTCCTTCATACCTGTATCTTAATCTCTTCTTATAAGGACCCCTGTCATATTGGATAAGGGCCTGCCCTAGTGATAATTTAAACTTAGTTACATCTTTAAAGATCCTATCATCTCCCAACAGAGTTGAACTGAGATACTACTGAAGGTTAGGATTTCAACATAAGAATTTTGAAGACACATAATTCATCCTATAAACAATCCCCATTTTTAACAGGTGAGGCAAACAAAGGACAGAGAATCAAATTTGCTGAAGTTATGCTGCTAGCTACTCATACATTTGGGATTTAAATGCAGGTAATCTGATAAGAAAGATCTAATTTGTAGTGACAGCTATACTACCTCTGCTAGAAATGAAGCATCTAATTGTTTTTGCTATGATAAAAACACAACTATTTTCTTTTCCATTTAGCTAATTCTCTAGCCTTTTGATATATACTATTTTGAAGGGTGGCAGTTACCAAGGATGTTGCCTCCATAACAAGGATGTCATGAAAGGAAATGATTTAGTAAACTTTTCACATCCATATGATGTGAATTATCATGTTATATAAGAAAATTTTATTAAGAACAGGGCAGTGGTGAATATTATAACATAAAAATGGAGAGGAAAAAACTGAAAGAAAAGACTCAAAATGTAAACAGTTATTTTGTTTCTGTGGAAATTAGTAATGACTTTGAAATTCATTTTTATAAAAGTTAATATCATCTGATAGTTAAGGCATTTGATAGTTTTTGTTGAAACAATATAAACAATCAGAAAATGAATGTAAAATAATTCAAATAAAAATGTTTAGATTTTTCCCCAAAGATTTTAATAGTCATTATATAATTTTCTCTAGTTCTAAATTGTGATAAAGGTAAAAATAAGTACTTATTGAGGATAAAGTGGGAAGGGGAGAAATTTTAAATTTACATGAGAAATATACTGGTATTACAGTGTAGGGTCAGGCCAGCACATGGAAATAAGCCAACCAGTAAGCAGAACAGAATACTTTGAGGACATTTTAATTTATTCAGAAATATTAATTGTAGGCCTCTGTGTAATGGGTACTGGGTATATATTAGCAAACAAGAGAAGGAAAAATCCCTACTGTCATGGAACAAATTCTTCAGCAGAGAGAGAAACAAAAAGAAATAATAAATATTTATATTTTAAGTTAGAAAGTAATGAGTACTCCATAGTAAAATGAAGTAAGGAAAATGAGATAAATGCTGGATGAGGGTGAGATTTTAAATTTAACTTTAAATGAGGTATTCAAAGAAAGTCTCTATGGGAAGTCAACCTTTGAGCCACAACTGGAAGGCAGTAAGTGACATGGATATTTGGGGAGAGGAATCCTAGAAAGAATAGCAAGTTGCAAAAGCCTTGAGAGAGGAAATGCCTGGCATGCTCAAAAATTAGGAAGGATAGTGTGCTGAAACTTCATGAGCAGAGGGGGTGCTTGAGGTAAAGAAATAGCAGGAGCTTAGCTCCATTCAGGGAACTTAATAATTATTAAGCAGATATTTTGGCTAAAAATTATTCCAAGCCAGTTGATAATGATATATATACACCACCTCCATAACAATTACTTATGAAGCAAGTAAGTCTTGAAGAGCACTATTTATTAGTTATTTCATATTAAAGTACTTGTTCTTTTTATTTAAAAATATTTAGGTCGAGGGCTTCCCTGGTGGCGCAGTGGTTGAGAGTCCGCCTGCCGATGCAGGGGACACGGGTTCATGCCCCGGTCCAGGAGGATCCCACATGCCGCAGAGCGGCTAGGCCCGTGAGCCCTGGCCGCTGAGCCTGCGCGTCCGGAGCCTGTGCTCCACAGCGGGAGAGGCCACAACAGTGAGAGGCCCGCGTATTGAAAAAAAAAAAAAAAAATATATATATATATATATATATGTATATATGTCAAAATGCATCTCATATGATGCAAATGCATTCTCAGTTTCTCTCCAATTTGAAAGTATGAATGTTAGCAGTAAATAAATACCCATTTAGCCTTTTAAAAGAGAAATTTTTATTATTGAGGAATCGATCATATTTTAATAGATTATCACTTACACATTGTGCACACCTTAACAAAATTAAAATATTAGAAACCATACAATGCCTGCTCTCAGACCACAATGGAATTAATCTAGGAATCAATAACAGAAAGACATCTGAAAAAAATCCCAAAGCAAGTGGAGATTAAACAATACACTTCTAAATAAAAAATAGGTCTAAGAAGTAATCTCAAGAAATTTGAGAAATATTTTAACTTAAATGAATAAAAACCCCACAACTTATCAAAATTTGTGGGATACAGCAAAAGCAGTGCTTAGAGGAACATGTATAAAAGAAGCTCTAGAATCAATCATCTAAGTTTCCACTTAGGAAACTAAACAAAGAGAACAGCAATTTGAATCCAAAGTAATTGAGCTCCATTTCAAGAAAAATGATTATTTTATGTAATTTAGTTTAATTAAAGACTTAGTTATGGTACCTGTAAAACTCATAAGTGTGGCAACATATTAAGCTAAAAGTTTTTGTGAAAAAATTAAATTATCAAAGAAGAGAGGAAAGACTTTTATGTTTTATGTAGGAAATTATTAATGACTTTATTAGATAAGTACTTGAAGCAAAATAAAATAGAAGTAAAGGTGGTAGAATTTATCAGTGAAAGTGAAGAAAAATGCTGTTGATCCTTGAACGATATGAATTTGAACTGTGAGGGTCCACTTATAAGCGGATTTTTTTTCAATAATAAATAATACAGTACTCTACAATCTGAGGTTGGTTGAATCCACGAATGTGTAGGAAGCATGGATTTCAGGGCTGACTATAAAGTATAAGCAAATTTTTGACTGCGCTGAGTATCAGTGCCCCTAACCCTCACATTGTTCAAGGGTCACTGTAAAGAAAAATGAAACGATGATTCAATAACTTAAATTTAGTGTTGATATGTAGAAATAAAAGCAAAAGCCACAAAAGAAGAAATATAATTACCTGTTGGTCAAACTTCCCCAAAAAACAATTTACCTAAGATAATCCACAAAATGTTCTTACTGCCTACAAAGTAAAGTTAGAAGCTTAGCATTACTCTTGCCACCTCTTTTTGCAAGAACTGGTCTAACTTTACACATCTCCCCTACATAAACTGCTTGAGTCAAACTGTGGTTATTCTAAAAACATTCTGCTAATTCTACACCTCATGATTTTTTATGTCACAAAAGTTTTGTTACTATTGTTTTTGTTTTCTGCAAATATTTTTGTGGTGCTTTTCTTCTTCTCTTCTCCATGTAAATAATATAAATTATCTTTGGAGGTGTCCATTAGTTCTAACTTTTCCATTTATGTTGCACTGACCCCTTTAGTTATCAATCTACACATTCCTCTGAAGTTCTTTATAAAACTTTCTATCTATTCTTACTACTTACTATTTATTCAGTTACTTCCTATATAATCTCTCACCTTTAATGATAAAAACTGGTAAGTTTTTTCATTATAAGTGCTTCTACTTCACCTAGATTTTAAATGTTTTAAAGACCTAAACCTTAACGTAAATTAGGTTAACCTGGATGTTAGCTGAATTAGGCAGATTTACAATTTACAGTAGGGAGTTCATAGATCAGGGTAGTGATGTCCATTTACATTATTTTTAGAGAATACTCACTCATGGATTTATTAATTTGTTTTAAAAATAAATAATTATACATTTCAGTTATTGTTTACAGTTTTGGAGATGCAACGGAAATCAGACTTGAAAAGTATCTGCCCACATAAAGGTTATGTTTAAGTGGGCAAAAAGGCAATATGTCTGTGATAAATAAATAAATTTATTTATATTTATGAAGACTCTGTAAAGAAAAAAAAGAAAAATTTCTGTGAAGGAGAGTGACCCTTTTATTTGAATAGGGTTGTCAAGAAAAAGAGAGGGACTGTTTTTCAACAAAGCCAAATAAAGAGGGACTCCCTAGAAGCATCACTCCTGAGATTGAAGTTGTCTGAAACAAGCTGGGACAAACATCTCACCTCTGAGAACTTGATAAGCTGGAAATATCCGTTCTACTTTGGCATCACCACTCAATATATGTTGAGAAATTGGTAAGAGAGCTTGGTCTGAGTCCCTTGGAATGTGTTGTCACATGAGAATATAGGGACTGATAATTGTTTCTTCCCTGTTCTCTTCTGATATCAGGAGTTTGTGGAGTCATCCTTTGCCACCAGGGTAAGTAAGAATTGTGATGATGGGAGGCTGGGAAGAAATGGAGAAGTGTAGCCACTTCCTTCCCTCTAAGAAGACAGAATTAGACTCATGGGTTCCTGCAACTCATATGAAGGAGCATGAAAAATAGAGAAGAAAGAAACAGCCTAAGGATGCTCAGGGGCACACTCAAATAATTAATGGATAACATTATTTGAAAAGGATATTTGAGGGCTTGGATACTTTGAGAAGCTGGAGGGAGACAGGGTTATATACTCTAGAGAATCATTAGTGAAGGAGGAACTTGAAGTGAGACCCTCTAATATTCCCAAAGGAACCACACACCTATCCACACATTATCTTTGTGCAACCACATCAGTAAAAGGCAGTAGAAGGAATGAAACCAGGATGACCCAGAGAGTGACCAAAGATACGTGGGAACACTGACAGATAACAACCTCAACCTGCTCCAAATGCAGGTGTTACACAACAAAATATGCAGGCATTTAGAGTTTTTAGAGAAGGCCTGCCTACAGTCTAGCCCACTGGCAGGACAGAATTCACAGTAGGTTCAGAACCAGTTCAGACAACACTGGGCCCTAATCCATTCCCTGAAGTAGTTCTGAGGCTATACATATGTCTCCCCCAAACACATTCCCCGAAGAAAAACTGAAGAGGCTGAAAAAGTATCAGTGGATTAGGACAATTCATTATAGTTATTAGAAAAACAACCCACTCTACTGAGAGTGGCTTAGTAGATAATCCCAAGATGTTAAAAATAATTCCTAAGGAAGCACACATATCTTAATTAAATTAGGACTTCTCTAAACAAGTAAACTCTAAGATTGTTTGCTTTAATTTACAACTCAATTTGGATTTTGACTTCATATGGCCCAACTGCCTTTCATGGTAATAAAAACTGTATCAAGGCACTGATGCCACAGTATAGAGAGAACACTTTTACTTCTCACAGTCTTTTTCAGTATTTGTTCCATTAATATTACAGTTGCAAATGAAAGAAGTCCCACCCACTAACTTCTATGTTCAGCACCTTGTATTTAAAGAGAATGGTTGAAGTGTAAAATAATGCATGATTATTGCGATATTATAGATGTAATAGAGTTCTTTTTTGCTTTTCAAATAAGTTTATTGTCATTCTGAAAGTAAAATATCTGAATTGTTCCACTGGAAAAAGAAAAGTGATCTTGGTAAAAAACTTACTTTATAGTAATTGGAAAGTTACATATATAGGGATAAATTCACAACTGCCTCATCAAGATATCTTGATAAATTACCCAAAATTTTTAGAAATCATTATACATATGTAATAATCAAATACAATAAGCTGCAGATCCAAGTAGAGCTCTTGTCAAGGCAGGATAGATAAGAACCACAGTGCAATCTTTTCACCTGCCACCATTTCTTGTTTTGTTTCCAACAAATCAGTGATTTTTACATTGTTGCACAGTAGTTCATGACTAAAAGAGTCATTATTTTGGAATTATTTAATGTGATGCTTCCACTTCAGTGAAAGAACTAAACAGTAATAATGAGCAATTAGAAGATACATATTGGTATTGCATCAACCTAAAACATTTTACAAGGAATGTAATGATTCAATCTAGGCTCCAGAGAGTAGAGAATTAGTCTGCCAGAATTAGGTAGGTTTATCTTTCACTGTATAAATTATCATCATGTGCTCTCTAAAATTACCATCTAAAATGTGGTAATTTTAGATCTGTAACATATGTGCTATAGAGGAAAAAAAAAAGAAAGAAAGAAAAAAGTAGGTAGATATTCTAAAGAAAAATCAAGATTCTTTCATATGAAAAGTTATACCAGGGACACTGACATGTAAGGAGGAATGGGACTTCCTTTTCACCCAGTAAATTTCAGTACAATCTGGAAGGAAACTGGATGAGCAAGCAAATTCTTGGACTCTTAGCTGGTGTGCCTTCCCTCTCAGGCGGTTTATCCCACAATATCATCACTTATCAAATGGAAGCAGTGACCAAGAAGATCTCAGAGAGATGATGTATGTGCTCATAAATAAAAAGTAGAAACATCCCAAAGGTGACAAGACAGAATAAATAAGTTTGAAGTGTTCAAAGTTTGAAGTATTCAAAGTGAAAAGCTAAGTGAGATTGCTCAGAAAACAAAGGTAAAAATTTTGAGGAGACTATGATAAATCAAGCAAGTTTAGAATGACATTTACCAAGTCATAAACTGAAACTAACATAGTGACTAAAAATCCAGTGGGAGGATAGGCTGTTCCACTGAAGAGTGATGATGCAGAAAGAGTCAAAAGAGGCTAGAAAAAGTTTCTGCCACAACTGTACATTCCCTCAAAAATCTGACACATTCTGAAGAGTACTGTGGTTATCTCAGCTGTGTTATAAATGGTTGATAGAGAAATATCTATCCATTTATTTTATTTCAACCTAATTCAATTTACATCTCATTTGTTAATTCCTTGAAGAATTCATCTTCCTTCATTCCTTGTCCAGTGTCTGGAAACATTTGCTTCCTATATTTATTTGATATTCTGGTTGTTTATAGTAGAAGGGTAATTTTAGTCCTTGGAAACAGAAATCACCTTTAAAAATGTTTAGATAATCAATAATATTACTTTGTTTCAACATACAATGATATACGTTATTTTTAGAAAGAATTCATTTTTGAAAACAGTGTTTGAATATAACCACTTTATAATTCACCAACATAATAAAAAAGTCAAGAAACAAGCATTTCAAAAATATTAAATACTAATTATTTTAAGGCATCATTTTATTATCGAGTGTCCCTATTTTAAGTGATACATTATATGGTTATCCTACTTATAAGTCTTTTTTTTTTTTTTTTGCGGTACGCAGGCCTCTCACTGTTGTGGCCTCTCCCGTTGCAGCGGAGCACAGGCTCAGCGGCCATGGCTCACGGGCCCAGCCGCTCCGCGGTATGTGGGATCTTCCCAGACCGGGGCACGAACCCGTGTCCCCTGCATTGGCAGGCGGACTCTCAACCACTGCGCCACCAGGGAAGCCCTTTATAAGTCTTTTAAAAGTAGTTTCAAATCTCCACTATTACATCTTTGCAATCTACGAATGCAGATTGCGTATGTTAAACCGGCAACTCAAATACCACAAGAAAGACTGCCAGATGTGCTTTAAATGGTAAATAATAATTTTAAGTGATGTTCTGATGGAAGTAAAGCACAACCTCTTTTCCATTAAATTATATGGTTACAGGAAAATTAATAGTGTATAAAAACATTAAAATACTTAGTCATCATATGTTAAAAACAGATTCTAGGCTCAGTTAATTATGGATGGTTCTAGTGTTTATGCTTTTATTTATTATGTTTTGTCTTGCTTACTTGATATCTGGTAAGATTGCTTCCATTCGCATGGAAAATCAAAAGTTGTAGTATGCAGGCTGCTTTTTTTTTATTTTGTGGTATTCTTCCATGTAGAAGGGAAATCTTAGAGCCCTGGTTCCACATACTGAGGGTTATAGAATGTCCCAATTATTAGGGGGAAAAAACCCAAATATAAAACAGTTTCTGAAAGCAGTTCTATCTCCTTTGAAAATCACTGCATAGCATTTTATGGGGTTTGCATTAACTTCCATGAGGTAGAGACTTGTTAAGAGAGAGTAATTTGTGTGGAAATGTGGCAGAATGTGACATAAACAAGTATGTATTTTAGTGGCTGTGTGCTGGATTAGGAATGAAAGTTTGGCAGGATAATGGCAACAGGCAAAGAGTAGATTGACTAGGAGGTTATTGCAAAAATTTAGCTCAGAAGTTATAAATATCTATGTAACCTGTTTAAATATATCAGCATGGAGCAGAAGGAAAAACAAAAACAAAAGATATGTTTTCTGGGCTAAGATTCAAAACTACATAGGAAGAAAATTGATGGTAGTAGATGAAAGGAAAATTTGGAAAAGGAAGAAGAGAAGGGCAACAAAGATAGACTGATATTTTATTCAGGTATTGGAGGAAATCTACCAATGTTCACCTAAAAAGTGGGAAGAGTAATGTTATATTTTGAAAAGAAAAAAGAAAAAAATTTCAAAAATTGTAGTACATTCTAAGAGAGGAATCTTGTAGAAGGACTTAGATAAATGTGGGAAAGTAATTTATATATTAAAATAGAAGCAGTGCTTGGATGGGGTTTAAAAGGGGCTATTGATGTTTATTTTGATTATTAATATCTGACGTGCTGTCCATTTTCTTGTCAGTGATACCAAAAAAAAGTAAATGGAATGATTCAAACTTAATTAACAGACTTTTCAGTTCCAAACCAATGTTCATGTTTTTAGGAATAAAGGTATTGTTAAAATCTTGGGCTTTCTATTAAATTTACTATGCAATATATCTTGAATTCCACACAATTCTGAGAACTTAACCCTTTTTTTAAATTCCAGGTTGCTGGGGTCAGTGTAACATTCTAAGATTCAGCAGTTCCACAGGATGAGGAAGATGTGGCCACATAAAATAAAGATATATACTTCTATTTATTAAAGGTAAATTGTTGGAAAAATACTGTTGGACTATGAGTGCCAGATTTCAAATATTCACTATTAAAGTTATAAATTATTGTTAAGAATGTGAAATCCTAGAAGAAGAGGAGAGGAAGGAGGAAGAGAAGGAAGTATAAGAGGAAAAAGGGAAATTTAAGGATAACAGAAGAAGAAGAAAGTGTTCAGATCTTAAAATAAATGATAGTATATTTGACAAAGAAACCAAAACTCCTGGAAAATGATCTATTAGAATGTCATATCTACATAATATCAGTAGTGTATCTCCCAAATGGACTCACATCTATATCTAAAAATATATATTTGTGAAAATAATAATACCAGCATTGTAAAAATAAAACAGTAAGAGCTAACATTTATAAAGCATTTGCTATGTTCTATGCATGGTTTAATGATCTTTAGAAATGTTAACACATTGAATTCTCACTTAAAATTCTGAGGTAAATATTTTCTATTATTTTTCCATAGGCACATAGATGGTGTCCTCATTGCTTATCACTGAATGCCAGTGGATATCTTTAGCACTTTCAAGTAATGCTTCTTCAGGTAATTTTTTTAAGATGCATAAAAAATGACAAAGGTTCAGGTTTCTTGAGTTTCATTATCTATGGGTTTTATAATGCTTAACTATCCACAGCATTAAATATGAAGTCATATAGATGGGCTCAAATTGTATCTTTTTAACCTTACATAAAAAATTTACTTAGTTTAATCGTGCTCTTTCATAAAATTAGAATAACTATATCTGTGTCGTACGTTTTTTAAGGATCAATGTGATTTTGTATAATAAACTTATTTACCCACTCAGAACATTAAAAAATGCGGTTAAATCTAATGTATGAAAATGCACAAAACTGCTCATTATTGAAAACCTGTATAATCACTACTAAAAGATAGACAAAAATTAAGAAAATGTATTTCAAAATTATGAGGATTATTTTGAATAATAAACAAACATATTACAAAATAGTTGATAAAATATTTTAAGTTCTCATGTTCACATATATATGTGTTTGTGTTGTGTACTTCTGTCAATTCATTCAGGCCACTATAACAAAAACACCATCAATTGAGTGGCTTATAAACAACAGAAATTTATTTCTCACAGTTCCAGAGGCGGGGAAGTCCAAGACCAAGGTGCTGACAGATTCAGAGTCATATGAGGTCCTATTTTCTGGTTCATAAGCAGGTATCTTCTCACTGTGTATTCACATGGTGGAACAGACATGAAAGTTGTCTGGGCTCTCTTTATAAGAGCACTAATCCAATTCATGAGGGCTTTGTCCTTGTGACCTAATCACCTCCCAAAGCCCCGAGTTCCGAGTTTTATCACACGGGGATTAGTTTTCAACATATGAATTTTAGGCTATAGCAGTATCTAATAACATGTCATGTAGTGTCTTACTAAAGCTAAAGCAAATATTAAAATTTTATTTTTATTAATATAAAACACTACCAAAGAAACTGAATGTATGAACGAATAAGGGGTCAAATATGGCTCCAGTTCAGAGATATACATGAGTCAAAATACACTCTGAGAGTTTGCATGAGATCTTGCATTGTCATAATTCAGGGCTTTCAATACTCAAATTTTTTTTTTCCAATTTCAGTAATGCCTTTATTCATAATTTAAAAGTTTTTTTTTTTTTTTTTTTTTGGTGGTACACGGGCCTCTCACTGTTGTGGCCTCTCCCGTTGCGGAGCACAGGCTCCAGACGCACAGGCTCAGCGGCCATGACTAACGGGCCCAGCTGCTCTGTGGCATGTGGGATCTTTCCGGACTGGGGCACGAACACGTGTCCCTTGCATCGGCAGGCGAACTCTCAACCACTGTGCCACCAGGGAAGCCCTTAAAAGGTATTTTTATTCTTGCTTCTTTTATAGCTTTTTTAAAGTGATTCTCTCTTCATTTCCATGTCTAACTCCGTAAAAGAGTACATTATAATAATGGCCCACAGCCAAACTCTGCATTCCATTCCATTTCATTCTATTCTGTTCCATTCCATTTCTTCTCTTTGGTGTGAAAATATTTTAAGAAATATTATTTAAAAGATAAGGTAAAGAGTTTTAGTATTATGAATAGTAATATGTGTGATGGGGTTAGTCATTAAAGTAATAAATAAAAAAGCTCAAATTTTAAGTATAACAGATATAATTCAAATTTATTCTTAACTTTTCATTTTTAACAAGGGAAGCATAATCCCATATTCTAGCATTATATGTCTTTCTCTCATCAGTGATATCTATCAGTTCTCTACTTTATGTCATAAATATGGCTTTGTTTATCTTTTCTTTTGCATGTTTTAATGACTTCCTTCAACTAGATTGTCAGCTCTTGGGGGCAAGGGTTAGGTTTGTTTGTTTTCTAACCCCCAAAATATTAAGAGATAAACTTGCCCAGAGAAGGGATATAGATTAGAAAATGTCTGGATTACTTTTCTTTAGAAAGTTTAGTTAGCTATGATGTAGATATCTAGAATTAAATTAGTACATGAGCCACATACAAAAATCAAGAACTGTTTTTCCTTATTATCTAAAGCTACTTAGAAGTAAATATATTCCCGTAGAAATAATTCATATACCATTTTACCAGTAAATTAACCATAATCCATTCCATGCATTGGACAATCAAAACCCAAGGTAAATATCTGCAGTATTAATATAATGATGAAAATAATATTCATCTATTTCTAAATCAACACTCAAATTATTGCTAGATTTTCCAGTGCTTTCTAAATCATTAATGTAACCATATTTTCTTCTGGTTTAGAACATGTCAAAGTAGTCCAAACTATTCCCATTTTACACTCTTCCATAACTCGCCCTGGATTGTCTTATTTAATTTTCTGCCCCAGCATATCCTTTCCATGTGCTCTTCTCTCTACTGCCATGCCCTTAGCCATGCTACATCAATATAGCAAATATATACCCATTCTTCAAGACCTGTTTTAATTGTCACATGTCTAAAATCTTAAATCCTGAAGCCAAGCTCATCTTTCCCTTCTATGAAATTCCACATAATTATGTGTAACTATTGTGTAAAAAGGAATTACTGTTCCATTATATGTCTCTTGGGTACTTGAGAGCAGAGTTAAAGTCCTATTAATCATTTCCATGATGTAGAACTGTGCCTAACATGAAGTAGGTTCTTAATAAATGCAATGAATAAATGAGTAGAGTAACCATACTGATTCAGAATGACTAACAAGTACCCTTTAGGTAATAAGTAAAATAAAATTGTTACTTCCAAAATAAGAAAAAGCAATTTTTAATAACCCACAACATATACATTTCTTTTGCAGTAAAGCCCTGTTGTATTAAAGGAAGATTGCTTAATGGGGATCCATTTATTTAAGTATATAAGACAGATGGGGGACATAGATGATAGGAGAAGAATTGGATGTGTAAATAATAAAATGTGCAAGCATTCTTCTTCTTAAGAGAGAGACTCTAGTGCATTGACTCAAAAGAGAAAGATATACAATAATGAGAGGAAACTCAAAATATGAGAAAAATCAATAAATTTACCATTGAAATAAATCTATCTTTAAACCACTATGTGATGCTATTATGTGACTAGAGGTTTAAAGTAGCCAATGCTAAAGCCTTCATTCCAAATATTAAATTAAAAAATAATAATTATTATTTCTAATTTTTTCTATCAAAGTAACTTAGATTCACTTATCATATGAATGGGATTTTGTATGTACAATTACAACATGTGCAAAAAAGAAAAGGTGTAGGTGGAAAAGGACCTATAAAATTTGTTCTAGAAATAGTAGCATAAAGTAAATTTGAAGAAGCATATCATTAGTAAAAATTTGAATGAAAGAAATACATTATTTATAAGGATGGTACTATATTTTAAATTACTGTTTATTTATATAAAATAAAACATATTCTCTTTGATGAACAGTTTTATGAGTTTAGACATATACATCCAATCATGTAAACACCACCACAATCAAGATAAAGAACTCTCAAATACCCAAATTCCTTCATGATGTCCCCTTTGTAGTCTGCACCTTCCCTGAAATCAACTCCTGGAGATCACTGATCTGCTTTTTTTTTTAACCTATATTTTTCCTTTTTCCAAAATGTCACATAAGTGAATTAATAAAACATGTAACCTTTTGGATTGTCCACCTTCACTTAGCATGATACTTGGAGATTCATCCATGTTTTTCCACCTATTAGTAGTTCTATCTACTTTATTGCTGAACATCACATACATTTCTGTACTATAGTTTGTCTAGTCATTCATCAAGAATTTTTTCATCAAGTACATTTCAGTTTCTACTACCACATTATTTCTAGGATTAAAAAAAATGTGGAAATATTTAGGACCTGCAACATATAAAGTGGAATTTATTTTGTATTTTTATTTATTTAAATATTTGATAATCAAATCTAATTTAACAATTTTTAATTTAATTTAATTTAATTTAATTTTGGCAGTGCAGCTTCTGGGATCTCAATTTCCCGACCAGGGATTGAACTCAGGCCATAGCAGTGAAAGCCCAGAACTCTAACTATTAGGCTACAAGGGAACTCCTAACAATTTTTTAAACTAAAGTCATTTCAGTGCATTAAAATAGTGTTAAAATATTATAAAAGAAATATTAAGTAGATGACACATAAATACATAGAAGATAGATTTATTTCACTTCCTAAGACAGGAATATACATACATATATATATATATATATATACAAATTATTTTTTACTTCTTAAAATAAGAAGGTATATATATTATATAATATATGCATATATATATTCCTTCATATCTTAAGAAGGAAAAAAGATATATATTCATATAGACTATATGTATATATCACCATAGATATAGATAACTATCATTCTTAATATATATGTATATATAGTATATATATATAGCACCACCTTTCTTGCCTATTAAATTCATAGATTTTCTGATTGTAATCTTGTTTATTTTCTTTCTATAGAACACATTTCATTCAATTTCATTAAAAGCACAAGACATAATTATTAAAGATTTATTAATGTTATACATGTAGCACTGTAATATTTTAATCTGCATTATTAAACTAGCTGAAAGTCTTCAGGACTTAAGTGTATTCAACTTAATGCACACTAGTTAACAGAATTTCCACAAAAAAACATTATTGGGGACCATTTAAAAATGGCAGGTAGCCAGTAATATACTCAACCAAGTTGTTTTTTAAATTAATCTATCCATCTGTCAAATTATATTAGACAAGTTATACAATAATACAGTATTGCTGTCTGCCTGGAATTTGAGTTTCTTTAGAGAAATGCATATGGATGGATATTTAGACAACTAATATTAAATATTGTTTGCCAAATTCTGTTATCTCCAATAGATACATTATAGAGATGTATCTGTCATATTCCCCATAACTTTATTTATATTGGCATTATAAATTTAAAAATATAAACATATGTTGTAAAATTATTTTTATTTATAATACTTAAAGTAACTACAGTTGGTTAATGAGGTTTAGATAAAATTTTTTAACATTTACAATCTGCAAGGTGTTACATATATAATCACATATAATATAATCATATTAAAGAGAAAACATGTCAAGTTTTAATGGAATTAAATACTGGATTATCACAGCTGCTTCCTATGATTAATAGTAGTGTATAAGAGGAAAGGAAACTGAGTAACACTGTATATTGACATTAATAAAAACAATTTAGATGAAATTGGGCATGTTTATAGATCATTGGAACAGGATAAGAAGCCCAGAGATAAACCTACACACATATAGTCACTTTATTTTTGATAAAGGAGGCAAAAATATACAATGGAGAAAAGACAGCCTCTTCAATAATGGTGCTGGGAAAACTGGACAGCTACATGTAAAAGAATGAAATTAGAAAACTCCCTAACACCATACACAAAAATAAACTCAAAATGGATTAGATACCTAAATATAAGCCTGAGCACTATAAAACTCTTAGAGGAAAACATAGGAAGAACACTCTTTTTACTTTCATTACTCTAGGAGGTGGGTCAGAAAAGATCTTGCTGTGGTTTATGTCAAAGAGTGTTTTTCCTATGTTTTCCTCTAAGAGTTTTGTAGTGCCTGGTCCTACTTTTAGGTCTTTAATCCATCTGGAGTTTATTTTTGTGTATGGTGTTAGGGATTTTTCTAATTTCATTCTTTTACATGTAGCTGTCCAGTTTTCCCAGCACCACTTTTGAAGAGGCTGTCTTTCCTACATTGTATGTTCTTGACTCCTTTGTCGTAAATTAGGTGGCCATATGTGCATGGGTTTGTCTCTGGGCTTTCTGTGCTGAATCATTGATCTATATTTCTATTTTTGTGCCAGTACCATACTCTCTTGATTATTGTAGCTTTGTAGTGTAGTTTGAAGTTGGAGAGCCTGATTTCTCCAGCTCTCTTTTTCTTTCTCAAGATTGCTTTGGCTATTTGGGGTCTTTTGTGTTTCCATACAAATTGTAAAATTTTTTGTTCTAATTCTGTGAAGAATGTCATTGGTAATTTGATAGGGATTGCATTGAACCTATTTTCTTTTCTGATTGCTGTGGCTAAGAGTTCCAAAACTATGTTGAATAAGAGTGGCAAGAGTGGACATCCTTGTCTTTTTCTTCATCTTAGTGGAAATGTTTTCAGTTTTTCACCATTGAGTATGAATTTTCTTATTTATTTTCTGTTTGGATGATCTGTCCATTGGTGTAAGTGGGGTGTTAAAGTCCCCTACTATTATTGTGTTACTGTCGATTTCCCCTTTCATGGTTGTTAGCATTTGCCTTATGTATTGAAGTGTTCCTAGGTTGGGTGCATAAACATTTATAATTGCTATATCTTCTTCTTGGATTGATCCCTTGATCATTATGTACTGTCTTTCCTTATCTCTTGTAACAGCCTTTATTGTAAAGTCTATTTTATCTGATATGAGTATTGCTACTCCAGCTTTCTTTTGATTTCCATTTGCATGGAATATCTTTTTCCATCCCTTCACATTCAGTCTGCATGTGTCCCTCTAGGTCTGAAGTGGGTCTCTTGTAGACAGCATATATATGGGTCTGTTTTTTTATCCATTCAGCCTGTCTTGTCTTTTTGTTGGTGCATTTAATGCATTTTTGTTCAAGGTTATTATCGATATGTATGTTCTTATTACCATTTTCATAATTGTTTTAGGTTTGTTTTTTTGGTCTTTTTCTTCTCTTGTGTTTCCCACATAGAGAAGTTTCTTTAGCATTTGCTGTAAAGCTGGTTTGTTGGTGCTGAATTCTCTTAGTTTTTGCTTGTCTGAAACGCTTTTGATTTCTCCTTTGAATCTGAATGAGATCCTTGCTGGGTAGAGTAATCTTGGTAGTAGGTTTTCCCTTTCATCACTTTAAGTATATCCTGCCACTCCTTTCTGGCTTGCAGAGTTTCTGCTGAAAAGTCAGATGATAAACTTATGGGGTTTCATTTGTATGTTTTTTGTTGTTGTTGTTGTTTTTCCCTTGTTACTTTTAATATTTTTTCTTTGAATTTAATATTTGTTAGTTTGATTAATATGTGTCTTGATGTGCTTCATCTAGGGTTTATCCTGTATGCTATTCTCTGTGCTTCCTGGACTTAGGTAACTATTCCCTTTCCCATGTTACCAAATTTTCCACTGTAATCTCTTCAAATATTTTCTCAGACCCTTTTTTTTTTCTCTTATTCTTCTGGGACCCCTATAATTCGAATATTCGTGCATTTAGTATTGTCCCAGAGCTCTCTGGGATTGTCTTCAATTCTTTTCATTCTTTTTTCTTTATTCTGCTCCTCAGCTGTTATTTTCACCCCTCTGTCTTCCAGCTCACTTATTCGTTCTTCTGCCTCAGTTATTCTGTTTTTTATTCCTTGTAGTACATTTTTCATTTCAGTTATTGTGTTGTTCATATCTGTTCTTTTGTTCTTTAGTTCTTCTAGATCTTTGTTAAAACATTTCTTGTATTTTCACAATCCATGCCTCCATTCTATTTCCGAGATTCTGGATCATCTTTACTATCATTTCTCTGAGTTATTTTTCAGGTAAATTGCCTATTTCCTCTTCATTTATTTGATCTTGTAGGTTTTTACTTTGTTCCTTCAACTGTGACATATTTTTTTGCCATCTCATTTTTTTATTTTTATTTTTCTGATAAGTGGGATTGTGTTCCTGTCTTACTGTTTTTTTTGCCTGAGGCTTCCAACACTGTAGTTTGTAGGCTGTTTGGTAGAGCTGTGTCTTGGTGCTGATATGAGGACCTCCAGGAGACCTGACTCCAATGAATATTCCCTGGGGTCTGAGGTTCTCTGTTAGTCCAATGGTTCAGATTCAGCGCTCCCACTGAAGGAGCTTCTTCCCGACCCCCATCTTGTGAACCAAGATACTGCAAGCCACACAGAGAGGGAAAAAAAATAAAAGGCGGGGGGAAGAACAATAACAAAGTTAAAAGTAAAATTAGACTAGGAAACTAATAGATATGTTATAAAGAATATAAAAATAGAAATATAGATGAAACAGCAACCAGAATGTAAAATAGAACTGCAATAGTAAAAAAGAAGAGGAGAAAAAGAAAAGTAAGGTGGAAAATGGTTTGGTTGTGGAGGTTGGGGCCTAAACATAGGTGTGGTTTGGACAGTGGGCAAAGCTTATGCTTAGGACCCACACAGCTGGATAAGGTCCTGGAGGTGTTGGGTGTGTTGGTTAGGCTCAATGGAACAAAAGGGGCCTCCTGCCTCTGAGAGGGTGGAGGATCTCACTTGGGAGCTAAGTAGGTTTCCCTGAGCTCAAGTGGATGGGGCCAATGCCCTCTGCTCCTCTCCCCTTTTGGTCCTGGAGGCCCCTCCTGCCTGCTTCTCCTGATCTCCCCCCACCCAGCCTCCCTCCTATGCCCCCAGGTCCCACTTGGCATGGAGGAGGCATTGGAAGGTGGGAGACTGGCCTGGGAGCTCAGTAGGTTTCCCAGGTTTGAGCGAGCAGGGCCAACACCCTCGGCTCCTCTCCTGCTCCTCTGTCCTGGAAGGTCCCTCCTGCTTGCTTTTCCTGATCTCCCTGGCCTCCCTTCTATGCTCCAAGGACCCACACGGCCCGGAGGGTGTCTCTGAGGGCATAGGACCCAACCTGAGAGCTGAGCAGGCTTCTCTGGCCAATTGGGCAGGGGATACATTGGTGCGCTACTCCCTGATTGGAGCCCCCAAGGTTACCTCCAGGTGTGGGAACTACTCCCTCCCTTTCAGACACCCCTCAGGGATGACAGCCCTGTCCAGCCTTCACTTCTCCTACCCCCTCAGTTCCCCTATGTCCTACCAGTTCATTTGGGGGTTCCTCCTGTCACCTTGGGCATCTAGATCCCCCACCATTGTCCTGTGGGTGCCTCAGTTGTGGGGAGACATGAACTCCCTGTCTTTCTACACTGCCCAAGTACACATATTAAAGAAATAATTACCTGCCACTTAAAAGCCTTGTCACCTTGGACAAGTAAATCCAATCAGAATCTAATACTTGTTTGAAATAAAAATAATAAGAGGGAAGTATCTACTTCGTGGTGTTGCAATAATGACTAAAAGAGCTAATGAGTGCCTGACATATAGTGAGAGCTCAGTAAATATTAGTTGCCAAGTTCTCATTCTTGTAATCCCTCCTTCTCATAGAAATGCTTCAAGATTTTAAAACAAATGCAGATAAGCCCAGATTAAGGGAAGGTTTCCTGAAGAAATGACACTAAAGTTAGACCTGATGGTAGAATAAGGATTAGATGGTCACTTTAGAATATTTCAGACTGAGGAAGCTGTATGGTTGAAAGACCCTGGGGTATAAGAGACTACAGCAAAAACCAGAAGGGAGCTTCAAGAGTCCATTGAAGAGAGCAAGAAGAAGGACAGTGAACAAATTTCACTGCTATGTCAGACAAGAAGTGTCCATTCAAGGTCTTAACTTCTTGAAAGCCTTTGTATTTTATCTAAGGAAAAATAAGATTCTGGGACAGGATTTTTGTTTTTGTAACAGAAGTGTCATGACTGCATCTTTGTTTCTAAACACTGCGTTGCCTTCACTTTTATGATGTCCAAGCCCTTGAAGTCCAGGGTATTTTGGCAATGGTATGCAAACATTGGAACTCCGGTGGTGGTATGGGGCACTGCCCCTTTAACTTCTAAAATTAAAATGGCGTTACTCTAAGGAGTCTTTAGAAATTCTGTAAATCTGGCTTCCTTTCAAGTACAATTTTCTTTGTCAGCTACTTACAGTGGATAAGTGGCCCAAGCAACTCACCTCATTTTGGCAAAGACCCTGGTGCCTGGCATCCTTCTCTGTGTCTACAATCTGATTAGGAATGATGTGATCTGAAGTCCATTGCTAAGTGGAGAAAAAAAAAAAGTACTAAAAAAAAGGATGATAATAAATATGGATAATTATAGTAAAAAAATAATCTCATGACCGAGCTGAAATAATTTCTAAAACTAAACGACATAGAAATATTCTAAACAAATTTTAAAATGAATATAATACTCCCTTTCCAGAAATATTTTCCACGTGTGTATGACTGGTGGAAGTTAAATCACGTTTCTCATATGTTCCCAAATTACATTTATGAGAAGGAAGAAAGGGTTGGAAAGAATTCTGTTATTTCATAAAAATATGAGTGAATAGGAAGTTCTATAAAAAATATTGACTGACAGATTTCAAGACCTTCCTTATATTATTTAGTAAATAAATACATTTATATAAAATAAATTATATATGTTAAATAAATTAATAAAACATAAATAAATTTAATAAATAAAGGCTCCAACAAATTTCTGGAATCATCTTCATATACTAACATTTTTTGTGCTCTGTTAGACTTTAAAATAATAGCTATTATAAACATGTCCTTTTTTTCTGGTTCTATAATTGTAGTAAGAATCAGCATTCTTTGAATTTTAGACACTTGTATCTTCCAAAGGAATTATGTTTAATTATATGTCCCATTCATATTTTAAATTTGACATTTAAAGTTTAATTTGAAATATATATTGAGAAGATTTAAAATATTTCCATCCAACTTCACCAATAGAATTTTATCTTTGTGAAATATAATGTTGGCCTAAAAAACTACCACCATATCGTTTTCCCTTTAAATAGATACACAAAATATGTATTATTTTTAACAATTCCTGTGACAATAGGTATTGTACTACATAAAACAAACCTTATGCAAGGAGTTTTTATTTATTGGTAATTGATCAATATAAACATAGGCTTAACTACAATTATTTTTTTAAATGTCAAATTTTGTTGGGAATTCTTCTTTTAATAAGATAAAAGAGATTCTCATTTTCAATTAGTTTTTTGTATCTGTGAATGAAGCTTACTTATATTGCTGGAATGTGGCTGAATTTAGTATCCTTTTCATTTTTATTTATTGTTTTAAATGTAAATTCCTAGACAATCTATGAAAACAATGAACATTTTTATTCCCAAGATGCCACCCAGTTTTTTTGAAATCCTTTTGAGTTATAGAGCAAATCTCACAGAATAATTAATTATCAAAAAAGACCTTAAGGATAAGTCAGCTAATGACTTGATTTGGACCTCCTTGATTTGTTTAGGGTAGACATTTGGAAACCACCTGTTTGTAAAAGCCACAAAGGAAACAAATACTCAGTCCATATTACTTCCATGTGTTCCTCTATTTGATGACCTAGAGATATTTGTGTACAACAATGGTTGTACACAAATGGTACACATCGTTCAGAGCTAAATTCTAAGGTTGTTAGGAGGTGTGTGTGTGTATTTGCAAGTTTGAAGAACACTTGAGAAAGAGAGAGGTGGGTGAGGAGAAGTTACATCTCATCATGAGAGTGAAATTTTAGACATTGATTTTTGAAAACATCATACATGAATGTTGAGAATCTGGAAATTGATTCCCTTTACACCAATTGTGTGTAAATATCTATTAGAAAACTATCATACACCCATATCCCTTTTTAAAGATCCCTTATCAATCACCAAAGACACAGTAATGTGTCTATACCATTCCATAAAGTAAGAAGGCCACTATTCTCACTTTTCTCATAATGGAAAGGAAACACTTAAATCCCTAAAACAAATCCCAGACTCCCCTCCCCACTTTGTTATTGGATTAGATTACTTTTACCTTTTATATCAATAGAGTATTCTATGTGAAAGCATATTGAGAAAAGCAAAGTATTACTTTAATGTTGTAATTTTCAAATGAGAGTGAAGTTAAAAGGGTGAGGAGGTACAAGCCAGAGGACTTACCTTCATTTTTTTTCTTTTTAAAAAAAATTTATTTTATATTAGAGTATAGCTGATTAACTACATTGTGTTAGTTTCAGGTGTACAGCAGAGTGATTCAGATATACATGTATCTATTCTTTTTCAAATTCTTTTCTCATTTAGGTTATTACAGAGTATTGAGCAGAGTTTCCTGGTACTTATACAATTCTCTCTCCCTTTTCAAAGTTATACAAACTCTCTGAGCCACAGTTTACTAATTTTTTTTTAAATTAGGTAATATTTCCTATAACAAAAAAGTTTCATCTGAATGGAAAGAAATAGCTTTAAAAAATAGAAATGAGTCTTTCTAAAAAGCACATAGTTTGTTAAAGGACCCATACTTACTGTTTCTAGTATTCCTATGTTCATTCACAAGAATTGGTTATTTTTGTTCATCATTTATCCTTCAACCATAACTTCCCATCAATGTCTCCTGAAAAAAAATAACAGTAAAACTTTGTGTGCTCACTTTTTCACTACCATTATTTCAAGTATAAATTCCTGTGGTTAAATTTGAGGAGGGAAGAGAAAGGAACACAAAAGTATAGTGTTTGTCCTGTGCTTTTGAATGGGGGCATTTGACAGAGGATTATATATAACTATGTGTATATACTACATATATAAGTAATTAGTATATATAAGTAATAAATAATATATATAAGTATATATGAGTATATATGCTTCTGTGTATATCCATACTTGTATACATATCCACACTTTTCTTCTTTTAGGCTATTTCTAGTTAAATCTTTAATCAGTTCACATCTGTTTCCTGAAATGACCTCAACTATAGGATACAGTCATGGCTAAGATAATAGTCAAAAGAATGAGCAGAAAAAGAAAACATTGACTGTTTGACATGAATCTTTATAATTGTCATCTCACACCATTCTTCTGCTTTCCTCTGAAATCTGAAAGGGAGGTCAAGGGCTAATGTTCCGAAAGAAACCTGTCTAAAGTTTAGTCAAGCTGAGAGGAATGTTAAAATTGTCTTGTCAATAAGCAGCTTGGAAAACACACTTAATATCTGGAGTTTCACCTTTGATATTAAATAACATAGTAATAAGTAATGACAAATGTTCTTGCAAGAGGCAGAATTAGAGGTTAGGAAATATATTTGGATACAGTTATGTAGACGTGAAATCATTTGTGATTTATAATATATGGCTAAAACTTATTAAATTAAAATACATTAAAATGGATTATTGTGTGGGTTTTGGTTGGGAGTGAGCAAAAGGTAGATAAGGGGACAAAGACTGTCAGAGAAAACTAGCTATTAATACAACAGACAGTGAGGATAATCAAAAAGTTCAGTTAATTATTATTCCACACTCAAAAATTCAGTGGAATTTCAGTGCTGCTATATTTAAACATGAAAATCTACTTCCTTTATATTGATGGTGCATTAATTAGAAATACTTGGGTGCAGTGTTTGTTAGAGCTGGAGTCAAAACTCTTGAGCCTAATGGAAAATTTAACGATTCAGCCTCACTTTGGCACATATGTAAGCACAAATACAGGTTTTAAGTTCTTTGAAATGAAACCAAGATCATTGTATTAATAGAAAGGTAGGGGCTTCCTTGGTGGCGCAGTGGTTGAGAGTCCGCCTGCCGATGCAGGGCACACGGGTTCATGCCCCGGTCCGGGAGGATCCCACATGCCGCGGAGCGGCTAGGCGTGTGAGCCGTGGCCTCTGGGCCTGCACGTCCGGAGCCTGTGCTCCGCAATGGGAGAGGCCACAGCAGTGAGAGGCCCGCGTACCGCAAAAAAAAAAAAAAAAAAAAAAATAGGAAGGTAGCTCCACAGGTCTTCAAAGATCTGTCTTCAGTGAGAGTCAGATGCAACTAATCAAATAAAGCCAGGAGAGGATACGGAGAAGAGTGTTTAAAATATGCACTCAGAGTATGCTCTATTTGACATTATTACAGGACTTTTATTTCTGAAATTACTTTAAAAAAAAGATCAAAAATATTTATTGGAAAGCTTTTAATATTGAATATAGTCCTACTCTTAAAATATAAAAAGTGTACCTAATAGATTTTGACTATTGTGAAAATAAATACTAAAGCCTATAGTAAAATAATACTTGATGAAGTACTGCCATCTTTTGGTTGTATAAATTAAGGATATAGAAACTATAAAGAAGTTAAATATCCAAGAATGTGACATATACATCTTAAGTTCAGAAATTCAAGTGTTTATAATGGCAAAGAAAATAGATGATAAAAATTAGATTTTAGCCAATATAAGCACAAATCTCAGCAACAGAATTCTCAAAGGAAAGTGTTTGAAATAACAATTTCAAGCCTGTAGTTGTGGGTAAAAAGTAAAATAGAGCTTGTGTTATTTAGAAATCTTGTTATATGATTCTTTGCTCCATATGAAGTAAGTTGCTTATGATTAAAAATAGGCAGCTTTAAAAATAACATATCTATTAATATCTGTGGTTTGGAAGTAGATGTGTGAAACAGTGCTTACTGAAGTATAATTATTCAGCAATTACCAAGTTTTTTGGAAGCCAAATTCATGCCATTAAAATTAACCTATAATAATATTTTTAAAACATTTATTAAATCCAGGCTATGCTTGCAATACAGGTTATAAATCTAATAAAAATCCTTAAAAATCCACATTTTTCATTTTTTCCAATTGATGATGTAAAATAATTAAGCAGTCTGACAGTTACTCCAGAATTTGCTATTGTTTTCAGTATTTTAATTATGCTTTTATGAGAACAATGATTAGAAAGCTTAAGTTTCTTTCTAAGTCTTAATGGTAAGCATATAACATCACATCTATATTTGAGAAATCAAGGTGTCTCTCTAATAGAGCTTATATTTACAAGAAAGTCAATCTAAGCAGATTGCCTGCTCTATTTTAACTGAAACTTCCTTATACAAATCAATTTGCTGTACAGAGTATGACAATTAAATACTTTCTATTACACAATTAATTGGTTATTAAGCATAAATTATATAAAGTGAGGGCTTGCTGAGAAATGATTTAGAATATATGGCTATCGAAATATATAGTAGTCATGCTTCTAAAACATCTTATATAATATTTGTGATTTCAATGAAAATATAAAATTTCTATAACATATTTTTTAAAGTAGAATCTAAGTGATAATTAGATTCTAATTATCATTTAGTAAAATCTAAATGATAATTATTTCTTAAAGAAAGATAAATCTACTTCAATTTGAAACCAAAACTCAATTTTGTGATGTTTTAATATTATAATCAGTAGTTTGGAAAAATTTATTTTTCTTTTTAAACTTCCATAATTATAAATTAATTTTTCTCCTAAAAACTCTTCCTTACCTTGAGATTATAATCAAAATTTCACCACATTTGTTCTATAATCACATAACTACATTGCATTCCCAAAGGACTCAAGCAGAATATTTTTAAAATATTCACTGCCCATTTGATTCAGAATCTGAACATGTTATTACATGTCTATTTTGCAATTCATATGGAAGTGCTGGGCCATTCCAAGACAGTGTTGAATATTTTTCAGAAATTGTAATAATTTTATGTTTGATGTCTTGTGAGTAAACTTGTCGTCTTTTTTAAAAAAGATAAGTTCTGTCTCTCCTTATTTTTGCCCCCATCTTTTTAAAATTACTATATTTTTAATATTAAACAAATAGGTCTTCACACAAATCCTCCCTTGAAATCTAATATATTTAATGTGCTAATAGTTTAATTTTTAACTTAATCATTAGTTGGGTGTCAACTAAGATTATTCGCATATTTGCTTTCCTCATAAGGAAATTTCCTTATAATTTTAGCTGTAAACGTAGGTAAAATTCTCTGTATGTATGTATTATTTTATGCAAGTAAATAATAACCAGCTATTTTATCCATTTCATGCAATATTAATACTTGACAATGCTTGCCTCCTTCTTTTGTATTTAAACCTTATTAAATATTTTTGACCATTTAAGTTGAGTGTATAGATTCAAGAAATTCTAGTTCAAATCTCTAAAGGTAAAGCATGGAGTCAGCCTTCCTCTAAGACATTCTCTGATGCTAAATGGATATGGATTTTACATGATAAAAAGTAGTACCAATATTAAGCCCTCTACTTAGTATCTGTATTTTTCCCTCTTTATGTAATCAATCATTGCTAAGGTTAAGTTTGTTCAGACATGTGGCACAACTGTGTTACAAAAGATAGAAGAGGAAATATGTTAGGGATTTTCTGGGGAACTATTTATTTATTTAATTTTTTAAAGAACTATATCACAAGGAAGATGCAATGTCTTTATTCCAAAAGTTGGTTTGTTAGACTGTATTGCTGGGTGCTGTTCTCTCTCTTTCTCTCTCTTCTGACTGTGAGAACTGGCTTTTACTCTTAAGAATCAGGGTAGAAATCTCTCTCTGTCTTCTATCTTATCTGCCTTACAATATTTTACCTAGCATTTTAAAATATCTAACCTATTTATATAGGTTAAATAGGTTATGAATCTCAGAGGAACAAAAAAATGGGTTAACACTGTTGTGTATACTCATTGCACTTGCCTAAATTCCTCTCTTTCTCCTTTTAGGTAAGAAGTGTTCGTATCTAAATCTGACTTGTTTATCAAAAGTTTATCCTAAAGTTTCCTCTTGTAACTGAATCATAGAACTGCCAAGTGATGATCTGGATGTTAATTTTATAGTCCCCTACTGATTTCATCTTAATTGTAGTAACAGCTGAAGAAGTGTGGGAAGGAGACACATAGGTGGCAGGGGTTATCTGTTGTAGGGTAAATTTACATTCAAGAGTATAACTAGTATTCATATATAATCTCTTTGAACCAATAATATCTTATTCTGGACAGTTGTATATCATTAACTGATTCTTTATTACCCTGTTCTATTCTATACACCATACATACCACCATTTGTTGAACTCATCACTTCCATAAATCAGAGCTTTTTACACCATCTGAAGAAAATTCTCTCTCTGCTTTGTGTATGCTGGATTCATCAACCATTTCTATGGCTCTAAATAATTTCAAGGTAATACGCTACTTCACAGAAGTGTGTAATGCTGTAATTAAGGATAAGTTTACTCCAATATCTGCCATGTAAAATATCTTCTACAGGTACCTAATGCTTGTGACAGACTTCTTGATTCTACACAGAGATTAGTGATACCTAGACTTCCATAACAAATGGTAAGAGGAAAGATTCCAGATTAAATGAAACCAGAAGAAATATACTAAAACACTTAACCTGATATTTCCCAATCATATATTTCCTAAGTAAAAGTCCTTTGAGGTCTTGTAATGTTAATTTAAATGTTCATATTGAGATATTCCTCATAATTATTTGAAAAAAGATTTATAAACACTTCCTTAAAGATTGTTTTCACATGTCTCAGTCTATTCTCTGGAATATGTTCAAGCATGATAATTTGTGGGATGCACTAATTTGAGTAAGTGACCAAAAGTTAATCTGATCAAAGTGTATTGATTATTTTATATGATTTAATAAAAATAGATAATAAAAGTTTATAGAAATATATTATTACTACTATTTTCAAATAATAATGATACACCATTTCAGTTGCATATCTTCACTGTGATTGAATAAATCAATTCATAAAATCCACTTGCCTGGAAAATGTTGCTGGTCTCTTTTACTGTTTTGGCTCATGATCAATAAATGCCATAAAGTAAAATATAAAAGGTATGTTCTTTGGATTCTAAATGTAGAGAATAAAAACAAAGAAAGTAGATCTCGTTGATCCCGTCATTATTTTCAGTGAAGATGTTTCTAGACTGACAGAGAAATATATTTTTAGACAACAGAAAGGAAGTAAATATAATCTGCAAAGAAGTCATGATAGCAAATCTTAACACCTTTGATTAGTAAGAAATATGGCAATGGTGGAAATAAAATAATTTATACAAAATGCAGAGCAAACACAACAAAATTATGCTACAGTTAAAGGTGTGCTGTGAGTAAAATGAAGGTGAAAGATTATTTCATCTTATTTAAAAAATGGAAAAACAATAACTAAACATTTGAAGGTGAAAATTTTCATCAGTACACCTTGGGTTTATTATTATCTATCATGCATTCTCTGAAATTCAAATAATTTTATCAATTTGCTTCATCTATTTTAAATTCAATTCTTATTTTTTTCAAAGTATCTAGAGTTATTATTTTTTATAAAAATCTCTAATTTCTTTATGATTTGCAAATCACTTATTATAAACTGTGTGTTTCACTGAAAGGTAATTTTAAATTCACCAAGAATATTAAAGAGATGCTTTTAAGGTTAAAACGGACTAAGATCAATCTAAGGAGCAAAGGCTAGATGTGACAATGTGCATAAATGGTTCAATTTAAAGGTTGCAAAGGTGATCTAGGGTCTGGTTTCCAGTACAACTGCTGTTTTAGAGCATGGTTCCTCAGAGGCCAAGGGCATTTTTGAAAGATTGTGTTAATTATCCTTCAGTCCCATCATGAGGGAGGCTGAATCTATTATATTCAATTTGCAGGTAATAAAAATAAGCCAGCGAGGGGTTAAGTAACTTGTTCAAGGTTACCAAGCAAGTTCTAGTGTAGCTAAAAATGAAAGTTACATCTCGTCCACTTGAAGTGATATCATCTCATCAGGCGTCCTATTCAGAGCTCATTATGCTAAACAAGATACGATTAAAAACATTGAATTCACTGAAATAGAACCAAAAAAGGTAAAAACATATATTTCTCAAGAAGAAAATTTTAATTTACCACATTCCTGCCTAAAATTCCTAATTTCAAAGCACATCATTTTAAAGAAAGAATGATCTAGGTAAACTCAAGTGACAAAGGAGTTAATATTACCATACAGCAGTACAATTTTGCAGACATCGGGGAAATTTGTAGCTATGATTACTTGATCTATAAATTTACTGCTAGGGCACAAGTAGTTATCTAATCTATGTAGCCAAATTATTAGTTTTTGTGAAATTAAAGAATCATGATATGAATCAGGCATAGAAAATAAGATTACATTGCTATGCTATCATAAGAAAAAGAGAATCACTAAAAGACACTCCAGCTGTTCAAGCAGCAAATAGACAGACAAACGAATGAAAGTGCCTTATTGTTTCTCACTCCAACCTCTAAAATGGTCATTATCGACAGTTTTCAAAGCACAAAGGCCATTGCAAAATACCTAATCAATTTTGTGTGCCTCCTTTATACAGCCAAATAAATTATTTCCCACTGAAATCATATTGACCATTTAGGAAAAGTAAAAGAATATCACAACAGCTACTTCAGTAATTAGGTGCTTTTTAGTAGGTAAAGTGTCTATTTTCTTATTTTTCTGAGAAAATTCAAATGTCCTTCCTGACAATTGAGTTGCATGCAGTGGGTGATTTTTAAATATGCAAACTATGTTAAATGTTATAAGAGTTGTAAGAAGGGACATTTTAAAACAAAAACAATAATAAATGAGAGATTTAATGAGAAAAATTAAAATTGGTAACACCTGTATACCTTGGGTGCTTTCACAGGCTAAGTGATTTATTCCTCTAAAATATAATGGTAAAACTGCACATATATTTAGAGCAAAAACATCCATAAGTGTTTTTGTCACTTCTCAGCCATCATCATAGATTTTATGGAATCTTTTTGGAATGCAAACTCCTCCAGAGAGCTAATAAATTTCTATCTTTTATTCTTACCTGAATTGGTAATGAAACTCTCATTTCATGTTAAACACCTTGGGGGTTTAGCAGAGTTGAGTTTTTACCCAGGGTTCTGGACAACATTCAGTTTCAAAATAAAGCAGGTTCTCTTGTGGCTGCTGTGCTCAATTGGCATCTACATTTGCCACATGACTGGAAGCAATATATTTCTCTCCCTTGACAAGCTAAGCTACCATGAAAGCATTTAATTTCTCCTTATCCTTTGGTAGTGAAAATACCTGGGGTTTTTCCTGTATAATAATATGTAGAATCAATTTATGATAATGCATAACAGAGACTTTGTCAACTCTGGTTATATATTTTCCAATGGTTTAAACTACAGTTAACATATTTTACCAGTCATGACATATTTCAGTTCCAAAGTATTACCTGCTTGCCATATTGCCAAATTTTCTTTAATATTAAAAAGCAATAACAGCAGATTTATACTCCAGAGATATTAAAACTTCTAATTTGGAACAGGTTACCTTTCTCTTGAACTATTATTGTCAGAATTCTTTGTGAATCAGCCAATAAATAACATATCCCAGTAATGATAGAAGCCAGTGTTGGGCATGTACATTTTCTTGCCCCACTGCTGAAAGAATGTATACGAAATCTACTTCCAATTTGAATGGGTAAACAAATCATTCAGAGGAGTACCAGAAAGATCCTTTTTTTATTATTATTATTGTTTTAGGATAAAATATATACTCCTTAAGCTGGTATTCAGGGCTTTCCATAGTCTAATTATCATATACAGTCTCCTTACTTCACTCTGATTTCTGAATCCCCTGCTTGAGAAAACAACCTTTGTTTATGCTCTTCCTTTTCCTTTCCCTTCCACTGATCTAACTCTGAATAAAGCCTTTCTGAAATTCCCCCCATCTAATTATCATTATATCTTCTCCACTCCTCCTCTTCATTGAAGAAATGGGAATGATAAAATCTCCTTGGGTGTTTTTCAGGAGAAAATGAAATAATATATTAAATAACTTAGCACAACTCTTACATAATATTACCTTAGTTTCTTCCTCATATTTTAAAATATATGTCAGGAGTTTAATCATGATGAAGTAACTAAAACCAGACTTCCATTTAAAAAAAGAAAACTGGAAAATGGGCAAAATACATAGAACTCTTTCAGAAATTGAAAAAGAAGCAAAGCAGGATTATGACACTGAGAGGAGAATAAAAGCAAAGTGAACCGTACTATCAACCTGGCCTTCTGTCTGAAGGAAATTTCAAGAACATAGTACAGGCAAGAATGAACTAAGCAGATCTTGAAGCCTTCTTTAGGCAAGAAGAGGAGATTTCACTTCAGGGAGAGGAGAAGGGATGACAAATTTGCAGGGCATAGTAATGGAAACAGCTTTATGTAAAGTTTCAGATTAAGAGCTCTAGAATGATGTATAGGATTCCCTTGAATCTTTGTCTTAATATGAAGCTGTGCATGCTTAGGGAAAGAATACAATAAGATGACAAGGAAACAAATGGGAAATCAGTAACTATCAAGGAGCTATAAGCTAAATTTCTACCAAAACTTATGTATGACTGAGAGGTGTTTAGATTCTGGCTGCTTAAGGTAGAAAGACATACCTGAACAGTTAACACATTCAACAGGAACACCATAGAGGCCATTTCTTCACAGTGGGGCTACAAAAGCCCTAAAATAAAATCCCTACTGCAGTTTTAAACTAAGAATGTTTAAAACAATTCCCCAAAAATGATGTTCCATAACTAAATCAATTGTCTGAGTAAACAAAACTGAACAGTTTTAAAGAAAGAAAAGAAAACTTATGTGCTCAAAAATACAGTATTCACAATATCCATTACTCATTTAAAGATTATTAGACATGCCAGGTAGGAGAATTAAACATAAAATGAAAAGAAAATAAATTAATAGAAATAGACTCAAAAGTGGCAATATGATAAAATTAACATACAAGGACTTTAAAATAACTTCTGTGACTACATTCAAGAATCATAATATGAACATAATGAAGAGAGAAATATAAAGTAAATAACTTGAATTTTTATAACTGAAAAATAAAATGTCTGAAGTGAAAAATCTATTGTTTGCATTTAACAGATAATTAGACACTATAAAACCAAAGATAGGTCAATTTGAAGATAATGTGAAAGAAAACTTACAAAGTGAAGAACAGAAAGAAAAAAATTATTATGTAAAACTTAACGGACCTTGAGTGACCTATGAGAAAATAAAAGCCAGTAAAGTGTACACATAATTTTACCCAGAGAAAATGGGGTAACAGGAAAATATTTAAATAGATAATAGCTAAAATTCATCCATTTTTAATGAAAAAGTATCAACTAAAAGATACAAGAAGCTCAAAAAATGCATGCATGGTAAAGAGAACATCATTTAAGATAACAGCATTTAAACATCAAGGCTCATAATAATCAAGTTATTCAAAACTATTGATAATGGAAAGAAAAGAAACTTAAAAGTAGACATAAACAACAGGAACAATAAAAACTATATTACATTTGAGTGAAGAAACAATGCCACAAGAAGACAATGGGTTAAAATTTTCAAAGTTGTTGAAAGAAATATGAATGTGACATTCTTTATTAAATGAAAGCATATTTTAAAAATAAAAGCAAACAGCCATAAAATAATCTGTGGTCAGTGGACTGGAACATAAAAAAAAGAATTTTAATAAGAAAATGGAAAAAAAATAAAACTAAAAATTAGTTTTTTGAAAAATACTCAAATTGCTAAACATATCTACATTAATAAAATAGATATTAAAATAGACATTAGTAGTATCTGAAATGAATAAGAGACATCACTATAGATCTTATATACATTTAAAATGATAATTAGGAAAGGCTATTTACAAAGTTATGCCAATAAGGTTTAATCAAGATGAAATGTACCAGTTCCTTGAAAGACAAAAATTATCAAAATCAACACAAGAAGAAATAAAAATTACAACAGCCCTATGTCTGTAAAATAAATTATATTTGTAATAAAAACCTTCCAACAATAAAATCCCAAAGATAGATTTTGTTGAAGGTGAATTCTGTTACAAACCAAAGAGGGCAAAAATTACAGGCTTACACAAACTTTCAGGAAACAGAAAAGTAGAGCAACACTCCCCAACTCATTTTATAGATCAACATGACAGTAATACATAAGCCGCATAAAAATATCCTCTCCATCAAAACATAAAATTTTATATTATATAAATCACAAACACAGAAGCAAGAATCTTTAACAACATATAATAAATCTAATCAAATAGTGCATCAAAAGGATAAGACATCATGATAAAATAAGATTTATCTAAGGGAATTAAGGGCGGTTTAATATTTAAGAAAAATATTTGATAAAATTTAAAATAATTTATAATTAAAAGAAATCTTAACAACTCTGAAAACAAAAAAAAAATTCCTCAACCTGATAAAGGTCACCTATGATAAAACTATAGCCAGCCTCATACTTAAGTGAAAAACAGATCATTTTTCTCCAGTGGGCAAGAACAAAGTCAGTTATGGCTGTACTCATCATTGTGCTAAAAATTTTAGTGCAATAAGATGGGGGTCAGAAGGAAAATTGTAGTTTTGAAAGGATAGAATAAAACTGTATTTATAGACAATATGATTCAGTTTGTAGAAAATCTTAAGGAATCATTTTTTTTAATTGACGAAAAGTAATATTTAATTTAGAATGGCCATTGTATAAGGCTGATATAAACAGTTAATTGTATTTTTACCTATAAGCACTAGATAACTTCAAAATAAACTTCAAAACCAATATACAATAAATAACATTAAAATACAGAAAATATTTTGAGATATATTTGATAAACTATTAGAAGATCTCTATTCTAAAGAAAACAAAAAGTAAAATCAAACCAAGAAAACAGCAAAACATTTCTACATACATATTGTAGAATATCAGAATAAGAAATGTACTTCAATAATTGATTAAAAAATTCAAGATTGTTAAAATGACAATATTACCAAAACTGATCAATAAATTCAACAAATTCCCAGTTAAGTCCTTAACAGTTGTTTCCCCGGTGTTGATGCCAAAAGCATTCTAAGATTTATATGAAAATGCAAAAGACCCAGATTAGACAAACATATTTAAAACACTAATAAAATAAATTAAAGGAGACACATATAAATGGAAAAACATTCCATGTTTATGGGTTGGAAAAATTAATATTGTTAAAATGTCCATACTATCCAAAGTTATCTACAGATTCAGTGCATTTCCTATCAAAATCACAATGGTATTTTTCACAGAAATATTAAAAAAATCCTAAAATTCATACAGAAGCACAAAAACCCTCTAGTAGCCAAAGTAATTTGGGGCAAGAAGAACAAATCTGAAAACATCACATTTCCTAATATAAAAATATATTACAAAGCTACAGTAATCAAAACAAAATGGTGCTGGGATAAAAACACACATAGAGACTATTGGAATAAAAAAGAAAGAACACTCTTTGACATAAATCACATCAACAGTTTTTTGACACATCTCTTAGAGTAATGGAAATAAAAACAAAAACAAACAGGACCTAATGAAACTTAAAAGCTTTTGCACAGCAAAGGAAACTATAAACAAGATGAAAAGACAACCCTCAGAATGGGAGAAAATATTTGCCAATGAATCAATGGACAAAGGATTAATCTCCAAAGTATATAAACAGCTCATGCATCTCAATATTAAAAAAAAAACAAACAGGGCTTCCCTGGTGGTACAGTGGTTGAGAGTCCGCCTGCCGATGCAGAGGACACGGGTTCATGCCCTGGTCCAGGAAGATCCCACATGCCACGGAGTGGCTAGGCCCGTGAGCCATGGCTGCTGAGCGTGTGTGTCCAGAGCCTGTGCTCTGCAATGGGAGAGGCCACAACAGTGAGAGGCCCGCATACTGCAAAAAACAAACAAACAAACAACCCAGTCAAAAAATGGGCAGAAGACCTAAATAGACATTTCTCCAAAGAAGACATACAGATGGCCAAGAAGCACATGAAAAGCTGCTCAACATCACTAATTATTAGAGAAATGCAAATCAAAACTACAGTGAGTTATCACCTCACACCAGTTAGAATGGCTATCATCAGAAAATGTAGAAACAACAAATGCTGGAGAGGGTTTGGAGAAAAGGGAACCCTCTTGCACTGTTGGTGGGAATGTAAATTGATACAGCCACTATGGAGAACAGTATGGAGGTTCTTTAAAAAAACTAAAACTAGAATTACCATATGACCCAGCAATCCCACTACTGGACATTTACCCAGAGAAAACCATAATTCAAAAAGTCACATGCACCCCAATGTTCATTGCAGCACTATTTACAATAGCCAGGTCATGGAAGCAACTTAAATGCCCATCAACAGAGGAATGGATAAACAACATGTGGCACATATATACAGTGGAATATTACTCAACCATACAAAGGACCAAAACTGGGTCATTTGTAGAGATGTGGATGGACCTAGAGATTGTCATACAGAGTGAGGTAAGTCAGAAAGAGAAAAAACAATATTGTATATTAATGCATATATGTGGAATCTAGAAAAATGGTACAGATGAACCAGTTTTCAAGGCAGAAATAGAGGCACAGATATTGAGAACATACATATGGACACCAAGGGGGGAAAGTGGGTGGAGGATGTGTGGTGGTTGTGGGATGGATTGGGAGATTGTGATTGACATATATACACTAATATGTATAAAATAAATAACTAATAAAAACCTGCTGTATACAAAAATATAAATTTAAAAAAATGTCTAATGGAATAGAATGAAAACTAGGAATATGGCCATGTTTATATGGTCAACTGACTTTTGATAATGGCACCATGAAACACATGGGGAAAAGAGAGTCTCTTCAACAAATGGTGTTGGAAAAGCTAGACATCCATATGCAGAGTAATAAAATTGAAATTATATTACACCATACACAAAAATTATTAAAGACTTTTAAATTATTAAAAATGCATTAAAGACTTAAGCATAAGATCTAAAACCATAAAACTCCCAGAATGAAAATCTTCTTAACTTTGGTCTAGGCAATGAGTTATTGCATATGACACCATAAGCACAGGCAACAAAAGCAAAATTAGAAAAGTGAGATTACATCAAATTTTAAAACTATTGTATAGCAAAGGAAACAATCAACAAAATGAGCAGTCAATCTACAGATTGGAAGTAAATATCTGCACACCATATATCTGATAATTTGTCAATAATCAGTACAAGGGACTCCTACATCTCAAAGGCAAAAAAACAAAACAAAACAACAGCAACAGCAACATACAAATAATCAAATAAAAAGGAAGCAATGGGCCTGAATAGACCTTTCTCCAAAGAAGACATATGAATGGTAACTAAGTATATGAAAACTTGCTTAACATCACTAACTGTCAGGGAAATGCAAATCAAAACCACAATGAGATATCATCTTTAGATGGCTATTATCAAAAGAAGAAAAAAAAAAGATAACAAGTATTGCCAAGGCTGTGGAGAAAAGGAAATGCTTGTACATTGTTGAAGTGAAAGTAAATTGTTGCAGCCACTATGGAAAACCAGTATGGAGGTTCCTAGCAAAATTAAAAGTAGAACTATCATATGATCTAGCAATCTCACCTCTGGGTGTATATCTAAAGGGATTGAAATAAAAATCTTGAAGAAATATCTGCACTCCCATGTTCAATGCAACATTATCCATAACACACAAGACATGAAAGCAACATAAATGTCTACTGATGGACTAATGGATAAGAAATATGTGATATATACAAATACTGTGATACTAGTTAGCCTTTAAAAAGGAGGAAATCCTGCCATCTGCAACAACATGGATGAACATGGAGGAAATTATGCTAAGTGAAATAAGCCTGACACAGAAGGACAAATGTTACATGACACCACTTGTCTGAGAAATTCAAAATAGTCAAACTCATAGAAGCAGAGAGAATTATGGTTTTTCAGGATCTGGGTAGAAATGGACAGGTATTAGTCAAAGGCTATAAAGTTTCAGTTATGCAAATTCTAGAAATGTACTGTATAGCATAGTGCCTATCGTTATCAATACTGTATTGTGTACTTAAAAATTTGTGAAAAGCATAGATATTATTTTTTTTTGAAAAGAGTAGATCTTATGTTAAGTGTTCTTATCGCACACACACAAACACAAATAATACGGTCATAGGAAATTTTGGAGCTAATAGATATATTTATGTCATAAATTGTGGTGATGGTTTAGCAGATATATGCTTATCTCCAAACTCATCAAGTTCTATATACTAAATATGTACAGCTTTTTGTATGCCAATCATATGTCAATAAATGGTTAAAAAAAATGGAAAGAAAAGCTTTACAACTTTGTCCCTCACTTCAAATTTCATTTTGAATATACTATCATGACTATATGATATTCTTATAAGAATAGGCATATAGATAAATGAAACAAAAGCAAAAATTCAAAAAGATAACCTGATAAATATATTCAACCAATGCTTGATAAAGACTGTTAAGCACTTTTTTATGGAACAACTTGAAATCCATATTAAGAAAAAATAATAATTTTGACTACAATCTCAAATCACATACAGAAATTAAGTCCAAATTAGTCACAGACCTAAAGCTAAAATTGAAATGATAAAACCTCTAGAAGTAAACATAGAACATCTTGATGACCTTGGGGTTGGCAAAATTTTCTTAGGACATTCAAAACACTAAGTATAAAAGAAAATCAAAGGCTATAACATGGATGTCATTAATATTAAAATCTTTTCTGAAAAAGACATCTTTAAGGAAAAGACAAGCTACAGACTGGAAAAATATATTTTCTTCATTTATATCTGAGAAGGAACTTGTATTAAAGTCATATAAAATACAATAAGTGCTCAATAAGACCAATACAAAATTAAAAATGTACTACAAGTTTAACAGGTATTTTATAGAGGAAGATAGGAATGCTTTATAGACACTTGAAAAGATGCTCAAATCATTAATAATTAGAGAAAAGCAAATTAAAACCACAATGCAATACCACTACACATCCATTACTGTGACTAATACAGAAGCTGGGAAGGATATAAAACAACCAAAACTTTCATATATTGCTGGTGGAATGCAAAATACTACAGCCACTTTGGAAAATGGTTCCACAATTTCTTATCAAGTTAAAAAGACACTTATTATAGACCTAAAAATTCCACTCCCAAGTATTTACTGAAGAGAAATGAAAATACATGCTTCATAAGGACATATATGTAAATGTTCATAACAACTTTATTCTTTAGTCAAAAATCAAAAATAACCTAAATTTACTTCAATAGGAGAATTGGTAGAGAAATTGTGGTATATTTATACAATGAACTAATATTTACAATAAAATGGAAGGTACTATTGGTACTCACAGAAACATGGATCCAGCTCAGTAACATGCTGAATGAACAAAGCCACTAAGAAAGATCACATACGGCAAGATTTCATCAAAGGAAATGGCTCTGAACACTACTTATCCAGTCTATTTAACTAAGTCACCATTTTTCTTACATATAAAATTATTTGGAGTTGCTAGAACAAGGATTTATAAAACATTTATTTTAAAATGGTGATTGTTTCTTATACCTATAAATATGTTTATATTTACATAAATTTGTACATATATTTGGTGGAAAATGAGGTATAGTGTGGTAAAACTTTTAAAAGAAATTGTTGAAAAAAGTAGAAGTCAGCAGAGTGGAGTAACTACTTTTTCATTTGTGGATTAAAATGAGTTATTACTGATAATCATTTACCTATTTAGCAATATTACTAGGTAAAGCATTTGGAGTATGTTTTCTCATCCTTGGAGATATTGGCATTGATAATTATTTGTTGTGGGGAACTCCTATACATTGTGGAATACTTAGCTGTATCCCTGACCTCTACCCATTGGATGCCAGTAGCACCCCAAACCCCATTGTGACAACCAAAAAATTCATCAGACATTGTTAAATGTCCTCTGAGGGACATACCTGTCCCTGGTAGAGAACCACTAGTTTCGAGGACTTCACATACTAACTAGGCAAAATTAAGAAAACGTGTATGTACAAGAACAAGAGGAAAATTCTTCATACTTTTATTCCTGATGCTACTCTTGGTTTAATACTCTTGGAGGGCTTTGTATATTTCCAGATCCACTTCAATTCCTATAAGACAAATTTAATAATTATGCAATGCTTCCATCTGTAGTTCAGGTTGTCCAACATTTTTCTATGTGCTTAAACTCTGGTATTGATTTGTGAGGCCTTTTTATTGCTCATGAAATTGTGCCTTTCCATTTCAGCTGCTCACGAATTTGTCTCTGGCTTTGTTCTTACTGAAAAGCATTAGTAGATGATATTCCTTCTCTCAAGGTACTAGGAATCAATCATCCTTGTTTATAAATTTCAGCAAGTGAATTATAATGATGTTTCCTCAAATGTTTATGGAAATAAATACCATGTGCTTCATAGCAGCAGCTACATTTTAAGTAGTCATGATTATATTATAGAATATTTTGCATCTTTAAAATTATTTTCTGTCAGTAAATTTATATTGAATAAATAAAATAAGTTGGTCCTTTAATCACATTTATTACAATCACATTACCAAAAGAAGTAAATTAACACTACAAATTTAACACTATATAACAATATGACCCATGGAGAATTAAAATTTAAATTATGAAGTCCAAAAGTAGAAATTTTCTCAATGATTACCAGCATACTTTATAACAGAAGTCCTCAACTGGAGGAAACAGGCAGGTGAAAATCATATAGAAATATATTTCCAATTATAGGGTTCTTCTATACCACATATTTGAGAAATATTCCTTAATGGAAAGAAAATAGAATTTTTAATATTAAATATGTATTTTATATCATTTAAAATTCTTTAATAAACTATCATACTATTTTGTTATATCAACTAAGAAGCATTAATTTAAAGATTTATTTAAATCAGAGTTCATACATTGAATAAGAAAACGTTTTGGTTAAGTAAGAAAATATATCTTAACCCAGTAGTAGTAAGTAGCTAGATAAAAGATGAAAAAGTAGAAAAATATTCTAGGATTTATTAACATAGAATAAAGGAAATTTTGTATTTTGGACAAATTTGCATTTTTATAGAAGATAAGGCAAGGGATGGGAAATATGGATTGGGACAATGGCAGAAACAACATATTTATTGGAGAAATATATATTTATTTAGTTTATATTACAAAGAAGTGTTTCCCAAACATCAGTCATAGAACAGTTCTGACCCATGACAAGGGACAAAAGACCTAGAAAAACTATAAAAAGTTGCTTTGATAAATCGTGTATGATTAGGAAACGTTTATTTTGAGATTATCTTTCCTAATATGGCAGAGTTAAATATTTTTTCTTTTAGAATTTTGAAGCTAGTATATTAGTTGTCTTTTTTTCTTGTACATTGGATAGATTAATTGGTGTGTAGGTCCTTTTTAGCAGTTAAAAACACCCACAATTCTATGTTGGTACCTATAAATTATTTTTTTAAGTTTAGTATTTTTCAAAATCCTAAACTTTGAGAACCATCATTTTAAAACATTTTTGAAAATATATACCATCATTTTTCTTGATAGTCACCTTCTTCTCATTTTAAGAAGCCAATAAAAGGAAGAAGTTTTGGGGGGAAGAAATTTGCTTTGCAATCAGTTTTTCTGAGATGTATCAATTTATTTTTATAAATGTATATATATTTTTTATTTTTGGCTGCATTGGGTCTTCATTGCTGCGAGTGGGCTTTCTCTAGTTGCAGAGAGCAGGGGCTACTCTTTGTTGTGGTACGTGGGCTTCTCATTGTGGTGTCTTCTCTTGTTGCAGAGCACAGGCTCTAGGCACGCAGGCTTCAGTAGTTGTGTTGCACGGGCTCAGTAGTTGTGGCTTGCAGGCTCCAGAGTGCAGGGTCAGTAGTTGTGGCACACGGGCTTCGTTGCTCTGCGGCATGTGGGATCTTCCTGTACCAGGGCTCGAGCCCGTGTCCCCTTCATTGGCAGGCAGATACTTAATGACTGCACCACCAGGGAAACCCTATCAATCCTTTAAGTTGAAGGATAATGACCCTTAAACGTATTTGAAGACCGAAAAGATGTAAGAATTTTAAAAAAGGAAAAGAAAACTAAGGTGTTATAAATTGCTATAGGGATCACCTTTCTGGATATTGCTTTTGGTAAGCTTCTAGAGTCATTAATATTTCTTTTGAAAGCACTAAAAAATGTGAATTAGAATAATAGTTCCTAATTAGACCATAAAATGATGAGTGTAGGCAAGATAAAACTCTATGTGTATTATAGATTCAGTTGTCTGAAATAATTGTACTAGATACATTCTACCACATATCATTATATTTGTATAGCAGTTTGTGTAATGTATTGAGACAAAAATATTAACCATAAAGCTCATTTTCATAAAATTTAATCAAAATACTAGGTAAAAAGTGAATGGATATAATATGACCAAGATTGTATTCAGATTTGTAAATTCAACAGACAAAAGTAAAATCTGTACATTTCTTTTCAGTTCTTTATACTTTTTTGGATGTGTTAGTTTTCTGTAACAGTAGTAGGAAATCACAGTATTAAGAAATCATGATACTACGTCAAACTCTCTGGATTTTAATAATGCCTCCAACGTTTTAGAGAAATGTGGAGGTGTATTTAGAGAAATAGGACAGAATTAACTAACAAACAACCTTGCACAACATGCTAATGCTTAGTTTTTATTATTAGACATGTTGAGCCACATATAAATTTGATTCAGAATGATTTGAATATTAGCAACTTCACTCTAATAACATGGTGTAAGATTAATAGAATAAGGCTAGTAAGATAAAAAATGAGATAAAAGAGTTGGTAAAGATCCAGCTGAGAAAGAGTAGGATCACAAAATTTATAAACCGGAGAAGAGAGATCATATATGGAAAATGCAAAAGATGTAGGTCAACCTTGGTATATGATGGCTGGCAATGAGGGTCATGAAGGAAAGAATAATTGCAGGGAGTGTGTGTGGTGTCATTTACCATGATGACAAAGAAAGAGAAAATGTTTTGATTAGAGAAGGGAGTGAGATTACTGCATGGGAGTAAATGGGAAAAGGAAAAGGAAAGGAAGCCAAAGCAAAGTATTGAAGAAAGAATCAATAACACACATTTAGCAAATAATTTTCCACTGCCAGATAATGTTCTAGGATCTGGGGATATAAGTGACAAACAAACCAACCAAGGCAATCTTGGGTAATAGCTAGGAAGGCACACTTGCTTCAGGATGTAGAATTATTTTCCTTTAGAGACAACAATATAAGGTAAATCTTCAGAAAGACAGAGAGAGAGAAGGTAAAAGTGAAGGACAACTGGGAAATAACAAAGAACTAAGGCTCTTTTCTTGGATGAATTGTCTTTGAAATACAGGAAGTATTTATATGATTGTACCATCTTGAATTACACTTTATGCATTTGGATAAGTTACCCACGTGGCATATCCTTAATGGCCTCAATTTTTTAAAGTTTTATTCTCATTGAAATACAGGTCAAGTGATGAGAGAGATGCGGGGTGAGCATTAGAAGAATTGTGATGGCTCTAAACTGAAATATTGCTTCTTATCACACTAGATGAACCAGGTGGGTGGTTAGATGCATCTGAGTTTGGGTGTTGGGCAGGAAGTTATAGATGTGATTCATAATGATAAAGGGCATGACTAACTAAGAGATGAAGAAGCATGTGTATTTTTAATGTCAACAAGCTCTATTTTACCAAGATTATTTATCAGTTGATGGAGTATGTCCATTTTCAAAAATTGGTATATTGACATGAAGGAAAGAACACTATTTAATTCATTGTCATAAGTTATTAAATTTATTCTATTTTTTTCACTATAACACTGCAAGTTTCTATCTTTGGCTTTCTCTATTGATGTTTTGTTTTTTTTACTGCAATATATCATTCTTACAAAAGGGTATAAAGAATGAATATATAAATGTTCAAGACTAAAGTGGTTTAACCATTTGTGTAGGTATTTTAATATGTTTCAATAACTAGTTATTATTTTTTCCATAAAATAATTTTATATAATTAGATTTACTCCTGGTACATCATCTATTTTGTTGCTATCATAAATATAAAAGTTTGTAAAACACACATTTTTTAATGGATTATAGCCAGTGTATAGAAATAAATGAATTTTTATACACCTATCTTTTTATCCAGTTAAAATGCTAAATTTTCTAATCAACTATAATTTCAGTACACATACTATTAAATCATCCAGAATTAAAAAAAGCTTTCTGTCTTTCCTTCTGTGCAATACTTTCATTTCTTATCTGGCCTTACAAAGATAGACAGTGACTTCAATAGAAGCAGAGGTGGTGGGCATCTTTGGTTGCTCTTCATATTAAAGGTATGTTTCCAGACCTGCACCATGCGGCACTGCAGTTTGTGGAATCTTGGTTCCGAGGTTGGGGGTTGGGCCTGAGCTCCTGTGGTGGGAGCTCCAAGTCCAAACGATTGGACTAACAGAGAACCTCAGACCCCAGGGAATAACATTCCAAGTGAGACCACCCAGAGGTCCTCATCTCAGCACCAAGACCCAGCTCTATCAGATTGCCTGTAAAATCCAGTGCTGTAAGCCTCAGGCCAAACAACCAGTAAGACAGGAATACAGCACAACCCATCAAAGAAAAAAAAAATGAAATGACATAAAAATGTGTTACAGATGAAGGAACAAGTCAAAAACCTACAATATCAAATAAATGAGGATGAAATAGGCAACCTACCTGAAAAAGAATTCACAGTAATGATAGTAAAGATGATGCAAAATCTTGGAAACAGAATGGAGAAAATACAAGAAACATTTAATGAGGATCTAGAAGAACTAAAGAGCAAAAAAACAGTGATGCACAACACAATTACTGAAATTAAAAATACTCTAGAAGGAATCAATAACAGAATAACAGAGGCAGAAGAATTTATAAGTGAGCTGTAAAATAAAATGGTGGTAATAACTGCCAGGGAGCAGAATAAAGAAAAAAGAATGAAAAGAATTGAGGACAGTTTCACAGACCTCTGGGACAACATTAAACACACTAACATTTGAATTATAGAGGCCCCAGAGAAGAAGAGAAAAAGAAAGGGTCTGAGAAAATATTTGAAGAGATTATAGTCAAAAACATCCCTAACATGGGAAAAGATATAGTCAATCAAGTCCAGGAAGCACAGAGAGAACCATACAGGATAAACCAAAAGAAACACACTGAGACACATATTAATCAAACTATCAAAGATTAAATACTAAGAAAAACATTAAGAGCAGCAGGGGAAAAGCAACAAATAATATACAAGGAATTCCCATAAGGCTAACAGCAGATTTTTCAGCAGAAACTCTGTAAGCCAGAAGGGAGTGGCAGGACATATTTAAAGTGATGAAAGGAAAAATAACTACAAATAAGATTACTCTATGCAGCAAGGATCTCATTCAGATTCAAAGGAGAAATTAACACCTTTCCAGACAAACAAAATCTAGGAGAATTCAGCACCATCAAACCAGCTTTACAACAAATGCTAAAGAAAATTCTCTAGGCAAGAAACAGAAGAGAAGGAAAAAATGAAATGGCAAAAACAAACACAAAACAATTAAGAAAATGTTAACAGGAACATACATATCAATAAATACCTTAAATGTAAATGGATTAAATGATCCAACCAAAAGATATAGACTGGCTGAATGGATACAAAAACAAGACCCATATATATGCTGTCTACAAGAGGCCCACTTCAGACCTAGGGACACATACAGACTGAAAGTGAGGGAATGGAAAAAGATATCCATGCAAATAAAAATCAAAAGAAAGCTGGAGTAGCAATTCTCATATCAGACAAAATAGACATAAAATAAAGACTACTACAAGAGACAAAAAAAGACAGCACATAATGATGAAGGGATCAAACCAAGAAGAAGATATAACAATAGTAAATATTTATGCACCCAACATAAGAGCACCTCAATACTTAAGGCAAATGCTAACAGCCACAAAAGGGGAAATGGAAAGTAACACAATAATAGTGGGAGATTTTAATACCCCACTTTCACCAATGGACAGATCATCCAAAATGAAAATAAATAAGGAAACACAAGCTTTAAAAGACACATTAAACAAGATGGACTTAACTAATTTTTATAGGACATTCCAACCAAAAACAACAGAATACACTTTCTTCTCAAGTGCTCATGGAACATTCTCCAGGCTAGACCATATCTTGGGACACAAATCAAGCCTTGGTAAATTTAAGAAAATTGAAATCATATCAAGTATCTTTCCTAACCACAATGCTATGAGACTAGATATCAATTACAGGAAAAAAAAACACTAAAAAATAAAAACACATGGAGGCTAAACAATGCACTACTAAATAACCAAGAGATCACTGAAGAAATCAGACAGGAAATCAAAAATTACCTAGAAACAAATGACAGTGAAAACACAATGACCCAAAACCTATAGGGTGCAGCAAAAGCAGTTGTAAGAGGGAAGTTTATAGCAATAAAATCCTACCTCAAGAAACAAGAAGCATCCCAAATAAACAACCTAACCTTACACCTAAAGCAATTAGAGAAAGAAGAACTAAAAAAACCCCAAAGTTAGCAGGAGAGAAATCATAAAGAACAGGTCAGAAATAAATGAAAATGAAATGAAGGAAACAATAGCAAAGATCAATAAAACTAAAAGCTGGTTCTTTGAGAAGATAAAAAAAATTGAAAAACAGTCAGATTCATCAAGAAAAGAAGGGAGAAGACTCAAATAGACAGTATTAGAAATGAAGAAGGAGAAATAACAACTGACACTGAAAAAAACAAAGGATCATGAGTGACTACTACAAGAAACTATATGCCAATATAATGGACACCCTGGAAAAAATGGACAAATCCTTAGAAAAACACAACCTTCTGAGGCTGAACCAGGAAGAAATAGAAAATATAAACAAACAAATCAAAAGCACTGAAATTAAAACTTTGATTAAAAATCTTGCAAAGCCCAGGACCAGATGGCTTCACAGGCAAATTCTATCAAACATTTAGAGAAGAGCTAACACCTGTCCTTCTCAAACTCTTCCAAAATATAGCAGAGGGAGGAACACTCCCAAACACATTCTAAAAGGCCACCATCATCCTGATACCAAAACCAGACAAAGATGTCACAAAAAAAATTACAGGCCAATACCTCTGATGAACATAGATGAAAAAATCCTCAACAAAATACTAGCAAACAGAATCTAACAGCACATTAAAAGGATCATACATCATGATCAAGTGGGGTTTATCCCAGGAGTGCAAGGATTTTTTAATAAATGCAAATCAGTCACTGTTATACACTATATTAACAAATTGAAGGATAAAAGCCATATGATAACATAAATAGATTCAGAAAAAGCTTTTGACAAAATTCAACACCTATGTATGATAAAAACAGTCCAAAAAAGTAGGTATAGAGGGAACCTACCTCAACATAATAAAGGCCATATATGACAAACTCACAGACAACATCACTCTCAATGGTGAAAAACTGAAACCATTTCCTCTAAGGTCAGGAAAAAGACAAGGTTGCCCACTCTCACCACTATTGTTCAACATAGTGTTGGAAGTTTTAGCCACAGCAATCAGAGAAGAAAAATAAATAAAAGGAATCCAAATCAGAAAAGAAGTAAAGCTGTCACTGTTTGCAGATGACATGATACTATACATAGAGAATCCTAAATATGTGACCAGAAAACTACTGGAACTAATCAATGAATTTGGTAGGGCAGAAGGATACAAAATTAATGCACAGATATCCCTTGCATTCTTATACACTAATGATGAAAAATCTGAAAGTGAAATCAAGAAAACACTCCCATTTACCACTGCAATAAAAAGAAAAAATATACCTAGGAATAAACCTACTTAAGGAGACAAAAGACCTATATGCAGAAAACTATAAAACACTGATCAAAGAAATTAAAGATGTTACAAACACATGGAGAGATATACTATGTTCTTGGATAGTAAGAATCAATGTTGTGAAAATGACTATACTACCCACAGCAATCTACAGATTCAGTGCATTCCTCATCAAACTACCAATGTCATTTTTCACAGAACTAGAACAAAAAATTGCACAATTTGTATGGAAACACAAAAGAACCTGAATAGCCAAAGCAATCTTGAGAAAGACAAACAGAGCTGGAGGAACCAGGCTCCCTGACTTCAGACTATACTACAAAGCTACAGTCATCAAGGCAGTAAGGTATTGGCACAAAAACAGAAATATAGATCAATGGAACAGGATAGAAAGCCCAGAGATAAACCCGCACACCTATGGTCACCTTATCTTTGATAAAGGAGGCAAGAATATACAATGGAGAAAAGGCAGCCTCTTCAATAATTGGTGCTGCAAAAAATGGACAGCTACATGTAAAAGAATGAAATTAGAACAGTCCCTAGCACCATACACAAAAATAAACTCAAAATGGATTAAAGACCTAAATGTAAGGTCAGAGACTATGAGACTCTTAGAGGGAAACTGAGGCAGGACACTTTATGACATACATCACAGCAAGATCCTTTTGGACCCACCTCCTAGAGAAATGGAAATAAAAATAAACAAAAGGGACCTAACGAGACTTAAAATCCTTTGCACAGCAAAGGAAACCATAACCGAAATGAAAAGACAACCCTTAGAATGGGAGAAGATATTTGCAAATGAAGCAACTGACAAAAGATTAATCTCCAAAATATACAAACAGCTCATACAGCTTAATATCAAGAAAACAAACAACCCAATCCAAAAATGGACAGAAGACCTAAATAGACATTTCTCCAAAGATATACAGATTGCCAACAAACACATGAAAAGATGCTCAACATCCTTAATCATTCAATAGGTGCAAGTCAAGGCTCCAATGTGGTATCACATCACACCGTTCAGAATGGCTATCATCAAAACATCTATAAACAATAAATGCTGGAGATGATGTGGAGAAAATGGAACCCTCTTGCACTGTTGGTGGGAATGGAAATTGGTACCTCCACTACGGAGAACAGTATGGAGGTTCCCTAGAAAACTAAAAATAGAACTACCATATGGCCAAGCAATCACACTACTGGGCATATATCCTGAGAAAACCATAATTCAAAAAGGTACATGTACCACAACTTCCATTGAAGCACTATTTACAATAGCCAGTATATAGAATCAACCTAAGTGTCCATCCACAGATGAATGGATAAAGAAGATGTGGCACATATATACAATTGAATATTACTCAGCAATAAAAAGAAATGAAGTTGAATTATTTGTAGTGAGGTGGATGGACCTAGATTCTCTCATACAGAGTGAAGTAAGTCAGAAAGAGATAAACAAATACCGTATGCTATCACATATAGAGAGAATCTATAAAACAAACAAACAATAAAAAACAAAAAAAACCCAAATGGTTCTGATGAACCCAGTGGCAGGACATGAATAAAGACACAGATGTAAAAATGGACTTGAGGGCACAGTAAGGGGAAAGGATAAGCTAGGACAAAGTGAGAGAGTAGTATTGACATATATACACTACCAAATGTAAAATAGATAGCTAGTAGGAAGCAGCCGCATAGCACAGGGTGATCACTTTGGTGCTTTGTGACCATCTAGAGGGATAGGATATGCAGTGTGGAAGTGAGACACAAGAGGGAGGGGATATGGGGATATATGTATGCATATAGCTGATTTACTTTGTTATACGACAGAAACTAACACACCATTGTAAAGCAATTTTACTCCAATAAAGATGTTTAAAAAATAAAGTATGTTTCCAGCATTTCAACATTAACATTCTCTCTTTTAGGTTAAAGAAGTACCTATTTCTGTCTGGAATTATAAGAATCTTGTGTTTGTTTTATTTTCATTTTTTAATCATGGATGGATACGAATTTCAAAAATTTTTTAGAGGACATTTATCGAGATGATCATGAAATTTTTATCTTTGTTAATTTGGTTCATTGCAGTGATCTATTTTCTAATGTAAAACCAACATTTTATTCCCTGTATAAACATCAATTTGCGTTTTTTGGAAGATTTTTTAAAAAATAATTTTTGAATCACATTGTGTTTTTTATCTGTTTCCATCTTATTTTCAAACTAGTTGCACTGTAATAAAAAATATTGTCAGCTCAAAGCTAGCCTTAACATTTGACAAAGGTAGCTTTTTCCAGTAAATATTTGCTTTCCACCTAAATTTCATGTGCATTTTCTAGTTACTGGGGGCAGTATTCTATATGTGTTCATTTGTTCAAGACTATTACTTACACTGTTCAAATCATGTGTATCCTTATTATTTTTGATGTTTGTTCAATTAATTATCTAGAGAAATGTACTATCTTCCACAATAATAGTGCTTTTTCAGTTTCCCTTTGAAGTTCTACTTTATCTCATCTATCTTGAGGCTATGGTATGTGCATGCATGTGTAGATTTTTATAGTCCCTGACGAATCAAGCTTCCTATCGGTATGGAGTAAACCTTTTATTTCTAGAAATGCTTTTGGCTGCAAGGTCTATTTTGTCTGATTATTTTAGATACATGATCTCTCTTTGGGTATTTGCCTGTTATATATTTTTCCATTCATTGTTTTCCCAATTTTCCATGTCTTTAACGTTTGAAGGTGTTTCCTGTATAGAGAATACAAGTTGAAGTTATCTTAAAAATTCTAATTTGGACTTGGGTCAGTCATACTACATGTGCAGTAGGAGCCAAGGTTGTAGGTGGTGTCCTGGTGAGAGGGAGGACTATCCAAGTGGAGTGGGGAACCTCTGGTGGTAGAAACCAGCTGATTTCCAAGAGATGAGGAATGTGGTCTCCAAGTTTTGCCTCTCTGAGCTAATAATCAGGTGTCACTGGACAGAGTGGAAGTGAACGCAAGCAGGATGTATGGATGAAGTTACTGCATTTATTAAAGAGGGGTGGTTTAGATGAAAATAAGAGGATTGTGTAGATACAAATACTCACGGGCTGCTGAAGAACTTTCTGGATTTTCTACAATAAATGCATTTGGTTTCACTATGGATAGTGCCTTACTGCCGGTATACCTTGGCTGGTTTGGGCTGAGACCTTTCAGTCTGGCTTCACTTTCCTTCTTCTGTTATGGGTTCAGTACAACTTCAAAATACAAGACAAGTTTGAGATGCCACTCTCCCAAACTCCTGTCTATCTGGATGGGCAGTTGAAAAGGCAGGCCTTTTATGACCTTCCTCTTCTCTTGAACCCTGCCAGTTCAGTTCAAAGCATATACAACTATTTCAATAGATGTTTTGTGTACTTTTGTTTCATTTCATTTTTCTCTGATTCCCCTGTAAATCAGAGAGATATTTATTTCCAGGGAGAGATTACAGAGTCCAAATTCACTGAGACTGCCTAGCAAAGACAAACCTCACTCAAGAAGATTATTACCTCAGCAGTTGTATGTAAAAGTAAAGAGGAAACTTTTTCTTTTGCCTGGGGATTCAAGGCTGCTGAACACGTGAATCAAAACAGCCCTGGACATTCTTGATTATGATACAGTTAGTTAGGTTACTTTCAGTTGGGCTAAATCAGATATTCATTTCTAGGGCAACAAAAATTGGAAAGACTTATTCCATGTCTTTAAATCTTATATGACAGCTCATGTCATATCTTTGTCATAGAGATTAAAAATGAATAGTTATTAAAAACTATTATGGACTAAATTGTGTTCCTCCAGAATTCATATTAAAGTACTAATTTGCAATGTGACTATATTTGGAGATAGGTCCTTTCAAAGAGGTAATTCAGGTTAAATGAGGTCGTAAAGGTGGGCCCCTAATCAAATATGACTGGTGTCCTTCTAAGAAGAGGAAGAGGCATCAAGATGCACAAGATCAGAAGACAGACTATATGAGGGCATAGGGAGAAGGCAGCTGTCTGCAATCCAAGGAGAGAGACCTCAGGAGAAGCCAAACCTCCTGTCACTTTGATCTCATATTTCTAGCCTCCAGAACTGTGAAAAAAACAAGTTACTGTGGTTTAAGCCACCAGGAAGCAGCCCTTGCAAACTAATACATTGAGACCTCTAATATATTCAAGTGACTGGTTAAAAAGAAATACACTGCTATTGTCATGTTTGGATGTCCCTGATGTGCCTTTTAGAAAAAGCGGGGCTGACAGTCCCGTACTGTGCAGTGACTTGCACGTATGTGCATCATTTTGATATTGTCATTTGTCTATAAATGAATAAGAAGCTTACCTGAATTTGTGCCACATTGCCTTCAATGTTGAATTGGGTCTTTGTGGAGATTCTCAATGACTTTTCTTACACTGATGAGATTAAATTCCAAGAAGAAATTAAAGACTAAAGCTATGCAAATAGCCAGCCAACAGTGCACATGCATAGAAAGTTAAAGCCTTCTCAATAAATCCTATTCAGTGGCCAATGAGACAAGGAAAAGAAGAAAGAAAATGTTATTGGTCTAACATTATATTCCGGTGGACACAGACTTCCCTGACCAAAAAAAAAAAAAAAAATTAAAAAAGAGAAACTGTATGTTGGAAACACAGAGCATTTCAACCTAAAGGGTTTTTGTATATTCACCATCTTCTCTAGGGATGCCTAGTGTGACTTCCAGTTTATCTTGCTCTATTCCAGTGTTATTGTGAGACTACGCGGCCACCATTCCATTATACTCCAATATCACTCAAGTCCTTAGATTTGCTAGGTTTGGATTTTTTCCTCTTTGATCCCCAACAATATTGTTTTATGGTTTTGGATAGTTTCACTTCACCCTAAAGAGCAAATGGTACATCTGACACAACTACCAGCCCCTATGTTAGCAGCATGGGTAAGGCACAGGTCAAAGATAGCAAAGGAAGTAATGCTCTTGACATAATATCATTGAACTAAAAAGAATTCACTGGACTTTAGTCAAAGCTGATTTCTATTGGACCTTTAATCCATGGAGCTTATTTTATTGGCAGTTACTGAAACTTACTAAAACGTCAGATATTTTTGCTTTTAATTACATAGACTACATTTAGCATGAAATACATTCAGCCATATCTGTATTTTCTGAAGAAATAAATTTTAATTTTTATTTGTTACTTGAAGGATTCTATACATTTGTTTTAATATTTGTTGTAAGGTACAGAAATACAATTAATTAAATATTAAACAAGAAATATTTTCTAACAAGGTGCAGTTAACAATTCGAAAAATAATTAAATTAGACATTTAAAAAATTTACATAACAGCTCTTTTGCCTCTTCAGACCTATTCTCCATCCTTCTCCTCACACTCTCCATATTGGAAGGATGATCTTTGTGGAGTCCACCTACAAGTTCTTGACCACTGGTTTCTAGTTAGATCAGACAATGGAGAACTCTAGTAATCATAGGGGGATAATGAGAGTGAAGTCAAGATATTTACTCGCTTGGCTGTCTCCTCAGAAGGTCACGCTGGAGAACACTCAAAGAGGCCTCCTCAACATAACTTTCTGTGCACCAACTTTTCCCACCCCAAGACCTTTGGACTTACAGGTAATAAGAGTTTCAAAGATACTAACTCCTAGTAACTGCACTATTCCTTGAGCTTCCCTTATACTCATACACAATTTTGTAAAACTCCATTTATAAGTAAACCCTCCTGAAATTCTCATAAGTGTTGTGTGTTCTGTTTGAAACTTTATTGATAAAATTGGAAGGGTTATTGCATTTACATTAACTGTGATTTCTGACATATTCAGTTTTATTTCTACTATTTTATTATATGCTTTCCATTTGCCCACTTCCTCTTCATTCTTACCTTTTACTTTTACAGATTAAGGGCCCCCTTCCCTTTTTTCTCATTCCATTTATTCTTTTTACTTTTTTTGGAAGTTAGAAACTGTTACCCTAGTATTCTCCTGATAACCATATCTATTTTAACATGAATATTTAATTAAAGAAATTTTAGAGTTACCAACATTTTCACTCACATTGTTGATAGTATGAGTAACTTAGGATAATTTTATTCTGTCAGCACTTCAAAACTTTTTTTCACTTGTTGTCCCTCATTCCATTCTATATCCTCTCTGCCAAATCTTATATTAATATCACAGTTTCATATGATCATTCTTTAAGTACTTCTATCAATCTAGTTACCTGTATCATTATGTTCACCGTTCCTATTTTCATATCAGTTCTCTCACCTGGAATATTTTTTCATGTGTCCAAAGGATACAATTTAAGATTTTCCTTTAGCACCAGAAACTGTCTTTGTTTTCTGAAAATATTTATTTTTGTCTTCATCCATAAAACAGTTTTGCTCTTTATGAAAATCTAGGTTGACAATTTCTTTTACCTCAGTTTGCTGAGAATATTATTCCTCTGTTCTGGCCTCCATTATTGCAGTTGAGAGATTATCAATCAAGCTGTTATTCATTTATAAATAATTTACATTTTCTTTTTGGTAAATTTAATATCTTCCTTTTATCCCCCCCTTGGTCTTCTATATATCCCTAAGATATGTATAGCTCTGTTGGTTTATTGTTTTGTTTTGTTTTTAAACTATCCTGCTTGGCATTTGTTAAACTTCCTAGTTCTAATTATTGGTTACTTCAATAATTCTGGAAGGTTCTTAGTCCTTAATACTTCTTTGGAAGTCTCTGTATTAGCTCATTTTGCATCATTGATTGATACACATTAGACCTTTTTCCTCTATCTTCCACGTTTTATAATCTCTTTTTCACAGTTCCATTTTCTTTTCTTTTTTTCTCTTCTCTGGGTAATTTATTTGAATCCAACGTTCAGACTTATAAGTCTGTCTGGTGTATCTGTTAATTAATCTATTCTCTGATATTTGTATAATTATTTTAACCATTGTAAGTTTTATTTCTAGGGTTCTTTCTTGTAATTATTCAAATGAACTAATCATTTGTTTTTTGGACCTTAGTAATAAATTTCAGCTTCTGTTTTATTCCTTTAAGCACATTAGGCTTCTGATTTAGATTATCCTATAAGCAGAGAAATTCATTGTATCTAAATTTGTATTTATTATATATATAACTTTCTTTAATACTTCCTCATCTTCTTGTATTATCAGTCACATGGAATCACCACTCTATTTACCTAGATTCCTAAGCAAAAGATAGGATTTCATTCTTGTCTTCTACTTTTAAGTCTCCACCCTTAAATAAAGCTCAATAAATTCTGAATTCTTAATATTATTTGAGCTTGTCCAGTTTTCTTCAAACCTACTGACAATTTTACTTCTTCCTTTCCAATTTTGGTGACTTTTATTTCCTTTTCTGGACTAATTTATCTAGATAGGACTTCCAGTACTGTGATGAATAAAAGTCACTAGAATGGGCATCCTGTCTTTTCCTCATCCTACAGGAAAAACTTTCAGTGTTTTACTACTGAATATTATGATATCTGTGTGCTTGTCATTCATTGTCTTTATTATGTTGAAGTACATTTCCTCTGTATGCAGTTTGTTGAGAATTTTTATACCGAAAATATGTTGAATTTTATCAAATGCTTTTTCTGCATCAATTGAGATGATCCTATGTTTTTCTTTCCTTCATTTTGTTAATGTGGTATATTACATTTATCATCCTTGCATCTCTGGAATAAATGCCATTTAATCATTGTGTTTATCCTTTTAATGTATTGCTGAACTCAGTTTGCTGATATTTTTTTGAAGATTTTTACATCTATGTTCAACAGGTATATTATTCTATAAATTACTTTTCTCATAATGTTTTTGCCTGGCTTTGGTATCAAAGTAATGCAGCCCTTGTAAAATGAGTTTGGCAGTGTTCCTTCCTCTTCAATTTTGGGAAGAGTTTGAGGAGTACTGGCATCAATTCTTCTTTAAATGTTGGTAGAATTCACCAGTAAAGACTTCTGGCCCTAGGGTTATATTTTGGGGGGATATTTTGATTACTGATTCAATTTCCTTACTGGTTATTTGTGTGTTCAACTTTGCTATTTCTTCATGATTCAGGCTTAATAGCTTGTATATTTTTTAGAAATTCATCCATTTCATCTAGGTTATAAAATTTGTTGACCTATAACTCTACTCTCTTGTCTACAGATTTTATCAGTGAGATTGTTCTAAAATGGAAAGGATTTTATGTCACTCCTGTGTGAAAATTTCACCTGTGTGAAATTTTCCATATCAATTAGGATGTTTTATGAGGTATTTCATCATAGAATCATAACTAATGCTCCAGCATCACTGCTATATTATTTTTATTCTCAGACTTCAGGCTTAATTTATAATTAACTATTCATTCCTCTTCTTGGAATTGCACATGGTATTTACTTTTCCTGAACATGTGTTTCTCCCAACCCTATGCAAACCTGTGCACTCATTCTCATTAAACTAATTCATGTAAGTCAGCAACTTTTCAAAGTCATCTCTAATTTCACAGATGTTGGCAATGTTAAGTACCTTTCCTACAAGTTATCAAAACGTTATATGCTTTGCCTGTCACTATACTTATCTAAGGTTTTGTTTTGGTTTGTTTCTTGACTCTTTACTTATTGCAGTGCCTTCCCTACTATATTCTGTGCTCCTGTGTTATAGAACATGAGCTGGCCACTCCAAGAAATAATAAATAGTTAAATTAATTAGTAATCCATATAATTTGCTGAAGAATCCAGGAATTTTTAGAAGCAATCAGCCTTTTGATATAATATTTAGTTTTTTTTATGGCTCACATGTGCTGTATACATAAAATTAAGTCAAAATAAGATGCCTGAGTTTTCTTCCAAACACATGGGGAGGGAAATAGAAATAAGGTACACTAAATAATGAAACTTGAGTTAGTATTTTTTACTTCCTGTCAGCCCTGCTTGATCTTAGCACTTCAGGTTTATGTGAAGGAACAACCTTCTTGAATTGTTTTTCTCTAGTGTTCTGTTGTAGTAAAAAATACTATGATCTACTTCAGAGAATGCTGCAACTGCAATTTACACCTTGGCATATAATTTAAATTGGTAATTTAGCCATTGGTGACTCCTCAGAATTTTCTACTTTTTTTCTTTTCAATGTCTGCCTAGGTTTCACTGTTAATAAGTATGCAGAGAACAATCAGGAAATGGCTAAATGGATAGTTGTATTTTAGATGGGGAAAAAATATAATTTGAAAAATTAAGTTTAAGGACAGGGAATGTGAACTTAACTCACAGATAATTGGTTAAAATACATCCTAACTTATTTCCTACTAATCTGACCATCATGTCACTTCAACTATTCTTGAGTAGGGATAAAATATACTGTAAGCAATGTAGATTGAAAAGAAGTAAGTTTCTCTCTGTAAAAGCTATGTTTCCATCTTCTCTTTCTTAAAAATAATATTAAAGTCCTACAGAAAGACTTCTATTAAAAATGGTATCCTGAAATTAATTACCATAACTAAAAGAATAAAAATATATAAAGAGTGACAAAATTGCACAAGTACTGGAACCCAGAGCATTATGTCCTCCAAATTTCATATTCTTTGAGAAACCTCTGTTATATGTAGCGTGGAAGAAACAATCTTACATAAAAAAAAAATACAAGATTATAACTTTTCTTTTTAATCAAGAGGCATAGAAACAGAGAAAATAGCAGAGAAATAAATATACTAACATCATACCAGTGGCTCCAGTTGGTCCATTAAGGTTAGAAGCCAGGTGACAAAGAAATACAGTGAATGAATTTTGTAAGTAAAAGGTAAAAGCTGGATTTGAAAGCAAACTGTAATGACTCCCATAATATGTCCACACATATTTATGCACTCCATAAATTATATAGATCAGAACTAGTATCAATTGTTTTTAAACAAAAATGGAAGAAAACCATATAATAGAGTCTTTGTTCTTTGTATATAAACAATCATTTCCAATTATAAGAGCAAAAGAAGAAAGTATGAAGTAAAAATTGACATTTTAGATTTGCTATTATAAATAACAGTTATAGACTGAAAGCTATAAAATTAAAAGACAAATCAATGGAAAAATAATTTGCAATATATATGGCAGGACAAAAGGTTATGTATCCTATGTAAAATACTACTAGAAAATTTTAAGAAAAAATATAATCATAAAAATTATATATACTTGAATTCACAAAAGAATTTTAAATGGCAAACAAATTCATAAATATAAAAAACCCCACAAATATAACATTGATATATCATACTTCTTTCAAATTACATGTTTTGTAAAAAAGGAGCATACCCAATATTGTCAATTGTGTAAGGGGGAATAGAGTTATTTTGTGTGCTGCAGATGGGAATATAAATTAGTCCAACAGGTATAGAAAAACCTGGGCAATGTTCATCAAAACCTTAAGACTGAGTACACTCTTTTACTTATAAATCCACTTTATAAAAGGTATCAAAAGGAAATAACCATGAAAGGATAACAAAATTGTCCTAGATTGGTATTTGTTGCAATTCACTCCTGACCACTCTTCTTATATCTAATGTTTCTTCTTCCCCTATACTAATGGCCAGGAATTAATGACAATAGTTTATTTTCCAGTTACATTGCAAAAAACTTTCTCTTTTTGTCTCTCCCTCTTCAGTGAGGCATCCCTAAGCCTGAGTAACACTCAACACAGATCAAGGCATAGGCAGATTTGGTGTCTGGTGAGAGCCTGCTTCCTGGTTCATGGACAGTCATCTTCTTACTGTGTTCTCACATGACATAAGGAGCAAGGGAATTTTCTACGGCCTCTTTCATAAGGGCACTAATCTCATTCATGAAGGCTCTGTCTTCATGATCTAATCGCCTCCCAAATGCCCCACTTCCAAATACAAACAGGCTGAGGATTAGGTTTCATTCAACATATGAATTCTTAGCAGACACAAACATTCAGTCTATGGTATTACCTCACCAGTTCCTTGTGAAGATAAAGTGAAAGGAAACATTTAAAGAATTTAGCACAGAGACTGGTAAATACTAGATTTTTAATAAACGTTAGAATGGAATTATGTATATGTGATATATGAGAGAGGCAAATAAAAATTCATCCTGAGAAGTCTATCTTAACCAAAAGGACCAATAATTAATTATAAACAGAACTGGAGGTGGACTCCCTCACAACTTTAAATGTGGGGTTTTCAAATTTTTTGCCCCACTTATTACCTTTGACCTCTGCTCTCTATATTTTTGTTACAAAACCTATCTAAGACTTGAAGATAAGACTAAAATGAGCGTGTCTGGTTAGTCACTGGAAAAAAAAAAAGTGTGAGATAGAAAATTCTCCCTAATACAAGAACACAGCAATTAACTGACATCCTACAAAATGTATTTTAATATTGATATTCAAGAAAACATTTTTACATAGGAGAAAAATATGCTGTTGACATTTTCAAGGAATGTTTATTAGTGTATACCTGTGGATTCTGATATGTATAATTAATATAATTTAACAATCATGCTTATATTTTACTGTGGGTAATAAAGACTAAAATACCTCAAAATTTAGTCATAAAATCAAGGCTAACAGAGGAATGTCATTCCATCTACACTAGTCTCCTTGACAAATAATTTATTTGTGTTGACCAAGCAACATTTTTCTAACAGTGCTCTTGTTGTGGTGTCTGTTAAAGGCTCATCATACTTCTCTATAATAAACTCTATTTTCTAGAAGCTTATGCATTGGTCAGACAAATAAACAGTGGCATGACATTTTTCTTGCAGAATGTGGTCTTGTTCTGAAAGCATTTTTCCTTGTATAATTTCTATTTGAAAATCCATTCATTTGTTACAGCAGTGTAAAGAGAACATTAATTTTAGTAGTTTGGGGATTGTTTTCCTTAGTGGGCAATGCGACATTGCCTATGAGAGTGGGAAAATAGTGAAATTGACAGCTCAGTGGCAGCCTCTCAGGAATAGGCTTATCAGAGAGATGGAAAATTGGGCTTCATGCCACTTTGATATGGCTACTTGGAGATCCCATATATTAAAAACTAAATGTTTTTAGAAATAACACCTTGGTACCATAATAGGGACAGCCACTTTTATAAAGTGTGAAACACTTTCTGTGGAGTGGGCCCCTTCCTGTAATGTATAGGGGTTTCCAGTTGGAATTTGGGGATTTAGAATTATTGAAAATGATGGCTACAGCTTAGATTTTTCAGTTATCTTAATTCTATAAAAGCTCCCCTTCCAAATGCAATTACACCAAGATGTATTTCTGCAGAATTGCATTTTCCAGGAATGAGGGAGATTGTGCTGCCTAATGGAATTATCTCAAATTACCTGTGAAGAATACGTACCAAAGGTGACTGTGAAAGTATAGCTTCCTAGGGCCCAAATTGAGGTCTCTCTCTAAGGAACAGAGACTATTTTTTTTTAAATGGAGTTGGTATGTTACTTATAATGAGGCAATTTGGGGGAAAACAGTATAATGTTTAAAATATATGGGTTTTGCTAGAAATAAATTATGAATGAATGCCATTTCTGTAAACTTATTACTCAATCTCAGAAAAGCATTTAATCTTTCTTAATCTTAATTTCCTTTGTACAAAGTAGATATCCAGTAAATTTTCCAGTGAATTATAGTTTAAAGAAGCTGGTTTTCATACAATATTCCAACATACTTAGTCTCAAAACTGCACGGTCAAAAACATCTTTAATTCCTTAAAAAACTAGATATTCCATAAAATACACTTGAGAACTCGCCTTGGTATTGTAAATGAAGGAGTAGTTGTAGACAAGGCTGAGGTCACAAATCTAATTTTTATAAGCAGACTTGAATTTTTCCACTATACATAAAGCAAGAAATGTCATGTCTTTATTTATTTCCTGCAACAAATTAGATCTAGATTGAAGTCATATATACCAATGTTTCCATGGATTTTTTAAGGCATTCTCTTCCTTCCATGTTCTTTGTCCAAGCCTAAGGATTAAGTGATCCAGGAAAAACTGGGAGGCTCCCTGATACACTATTCTTGGTATAAAGAGCTACTGTTGTTGTAGAATATTGCCCAATTCCAGATTACTCATTGTGGACAATAGAATAATGTTCTTGCCCCAGGATGTCTGTGCCCAACTCCTTGGAACTTGTGAATATGTTCTGTTACATTACATTTGGAATTAAAGTTTTTAAACAACTGATCTTATAATAGTTTGTCCTTAGTTATGTGAATGGATCCAATGTAATCCTAAGATTCCTTTAAATGTAGAATAGGGAGGTAGAAAAGTTAATGTCAGAACCTGAATAAGAGAGAGAGAGAGAATTTGAAGATGCTCGCTGCTGGTTTTGAAGATGGAGGAAGGGACCACGGACTGAGGAATGCAGGCAGCCTCTAGAATCAGAACAAAGCAAGGGAACAGATTTTCCCCTAGAAGTCTAGAGGAAACACATTTTTGCTGACCCTTGAATTTAGCCCAATGAGACCCATGTCATACTTCTGACCTCTAGAACAGTAAGATAATAAGTTTGTGTTGTTTTAAAACACTAAATTTATACTAACGTGTTACAGCAGCAATAGAAAATTAAAGCATCGCTCTAAAAGGAGCCAACTTCACTGGTAACTTTGCTCCCTAAATGGTTTTTGCTTATGTTTTTAAGTCACTGGTATTTAGTACACATGTGTTGACATGAACTCAATCTGTGCCCTCTTCACTGCTTCCAGTTTGGGGAATCTTCTTCCTCCAGGATTCATCCACTTTCTTCTGCCTTTCAAAGTACCAGACATCCCTTACTCTGTTCTGGAAAGTCATCTTAATTACTTTGAGAGGTTTCCAACTTTGAAGACTAGAAGTCTCTTGGGATAATCTCTAGGGTAACCGGTCCAAATTATAAAATGAATTATTGGAACAGAAGGCATTTACCTCACTTATGCTAGTTCTAGAAGCCCCAGTGTTCTATCGTTCCTTCCTGAAAGGGCCATTAAAGAGCTAAGAACAAAGCTACAGAAGAAAAGACAATAATTCCTTTGCATTATATAACCATTGTGTGGTTAAAAGGGACTTTTATTTCAAAAAAGTAAGGTGGAACTGAGGTATTATACCCTCTATAACTTTGGTATCTACATTGTGAAATGAACCATTGCACCTACTTCATAGACTTGTTTTGAAGATTAAAAATGCAATAAATGAATGTAAACTATCTAGAACATATTTTTACTAGTATGACCTATTATTGATACTGTTCCTCTTACTTTCCCCATTTTAGCAAGAAAAACTTGAGTCTTACAGAAATTAAATGACTTGAGATTGTGTTAATTTAGTGAAGATAGAAAATGGATTCTGAAAATGCTACAGAAACCTAAAGTGTATGTGCATGCAAAGCTCACACTTATCAATTGAATTTAATGAGCATCAAAATGTTTTTTTTTAATAGAATTTGGCCAATATGGTTCCAGAAATCAGGAAAAGAAATCTATATCATGTTATGTATCCTATCTGATTTTATGATTTGTGTTTCTGTAAAGCAAATTAGCTCATACCAGATTGCTCTATCAAGAACTGGTGACAATATAATACTGAAGTTATCTTGGTTTGGGGATGTTTCTCAGCAGGTTTATGTTTCATATAATTAAGTAACAACAACTTAACACAAAGTACACAGCTAAACACAGCAAACTTTAGAGGATTATGAATTCAGTATCCATCTGTCCATCTATCTATATTATAGCACTATATGTATATGTATACAGTATGTACAGAATGTATATATGTAGTATGTATTCAGTATATATAGTACATACTATGTATACACAGACCTGGTACAAAGGACTTTCCTCTTGTCTAGGTGTGTTCTTGTGATAACTGGTGGAAATGTTTATGTTGTGTTTCTCCCTTTATGAATAAGACAAACAGAAAGGCTTCCATTTCTGACTACCTTAGACTTAGTACAAAGCCTGTGGTTGCTTCCCCACCTGCATGCATTTTCTGTTGATGATATCCTTCCAACTTTGTTTCTACAACTAAGCAACCTCAACTTTTCCTTCTTATGCTTTTCCTCACACGCTCTTTACTCAAACAACCTTCACAAATTTTAAGATCAAGGCTTGTGTTTATTGCCTTCTTTATGTGAATTGAACATGTATTTTAACTTATGTTTATGTGTGAGTCCATTATTTTTCATTCAGGAATACTGATGAAATCAGGAATTTTGATTCTAGTAGTACAAAGGGAATAAAGATATTACAAAGACATGTATGATGATTATAAAGCCTATTGCCTGATACATCAGCCAGTTTCATCAGATCTGCTGGCATTCTAATTTCTCAATTTTCAATTGAATTAGTCAGCACTGAATAACAGATATGCTTTTACGCTTTGAAAATCCTGGTCTCAAGGGTTCAAAATTTTTAAGAGATCTCTAGTAAACACCCTTTGTGAAAGGTTGTAATTAAAATTGTTTTACATTTCTGAAAATTGTATATAGACTTCTCTGCCTAACTATAAAGGCAGATATGCAAAAGGAATATTGGTCTATATTTCAGGACCAGGACCATCTTTGATTTTTCCCTAAGCCACTGCCCCATTCTATTCTTCATATTTCTTCTGGGAACATTGAAAAAAAAAAAAAGCTGCTGCCCATACACCTGTTCTATTCAGAATCATTTGAAGGCCTTCACATAGTAAAGCCATGGTTCTCAAACACCTCTCTGTGAAGCCACAGGGATTCCAGTCACAGGTGTCACAGGGCATCATTTTCAGAAATGAGGGATGCAAACAGACACACTACTCCCTCAACCAGTACATTTATTTTTAGCTACATTTCTTGAGGAATGTCCTATGTTAGATTTCAATTATGAATGAAGAAAAGAAAAAAACAACTAACCTAGGATTTCAAATTAAACTTGGACATATGCAAAATTAACCACAAATCAGCCCCCAACTTCTATTTTAGGTCTTAATTTAAAATGAAATATTCATATAATATATAAAATACAGACAACCTCACTATATTTACTATTATAAACTTGTTTCTCTTTTCTTTTATCAATGCTTTCATAAAGTTTATTTCTTTTATCTAGAAGTTTCTTCATTTTAACCCAATCAATCAAAGGGATGAGTTACATGCAAATAGTACTGACTCCTTTGAAGCCTTCTAGAAACCAAACAGTTTGGCATATTTTTAATCTTCCTTTCCCCCCCTAACTTTTTCCATAACACATTTGGAATTCTTAATTAACTCTTTTCTATATTATCTAATTATGTGTCTGTTAATTTATCTCTTTCATTTTACTGCAACATCTCTGCAAGAAGAGAATTTTGGATTATTTGTCATAGATTAAGCTCCATTTCACATTAATTTATTGACTCCAGTAAAATGGAGCATGTAAGGAGAATGTCAATCATGCAATTGTGGTCAAGGGAGCAAAATTTCTAACTACCTGCTATCTGAACATGTATATTAAAGACATCAAATCATATGTAGGGTTGACTTCAGTCCTTGGGAGGGAGATTGGCATAATTAACAAAAGTCCTCAGTATGGGATGGTCAATGGGTTTTTAGAGTTTATATGAATGGATATATACTACAAATATCTAGGTCAATGCATAGCTATAAGAACAGGTCTGACACAATGAAAAAATAGCTCAGGAATGAGGCAGTAGCCCATTTATCGAAACTGAGAAATAAAATCAACATCATATTAGTAGCTAGAGTAATTCAGTACTGATTACAGAGATCCATAAAATTCTCTGTTTGGTTCTGAAAAGTGAGGCAAGGCCAGATCCTGCAAGTAGAGTTCAAATGAGAGGACTGAAAAGCGGTCTGGTCATGAAAACATTCCCCGGTATGTGCCCCTTGGTTTATATCAAAGTAATAATTAGCGAACTTAGAATACATGTGGTCTCACCATCAGAGCCACCAGTGGAGAAAAAGAGTGTTCATCAAAGATTCTAGTGAAAAGACACATACTGCTGAGAATGATATATATTTTGACCACTTCAGATTGTGCTGTCTTGTATGGGGGAGGTCCTGTCCCTTCCTTCCTTTCTTTTTTCTTTTCTTTTCTTTCTTCCCTGGAAACTTGTCCCTTAACAACCCAAAATATGTAGAATAATTATTAAGTACAAATTATGTGTAATCAATAGCTCTAAATTTGAAATACAGCATTAATGATGAGAGCAGTCTAAAAGTTTAAAAATAATTGAGTTTCATTAATTGCACATCTTTTTGTGCATGTTACAGATATATGAGTGTGTATTTGTTGAAATTTTCAACAGTTTTTACTTCTTTCAGGATATAATATAAGGTGACAAGGCAAGCTTCTCAACAATAAGGTCATTCACATTGAAGATATCATAAAAAAAAAGAAAACTCAGTTTTGTTTAACTGGGCAAAGTGAAAGCATGATAGCAGGAAGCTAAACAGTTAGCTGATGATGAGTTGAAGAAGGGTGCTTGAAAGTGCTATAGACAAAAATGACACTCAGAGAGCATGTAGAAGCCCAACTTCAAAGTATTAACTTTCTGAAAGGACTGAACCCGACATGCCATCACAATATAAAGCCTTCAGAAATGAGGAAATTGTTTATCAACAATGTCGTGTTGCAGTCCATAAGGTGAAGAGGTGAGGAATGAAGCTGCCAACAGTGACAAGAGATAACATATCTAACCTTTAATCTCAGTTCTCTACATGGATAGTTGCACTGCCAGTAAATTGATTTACTAAGTGTCTTTTATAGAAAATTTAGTTTTTTTAAAAAAATTCACCACGACATGGAGCCACTTTCAGTTGAAACAAGTTGATGTTTTAGGATTAATTATTATCACCTATTTTGGCAGTTAGACTTGAACATTACAGCCATCAAGAATACCTGAAGGATCCAAAGTTAACAAAATCAAGAAAATATTTTGTTGTGAACATAATGTAGAAATGTAAGACTAAAAACTTAACTTCATTAACAATTTATGATAAACTTGAGATTGAAGAGTATTGGAAATTAGTCTTTTCAAAGAGATCAGCAACAAGATCCTTGATATAGCTGTAACTATATTTCTTTCTCAGAAAGAAATACCTGATAAATTATTTCTTATCTACCACTTAACTTTCTCTTAGATTTAATCAGATAGAAATAATAATAGCTAAAATTTCTGAATATTTTACATGCATTAACTATTTACACACTTAAGCTTAGTAAAAACCATAGGAGGTAAGTATGGTTATGTTCCCATTTTACTTGCAAGTATACAGAGATTAAATAACTTTCTAAGCCCAAGCGCATATGTTGAATTGCAGAAACTACCTATAAACCCAGGAATTCTTATTCCATCATTTACAAATACATCCAGTACATTAGTCTAGACTCTATCTTGTATCAGATGCAAAACTTCTTGGAAAACAACAAGTAACTACATAAACAAAATGGTTTACTTTTTGAACCCTTATTTTCCACCATTAATAAGCATGTAGTAATAGGTGGGCCAGATACATCCTTTTATGTGATGTTTTGTAATATGATATGAAAAAGAAATCAACTTGAAATAAACAACAAAAAAGATAATTTAAAAATGTGCATTAGTAGTTGATTATTAAAAATGTTTAGGGATACCTCATTTTAACCATAAGAAAGGAAGAATATATACACTTTTCAGGGAACAGAAAATGAAAGTAAAAAGCTGTAAGAAACCCAGTTATTTCTCTATGATGATCTAATTTATCCTCCTCTCTTCAGACATGTTTTCTTGAACTCCAGATCATGCAATATTCAGAAGATGACACATCCAGAGCCCCAAATTTGCATTAATGTCACATAGTTTCTTAAGCTACAATAGCCTATGCTCGATTCTCAAGCCTGATAACAAAAATTCTGTTGTCCCCGACAGAGTCTACCCTTATCTAACAAACTGCAGCCAAAGAATTGAGTCACTCATAATACATAAACAATGTGGGGTTTACTTCTTGAAAATGGAAAATAGCCCATTTTTTGCCTATACCAAGATGGAAATATTTCTGAGATAATGATGGACATGAGTAACCATCTTTAATAGGAGACTGAAAGGCATCAGTACTACTTTTTCCAGATGCTGAATCTTTTCCATCTTAAGTAGATATTTCCTTATAGAATCAAGTATTGGTTATAATTTGAGACCAGCTCATAAAATTTCTGTGTATATATTTTACATAGGAAGAAATGGTAATATAATTTTAAAAAAGAAGAAGAAATTTGGCCTTGACCATGTGGTGTTATAGGTTGATTCCCTAAACGCAATAATTTTAAATGTTTTTTTCTTCCCCTATTTCCTACTCTTAAATGTGCTTTGTTGCCTTTTAATTTTAATAGTCTGTGGTGTTGGTTTGGTGAAAATGGTATTAACTCTCATTTAAGAAGATGAAAATGATTTTTACTCACTTATTCAGAGCTCTCGATGGCATGAAACACCTGTTTCTCAATAGCAGTAGAAGGGAAGGGGGAATATAAGGAGTAGGCTTAAAGGAAAGAAGGCAATGCCCAGGGTACTGTAATATTTACATACTTTATTCAATCTATATCGATTTCTCCTATGTTTTATCCTCCACTTTTCTGTGGTTTGGAAGTACACACAGATTTGATGCATCTTGGTATCAACCTGCCTGTTAGTTCAAAAATGTGAAAACACTTTGCCTGGATGCCTGGCAATCAAATGTAGAAAATATAAGGTTTTCAAGAGTGACTTGAATAGGATCTTGGAGTGCAAACTCATAGGTTTAGAAGGACCTTGGTACTAATCTTTCTCTCTTTCAGTTCACAACCTCATTCCCCACATCCTTGTCCTTCCCATTCTCACACAATTCAACACAAGAAATAGGTTGTGTACTGAAGATTGGTGTGCTTTGGATAAGAGGGCACACTGAGAATGAGGAAAAGTATTGGTCCAGCTGTAAATAAGTATTAGTCCAGTGTAAATAAGATGGTGGGTTTGCAGAAAGAAATGAATTTCCTTGGAAGATACATATCCTCTCAAATTCTCCATTATGAAGAAACACGGAATTGCATATTCTCCGTAAGCAATGCCTACCTTGCGGGTAAGATGCAGGTTTGGGTTCAGTTAACTACTTTTATGTCAGAATGAACCAAGCTATCTGTGAAATAAAATGAAAAGAGAACTGTGGATGTGAAGCGATGATCACCTGATACTCTAATAACCACTTAAATCAGAGAAAAATCTAGTTCCCTAAGGAGAGAAACATTCTATGACTCATTGAATATAATTCTGAAAAAAGTAATATGCACTTTATTGCAAAGGGCTTTTATAATCTTGAGAGACTGCTGCTTACTCTAATTTTCATCTTCCATTCCTCACTTTAGGAATTTAATTGAAAACATCAAGACAAAAAAGTCAGTTAAACACAATTGAATGGCAAATAAATTATGAGACTTCATTCAATCATAGGCAAGATACAAAGTCGTATGCAAGAATTATAGTTATATAACAGATATTATTTACCATGCTGAGAAAACATCATAATTAAACATGCTGTGGCAGAAAGTTAGAAGTTATTTTTTTGTAATAAAAGTGTATGTATGTATATGTGTACAAGCATAATATATAACAATTACATATTTTTTCAATTCGATAGGAAGATGGGAACAAAATGTATACAGTTTTCATCTAAATCATAATTGCTAAAGTTCTCCATCTTCTTAATTTAGTTGTTTAGGTCAACTAATATGCATTTTTCCCTTGGAAGGAATGGCATCAAGTAATAACTGTCTGGTTCCAGTGATATATAAATATAGATATAGATATGTATGTGATACAATGAAGAATGTATTAGTATCTCTAACTTCCAAGCCATTAAAACTCATTAATTATGCTTATAAGTGTGTGTGGGGTGGCACATGGATAGACAAGAGGAGGTATTAAGAACAACAGATAAATAGCTAAAATAGATAGTATGATTTAAAAAAAAATCCAAAGAAAATCATCAATTAAATAAAGTTTTAGACTGGGAACTAGATATAACAACTTTTGTTTCCATCTTCACTACTTCAACTCATATTTTTCAGCTCATTTTATTATCTTCATACAATTATCAATATAATTTATTTCAGCTTTTAAACCTTCTGAATATGACATGTAGTGGTAATTCAATGGAAGAGAGATTACACTTCATGGTGGAAAATTTAGAAAATATATTGTAATGATATAGTATTTAAAAATTACTTTGAAGTAACTTTATTTGAGTATAGTTTTAAAACAACTTAAAAATAAAACTTGAAAGTGTTAAGTCTAATTTTGTGCAAGTGTAACTTTAATGAATACTAGAAATAAAACACAAAATCTTCAAAGAAAACAGAATTCAACACTGAGTATATACTAATATTGGAAGGCATGCTCTATGATTTAATGAAGTTTATTGTAAACCTTAAAACAATCACCAAAATATTAAAACATAGAGGTTTATCTAAAAACCAAAAATACAGAAAGAAATCATAAAAATTCATCCATAGAAGGTAGAAAAAGTTAAGGTAAAGAGGACAGATGAACTAAAAGAAAACAAATAGCAATATATTATGTTTTAAATCCAACTATATTGTTAATTATGTTAAATGTAAACATGAACTGTCTAATTAGAATTAGAAATTGTAAAATTGTATTAGAAATACTCGAATATATGCTGTCTGTAAAACCACATTTTAATTATAAAGATATTGAAAGGCTAATAGTTAAAGACGTAAAAAGATATACCAACAAAATAGTCATTAAAAGTGGGCTGGAATGCTTAAATTAATAATAAGTAGACCTCAAATTATGGAATATAACAACTGATAATTAGGGATACTTCTTAATGATAGAGAGGTCAATTAGTTAAGAAACTATAAAAATTCTAAATAAAATACATCATATAACAACTTTGAACAATGTAAATAAGATACTGATAAAACTGAAAGAAAAAAATATAGAAATCCACAATGATTATTGTAGCTTTCAACAATCCTTCCTCAATAATTGATAGAACCAGAAGTCAGTAAGATACAGAAGAGTTAAATAATACAATTAATCCACCAGATCTAATTTATATCAAAAAACTATTTAAGACATCATTTTTTTTAAATGACATGGAACATTTACCAAGATGGACCATAATCTGGGCCACAAATCAAGCCTCATATTTTAAAATATTGAAATTTTCAAATTATATTTCAAATCACAATGGAATTAAACTAGAATTTAATAACTGAAAAGAAAAAGTGTGGAAAATGTCCAAATAGTTGGACATTTGGACATGAAACAACACTTTTTTAAACTACGGATCAAAGAAGAAATCACAAGGAAAATCAGATTATTTTGGACTGAATGAAAATTAAAACCCAATATATAAAATTTTGTGAGATGCAACTAAAGCAGTGTTTAAAAATTTATTGTAGCCCAATAATTACCTGCCAGGCAATTGGAATGCAAATAAATAGGCACACTACAAATCCCGTAGATGCAGTGGCCTGAAGGTAAACTAGATTGGGGATGTGCACACCAATGTGGGGTTTGGACTTCTTGAGCTTATTCCCATTTTCTACTCCTCCTTACACTCCCCAATACCATGCCCTCTTCCTCATCAGTAGTCATCTGGGTACTTCTGATGCCAAATGCTGTTGAGTTCTCTCTCTCCCTCTCTTTTTTATCCCCACACCTACACTTTTCTTTGGCTTCCACACACTTGGATCTCTGCTCACTGTGTCAGAACAAATAGCAGAGTCCCTAGTCCATGGATAGGCATTCTCCCCTTTTTTTCACTTTGGAGACATCTTTTAAAACCTAGCAGTAAACTGGAAACAAATGATCTAATAAATAAAATTGTTGAAATCAGCAGTCACTTCATCATAAATTTTACTTTGCTGTGTTTCTCAGAATAAATATTATACTAGGGAAAGATTTTCTGTTGTAAATGTCTCTCTTTGTAACTTAGAACTAAATGTTCTAAGATTTCTTTATCATTAATGGTAAATTTCACTGGACAAGATCCAGGGCTAATTACTTCATGAATTCTTTCTTAAATTGAGGTATAATGAAAGTAACATTATATTAGTTTTAAGTGTACAATGTAAGGATTCAATATTTGTATGTATTGCAAAATGATCACAACAATAAGTTCAGTTAACATTCATCCCCATACATAATTACAAAAGTTTTGTTTTTCTCCAAATGAGAACTCTCAAGATCCACTCTCCTAACTACTTTCAAACATGCAACATTGTTGAGTTCTGTGCTGATGGAGTCCCTTTACTGTATCAGTATCTCAGATTTGAGAACATATCTGCTGGGGGAAGTTAAAAATTTTGATCTAAACTAAACTAGACTAAACTATTTGATAAAGGATGATTTACTGAATATGTGGAGATTTTCACAATATTAATTAGAGAGAATTATTCTCACACAGAGAAGGAGAACTAGGGAGAAAAATAAAAGAGCAAAATTAGAGGTAATAGTCACTAATCCTGTGCTCAGTGCTGGATTAGAGATCTATCTTTGTGTCTTTCTTAATCCTCACAACAATTCCATGAAATAGAGGTCACTCATGAGTAGATGATGGAAAGTTTTTATTTTGAGGGGTCCATCCAGGAATTTAGGTGATGAGCAGAAAAATACGAATGGTGGTCCATGGCACAGTGGGGTAGATCACAGTAAGCAAAAAGGTTCTGAATGGACGTAACAGAAACTCAATCTTTTCCCACTGAATCTCAGAGAATGTATACTCTTAACTGGAAATGGAAACACATCTATAGTTAAATCATATAGGCACTTGAATGCAGTGTAAATGTTTTTTGATTTCTAGGTAAACCTGGAATTTATTATTAGTTTGTTGTTCTACAGCAGGAAACATGCAGGAAGATGGGTATACAGGTATTTTAACACAAATTCTTAAATGAGACAAAAAAAACTCATAGGAAAAGAGCAGGGTACTAAATACAATAACAGGTTTGTGTTTCAGGCTGGTGCTAGCAAAAACTGTGACATCACAAAGTTAATTTCACCCTTTCTACACCTTGTCTCTGTGAACATATTACAGAATAATATTTGTTTTTATGGGCCCTCTTCCTTAGTTGTCCTATTTAAAATACTCTTTCAAAATACTTCTTGCAGTAAAGTAACTGAGTTAATAATTCATCTTGGGTTTATATTACTTGCAAATACTGTGTCTCTCAATTTAAGATTTATATTAAATTGGGGAATGAGAGATTTTGTCTCCAGTAAAGAAAAATACAATTACAACAAGCAAGTTTGCTTGGTTTGATTGTAACAGCTCTAAATTCTGCCTTTTGGTGTCAATTATGTCATTCTCATGATGCCTAGCCATAATTAATATATTTCCAGTTCAAATACTCTATTTAACCCATTTTTCTCCATTCCCTTTTAATTTCTCCTCATTCTTCTATCTTCCTTGAAATTCTTTTAGGTTTGAAACCTAAGATGTTAAAGATTTTTTTTAAGTTGCTGGTCTCTTAATTTCAAATACATTTTCAATATCCTGCATTTGTACTCTCCTCTTCTCACAATTGCCAGTTTTGATATGCTTGTGTGTGGATAATTTCCTACCTTTACTGTATGTTTGTCTTTAGTGGTGAGCTTTCCCATTTGTAATTTTCTTGTTTCTAGTTGTGGACTTTTCTTTTCCACCTAGAGATATTTCTTTACCATTTGTTGTAAAGCTGATTTGGTGGTGTTGAATTCTCTTATATTTTGCTTGTCTGTAAAGCTTGTGATTTCTGTCAAGTCTGAACAAGAGCCTTGCTAGCTAGAGTATTCTTGGTTGTAGGTTCTTCCCTTTCATCACTTTAAATATATCATGCCATTCCCTTCTGGCATGCAGAGTTTCTGCTGAAAAATCAGCGGATAACCTTATGGAAATTCCCTTGTATGTTATTTATTGCTTTTCCCTTGTTGCTTTTAATATTTTCTCTTTGTCTTTAATTTTTGTCAATTTGATTAATATGTGCCTTGATGTGTTCCTCCTTGGGTTTATCCTGTATGGGACTCTGTGCTTCCTGGACTTCAATGAGTGTTTCTTTTCCCAAGTTAAGGAAGTTTTTGGCTATTAACTCTTCAAATATTTTCTCAGGCCCTTTCTCTTCTCCTTCTGGAACCTCTAAAATGCAAATGTTGGAGCATTTAATGTTGTCCCAGAGATCACTTAGGCTGTTCTCATTTCTTTTCTTTCTTTTTTTCTTTATTCTGTTCCACAGCAGTGATTTTCACCAATCTGTCTTCCAGCTCACTTATTCGTTCTTCTGCCTCATTTATTCTGCTATTTATTCCTTCTAGTGTATTTTTCATTTCAATTATTGTATTGTTCTTCTCTGTTTGTTCTTTAAATCTTCTGGCTTTTCATTAAATATTTCTTATATCTTCTCAATGTGTGCCTCCATTCTTTTTCTGAGATCTTGAATCATCTTTACTATCATTACTCTGGACTCTTTTTCAGGCAGATTGCCTATCTCCAGTTCACTTAGTTGTTCTTCTGGAGTTTTATCTTGTTCCTTTGTCTAGAACATATTTCTCTGACATCTCACTTTATCTAACTTTCTGTGTTTGTGGTCTCTGTTTCTCAGGCTGAAGGTTTGTAGTTTCTCTTGCTTCTGGTGTCTGTCCCTTGGTGGATGAGGTTGGTCCAGGGGCTTGGGCAGGCTTCCTGGTGAGAGAGACTGGTAGCTGCCCACTGGTGGGTGGAGCTGTGTCTTATCTCTCTTTTGGGCTGGGCTGTGTCAAGTGGTGTGCTTAGAGGTGGCTGTGCACTCAGGACAACTTTAGGCAGTCTGTCTGCTGATGCATGGTGCTGTGTTCCCACCCTGTTTGTTGTTTGGCCTGAGGTATGTGAGAACTGAAGCCTGCAGGCTGTTGGGTGCAGCCAGGTCTTGGTGCCAAAATGGCGACCTCTTAGAAAGCTTACACCAATGGATATTCCCTGGAGCCTCTGCCACAATTGTCCTTGTCCCCACAGTGAGCCACAGCCAATCTCTGCCTCCCCAGGAGACCCTCCAAGACCCACAGGTAAGTCTGGCTTAGGCTACTATGGAGTCACTGCTTTGTTGTGGGTCCCAGTGCATGTGAAAACTTGTGTGCACCCTCCAAGAATAGAGTCTCTGTTTCCCTCTGTCCTGTGCAGCTCCTGCACTCAAGCCCTGCTGGCTTTCAAAGCCAAATGCTGTGGGAGCTCCTCCTCCTGATGCCAGACTCCCAGGCTGGGGAGCCTGACGTGGGGTTCAGAACTCTCACTCTTGTGGGAGAACCTCTGTGATATAATTATTTTCCAGTTTGTGGGTTACCCACCCAGTGGGTATGGGATTCAATTATATCATGAAAGTGCCCTTCCTACCATCTTGTTGTGGCTTCTTTGTCTTTGGATGTAGAATATCTTTTTGGTAGGTTCCAGTCTTTTATGTCAATGGTTGTTCAGCAGTTAGTTGTGATTTTGGTGTTTTCATGAGAGAAGGTGAGCTCAAGTCCTTCTACTCTGCAATCTTGTCTCTATTGTAATGCCCAAAATCTAGAACACTTTTATTTTTTCCTTTGTGCTTAGTCTATTTTCACTTGTTTATAGGGTGCAATGTTCAGAGGCCTTGTACCTGGTGCTTCAGACCAGAATTTCTCATACAAAATAGCTGTGCTCAACACCTCAGTTCAGCAGTCTGTGTGCAGAAACACTGCACAGGACACTGCAATTCAAGATAGTGCCCATATACCTAAGAGGTTAAAATGCAACAAAATATTTTTTTTTAATTTATTCACCCATCTATTGAATAAGTTATTTAACTCAATGTATTAAAATAAAATGCAAGGATGGCTTGGCCTTAAAATAATAAACATATAATAATAATAATATAGACATATTTTTGCTGTTTTTCTTACTCTTTGGACTCAGTAAGTAAGGTACATAAAGTAAGAAAAACCCAGTTTAATTAAAATTGCAGACTAAGCATATTGTTTTGTATCTGTTTTTTTAATCTGTTCTCACTCTAATCTCATAGTGTATATGAACATCAATAGTTTTCACACATGCAAATCAGCTTCTTAGTTCTCTGGAAATAACTGACCTACTTATTAAAACTGGCCTGTGGCGTTAAAAATTTCCTTAAAGTTTGTTTTGAGAAATAGCTAAATTTTATTAAGAAAGGTCAAAGGTTATCTGAAATCTGAACTTGAACAGCTTTTTTACTAATAAATTCACTAAGAAACTACCAAATCTCAGAAATTTCCCCAAGTACATTTAAAATGAGGCTCTAGCAGAATGTAGATGGACCTCAATAAAGATGTAAAGCAGTTAAAGTAAAACTTTAGGACTGAGACACCTTCAAGATGGCAGAGGAGTAAGATGTGGAGATCACCTTCCTCCCCACAAATACATCAAAAATACATCTGCATGTGGAAAAACTCCTACAAAACACCTACTGGACACTGGCAGAAGACCTCAGACTTCCCAAAAGGCAAGAAGCTCCCCACGTATCTGGATAGGGCAAAAGAAGAAAGGAAAAACATAGACAAAAGAATAGGGATGGGACCTGACACTCTGGGAGGGAGCTGTGAAGGAGGAAAAGTTCTCACACACTAAGAATCCCCTTCACTGGTGGAGACAGGGGATGGGCAGGGTGGGAAGCTTCAGAGCCAGGGAGGAAAGCACAGCAACAGGGGTGCAGAGGGCAAAGCAGAGAGATTCCAACACAGAAGATCAATAGCGACCAGCACTCACCAGCCTGAGAGGCTTGTCTTCTCACCCTTCAGGACAGGTGTGGACTGGGAGCTGAGGCTTGGGCTTCAGAGATAAGACCCCAGGGAGATGACTGAGATTGGCTACATTAACACAGCCTGAAGGGGGCTAGTGCACCACAATTAGCCAGGAGACAGTCTGGGGAAAAGTCTGGAGCTGCCTCAGAGGCAAGAGACAATTGTTTCAGGGTACACAAGGAGACGGGATTGAAAGCAGCACCTAAATGAGCTCCAGAGATAGGTGTAAGCTGCGGCTATCAGTGTGGACACCAGAGACAGGCATGAAATGCTAAGACTGCTGCTGCAGCCACCAATAAGCCTGTGTGCAAGCACAGGTCACTATCAAAACCACCCATCCCAGGAGGCTGTGCAGCCCGCCACTGACAGGGTCCCACGAACCAGGGACAACTTCCCCTGGAAAATACACGGGGCGCCTCAGGCTGTTACAACGTCATGCCAACCTCTGCCAATGCAAGCTCACCCTGCATCCTGTACCCCTCCCTCCCCCCAGACTGAGGGACCCAGAGCACCCTAAACAGCTGCTATTTTAACCTTGTCCTGTCTAGGTGGGGAACAGAAACCCTCAGGCTACCTACATGCATATGTGGGGCGATATCCAAACCTGAACCCCAGGAGCTGTGTGAACAAAAAGGAGGAAGGGAAATTCTTCCCAGCAGTCTCAGGAGCAGCAGATTAAATCTTCACAATCAACTTGATATACCCTGCATCTCTGAAATACCTGAATAGACAACAAATCATCCCAAAATTGAGGCAGTGGACTTTAGGAGCAACAGTAGATTTGCAGTTTTCTTTCTGCATCTAATTTGTTTCTGGTTTTATGTTTATCTTAGTGTACTATTTAGAGCTTACTATCATTGGTAGATTTGTTTATAGATTTGGTTGCGCTCTTCCATTTTCTTAATATATACATAGTTTTCCTTTTTATCTTTTTGTGTGAATGTATGTGTATGCTTCATTGTGTGATTTTGTATGTATAGCTTTGTATTTGCTATTAGCCTTAAGGTTCTGTCTGTCCTTTTTTTTTTTTTTTTTTTTTAGTGTACATTTTAGTGCTTTTTTTGGGGTTTGGTTGTTCTCTTCTTTTTTTCTTTTTTAAATTACTTTCTAATTTTTTATAATTTTTTAAATTTAAATAACTTTATTTTTTCTTCCTTTCTTTCTTTTTCTCTCTTTTCTTCTGAGTGGTTTGGCTGACAGGGTCTTGGTGTTCTGGCCGGGGATCAGGCCTGAGCCACTGAGGTGGGAGAGCCGAGTTCAGGTCATTGGACCACCAGAGACCTCCTGGCCCCATGTAATATCAACTGATGAGAGCTCTCCCAGAGGTTGCCATCTCAAACTAAGACCCAGCTCCATTCAATGACCAGTAAGCTCCAGTGCTGAACTCCCCATGCCAAAAAACTAGCAAGATAGGAACACAACCCCACCCATTAGCAGAGACGCTGCCTCATACTAAGTGAACAGACAGCCCCAAAACACACCACTGGATGTGGTCCTGCCCACCATCAAGACAATATCCAGCCTCATCCACCAAACACAGGCACCAGTTCCCACCAGCAGGAAGCCTACACAACCCACTGAACCAACATTACTTATTGGGACAAGACATAAAAACAATGGGAACTATGAACCTGCAGCATGCAAAAAGGAGACCCCAAACACAGTAAGTTAAGCAAAATGAGAAGACTCAGAGATACACAGCAGATGAAGGAGCAAGGTAAAAACCCTCCAGACCAAACAAATGAAGAGGAAATAGGCAGTCTACCTGGAAAATAATTCAGAGTAATTATAGTAAAGATGATCCAAAATCTTGGAAATAGAATGGAGGAAATACAAGAAATGTTTCACAAGGACCTAGAAGAACTAAAGAGCAAACAAACAATGATGAACAATACAAAAAATGAAATAAAAAATTCTCCAGAAGGAATCAATAGCAGAATAACTGAGGCAGAAGAACGGATAAATGACCTGGAAGATAAACTAGGGGAAATCACTACCACAGAGCAGAATAAAGAAAAAAGAATGAAAAGAATTGAGGACAATCTCAGAGACCTCTGGGACAACATGAAACGCACAAACATTCGAATTATAGGGGTCCAAGAAGAGAAAAAGAAAGTAACTGAGAAAATATATGAAGAGATTATAGTTGAAAACTTCCCTAATATGGGAAAGGAAATAGTCAATCAAGTCCAGGAAGCACAGAGGGTCCCACACAGGATAAATCCAAGGAGAAACATGCCAAGACAAATATTAATCAAACTATCAAAAATTAAATACAAAGAAAAATATTAAAAGCACTGAGGGAAAAACAAAAAATACCATACAAAGGAATCTGCATAAGGTTAACAGCTGATCTTTCAACAGAAACTCTGCAAGCCAGAAGAGAGTGGCAGAACGTATTTAAAGTGATGAAAGGGGAAAATCTACAACAAAGATTACTCTACCCAGCAAGGAACTCATTCAGATATGATGGAGAAATTAAAACCTTTATAGACAAGCAAAAATTAAGAGAATTCAGCACCACCTACCAGCTTTACAACAAATGCTAAAGGAACTTCTCTAGGTAGGAAACACAAGAGAAGGAAAAGACCTACAATAACAAACTGAAAACAATTAAGAAAATGATAATAGAAACATACATGTCAATAATTACCTTAAATATAAATGGATTAAATGTTCCAACCAAAAGACATAGATTGGACTGATGGATGCAAAAACAAGATCTGTATATATGCTGTCTACAAGAGACCCACTTCAGACCTAGGGACACATACAGACTGAAAGTGAGGGGATGGAAAAATTTATTCCATGCAAATGGAAATCAAAAGAAAGCTGGTGTAGCAATTCTCATAACAGACAAAGTAGACTTTAAAATAAAGACTATTACAAGAGACAAAGAAGGACACTACATAATGATCAAGGGATCAATCCAAGAAGAAGATATAACAATTGTAAAACTTTGTGCACCCGATAGAGGATGACCTCAATACATAAGACAAATGCTAACAACCATAAAAGGGGAAATTGACAGTAGCACAATAACAGTAGGGGACTTTAACAGCCCACTTACAACAATGGACAAATCATCCAAAATGAAAATAAATAAGGAAACACAACCTTTAAATGATACATTAAACAAGATGGACTTAATTGATATTTATAGGACATTCCATTCAAAAACAAAAGAATAAACTCTCTTCTCAAGTGCTCATGAAAAAGTCTCCAAGATAGACCATATCTTGGGTCACAAACCAAGCCTTGGTAAATTTAAGAAAATTGAAATCATATCAAGTATCTTTTCGGACAACAACACTATGAGACTAGATATCAATTACAGGAAAATGTCTGTAAAAAATATAAACACATGAAGGCTCAGCAATACACTAATAAACAACCAAGAGATCACTGAAGAAATCAAAGAGGAAATCAAAAAATACCTAGAAACAGATGACAATGAAATCATGATGACCTAAAACCTATGGGATGCAGCAAAAGCAGTTCTAAGAGGGAAGTTATAGCAAAACAATCCTACCTCAAAAAAACAAGAAACATCTCTAATAAACAACCTAAACTTACAGATAAAGCAATTAGAGAAAGAAAAACAAAAAAATCCAATGTTAACAGAAGGAAAGAAATAAAGACCAGATCAGAAATAAATGAAAAAGAAATGAAGGAAATGATAGCAAAGATCAATAAAACTAAAACATGGTTTTTTGAGAAGATAAACAAAATGGATAAACCATTAGCCAGGCTCATCAGGAGATAGGAGAAAAGTCTCAAATTAATAAAATTAGAAATGAAAAAGGAGAAGTAATAACTGACACTGCAGAAATACAAAGGATCATGAGAGATTACAACAAGGAACGATATGCCAATAAAATAGACCTCTCGGAAGAAATGGACAAATTCTTAGAAAAGCACAACCTTACAGACTGAACCAAGAAGAAATAGAAAATATAAACAGACCAATCACAAGCACTGAAATTGAAACTGTGATTAAAAATCTTCCAACAAACAAGAGCCCATGACCAGAGGGCTTCACAGGAGAATTCTATCAAACATTTAGAGAATAGCTAACACCTATCCTTCTCAAACAATTCCAAACTATAGCAAAGTGAGGAACACTCTCAAATTCATTCTACGAGGCCATAATCACCATGATACCAAAACCACAAAAAGATGTCAAAAAATAGAAAACTACAAGCCAGTATCACTGATGAACATAGATGCAAAAATCCTCAACAAAATGCTAGAAAACAGAATCCATCAGCACATTAAAAGGATCATGCACCATGATCAAGTGGGGTTTATCCCAGGAATTCAATATACACAAATCAATCAATGTGATAAACTATATTAACAAACTGAAGGAGAAAAACCATATGATCATCTTAATAGATGCAGAAAAAGCTTTCAAAAAAATTCAACACCAATTTATGATAAAAACCCTGAAGGAAGTAGGCATAGAGGGAAATTACCTCAACATAATAAAAGCCATATATGACAAAGCTACAGCCAATATCATTCTCAATGGTGAAAAACTGAAACCATTTCCACTAAGATCAGGAACAAGACAAGTTTGCCTACTCTCACCAATATTATTCCACATATTTTTGGAAGTTTAAGCCACAGCAATCAGAGAAGAAAAGGAAATGAAAGAAAAACAAACTGGAAAAGAAGAAGTAAAACTGTCACTGTTTGCAGATGACATGGTACTCTACATAGAGAATCCTAAAGATGCTACCAGAAAACTACTAGAGCTAATCAATGAATTTGGTAAAGTTCAGGATACAAAATTAATACAAAATCTGTTGCATTTCTATACACTAATGACAAATAATCTGAAAGATAAATTAAGGAAACCACTCCCATTTACCATTGCAACAAAAATAATAAAATACCTAGGAATAAACTACTTAAGCAGACAAAAGACCTGTATGCAGGAAACTTTAAGACACTGTTGAAAGAAATTAAAGATGATACAAACAGAAGCAGAGATATACCAATGTCTTGGATTGGAAGAATCAATATTGTGAAAATGACTATACTACTCAAAGCAATCTACAGATTGATTGCAATTCCTATCAAACTACCAATGGCATTTTTCACAGACCTAGAACAAAAAATTTCACAATTTGTATTGAAACACAAGACCCCAAATAACAATAGCAATCTTGAGAAAGAAAAATGGAGCTGGAGGAATCAGGCCTCTGACTTCAGACTAAATGGCAAAGCTACAGTCATCAAGACAGTATGGTACTGGCACAAAAACAGAAATATAGATCAATGGAACAGGATTGAAATAAACCCACACACCTATGGTCACCTTATCTTTGATAAAGGAGTTAAAAATATACAGTGGAGAAAGATAGCCTCATCAGTAAGTGGTGCTGGGTAAACTGGACAGCTACATGTAAAAGAATAAAATTAGAACACTTCCTAACCCCATACCATACACATACGCAAAAATCAACTCAAAATGGATTAAAGACCTAAATGTAAGGCCTGACACTATAAAACTCTTAGAGGGAAACATAGGCAGTACACTCTATGACATAAATCACAGCAAGATCCTTTTTGACCTACCTCCTAGAGAAATAGAAATAAAAACAAAAATAAATAAATGGGACCTAATTAAACTTAAAAGCTTTTGCACAGTAAAGGAAACCATAAGCCAGATGAAAAGACAAACCTCCAAATGGAAGAAAATATTTGCAAATGAAGCAACTGATAAAGGATTAATTTCCAAAATATACAAGCAGCTGATGCACCTCAATATCAAAAGAACAAACAACCGAATCCAAAAATGGTCAGAAGACTTCTACAGACATTTCTCCAAAGAAGATATACAGATTTCCAGCAAACACATGAAAGGATGTTTAATTTCACTAATCATTAGAGAAATGCAAATCAAAACTGCAATGCAGTATCACCTTACACTGGTCAGAATGGCCATCACCAAAAAATCTACCAACAATAAATGTTGGAGAGGGTGTGGAGAAAAGGGAAACCTTGGTAGGAATGTAAGCTGACATGGCCACTATGGAGAACAATATGGATGTTCCTTAAAAAACTAAAACTAGAACTACCATACGACCAAGCAATAGCACTACTGGGCATATACCCTGAGAAAACCATAATTCAAAAGGTACATGTACCACAATGTTCATTGCAGCTCTATTTACAATTGCCAGGACATGGAAGGAACATACGTGTCCATCAACAGATGAATGGATAAAGAAGATGTGGCACATATAAACGATTGAATGTTACTCAGCCATAAAAAGAAATGAAACTGAGTTATTTGTAGTGAGGTGGATGGACCTAGAGACTGTCATACAGAGTGAAGTAAGTCAGGAAGAGAAAAACAAATACTGTATGCTAACACATATATTTGGAATCTAAAAAAAATCAATAAATGGTTCTGAAGAACCTAGGGGCAGGACAGGAATAGAGATGCAGACGTAGAGAATGGACTTGAGGAAACGGGGAAGGGGAAGGGTAAGATGGGACGAAGTGAGAGAGTGGCATGGACATATATACACTACCAAATGTAAAATAGCTAGCTAGTGGGAAGCAGCCGCATAGCACAGGGAGATCAGCTCCATGCTTTGTCCCACCTAGAGGGGTGGGACAGGCAGTGTGGGAGTGAGACATAAGAGGGAGGAGATATGGAGATACATGTATATGTATAGCTGATTCACTTTGTTACACAGCATAAACTAACACACCATTGTAAACTAATTATACTCCAATATCGATGTTTAAAAAATAAATATATTAAATACAAAAAAAAAAAGACTTTAAGACTTCTTTTAAAACACCTCTTCTTGCCATTATATCTTATAGCCATCAATATTATATGGTTTCATGGTTATTGAAAGCAGAGTTTACATGCAAGAAGGATGCTGAGGGAGATTTATGGTAAAATTATGAGAATTATCTGACACAAATATTGAACACATAGTGTTTCCCTACTTAGTGCTATACCATTACTAGTTCATACTCTCTTAATTTATAAAACAATTGAGTTTGGATGTTTAAGGGCATTTACCTAAAACTGGAGCAAAAAAACCTCTAATGTTATTTTAAATTAAAAATATTTTCATAGAATTAATCATTTATAATTCTATTTCATGTTTTACATTTAAGCTATTACAATTAAAATATCTATGATAAACTTACAAAAATTGTGGTACTTTAAAAATGGCATACTTGCAATTTATCTTGAATAATGGGAATGCAGCAAAGCATGTAAAATTTTTTTGTCAGATAAGAAATAAATTGGTACACTATTCAAGGTAAGACAGTTATAATCCAGAAAGACTAGAGAAATAAATCTGCTAATTTCAGCTAAACAGGCTTTAAGCTAATAAATCTTAAAAGTTATTTTAAAGTTACAATAATACCCATGAACCCAAAGCCTAATGTATGGATAAAAAGATAGCAGATATTCTATTAGAGCAATTCCACTTAAACAAAGAGCAATCTTTGTGTGATTCTGGACATAGCTAGAACATGTTGTGAAATACTGTTTGGCATATAGCTACTCAATGGCATAATTACCCTTGAGCGAACAGAGCACACAGTGTATCAGAATCAAAGATGTTATTTGAGAGAAAAATTTGAGGAAATTGGGCTTATTCATTTTAATAAAGAATCAATAACCTTTCATGACCTTATTGAAGTTACAGAATTCTAAAAGCAGTAGATAAAATTGATCCTAATAAATTATTCTGTCACTCTAAAAGTCAATAAGAAGAGGAAATGATCTCAAAATTGGGAAACTGGGGCCAGAAATGAAATTTAGGTATAGGCATTTCATTCATGGCATGGGATAAATTGCAACTAAGGCAGTCGGAGCAGTGCAGCAGCGTGTGTGAGTGTGGGAGAGAAATGCAGGAGAATGAGAGAGTCAGAGAACTTTGAAAGAATAGAATGCGATAGCTTACAATGTACTGACCAACTTAAAACCTCACCAATGAGGAGATATCATGTTAAGTATTTATGATAAAATCTGGATGTGATCAAATTAATAAAGAAAGGACTTCAGTTGTTACGGTAACCTCCTGGGCTCTCTCTAGAGCAAGTCTCTTCCTTAGCAGTTCTTTTTGCAAACTGATGGTGGAAACATCACTTTCATCACTCCTCTCTCTTTAAATGGTACACTTTTGCCCACATAATTAAATTGAACCTCTTTATCTAGTCATTCAAGCATTCTAGATCTGATGCCAAATTATATTTCTAGAATCAATTCTTAATTTCCCTACTGAAGTGTGTAGCAAGGTTTTTATTTTTGCACGTTGCTGCAAAATAAATATTTAATATGAAAGCATAGTACGTATGATATCTCAAATTTACTTGACAGGAGTTTTTATTTGAAGGAGGGCAGAACGGGAATATATCCACAAACTAGTATTCCCTGGAACACTTTTTGGTAATGATAACTTTGGACAGAAGCCTAGATCAATATTTACTAACCTATTTTACTGTCACAGAGCCAAAAATGAATTACAGAAAAGAAAGCTCTGGACCTGACCCCACCTCTCAAATTCATATACTTTAATTTAGACACAGTGTAGGGAAATTCACAGCCCTCCTCTGACAATGTCCAATTTTACAATTCCTACTTTTTATTTTATGTTGCTTATTCATAGAAAATGCATATTATTGACAGTATTCTAATCAATTCTGATTTAATATTACATGTCAACATCAAGAAAATTAAATGTAAATAAGTACATTTGCTACAATTTATTTTCTTCATAATGAGCACTGAATAATTCAATTTAAATAAGAATTTGTTTATGAAATACCAATTTTAAGCAGATTTTATATTGTCATTTAAAAAACAAAATGCTACTTCTAAATGATTTGATAATTTTTATCCAAAGATTGCTGGAATATTTTAATTAGAAGAAATATTATTCAACGTAAGTGCCAATTTTAAAATGTGTTCTATTTTCCCCAGTTTTCTTCCAGTCTTCAAGTTTAGTGTGTCTTAACTGTACCTTTGACTGGTTTAAGAATTTTGGGAATATTTGGATTCTCTAGAACCAAGTATCTTTCATCCAAATAAATGTTGATTTTTAAAAACTAGAAGCCATTATCTTTATATTGAGGAAGAAGGATTTGACAACTTGAGTTTTATTGATTTCAAGAGCATGTCTTTTGAAATCCATCCTTCTGATAATTTTTAGATATTGTTATTTTTCCAGAAATAATCAACATTTGTAAGTGTGTTTGGTAAATCTTTTTATGATTTTATTCAAAATTCCACTGACAGTAGATAAAAATCAAATTTATTATTTAGATCTCCATGTTTCTCATGGATCCCCACAATTTCCATTGATACTTTCTAATTCAGTGACTAAAAAGTGCCATGGACCTTAATGAAATTTATACAGAACAGTTTAGAGAACCTGAAGGAATTAAGTGTCCTTTTCCTTTGTGAGCCAGTATCATTTACAAATTTAAAAGCGGCAAAAACTTTCCTTAAATTGGGCACTTAATTTCAGGACAGCCCTATCTTTATTCTGGGTTGTTAAATTTTGATGGAGAAAGAAGCCCACCTACTGGGCCATATAATGGGGCATGCTCAAGGAAAAAACAAGTTGAAATATACTTAAAATGTGATTAGAAACAATCAGGGCAGGCAACTGAATTAAAGGGCAGCTGAGTACAGCAAAGGCTAACTTGGTTACATTCACTGACATAGACAGGTCAACAGGCTCAAGCTCCACCTTTGGGATCCACTGTCATATAAAGCAAACTTTTAAAAATTATTCTGTAGTTAGCCCAAGACATATATCCACCTCCCCACAAATGATTTTGGTCTCTGAATAGTATGGAAGAGACCCTTCTTGTTTGAGTAGAATTTGGATAATTGGATGAGATTTCATTATGCCATCCGTCTTCTACACTCCTTCTCTTTCTGCAGGAAGAAGAGTCAATATACTGAATATCTCTGAAGTTGTATCTCCTCCTGGACTCATCTTTTGACCAGTTCAGACCTTACTGCTTTTCTCCTTTGTCCTATTAATGAAACAGCAATTGATTAAATGCTTCATATTAAAATATCACATTTCATTAGCTTGAAATAATTCAAATTTGGGTGTAGAAAAGAGTTGTGATTACTATTATGATAAAAACTGTATTGTGAGAGTAATAAGACAATGCACTATTATGATGCAGAAGCATCAGTTTTATCACCATAGCTCTTTTCATTAACATGTTCTTATTAATTTGTTTACCTCTTTTTGATCTCTTTTCCCGTGAAACTGTAAGGTTCATGATAGTGGAACTCTTTTTTGGGTGTTGTTTTTTGTTACATCATACCTCTCTTCTGCCAGTTAAGTGCTTGGGCAAAAGAAACTAAATATTTGGAATAAATAAATTGATTATTGAGAACTGCTTTACATGACTCACCTGCGAGTCTGGAAAGTGTTTCATATAAACTGAGGTAAAAAGGATATAAGAAAAAATATTAAAAACTTTCAGAAAGAATCCATTTTTTGTTTAGGATCAATTTTCTAGATAATTTTATACAAAAAATATTTTATCTTCAAAATCTGAATGATATATGAAATTATGGTCATTGTTATAGATGAGGAAAACAAGGCTCTAATTTTGTTCACTTTAAAAGTAGAATAAAGATCCAAAAGCATGTGCTCTGATATACTTTCCACTTTGTCATACTGGTATATTGTAAATTCAGGAGTAAAACCCAAAATGTTTAACAACTTCTGGTGTAAAATAGGCATCCAACAATCAGAAAGGACTCTGGTCTTGGTAGTGGAGTTGAGGAACTCTTCGTAAGGAATAAATCCCATTATTGGTAAATCATGGGGATCTCCAGGGGCAGGCTAAACTGTGGCAGCTGGGGCTCAGAGCAGTAGCTATTTATAAATGTGTGTGTAAGTATTCTAATATTTTACTAATGGGCATAGTAGTACCAGTACATCACTTTGTGTCAATGGTTATACAAAAGTCAGAAATCACTGTACTTATTCCTGTTTTTTACTTCCTTAGAATGTTTGCAAAATCTTGAGAAAATGGTCTATATTCATGTGTTTTTATTTCATTGATATAATAATAGTAATACTCTTGACATTTAGTAAATACTTTTCTCTAGGTGTTTAAAAAGTGCTTCATATGCATTAAATAATGTCTTAGTTGTATCTTCTTTTGAGTATTACTACAAGTTTATTTTATATTATACCTATCAAAGAAAAATTTTGAAAATACCATATCTATGCTTGTTATGTTAATCTCATTTCAGGGTATAGAACTGAAACATTACTGTTTAAGTCTCAATCAAATGATTTGCATGAACACTTTTTTCATATCAGCAAAGTAATCCTTGCATTTGAGGGAATAATGATGTCATTTCAAGAGAAAAATGGTTTATCACTGGAGACATGCAAACTCCTCTCCATTTGCTTATCTTTATGAAGACCCCTTATATATTTGAATAGAGAAAAATTATGTCAAATTATACTCCAGCATTGATCTCTTAATGAAACATCTTCAGTAGTTCAGATACAAGATAAATGCCTTTTAATCAGGCTGACATTATATAAAATTGAAAACATGAGAAGAAAGTATAGCTTTATGACAAAACTGAGTTACTTTTCAAATTGTTTCTAATATCTGAGCCAAAAGATGTAGTCATTTGTTTGTTTTTCTGCACTGAATGTCTCCACACCTGAAATGTAGTTTTAATGTGCAAAGTTTAGATTTAAAACTTTGCTGGTTAATGTACATACAATATTCAGTAAAATTTTCATTTATCAATAGCATTATATAAATTTGTGTTTTCTGTATTGATTTCATGTAATATGAATTCATGTTCCATAGTAATAATACCAGTTGTGATTTATAAACTTAAACTAGAAAATAATTATAAATCAATTGGAAAATAATTATTTTCCAGGTGGAAACTGTATTATTTTTTAAATGGCATGAGTTCAGTTGAAAAACAGCAGAAATAATATTAACTATTTTCAACTGCTTATTTATTTTATGCATTATTCACTTGTCTTTATTATAAACTTTCATAGAATGTTATTGTCTTGCATATATTTCTTGAGCTAATCTATGCCTTACTCAATAAAGGGTCTGAGATGTGTTTACTTTTATATTTCCAGTAGTAAACACAGTAGTAAAAAGATAATAAGCACTAAAGTATTTTTTGAACTGAACTATTTTAGTTAAATTTGTAATGTAAGACTACTAATTATAGACAGTTCATCAGGGAAATAATTTAATTAACCAAAAAAACCCCATAAAACAACACTGAACTTTTTACTCAGTTCAATGATAGATAATTAAACAGAGATATATAAACAATGACAGATAATCAGATAAACAAGTAATTTGACACTATTTTTACATTTAGATTTGTTTATAGATTTACGGAATTAGTTATGGAATTATGGAATATTTAGTTACATTTAGTTATGGAATCATGTTGACTTTAAAATTGGGAAGTAATAAAATGAATGGAATCCAAGAATATTCTACTATGAACAAGGTCTGCACAAAAATGTGTTCCATTTATTATTTATTTGAATGCAAAGAAATTTGGAAGTTTTATAGAGAAAGAAAGATCATATTAGAGTAAATATTGATAAATGCTGGGTGCATCCATCAAGTATCTTGGCAGTCATCATGCAGCAGGGATAGTTTGCCCTCTAGTTCAAATTAATATGTTTCTGTTGTAAGGTACAACACAAAGTAGGTAAGTGTTGCTTTCAAAACTCTGGAAACATATTAGTTTACAATAATACATCTTGGTCAGCAATATAAGTACAGACATTATTCCTTAGGAAGAACATGTATCTACCAGATAATAGAAGCTTGAACACAAAAAGTTATGGAGGAAATATTGGTGGAATTAGTCAGTAGGAACTTTGATTTGATATCTTTGTATGGAAAGTACATGCAAGTAATATCTGAGATAATAGGAGAAGACCCTTGTGGAACGTTCATATATATCAGTAAGATGTGGACAGCTCAAAGGTTAATGCCAAACACTTTTATACAGCTCAGTTCTCTTTTTCACAATGGAAGTTTGTTAGCAGCATGATTTGGGGTGTGGAGGGGAGGTGATAATATCTGGTATTCCTTTTGGACAGATTTCCATGGCCCTGCACAGTTCCAAGATTGATTCTAACAGTGCTTGTTAATGGCACATGATACGTGATCAATTAATTTTCTTGAATGAATGTAAGCTTAGTTTCTGCCTATCCTAAATGAAAAAACTCCCTTTTTAATATGCAGGATAAGGAAGAAAAAAGTTTCCTTAACATTTTTCAACTGAATGATCCCTTTTTTGGTGCATTGTTATGAAGGGATGTTATCTGCAAAGCACAGTAAATAGAAGTGCAATAAAACAAAGTAAGCCTGTGAGTCTACAAGTATGAAAATATTTTTTAAAGCCTTCCACTAAACAATTCTACTCTCAGGAATTTATTTTAAGGAAATAATCATTGTTGTAGTTACTCTGCTTATTTCTTTAGCTTATTATTTTTAAAAAAGTTTAGAAAACCACCTAGATATGCAACAGTATGGAATATTAAATACATTATTGTACAACTGTGCAATAGTATATAATGCAGCTAAATAAAATAATGAGTTGAAACATCAATTTTTATAACAAATCTTGGATGGCCCACAATTATGACTTTTCAGGTTAAATTATTCTCTGCATAAAACACCTAAATAAATTTCAAGAAAAATAGCTGAAATTTATAGAATATGAGGTAGTTCAGTATGGTTGCTTGATTCAAGATGAATTGGCAAAACTCATTTATGTGTGTGTGTATACACACATATGTATGTTAACCGCCACCCCTGCCCTTATCCTTGGGGAATATGCTCCAAGACCCTCAGTGAATGCCTGAAACCTTGAATAGTACCAAACCCTATGTATACTATGTTTTTCCCTATACATACACACCTGTGACAAAGTTTACTTTTAAAATGAGGCTCAGTAAGAGAATATCTCAACTGCCTATACCACTACTCTTGTGATTCCGGGCCATTATTAATTAAAATAAGTGTTACTCAAACACAAGCACTGTGAAACTGTGGCAGTTGATCTGATAACAAAGAAGACTACTAAATGACTAATAGGCAGGTAGCAGATACAGTGTAGATACGCTGGACAAAGGAATGATTCACATTCGAGGTGGGCGGACCGGGTTTGCGCGAGATTTCTTTACACTCCCCAGAATGGTTCACGATTTAAAACTTATAATTTGTATATTTCTGGGATTTTTCCATATGAAATTTTCAGATCATGGTTGACCAAGGGTAGCTGACATCTCTGAAAGCAAAACCGCAGATAAGGGGGAGTGTGCACTCCCTCTCTCTCGTTCTCTACTATTTTTGAAGAATAGTGAAAAATATCTCTATGGAAAACAGACTGGGTAGACACAAAGAAATTTGAGAATGCAAGTTATCTTATTTTTTAAGAAAGAAAGAAACATAGCAAGAGAGGGAGGGATGGAGGAGGTGGGGGGAATGGGAGAGAAGGAAGGAATAGGTAAATTTTCAGTCTTCGGTGTTCCATACATATAATTAAGTGCTATATCATTCCTTGCTATTCTTTTTTTGTTATATAATTACCAGATATTTTCTCCATGTTTTCCATGCAATGCAGTAAATGTCCTAAAATTTTTTATGGTTGAACACTTAGTAATGTCGGACTTACCAGAAAAATCTATGGAGGTACATTACGCATTTTGACAAGATACAGCTTCTGGAAATTTGATGGAGGCTCATGTATTATACAAACTGTTTAAATTACCTGATCTTCAATTTTTACATTTTAAAAATCTGACTTCCTGTCTCATAGAGTTCCTGTGAATAGTAATTTTTTCCCCGGAGTGTTTGTAAATAAAAAGCAATAAATAATATGTAGTATTTTATTGTCATTTTTATGTCTATATGACGGAAAAGGAAAGGGAAGCAACTGTCTATTCTGTTTTACTATTCAAAAAAGAGTGAAAATGTGCACGGATCACATAAATAGATGTTTTGTAGCTTTATTAGTGTAAAATTTCTTAAAGTACAATAAATTTTACATATTTAAAAAGTATAATTTGGTGAGTTTTGACATATGCCTACAACCATGTCCTCATCCCCAGTCAAGGTCGCCTCTTAAACAAGTTACAAGTTTCCATTTATTGTTTCATATGTGCGAAGCATTGTATGCACATTTCTAAAATTTACAACTGCCCTAAAAAAATAGGAATTAGTTTCACTATTTTATGCAATAACAAATCCTAGCTGAGAAAAGTAGATGGCTTTCTTAAAAGAAAAAACATAAAAACCTTTAGTGTTGAGTGTTGGAGCTATGTTTCCTATGAATGTTATTTTATCCTAAAGTTCACTCTTTCAATTACATCAAATTTCTGCCAAAGTAATATTTAAAATTAATATGACACTAGTCCAGATATACAAATCATGATGACAAATCTATCATTTAAAAAACATTAATTAGCTCTGCCTTCTTGCTTATTTGTTTAAAGTTATACTAAGTAAAGAGTTATTTTAATTTGATTTTTACAATTCTTGTTTTCTGCTTCCAGCCACTGTGATGGTAGTATTGGGTGACTATTATTCATCATCTACAGTTTTAAATATGTTTGACAAAAAATTAGGCCAAAGGTAATAAAGTTCTATTTTTTAAATAAAAGATAAATTCACTTATATTACGATAATATCAGTCACTATTTCTGTATGGTGCTTGATGTGTCTTTAATCTTCATTTTGTGTGGCTTTATGTGTACCTGTTCTCATAAAAATTGATAAATACAGGATTTAAAGTGAAAAATAATTTTAAGGGTGCAATCGTTGACATGCTCCAGCTTTATATCATAATAAATTATGTAACAAAATGATTAGTCACCATTAAGTTTCTAGGAGTTTTGTTGTAGCTTTTTATCTCTCTGGGTTTCTAAGGACAGCATTCCCTTAATGCTGAGAGCAACGAAGCAACTTGGTTCCCTCACTAGTTTTGCTCTTCTCTGTCAGTATTTCAACCTTTGAGTCAAGAACATGCAGATAACAAGATAATGAAGCTACAAGGCCACGGAGCCTTCTTGGCTTTTTGTTAGTAGATCATTGGTACATCATTATGCCTGCTAAGACAGCTGAGTGTTTTATAACATTTTAAATAATACTATGTATTGCTGACTCATAGGCATTTCATTGCTTATCATGAGCGTCACATAACGGAGAAGTGAATCACAGCAGAGAGCTCTAAAGAGCTATGCTGGGAAAACAGCTTGCCAAGGAACAGCATTCAGAATATACTTTCCATTCCTTTATAGAGTCTACTCTTGTCTATTACCATATATACAGTCACTTCACTTTTTTAACGTGCTCTCAGCATTCAGGGCTTCTGCATGTCCATCAGCCTACTGGAGGCTGGCAAGTATATTAAGATGTAACTGTCCAGCAGGAGAGAGTCAGGAGACAGAGGAGGCTTCAGGTTAAAAATTAAAATTAAAAATCACCAGGAAATCTCTTAATTTAGGCTTCCTTCTCAACTGAGTTTTATATTATGCTAGTATTGTACCAAATGATTTTTGGACTGAAATAGGATGTGTAAGGTTTTTATACAATTATATTGTATATCCAAAATGAGACTAAATGACAGTGACAAATAATATTTTATTTTAATAATAAGTATAATATTATAATATAATAAATAGATTTCCTGTCATATTTATGTTGGTATAATATTGAGCAAATGTTATGTAATTAAATTTTATTATTTTTATTATTTGGGATGTTCAGCCACTGGGAATTTAATAATATCTGCCAGTTACTATGGTGAATATTTTATTTTCACAATTCTATAACTTTGATAGTTATTCATATTTTATAAGTGAAAATTTTAATTTCCAGAGGTGAATAACTTCTTTTTCAGTATTTAAGCTGAAGCCTTGCTGATAACAAAGGCTCTGCTCTTTCTACTAACTTACCACATTTTGAAATCTGATGATATTCACATTTAACTTTCTTTTATTTCTTCTGAAGATCCTCTTTATCTACTTTTCATTAATTTCTCTAATAAAATACTACAATAATACTAAGAAGAAATGTTCATGGTTTGGTCCTAATAACATGACCACTCTGTATTTTACTTCCAGAATGCTGCCATGTTTGTTGCAGTAATATCACATCTCAGTTTGATCAGCTTTGAATTTCCTAATCAGATTTGCATTAGGAGAATCTCATATTGTGCTGTAGACATCTCTACCATAATAGCATATTGAAAATGTCCCAGATCCTTCCTTGGCAGAGCATGTAAGACATACTGGCATAGCTTCATCTGTCAACATGCCATTGTTAATACCAACTTTTGCTAGACTCAGTGATATTGGTAAACTAATAAATTGATTACTTTGCTCGTACTTAAGATTTCTGAGCTTCAACATTGAGAAACAGCCATTAACATTCCCTCTCACCCATATTTTGTGAACATTTCAGTTAGGCTGCTGTTTTACCTGCAAGGTACCCATTTTAATTCACTTTAAGAAACAAACTCCTTTGGAAAGTTCAGCAAACTTCAGAACATTACCCATATATTACAGGATAAGAGAAAGTATGTAATAAGCAAGAAATTGTAGTAAAAACACAATATATTTTATTAAAGACCTAGTAAGTTTTTATTCAGTCTTACCTAAGAAAATCCAAAACAAATATTATATCCAAGTAAACAGCCATTTCTGGGTCCTTAGCAAATACTGAGTTCTGAAGTTAAAAGCACACCCAGGGCAAATTCATGTTGACACCTGACACAGAGTTAAAATACAATATTTTTATTTATAATCATCAAAGGGATCCCAGAAATCCATAATTAAAATTAATTAAGAAAAAAAGCAATTTGTTAATAAATCATGAAATATATAAAAAATAAAAGACAACCCCATGAAAAATGAAAAAATAGGGGCTAAAAAACAATCCATATGTCTTTTCTAGAGGTGTATGAGTTCAGACTGAAAAACAAGAGTTGGTTAAAGTTTATAGATAACTGATAGAGGGAATAGTTCATAAAGAATTTGAAAAATGGGCATCAATTTTGGAGAAAACAATCAAATAAACTGCAGAATTTGAGAAATTGAAGAGATTAGGGGAAGAATAACTCATTTGGGTAACAATCCAAGAGGTTAATTGCTGTGCAGGATGGAATTGCTGTCTTGTCAGTAGATTCATGACATCACTCACCTGAAAGAAAATTACACTCATTGGTTTACAAGAATAGAATTTTAGGCCAATACCTAAGAACAGGGACCTTTATAGAGAAAATTACCCCAAGGTTTTCAATACAGGTGGGACTACAAATGATGAAGACATATAGTGAGGCTATGCTCGGGTGCCTTTGGCAAGGAATGAAATGGAAAAACAAAACAAAATTCTAGTTTAATAGAGAATTAAGAACTATAGATTGTCTTTCTGAGATTATTGAAAGGTCCGAAAACTTCTGTTACTTCTTCTGTTTGTTACTGTTAGTGCATGCTTGTACTGATAAACAGAAAAGTGCTTAAAATTTAAAAATATATATTAGAAAAGTTTTGTGTATTTGCTCCAATGCAGTTAAAAAAGCGAGATTTGAGGAAAGTGTCACTCCACCGATGAGTTGGTGAATGCCTACTCAGAGAGAAGGCATTCAGACTGAGGCCCAGAGACTTGCTTCAACAAGAAGAACAAGAAAACGTAAGGATATAGGATAAATGCCATAGGTGTGACATCATAGAGGTGGACTATTAGAATCTCCCTTCAAGAAAGACATTTTCAACCAACTGCAAGTAGTACATCTAGGTGACAGCCTTTAGCTACAAAACATTTGAAATCACAGAGTAAATGCTAATATGTTTTATGTATGTTGGACTCAATAAAGTGATTCTGGAAGACTGACTACAGGCAATTGAACTTATAAACACTCAATATAAAAATAGCAAGCTGAGTGGAGACCTCATCAGAGATAAACTAGATGCCAGTTGGAACATCTCTTTTCTCTCTCATCACGGCATCTGTTTTCAAGGCGTTTCTCCATGAACTCACCATATCAAAAGTACTTGTTATGATGTGATTTCTTTTGTGTCATGATTCCTATTCATCTGGTGTGAAACTCATAAGATTTAAGTTATGTTATATAGTTCAAGATGGAGTCACACTGGCCAATGTGAACTTCCATATTAGTTGTTTTGAAATGCTCAGTGTAAGACTGTAAGTATCTTAGAATGATAAATTAAGAATGCTAATTTAGATAAAGTTTTTTTTTTGGTAATTTCTGTGGAAAGATTTCACTGGAACAGAAGGAGCAACTGACAGACATAAGACTCCCTGGAATGTAACTGTTAAACCTTACTGGCATGAGCTTAGTGACTTGAAGGATATTTCCTGGAGGACCTGACTCCACCCATTGAGATTGTTTTAGAGGGACACTGTCAGGGACTCTATCAGAGCAGAAGACTTCTTACTCATACTTGTCATGAGACTGTTTTCTAGACCTGAGACCAGCATGAGAAGGCTGTTCATGTTAAGATGACTCCTTCCCAGGCTTCTTGGGAAGCCTTCTCCCTTCTTTGACTAACCTGTGTTGCGTGCTAATTGTGTATAATAAACCAAGTGGTTTGTGAATTGAATATTGGCTACGTTTTGTACATTTCCAATCCCTTGGTTCTTACCTGGCCCTACTGCTGGACTCTGCAACAAAGAATACTGGACACACTGGCACAAAACTCAGAATCAGTTTAAAGGATGTTCCACACCCAGTGCTGAGACAGACAGTGGTATTTTTATTTTCTGTTAGATATTAGCATGCCTGCTAATGCTAATCCTAGCATGCTAGGATATATGCTCTGCAAAGGCAATAAGTTCTATCTATTTTGGTCATTCATGTATAACATGTGCCTACAATAATGCCTCATATACAGGAACTATTCAATTGATATTAGTTGGATCAATAAATGGCTTTTTGTATGTGATGTTATGCAGTGTGGTGAAGTGCAATGGAATTTGAACTCAACACTCTAAATGAGATACATTTTGAGTCATAACCTACACAGCTTTGGCCACGAGATGTGAGGGAATATACACAGTAGAATATATATTGATAGACAAATTGAAGAAAGCTGGACCAGGCAAGTCTGGGACTAATTTCTTCCCTTGAGTATAAGACTGATACTGCAAGAGATAGTCAGAAATCCACATTAGATTATACATGAGAAAACAGAAAGCATATTTGTTTTAAATTTGAACTGGGAGCCATTGTCAAGTTATTTCTTATTGTATACAAAATACTCGCAAAGCTCTTTATAATGACATACAAGGTACTCTAGGCAGCCTACTTTTCTATGCAACCACATATAACATTTTACTTCAAACTTTACATTTTAATAATACCTACTTTAATCACCTTTCCACAACTAGCTTATTTATGTCTATAGGTCTTTTTATCATGCTTTTTGGTAAAAAGGCATTAGTCAATATTATGTCAGTCCAATTAATATTGTTTAATGAAATAGAGCTAACATATATACACACATGTACATATTCCAATTGCTCTTTTATTTTCATGTTAACTGTTTGAAAAAGCTCTTTGTAATATTTTTCTCATATAAATTATTTTTATTGTAGATCTATGTTAAATAGTGCAAATGGCTACTTAATTAAGGATGTCAGTCCTAACATTCTCCAGCTTTGCTCCATGTCAAGTACACTCAGTCCCTGTCAGTCCCAGAATCTGTTCTAATAAAATGTGGGAGTATAGGAGCAATTCTATGTCACCAGTGCAGAATAAGAGACAGTGTGTGAGGAGGTGATAGGAAAACAAAAATCTAGTCCCTCTGTATGAGGCAAAATGAATGAAAGGTGACTGAGGTAAACATCTAGGCCCTCTTGGAATTACTGAACCTTTCTCCCAAATCCTGCCTTATTCTTCAGACTGTAAAAACAGAGTCCTAAATCCATTTTGGATTTAACATTTCATGTTACTTTCTCAAGATCTTGTTTACCTGCACAATTATCACCAGTACCAGTCTTCTTCAGCCTATGGTCTTGATCTTTGTCCCTTTAGTCAAAATTTAGCAATGCATCAAAACAGAACTACCTCACTAAAGTCAAAATATACACACTGAAATCTTCACAGGACACACTAGCTTCTATGCCATGCCAATTCATTGATAAGAAATTGAGTTTCCACTTTGTAATAGTACTGTGCATGATAATGGGTTACAAAGTTCAATAAAGTTTAGATGCTGCTCTTAAAAATATTATAGAATAATTGGCACATACACCTGTATAACCTGAATCAATACTGGAGGTGTGAAGTGTTTTCACCTTCATTTGTAAACATGTGCAGAGCTGAGGTTGAACAAAGTAATCAATGTTTTCTCTGCCTTCTTATTTCAGCTGTCATACTCTAAACAAGTGTGCTTTTCATAGACTATTTAATGCCACGTGTTGCATTTTTGTGCTTTTTGTTGATGATTTTACTGTTTAAAATGGTCCCCAAGCAGATTACTGAAGTGCTGCCTAGTATTCCTAACTACAAGAAGGTTGTGGTATACCTTATAAAGAAAATACATGTTAGATAAACTTTGCTCAGGCATGCATTAGAGTGTTGTTGCCATGAGTTCAATGATAATGCATCAACAGTATATTACACTGAGAAAAAGGAAGAAGAAATTTGCCAGTCTGCACATGAAGCCACTCAGAAAGTTTTAAAGTAGCATATACAGTGTGTGATGAAGTTATGGAAGAGATGGAAATGTGGCTAAATTTGTGGGTTCATGAGATGACAACTGATAAAAAAAAAAGCATAGTGGACAGTATTGTTGAGAGGCTGAAAGTCTATAGACGCATGTCACGTGCTCTTCCAGGTCTTATTTAAGACATACAGTAATGATCAAAAGAGAAAAGTTTCCTGACTGCATGCAATTTATCTTCCAGTTCAAGGAGAAATGTAATCCCCTAGTAAACAAATAAAAAAACAAGATGGTAACGCAGTTATACCCTTCAATGAAAGAACTAAAACAGTGTAATAGTGGCTGAAACATCTTTATATAGTGGCTGGAATGTGTCCTCCTCTCCCACATTCCACCAAGATATAAAAAACACCTAGAAGCCAGCCATGTGAAAAACGTATCTGAAAATAGTTTTTCCTATATGAGATTTGTAATTAATTTTGTAAAATCATATTGCTAATTCTGAAATGAATGAAGGTAGAGTCAACATACAGTGAAATAAATATCAGTTTCTGAATATTTTAATAAGTGAAAATAAAGAACATATTTGTCATACCAAATACATTGTGTCAACATAAAAGATGAAACAATCACGTGATACAGAAAAAGGAAGGTATTTATGAAAACTCTCCCAGATTTGAAACTTCTTGGGGCTGAAAATCTGGACCCATATTCTTGTAGAGATTTGCACATTTTAGGTTTGTAGCTATATAGAATCATCATAGAAACAGCTTTTTTGACACTGCTAGCAGTTCTGCTTCTAAGGCAAGTCAGAAACAGGAAGTAAAAGGGTATACAAAGAGGAAAAGTAATGAATAAATTTAGCCAAACTTTGAGTCTCTCACATTTGATGTAGGTCAACCTTGAATTTTAGATTAATACTTGAATCACAATTCATCTAAATTAGGTCATCCATCCCTGGTGATAGATGTGTTTCAAAAATTAACATTGACTTTCAAGTCACTGAAAATGTTTCTATGAAACTTTGGAAGAGTTTCAAGAAATTAAATATGTGACTTCTATTTTAAATAAGAATTAGAAGAATATATTCCAAACTTTAAAAAATCAATTTATCTGAATATATTCCAAAATGTAATATTTTCATCCCTCTCAAAATTAAATTAATGACATTCTGATATTTATTTATATTATATTCTTATGTTATATTATGTTATATATAATATTATATTATATTGTAGTTATTAGGATCTTATATTAAAACAAGCTAAGCTATAAAATAAACCAAACTCCTTATTCAACCATTCTTTAAAGATGGTCAAACATTGCTGCTAATACATCGTGGGGACACTTAAACAAGGGTTCTCACTTTTCTATGTTGTGGGGAGTGCCTGGCTTCTCTTCCATCCTTCACTAACTCTGACCCAGGAGAAGAAAGATGAGTTGTCTGGTTGGTGAATATGAGAGGCAAAAATGAGGGTAGCACACTTTCCTTTTCTCATTGATGAGATCAATCTGCCTGCAGAGAAAGCAGATAGTACAGCCCTACACTCTGTGATGGGCTTAGTGGGGAGGTACTCTCCCTGTGAAGGCCACTTTTGTCTCTCATTGAGTTTGAGAATCTCTCCACTTCAGAGGTGAAGTTTAAGGAAGCCTATTTTACCATTTAAATACAACCATATTTTCCGAAGCTGATATCTTGATCTCCATTATTCTATCTGCTGTGCTTTATTACTAAAATGATTCTAAACCAAAGTGGAAAGAAGAGGTATTCTTTATTAACCTTTAAAAATCCCAGAAATATAGAATAATTTTAGGAAAGGAGAAAATTCAATAGCAGGAGAAGTCATAGCCTTTGGAGCCAGAGACTCTTACATTCAAATCTCAGCTCTTCCACCTCCTGGGCAACAGTGAGCAAGTTATTGATCTTCTTTGAGCCCACATTCTCCTAGTACAAAGTGGAAATACTTCTGGTTCACTTGAAGGACTTGGAGATTGAAGATAGGGGAAATAAATTCCACAAGACAAAGAAGGTTCTAAGTGAACATTTATTATCAATATTAATATCATTTTAATTTCATATTGATACTTTAAAAATTCAAACTTAAGTTATGATGTGGTTAAATATTTTTCATGTTCAGATTATTATAATTGGTATTTCTCCACTATCACAATCATTATTAATTAATTCTTATGAATATCTCAAGAAAACCTATCACTACTAAATTAAGAAACATATAAGTTAATAAATTCCAGTTTACTTCATGAATCATTACAAAATCCAATTTATTTTAAATAGATTAGAATGTTAGGCACTTAACTAAATTGTCAAAGAATATATTATCTATATATCTATATCTATATTATCTATTAAACTTTCTTATATATTATCTATATATATATTATCTATATATATATTATCTATATCTATATATATATTAGTATATATATATAGTATATATAGATATATAGATATATACTATATCTATATATATATTATCTATATATATATTATCTATTAAACTTTCTTATATATTATCTATATATATATTATCTATTATCTATTAAATAATAGATAATAGATAATATTATATATTATCTATTAAACTTTCTTATATATTATCTATATATATATTATCTATTAAACTTTCTTAATACAGGGCTTATATCAAAATTTTCTTACCTTTCATTCATTTTTCTGCCTTCCTATTTCTTCACCCAATACTCTGAGGGCCTGAATAGAACTAAAAGATGGAGGAAGGGAGAATTTATGCTCTCTGCCTAACTAAGCAGGTTTTCTTCTGATTTTGGACTAAGATTTAAACCATCAGAACCCCTAGTTTTCAGCTTTAGGACTTGAACTAGAACTTATACAATAGGCTCTGTTGGTTCTCAGGCCTTCAGATTTGACCTGGAACTAAACCACCAGATTTTCTGTGTCTCCAGCTTGCAAATGGCAGATCATGGGACTTCTCAGCCTCCACAATCTTATGAGTCAATTCCTTATAATGAATTTCTTTATGTATTTCCTATTGGTTCTGTCTCTCTAGAGAATTCTGATTGATACAAAACTCAATTCACATCTTATTTTTGAGTAAATGAAAATGTAAAAATGAATCTCTATTCTCATACACAAAAGAGAAATAATAAAATACACTTTGAAGTCATGTGAAGAGAAATAAAATATTCAAAAATCTTGAAACTTGTTATATACTTTTTATTAAGAATCAAAGTTGTGATGAAAAATAATTACTAATTGCAATAGTATTTTTTTTCTTGCAAGAGACAAAATGGTCTAGCATTTAGAAAGGTAAACTCTAGATCATTAATTGCTGACAATATTTTTCCTTGCAGTATATTATTGCTTTAAAATGTAAATTAATGGTGTCCTAAAAATTATCAAATACTGAGAGAAAACATAAAAATATAAGAAGAAATTTAATTCTCCTATATGTAGGTGAAATATACAACTGATCTTTGAAGTTTTAAGCAGCCAGTCTGCTGGCTGCACATTGCTTTTTTATTGGTAGCTTGAACATTGATTTACTTGGATTCTACTATCTTTTAGCTTCTACCAGGATGAGACAAACTGACCTTAGGTCTTGGGGGAAAATGGGGCATGTAAGAAGCTATAAAACTTATTCTTAAAGTAAATTTATGATATAAGTGATTTTTAACTATTTCCTACCTTACTGTATAACCATGCATTTTACTACTCGGGAAGCAGTGAATTGTATAAAGAAGGATTTTTTTCTTTTTTTTTCCCCCTCTGGAATAGCAGATGAAAGCGTTTGAGGTGTTCATGTCCAGGCAAATGGAGCTAGTAAATAATAATAAAAAATGTTTGAAAATCAGTGCTTGAATCTAAAATTCTACCAGTAAAGTAGGTGGCTTAGTTTTGAAGTGTATATTGTATGCATTTGCAAATTTCATAAACTCCTATGATTAGATTTATGTTTCAAAAGTGACTTCCAAATATTTTAATGCTTTTCAGATTTATAAATTTAATTCAAAGTAGCACTTATTCTCCTACTGGTCTTTAGCCTTGTTTGAGATTTTTTTCCAAATACCCACATCCCCAGCAGTGACTAGTTCATTTTAAACAGAAATATATTTTTGCTGTTGTTTTATACTCTTCCTCTGGCTGCTTTTAGAAGTTCCTCATTATTTTCCAACATAGGTAAGGAACAAATTTACCTTGCTTTCTTTAGTTGTAAGAAAGACTGCATGGCTCGCCTAAATGACAGGTCCTCTCACCCATCCTTTTCTTTTTGCCTTTCCCCTAAAATACTGCTCTAATTCTTCATCTCATTCCTCTCTAGAATCTATTCTCAACATTTGTAACCTAAATTTCTTCAATTAACTTTTCTAAATCCATGATGCATTTTTTCTTTATCAAAAATCCTCAGAAGATAAGCAACCATAACATGAACAATCTGTAAAAAATTGGAGGGTTACTAGATTTAAATAAAAAATAGTTGAATAAATATTATTGCTATATCTTTTTTTTTTTTTTTACACCAAACGTGTGGCTTTTTCTGACATCAAACACATGGTATTTTTCCACACCATTTCTCCAATTCTCTGACATCAATTGGGTGTCCAACAATTCAGTGCAATTCTGACGCTAAAACTTGAAGTTAGTGCAAACTCTGTAGGTTAAAGTCTCAGTCCTATAAGACTGCCCCTACTTATAAAGCCAGTCTAAATGAAGTGCCAGCCTACCCACACTTCTGGTTGGCTGACTCACAGAATTCAGGAAAGTGTTTTGTTTACTATTTCAGTTTATTATAAAGGATACAACTTAGGAAGAGATCTATCGGGCAAGGTATGGTGGGATGGGGGGTTGGAATTGCACAACCTTACCAGAACTTTGTTGTATTCATCAACACAGAAACTTCCCAAATCCTGTTGTTTATGGGTTTTATGCGAAGTTCCATTACACAGTCTTGATTGGTGAGGTCATTGGCCATTGATGATTGAATTCAATCTGCAGGCCCTCTGGACTCCACAAAAGTTGGGGGGTGGGGACTAGGACTAAAAATTCCTACCTTCTAAATCACATGATTGGTGATTCTGGTGCCCAGCCCCCATTTAGAAGCTACCTAGAGACTCTCTGAAGAGTCACTTCATTAGCACAAACTTAGGTGTGTTTGAAAATGGCCTCTTATGAATCGCAAAAGTCGCTCCTATCACTCAGGAAATTCAGGAGTTTTAGAAACTCTTTGCCAAGAACCAACTCTAGGACAAAAATCAAATATATATATATACACACACACGTATACATATACATGTATGAATATATATATATTTAATCACATATATGCATATATATATATAAATTATACCATAGTTATAAAGGCTACTTTTTATGCACGTTTTCCCCTCCACCTTCTCCTTGTTTAACTATTGAAGAGAACAGTTCCCACTGACTCCCTAACACTGGAGAGTGATTAGATAACTGAAGAATTATTTAGCTCCCATTATCTTCCTCTTCTTTTTAACTTAGGATAGTGACAGTTTGGCATCTCTCCTAGATGTGAAGGAAGAGAGCAGTATCTTAAATCAGATAATTTTGCAATTTTCAGTAAAATACGTTCAGTAAAATAAACTATATGATTGCTTAACTACATGTTTTTGCATATATATCTTTATTCTGCAACCAATCCAAGAGCCCTTTTAGGCAAAAACTGCTAGGCATTTGTTATTAGACTTTGATAAATATTCCTTAAAACTTATACTGTATGCACCTAACATCTATGTGCACTTCACATTTTATATACTATGGAAGTGAGGTTTTTTGAATTTATAATTGAGTAATGAATGAAGGAATAACAATAATTGAGAAAGGAAATTAAAAAGGATATATATGAGGGAAACTAAGCACTCTTATAATTATTTTTAAAATATGTTATTTTAATAAACAAACATTCTTCTATGCATAAAAAGTTGGTAATTTAGAAAATCCTGGTTTTATTCCCAGCATTACTAATACCTAACTCCAAAATATCTGTCAAGATACATCCTGGGATCTTTATCAGTAAGTAACATGAGTGGTTAAAGTCTTTATTAAATTTTGTATTTAGTGCTAATGATAAACTTTTACACAGATGTGCTAAAAGTTATCAACCCCTCTCCCCCAAAAAGCAAACAATAAATGCAATACTATATAATGCAATAGAACACAATGCTACTGTAGGTAAATTTATATGGTTATTATTATCTGGTGATTAAAAACAAATCATGAAAACTAAGGTTCAAAGTAACAACTTACTTTTGTTTAGTGAAATAATTGTTTATTTTCCATTGTGTTAGCTAGCTTCCAAAATTGTCCCTGATAATCACTGCTTCCATGTATTTATGCCTTTCAGTAGTGACTTTCCACAGTGAATCAAAACTGACCTATGTGGTCAACATTTTTAAAGTCAAGGTGTATAACTTCCCAGGAGCAGTCATTAAAGATATTGCAACTTTTGCCTTGTTCTCTTGGATTGCTCATCCTGGAGGAAGCCAGATGCCATGCCGTGAAGCTACTCAACGCTACAGAGAGGGCACACAAATGGAGAAGAGCTGAGATTTTCCACCTGCAGCCAACATAGACAACAATAATTGTCAGTGATAAGAAAGACCGCTTTGGAAGGAAATCTTTCAGCTTCAGGCAAGACTTTAGATGACTTCAGCCCCAGCTCACATCTTACTGCAACCTCATTAATGCTCCTTAGTCAGAAGGACCAGATAACTTGCTCCTCAATTTATCACCCACAGACACTGAACAAGATGATAAACAATGATTGCCTTAAGTCACAGTGTTTTGAGTTAATGTGTTATGCAGCAATAGAAAGGTAATATATTCATTGGCTTAAATTTTTCATATTTTGAAAGTGAAAGTATTTAAGATGACAAATTTTAAAAGAATTCATCTCTATGGCTTACAATTCCTAAGAAGATAAATGGGTTAACAGTATATGCAGACACATTTAAACATATGCACTTATATATTATACACATTGAATAGGAACACAATACTTCTTTTAATCTCTATACATTCTATCCCAATCAATGTTAAAACTCTTCTGTAATTATGGGATACCACTGTTTTGCACTCAATTATTCCAATTAGTATGGAATCTCACTCATAATTACTTGCTTTCTCCCATGTCCAAGGTTGTTTCTAAAAATATTTTATTTGGCTATAAATTACAATAATTCTCACAGTCATATAAACTGCCTGGTATATTCATCTAATTATCACACATTAAAAACATAATTAAGTATAAATTATTAATCAATCCAAATAATGATATATTGCCATACAATGTTAATTATGTCTATACTTTTCATTATTTTTTCATTCTTCAACATTTAAAAATTTGATATGAGCATTTACCAACCATTGTGACTTTAAGGAAACAAGTATTTATCGATTTCCTTTTATATGATAGCACTTCACAACAGTGCTCTCTTCTTAATTGAAGTCTCATAAAGGTTTCTCTGAATAACAGGGCCTAGATCAGGCACATGATTGTATTTTAGGTACAAAAGAGACTAAAAATTGAATTTTGCCTTCCACTTTGTGGAGGTAGGATCCATGGCATGGGACTTTCTTCAAATAAGAGTAGAGTGTGTAAAAACTACTGTGTGGTATAATGCAATAAAAAATACCCACTACAGATGGTTTACAAGCAGAAAACAGAGTGTAAGGAACAGGTAAAAATTTGTTTTTCTTTTGGAAAATAACTTTTATGAAGAGTGAAAAATCAGACAACGCTGTTGAAGTATTTATAGAATTTAGAAAGTACCCATTATCTGCAAAACATATATATATATATATATACACATATATATAATAGTATTAACATAATTATTTCCCAGTGCAAGTACTTATAGTAGAGGTAATATACTAAGTCCTAAATATTGACACTTTCACATGGCTTTTTCACCTTCTACACTGAGGTTCTAGTTTCTACATAAAGATAGAAGAAGATAACTGGAGTACACTGACTGCCTGACTGTGGGAAGCAGACATGAAAGAAGGAAAGATATTTTGGTGGCATCAGAAACCTGCACTCTGACTACTTTACTTTCTAGGTCCTGATAATCACATTTATACAATGTCCTTTATAGGAAAAGTGAGATAGCTTTTTTAAACTGGGCATACTCACTTGGATCCTTGTCCAGAATTTTTTCTAATTAATTGTGCAACACTAGACAAACCTTATCTTAATGTGGAGATGAAATAATTGCCTAGCAATATTTAGATTTGTATGTGTATGTGTGTGTGAGTGAAGCTGCCAACTGAGGCTTCTTGAAGGACGCACACTTGGATGTCAATGTAGAACTCCCCTTTTGGGCCTGGATGGCCTTCTGAGAGGGGCTGCAGGCTCAGCCCTGTCAGTTTGTCAGCTTGTCGGTGTAGGACCACTATTGGAGCTGACTGTACATGACCTGCTCCTGCATGATGGGGTTATAGTATTCTTTGGCATTGTCAATGGATACTGACAGAACATTTCTTGTCTTCTCATTACCTAGCACAAGTGAGGGCCAGGGACATGGAGGATCCATGATGCTACCTTTATACAACTAGGCATCCAGCAGATGCAGGTTCTGGCCTCTGGGCAGGTCTTTCTTTAGAGCCTGGAATAGAAAGATGTTCTGTATAGAGTAGGGGAACCTTGTAACTTGTTGCATCCTCTTTTTCAACTTCTCATGAAGCTTTGGTTCTTCCAATCTGTTCTGCACTGCATCATCCATGGTCATCCTGGCATTCATGGTAGGGTTGATGATATACCTGATACTCACCTGGTGTCATCTTTATCTGTATGTCACCTTTAACAGGCTTTTTCTCAGGACATCATAGATGTTTCCTTCAGACACACATCTTTGATGAGAACATACTGTGCCTCCATATTAGCCACTCCTTACACATAACACTAGCCCCACTACAGCTGTGGTGAAGGTCATGACCAATGACCTGCTTTCAATCAGTTCAGTGGCTGACACCAGGGCATGCAGGCCTTCAAAGCAAAACTGGACATTATGCTTGTGCTTCTCAACCATGGTAATGACAGATACAATAAATCTCAGTCCAAGGTCCCATTTAACAACATATTTCCTTAGTAGCTGGTAATTTAGAAAGTGTAAAAGGCAGAAGTAAATAAAATAACAAACACAACAAAACAAATACACATATTCTTTCCCTCTTCCAAAATGAGGCAAACACATATAGCCTTTCCTTCTCTTAGTAAGAGGCATTCAAATCAGATCACCCAGTTTCTCAATGAATTACCTTTGATAAAGACAAGGTATTAAAACAAAACTATTTTTTAAAAAAACCAGAAAAATTATTTTTAGAACTGTCTTTCATGATGTTGACTTTCTTCAAACATGAGAGCAAACATATTTTGAATTTGAATGCCCGTGTAGAAAGACCTGAAAAAGAGATAGAACAGTAACAACAACCAAAAGTTTATTTTCTTTTAATGATAAACATTTTTTATTTAAGTTTTTCAAAAGCAATTAATTTCTCACAATTTCAAAAGAATATTAAATATTAGTATTGCCTCTTTTAATTGTATTTTCTCTACAACTGGAGTATTTATAATTTATAGCATATATTTAATTTTGAAAATGGAAACTGACTTATGGGGAGTTTATGCAGCAAAGGAAGGTGGATTTTCAAAATGAAAAAATATATATTATAAAGATCAGAAAAATAAAACATTTTACACTTCTAGAGTTTTAAAGAAAAGCAGAGTCAAATGTATCCCATTCTATTCTAAGCAAAATATATCATTGTAGAATCCCAAGAAATGCTCTCTACAACTCTACAAATGAAGGAGGGCAGCTAACACAGCACTACTCAAATGGTAAAGGTGAGGATGAAAAAGGACTCATGTATTGGGTTAGTAAAAGCTGGGGATAACACAAGTTTCTAAAAAAGATCATGGTTCAGTCATCTGAGTAGCTATTTTCATATAGACCAGATCTTTCATTTTTAAGTGACTAATTCTTATTAAAGTTCATGTAAATAAATAAGGAAAACTTCTTTTATGTAAATAAAAGTTCTAGGAATAGATATTTTTTGTTTGGGTGCTCAAACTATTTCATCAAGACCCAGTGTTTTTCTGTTACTCTATCCCTCTCTTTGTGTTATCACTTCTGGTTTCTTTACACTGACTTAATTCTCTAGTTTCCTCTCACTTTTTGGTGCCAAAATGGCTGCTAATGTGCCAGACTCACCTTTAGACAGCTTGCAAACCTAGAAGTCAAAGAGTTCCAGGGAATATCCTTGTTTGTCTTAGAAGACAGAGAATTGATATTTGGAAATAAAAACCAAAATAGCTGTCACCGACTATACTTTCTCTGTCCATAAGGTAGGAAAATATTTCTTACTTTTTAGAGGATATAAGTGTACTGATTGCAAACTAGTCTTTCTTTAGCAACACACACACATGTGTGTGTATGTATGTGTGTGTGCATGTGTCACAGAAGTTCTTTCCAGAGACATTTACTCAATTTGAAAAAGTTACTAAAAAGATGGAACTTTCAGGTTTAATGAAATTGTCCATTTGAGAAAATAACTAGAGGTAAATGAAAGTCCATGGCTGTCCATCTCCACCTACTCCCTCTCATGTATGAAATCATTATTATGCATACTCCACCATTATTAGAGTTCTAGATAGCCTGTCTAAACCAGTAACCTAGTGAAATAACTTTGTAAAGAAAATGAAAAATAAAAATTTCAAGGGCACAGCAAAGTAAATATAAAGCAATCTGAAAGCAGCTTTTCAGCAAAGTATGCTAATTCTTCCATGATAATTTTGCCTCACTACTGCCTTCGAAAATTATCTTTTCCCAAATATTTCCTTTACAAAATGCCCTCATAATATTTCAACCACTCTTATTCAAATGTTGTTTCTCAATTGTCTGCTTTTCTTAAGAAAACTAGTAGGTGTGTAGATAATTTTGCAAAAAGAGAATAGCAACAGGAAACTGTAAAGAGATTTTTTTTATCTGCCAAGAAAGTATTTAGATTTTCTTAGCATCCTGTCTCTCTATCCAAATTTAATCTCCCTTTCACACTTCAAAATGTCAGCACCGTCTGCTTTAAGAGCTGATGCAGCACTTTAAAAAATGTTTATTTTGTTGTTGTTTTTTAGTTCTTTCAGGCAGTGTATAAAAAAGAATGCTTGTAGGCCTTTCATAAGATAACTGACTATTTTGATGTATATTTCCCATTTCTATACTTCTGGCATTTGATATATAATTTAAAATAAAAATCAACTAAATTTAAATTTACTCATGTTTAACATCTCTATCACATTTTTTCTTTTTTTATGCCGAATGAAGCTTGTTTACTCAGATCAACTTCAATCTCATCCAGTCTTCAAATCTTTCCTCTATACTTAAAATAGTATCAGACAATGGAGAAAATAAGGAGATATCAACAATGAAAGCTAAAGACTAGATAGGGTGAGGCTGACCTATGAAATATTCTGTGAAGAAAAACCCTCTGTTCTAAGCCTATCTGCTAGAAGTCATCTCTTCAAACTGTAAGAAGATGCCTACAGAAGAAATTTTTACTGAATAAATCTATAAAAGCTTATATGGTAGTGACAAACTCAAGACTTTAAGTAAGTCCAAATTCATTATTCAATATGAAAAATATGAAACATAAAATATTAATGATATCCAATATAATATTACTTACTTTAACAATATTTTGTTGGAATTAGTTGAATGTGTTTTTATACAAATTAGACCTAAGTACCCATCTAAGAGTTGTTAGTTAACATTTGAAGTACTTTAATCAGGAATTCAGATTCAAGGGCTTTTGGTAAATATTGGAAATACTCCAATCAGGAATCCATACTCCAAAGGTTATAAAAAAAAAAAGACCTAAATATTCCATCCAGCTTTGTACAGAAGGTTCAGTAATTATCATGAGTAATGTTAGATATACTTTTTGGGTGGTGAAATAAATTCAGAAAAATAGTTTACATAGGAACTCCATAGGAACCCTGATATTTTTATGTAAAAGAGTATAAGAATCCATCAGACCCTGCAGCTTGGAACATATGGAACTAATATCTAGGTCAAAATTTCTGGTTGGTCTTATGTGTACCATCTCCCCAGTTATTAAAGGAGGATTCAATTGTCTGATTTCATCAGATATTTGCCTGAACTGTCATCAGAATATGATTCTTTCAAACTCAGAGTGACCTTCCCTTTCAAGAGAGTTGTCATAATGCTTGAAGAAAGTGAGCTGGAACATAAATCTAAGTGTGAGAAGTAGTGATATTTACCTATAGAATTATATGCTGTTTAAAGGACAAATTTCTTAGGTACTCACAATAATTTTACTTGCAGATTTGAGTATTTAAAAGTAATCATTTTGGGGGCAGAGTCAAGATGGCATACTAGGAGGACACAGAATTTGCGTCTTCTCACAAATAGGGCACCTACCAGGCACCGGTGAGGGACCACAGACACCTAAGGGGACGGGAGGAACCCCAGTGACCGGGTAGGATGTGGAGCATGGGGAGAGTGAAGAGGGAGGAGAAGTGGAGGCGAGATGGGAGGAGGGGAAGGGGAGGGGAAGGGATCCCACACCCAAAGGGGGAAATTGGGGGACCATTGGGAGGGCAGAGGATCAAATGGGAGTGTGGCCAGGTTTCCCCTGCCCTCTTGGGCCCCCAGGAACCTGCTGAAATCTTGGGCCTGATCCTCTACACAACTAAGCCCCCTCCAGCTGCAGGTCCAAAGGGAGTGGGAGGGAGGGAAGAGGGAGAAAAAGTAAAGGTCAGAACTCAGGAATCAGCACCCCTAAGGGGTGGCAGGGGGAGGGGAGGAATTTCTATACCCAGAGGAACTCACCCATGGTTAGGGGTCCAGCGGTGATGGAAAAGACCCTGGGGGAGATAGTGGGGGGCCGTGAAGGAACAGAAGGGAATGGGGCCAGTGCTTTCCCTGTCCACTTAGGCACTGGGAAGCCTGTAGGGCTCACGGACCTATTCCTCTGCCCTTGGAGCCTCCCTCCTGCTGCATAGAGCCCAAGCCCTGCCCCTAAACCCCACCCAGGGCCTTACCTCTATGCTTGGAGAAACCCTCCAGACAGCTGGGCCTAAACCTCATGCACACACCCTCAGTCAGGACCCTACCTCGAAGCTCCAGAACTCCACACTCCGGAGGTCTTACTTTGGAGATGCTGCCTCTCCCCTTCCATGAAAGTCCTAAGCAGAGGCCCTGCCCCAGGTTCAAAAGTCATCCACCCACCCACCTAGGTCCCACCCCACCCTAAACCCCACCCCTGCCTAAGTTCCATACCCACCTAAACTCTTCCCAAATAGTCAAGGCTTTGTTTTTATTTTTTTTATTTTTTCATCTTTTAGATAGGGATTCTGTTTTACTTTGTTGATTCATTGCTGTTGATTCCTTTATATTTTTATTTTTCCTAATAAATCTTTTATTTTTTAATTTTAATTTATTCTTTATACTTTGTTATTGTTCTCTCCTTTTGGCTTGTTCAGTCCCCCTTCCTTTTTTTTTTTTTTTCTGTTGTGGTTTTATTTTACCTTGTTGCAGTTGTTTCAATTATAGTTTCAGTTTTCCTAATATATTTTTACCTTTCTAATTTTATTTTATTTTGTATTCTTTGATATTTACAGCTCCTTTTTTCTTTCTTTCTTCCTTTTCTTTATTTTATTTTATTTTTTTATCAGGCCACAAAGCTTGCAGAATCTTGGTTTCCAGGCCTGATGTCGGGCCTGAGCTCCTGTGGTGGGAGCTTGGAGTCCAAACCACTGGACTAACAGAAAACCTCAGACTCCAGGGAATATCAATTGGAGTGAGGCCTCCCAGAGGTCCTCATCTCAGCATCAAGACCCAGCTCTATCCAACTGCCTGCAAATTCCAGTGCTGGAGGTCTCAGGCCAAACAAAGTAACACAGGAATACACACTACTCATCAAAAAAAAAAAAAAAAAAAATGAAATGACAGAAAAATATGTTACAGATGAAGGAACAAGGTAAAAACCTAAAAGACCACATGAATTAAGATGAAATAGGTAACCTACCTGTAAAGGAATTCAGAGCAATGGTAATAAGGATGATCCAAAATCTCAGAAACAGAATGGAGAAAATACAAGAAACATTTAACAAGGATACAGAAGAACTAAAGAGCAGATAAACAGTGATGAAAAACACAATTACTGAAATTAAAAATACTCTGGAAAGAATCAATAACAGAATAACTGAGACAGAAGAACAGATGAGTGAGCTAGAAGATAAAATGATGGAAATAACTGCCAGGGAGCAGAACAAAGAAAAAAGAATGAAAAGAATTGAGAACAGTCTCAGAGACATCTGGGACAATACTAAATGTGCCAATATTTGAATTATAGGGATTGCAGAAGAAGAAGAGAAAAAGAAAGTGTCTGAGAAAATATTTGAAGAGATTATATATTAAAACTTCCCTAACATAGGAAAGGAAATAGTCAGAAAGTCCAAGAAGCACAGAGAGTACCATACAGGATAAACCCAAAGAGAAACATGAAGACACACATATTAATCAAACTATCAAAAATTAAATACAAAGAAAAAATATTAAAAGCAGCAAGGGAAAAAACAATAACATAAAAGGAAATCCCCATAAGGTTAACAGCTGATTTTTCAGCAGAAAATCTGCAAGCCAGAAGGGAGGGCAGGACATATTTAAAGTGATGAAAGGGAAAAGCCGACAACCAAGATTACTCTACTCAACAAGAATCTCATTCAGATTCAAAGGAGAAATTAAAACCTTTACAGATAAGCAAAACCTAAGAGAATTCAGCACCACCAAATCAGCTTTACAGCAAATGCTAAAGAAACTTCTCTAGGCAGGAAGCACAAGAGAAGGAAAAGACAGACAGAAAAAAAAAGGCAAAACAATTAAGAAAATGATAATAGGAACATACACATGATCAATTACCTTAAATGTAAATGGATTAAATGCTCTAACCCAAAGTCATACACTGGCTGAATGGATACAAAAACAAGACCCGTACATATGCTGTCTACAAGAGACCCACTCCAGACCTAGGGACACATACAGACTGAAAGTGAGGGGATGAAAAAAAGATATTCCATACAAATGGAAATCAAAAGAAAGCTGAGGTAGCAATTCTCATATCAGACAAAATACAATATAAAACAAAGACTATTACAAGAGACAAAAAGGACAGTACATACTCATCAAGGGATCAATCCAAGAAGAAGATATAACAATTGTAAATATTTATGCTGCCACATAGGAGCACATCAATACATAAGACAAATGCTAACAGCCATAAAAGGGGAAATCGACAGTAACACAGTAATAGTAGCGGACCTCAACACCCCACTTTCACCAGTGGACAGATCATCCAAAATGAAAATAAATAAGGAAACACAAGCTTTAAATGACACATTAAAGAAGATGGACTTAATTTTTATTTATAGGACATTTTATTTAAAAAAAAACAGAATAGACTTTCTTCTCAAGTGCTTATGAAACATTCTCCAAGGTAGATCATATCTTGGGTCACAAATCAAGCCTTGGTAATTTAAGAAAATTGAAATCATATCGTGTCTTTTCCAACCACAAAGCTGTGAGACTAGATATCAATTACAGGAAAAAATCTGTAAAAAATACAAACACGTGGAGGCTAAGCAATATGCTACTAAATAACCAAGCGATCACTGAAGAAACCAAAGAGGAAATTAAAAATACCCTAGAAACAGATGACAGTGAAAACATGATGACCTAAAACCTATGGGATGCAGCAAAAGCAGTTCTAAGAGGGAGGTTTATAGCAATACAATCCTACCATAAGAAACAAGAAACATCTCTAATAAACAACCAAACCTCACACATAAAGCAATTAGAGAAAGAAAAACAAAAAAACACCCTAAGTTAACAGAAGTAAAGAAATCATAAAATCAGATCAGAAATAAATGAAAAAGAAATGGAGAAAACGATAGCAAAGATCAACAAAACTAAAAGCTGGTTCTTTGAGAAGATAAAAAAAAATGATAAATCACTAGCCAGACTCATCAAGAAAAAAGGGAGAAGGCTCAAGTCAACAGAATTAGAAATGAAAAAGGAGAAGTAACAAATGACACTGCAGAAATACAAAGGATCATGAGAGATTACTACCAGCAATTATATGCCAATAAAATGGAAAACCTGGAAGAAATGGACAAATTCTTAGCAAAACACAATTTTCTGAGACTGAATCAGGAAGAGATAGAAAATATAAACAGACCAATCACAAACACTGAAATTGAAACTGTTATTAAATATCTTCCAACAAACAAAATCCATGGACCAGACAGCTTCATGGGCAAATTCTATCAAACACTTACAGAAGAGCTAATACTTATCCTTCTCAAATTCTTCCAAAAAATAACAGAGGAAGGAACACACCTAAAAGCATTATGCAAGGCCACCATAACCCTGATAACAAAACCAGAAAAAAATTTCACAAGAAAAGAGAACTACAGGCCAATATCTCTGATGAAGATAGATGCAAAAATCCTCAACAAAATATTAGCAAACAGATTCCAGCAGCACATTAAAAGGATCATACACTGTGATCACGTGGGGCTTATCCCAGGAATGTAAGGACTCTTCAATATATGGAAATCAATCAATGTGATACAACGTATCAACAAATTGAAGGATAAAAACCACATGATAATATCAGTAGATGCAGAAAATCTTTTGACAAAATTTAATGACAATTTATATTAAAACTCTCCAGAAAGTAGGTATAGAGAGAACCTTCCTCAACATAATAAAGGGCATATATGACAAAACCACAGCCAACACCATTCTCAATGGTGAGACACTGAAACCACTTCCTCTAAGATCAGGAAAAAGACAAGTTTGCCCACTCTCACCACTATTATTCAACATAGTTTTGGAAGTTTTAGCCACAGCAATCAGAGAAGAAAAAGAAATAAAAGGAATCCAAACCAGAAAAGAAGTAAAGCTGTCACTGTTTGCAGGTGACGTGATACTAAAGAGGCTAACAGAAAACTACTGGAGCTAATCAATGAATATAGTAGAGTAGTAGGATAAAAAATTAATGCACAGAAATCTCTTGCATTCCTATACACTAATGATGAAATATCTGAAAGAGAAATTAAGGAAACACTCCAATTTACCACTGCAACAAAAGAATAAAATACCTACAAATAAACCTACCTAAGGAGACAAAAGACCTGTATGCAGAATACTGTAAGAAACTGATGAAAAAAAATAAAATAAAATAAAAAAGATACAAACAGATGGAGTGGTATACTATGTTCTTGGATTGGAAGAATCAACATTGTGAAAATGACTATGCTACCCAAAGCAATCTACAGATTCATGCAATCTCTATCAAACTACCAATGGCATTTTTCACAGAACTAGAAAAGAAAAGTGCACAGTTGTTATGGAAACACAAAAGACCCAAATAGCCAAAGCAATCTTGAGAAAGAAAAGTGGAGCTGGAGGAATCAGGCTCCCTGACTTCAGACTATACTTCCAAGCTACAGTCATCAAGACACTATGGTACTGGCATTAAAACAGAAATATAGATCAATGGAACAGGATAGAAAGCCCAGAGATAAACCCATGTACCTATGGTAACCTTATCATTGATAAAGGAGGTAAGAATATACAATGGAGAAAAGACAGCCTCTTCAATAAGTGGTGCTGGGAAAACTGGACAGCTACATGTAAAAGAATGAAATTAGAACACTTCCTAATACTATATACAAAAATAAACCGAAAATCGATTAAAGACCTAAATGTAAGGCAGACAGTATAAAACTCTTAGAGGAAAACATAGAACACTCTATGACATAAATCACAGCAAGATCCTTTTTGACCCACCTCCTAGAGAAATGGAAATAAAAACAAAAATGAACTAATGAGACCTAATGAAACTTAAAACCTTTTGACCACAAACAAAACCATAAACAAGATGAAAAGACAACCCTCAGAATGGGAGAAAATCTTTGCAAACAAAGCAACTGACACAGGATTAATCTTCAAAATATACAAGCAGCTCATGCAGCTCAATATCAGAAAAACAAAAACCCAATCCAAAAATGGGCAGAAGGCCTCAATAGACATTTCTACAAAGAAGATATACAGATTGCCAACAAACACATGAAAGGATGCTCAACATCACTAATCATTAGAGAAATGCAAATCAAAAGTACAAATGAGGTATCATGTCACGCCAGTCAGAATGGCTATCATCAAAAAATCTACAAACAATAAATGCTGGAGAGGGTGTGGAGAAAAGGGAACCCTCTTGCACTGTTAATGAGAATGTAAATTGATACAACCACTATGGGGAACAGTATGGAGGTTCCTTAAAAAACTAAAAATAAAACTACCATATGACCCAGCAATCCCACTACTGGGCATATACCCTGAGAAAACCATAATTCAAAAAGAGTCATGTATCACAATGTTCCTTGCAGCACTATTTACAATAGCCAGGACATGGAAGCAATCTAAATGTCCATTGACAGATGAATGGATAAAGAACATGTGGCACATATATACAATAGAATATTACTCAGCCATAAAAAAAAAAGAAATTGAGTTATTTGTCACGAGGTGGATGGACCTTGAGACTGTCATATAGAGTGAAGTAAGTCAGAAAGAGAAAAACAAATACTGTATGCTAACACAGATATATGGAATTTAAAAAAAAATGTTCTGGTGAACCTAGGGGCAGGACAGGAATAAAGACACAGATGTAAAGAATGAACTTGAGGACACGGGAAGGGGCACGGATAAGCTGGGACGAAGTGAAAGTAGCATTGACATATATACAGTACCAAATGTAAAATAGATAGCTAGTAGGAAGCAGCCACATAGCACAGGAGATCAGCTTGGTGCTTTGTGACCACCTAGAGGGGTAAGATAGTGAGTGTGGGTGTGAGATGCAAGAGGGAGGGGATATGGGGATATATGTATGCATATAGCTGATTCACTTTGTTATACAGCAGAAACTAACACAACAGTGTAAAGCAATTATATTCCAATAAAGATGTTAAAATAAAATAAATAAATAAATAAAAATAATTGTTTGCAGGAATGCTAAGTGCTTTGTTTACATCAACTCATTTCATTTTTTTATTGTAATATGAATTAATGTAGCATATATTACCATATGAAAGACAAGATGCACCAGAAAATTTTTAAAAATTTTAAGAAGAACATTCATGAATCAAGAAAGGCCCAAATATAAGAATGGGGGCCTTGGGGTTTTACAGAGAGATACAGTAGGAAGTCATCCTGGATTCTTATGGCAGACAAGAGAAAGAAAGAAGAAGCTTCTTATCTGAGTCATTGAAGAAAATAGAGGTGGGTTTATCTCAAAATATACAGAATACACACGGTTACCACTACAGCCTTATTATTCTCCTTAGCTTAATTACACTTTAGACCGCTTTCTCCGTGGTTATAGATCCTGACCTTCTTTTCATTAGAGCATTTACTTTAGAAAACTTGCTATTTTAAATTCTTTCTTTGCCCCTTTGAGATGTAAATCTTTTCTCAGACTCTTGCCAGTTTTTTGCCAAAAAAAGACTCTTCCCAGGAATTTCTTTCTCAAGGACTGGAAAACCATCACTTTGAAATGTAATCAAATTCAAAAAGGTTCGTATCTCTAGTCTTCTGTGTAAAGGTAGAAGCCTGACTTAGATAAGACCAATTAGCAAACACAGAAGGCCTAATCACATTGACCAACTTCTCTCTAACATCCTCCAGTGATTTTCCACTAGCTCATCCAACATCTAAAATCTCTCCAATTTTTCATTTCAGCAAAGTGTGTTCAATCTCTCTCTCCTATTGCAATTGTTTTGAATAAAGTTTTCCTTACCTGATTAACTCCATCTTGTTCAATTTTTCTTTAAGGGCGTGGATTCTTCTTTGGAACTCAAAAAAGTGGGGTATTTCTTACCTGTCCATTTTGCTGTTTTCCTGGGAACAGAGATCAGGAAAAGATCAGCTTTGTCAAAGTTTACAGAGAAGTGTGAAATAAAAAACAACCTAGATTTATGTAAGGAGAGGTTTATTTGAAAGTGCTTAAGTTCAAAACTTCAACAAAGACTTCAGTACTGCCAGTTAATTCTTATTTTTGTCTAAAGTCAGATACCTTTCTTTCTGCTCAGTGACCATGCAAAATCTTCAAAATTTTTAAGACACCTATACAAACTTTCTCCCCTCTTTCTGTGATGACTACCTTGCTTTTGCATCATTAAGAACATTGAGGCCATCCTTTATCATCCTCCTCAATGTTACATTTTCCTTTACCTTTTGTAAACACCTACATTTACATTTTTCACACCCTTTCCTTTAATAACTCTCTACATTTCTCCCATCTTAAAAAATAGGATATAAATTAAAATAATGACTTCTCCATGTACCCTCTATCCTATCCAGTGTGTAATCATATCAATCTCTCTTTCCATCAAGAATTTTTTGAAAATAAATGAGGAAGTATAGAGAGAGATGAGAAGAGTATTAACCCCAGGACATATCAACATGTAAAAATGTAGAAAAGAAGAAAATCCACCTGGTATAAAATTGATACTATTTTAACAGGAAACTGAGAAATGCAGATTTAAAAAAAAAAAAAGAAAGAGGGGATAATAATGACAATAATAATGGCTGTCAATCATTAAGCCCTCATAGGGTGTCCAGCAGGCACCATGTTGAATGCTTAGCAAACCATCACACAAGAAGCACTTGGAAGTTAATCATTTAATTCATAATGATTGGCCACACTTTTTTCCAACTATAACTGTGGGAGATAGAAGAGAATAATAGGCTGTTTCTCCCCTCCCAGAAACCATAAACTATTTGGGAGATAAACCTGTATTCATTATGGAACAAATACTGAGGCAGATATGAAATTAAACAATTCATTGCTGAATTTCATGAAGGCAAATTTTAATTTCTATAGAGTACTGAGGAATGAAAATACCCAGCAGAGTAGCCAGAAATGCTTCCAACAAGAATGAGACAAAAGATCTTCAAAAATTAGTGTGATTTAAAATTAGTATGGAGGGAGTTCTAGGCAAATAAAAAATGTGAGCTTGAGAATGGAAGCTAGAATGATCAGAATCCAGAATCTTTGTGCTGATTGTCAGAGTTCCTAGAACTCAGAATCTGGCTGAAAAGTGGTATAAGATAAATATGAATAGTTTGGGTGGGGCCAGACTGTACAGGTAGTTAAAAATTCACATAACGTTTACTCTTTGTGAAAGTCAGAAAAAACTTGAGACTTGTGAACTTGTTTTCAGACAAGCTAGAACTAACTTATCTCAGATATAGTGCCAAGATATGAGTCAGATTTTCAATAAACTATGGCTGGGAACTAATAAATGGAAAGAGTTCAGAACACAATTTTCTTAATTTATCACAAGAAAAGGAACACTAGGAAGACTTTTTTTAATTTAAGAAATCAGAGTTTGATGCCTTTATTACTCACCAGATAAGCACACTACATTTTTCATAAACTATAACTTAATTATAAATGATTTGAAGTTTTAATACACAATAGTAACTGTACATACCAATGTGGAATTGCATTATGTGTTATATAAAAAAGTATTAAGTCTTCGATATTTCCAACTTATGTAAGATAAGAAAACTAGTGGCAAAAAATAGTTTTGAATTTCTTTGGTCATATTTACCTGCCCTTATTTTAAAGAAATATGAAAGAAAATTATTGGATTATGTCTAATGATTTTTACCAATGAGGAGAATATTAATTATAAAGGACCAAAGATAAAACAAGGTATTTGAAAATTGTAATATTTAAATCATTTTAAAATTTGAATTATGGTTAACACTTTTCAAATACTTCAGAATTATTTCTATATACTAACCAATCTAACCAAAATTGAATGTGTAAACCTGGAAAAAATGAAAAGAATATACTGTTTTGTCAAAATAATTTTACTGCTTTTAACTAAATTCTAGCCAAATTGTGAGGCTGGCATATTCTGTTAATTCCTATGTAGCCCACTGCATGTTTTCCATAAATTGAATATACTATATTTTTAAGAGAAAACACTGTCTTTTTGAGCGTTGATGGGAAGGAGGTATGCAGTACGGACAAGCAGAGGACTATTATATGTAAATGTTAAGTACCATTTTTGTGTGATAAATTTATGGGATTAATATTAATATAGAGAATTTCATTACAATGAAGTGAGTTTCAGAGAAGCTATTTAAACTGACCAATATGATACATTTAGTAAGTATAAGAACTGTATGACACTATAACCTCTAATCTATTTTACACTCCATCCTTAAGATAGCATTTTAAAAACAGCTATATTGACTAATTACACATGAAAAAATAATTAAAGCAAAAGGTAAGAGTTTATAATTAAATTTTTATATGGGCCATTTTCATATGTTTTAATGCAGGTTGCTTAGAGCCACAAATTTAAGGCTACAAATTATACTGAATTATCTCAGGGACTGCAAAGTGAGTCATCAGAAGTTTTCTATTTTTTATCAATAAAGATGACTATTCCATAATTCATAATTGCCATGTTTATCTGGTATTTTACATTTTTTAGCAGTAATTCCCTTTGAAACCCCGACCCTGAATTCCATGTTTCCATTAATTCTTTGTTAATCGTCAATAAGGAACTTCATTGAAATCTTACAACAGGAGTTCAAAAATCTTGTTGTCTTCGTCATTTTTCCCATCCTCATGCAAAATGTTGATTGTCTTTATTATTTATAAGAAAGGAGAAAGAGTTGAGGGAGTTAAAATGATTTTAGGAGTTAAGAATTGGATTCAACTTAAGCCAGGGGATTCTGCAAGTGGATACATTTGGGAGTCTAGATAATTAGAAATTGGAAGTAAAGATTTTTTCCTCTAGAAGTTCATAACAGACAAAAATGTGAAATGGAAGCGGTTATTTATCGTTGACTGAGTACACAGGAGAATTTGCACAATATCTGCACTACTGTCTACAGCAAACTTTTTTTTTGCAACTTTCTAAAGCTAAATGTTTAAAAATATTTTATAAATAAAGAAACTATTTTCAACATGATTTCTCCACTCAGCAATAATTTCTTTTTACATAAGGCCATTAAATCTGACATATGTCAGGGGTAATTAGCAGTCTTCTGCTAACAGAACACCTGCCCTACTTAGCAGGCATTTCTTGTTCCTCATTAACTAAATTATGTTCAGGTCATATATCATATCTCTGACAATAATGCCACTTTCATGCTTAATTGGTTAAATAAATGTGTAATTATGTAACTATACTGAGATACTACTGTAAATTCTTGTAACCATGGCATTTGCCTGTTGTAGATTGGGATGTTATTTGATCTACTGTAAGATTTAATAACACTAAAAATTAATGTAGCATTTGTTCGATATCAAAGAAGATTCCGCTAGATGTTAATATTTTAGATAAAACGTTAGAAAATGTAGTCAACATTCTGATAATTGAATTAAATGAAGTCATAGTATTTTTATGAGAAATATTATCTCTGGCATTAAGCACAGAAAAATAAATTGGTAACTTGTTACTAAGTGGGGAGATCGAAAACTTGACATATGGTAATTAGTAGAATTTATATCTTGCTGTGGGATATTTACAGTAATGACTACATTCTCAGAATACTTTTGGATCACAGCAAATATTGGCTCACAGAAAATCAAGAAAATTATGTTAGCGGAAGAGGAAAGATATTAATAGTTGTCTTAAAATTCTTGCTCTAACTAATTTTTCTTCTAATTAGCACTTTTCTAATGAGTGCTAACAAAACGATACTTTGACATAAATTACCAAAAAAGTCCTTAAAACCTCTCAAAGTAAAATAAATGACATATGGCAAAATGTTGACATGGTAAACATTTAAATGTATTAGTTTTTAACATAAAGAGCTTTTTAAAAGGTATCAAGTCTGTGCTAAATACCAGATTTATCGTTAAGGATTAGATTTGGCTGCATTTATCAATAAAGACATGAATACAATAAAAAATAAATATAACGGTGGCTTAAGCAAGTTGGAAGTATGTTCCTTTTTCACCTGACAGAAGCCCAGAAGTAAGTAGTCCAGGGCCAGCACAGAAGTTTCACTATTACCAGGGACACATACTCATTTTCTTTTCTCTCCTGTTATTCTAGATCACAGGTAGAAAATTTTTTCTTAAGGGGCCAGGCAGGAAATGTTTTAAGGTTTGCAGGCCACACAGTCTCTATCAAAACTTATCAATTCTGATTCTGTCACAAAAAGTAACTTTGCCATTGTAGCATGAAAGTAGTTTTAGACAATAACTACTAAAATAGGTATGACTGCATTCCAATAAAACTGTACAGACAAAAAGGAGTGGTGGGCTGGATTTAGCTCTCAGGTGATAATTATACCAAGTTCTTTTCTGGAATGTGGCATTCATCTGCAAGGTCAAGTCATGACCCAAGATGGCTGTTAGAGGCCTAGGTGTAATATTCTAGGTGAAATCCAGAAGAATTACAAACACTAAAGTATCAAATGGGTTTCCTTCACAGTAGAATCAGCTCCCTTTAAATTTATTTTCAATGAAGACCTGAACAACACTTTTATTTACATCTCTGCTTAATAAACAATCTGACAGATCTCTATTCTTTGTTCCTAAAATGATAACTAAATTCTTAGAATCTAGAATTTTGTTGGCCTTTGTCCCCAGTTCCTGGGAAGTAACATTTATTCCTTGGAATTTCCCTAGTGATACAAGTGGTTTTTTAATTCATGGCGGGCCCCTGAGACCAAACCTGTTTATGCTAACGAGATGACTTAGAATGTGGACTATCCATAATAGAAAGAACAGACATGTGGTTAGAGATTTGGGGCTTTGAGCCATGTGATATCATCCTGACCTCCAGGAAGAAGAGAAGCCTGGAGACTGAATTCAACCATATAGACAATGATTCAATCAATCATACCTATATAATGAAACCCTAAGGAAAACTCAGAACACTGATGTTTGAGTCGTCTTCCTTGGCCGGCAATACTCTGCATACTGTCATATGTTGATGTGTCCAAAGGCTAATACATCCTGAGGACAAGGAAGTTGCATATTTTGGACCTTCCCAGACTACCTCCTATGCAATTCTCCCTTAGTCTGGTTCTGCTTTGTATTGTTATAATAAATCTAATCATAAGTATAGTGCTCTCCTGAGTTCTGTGAGTCATTCTAGCAAAGTATTAAACCTGAGTGGATAGTAAGAACTCTTAGATTTGTAGCCCATGATCAGAGTGGGGACCCTTGGGATTGTGGCCGGCATCTGAAATAAGGTGAACAGGCTTGTGGAGGACTATGCCCCTAACCTGTGTAGTTTGGCCCGGGTCCATGTATTTAGTCTCAGAAATCATTGCAATCTCATTTGCCAGAAGTTAATCATTTTGCTGCAGGAAGGGGGACCCTTCCAGGACCTGAGAGTGGGCTCTTGTCTAACACTTGGAAATGAATTGTCTGGGGAGACACACATGCTGACAAAGCAAGAGACTTTATTGGGAAGGGGCACCCGGGTGGAGAGTAGCAGGGTGAGAGAGCCCAGCAGAACTGCTCTGCCACATGGCTCTTAGTCTTGGGTTTTATGGTAATGGGGTTAGTTTGGGGGTTGTCTCTGGCCAATCATTCTCACTCAGGGTCTTTCCTGGTGGTGCACTCATCACTCAGCCAAGATAGATTCCCGCGAGAAGGATTCTGGGAGGTTTGTAGGACATATGGACTGATGTCTTCTCTCTCATTTTGACCTTTCCCAAATTCTTCCAGTTGGTTGTAGCTTGTTAGTTCTGCATCCCTTACCAGGACCTCCTGTTGTAAGATAACTCATGCAAGTGGTTACTATAGGGCCTGGCTAGGGTGTGTGGATTCAGTCAGTACTTCCCCTAAAAATTTGGCTACATCTAGATTTAAATAAGACTTTTAAACTCATGTCCTCCATACCATCTTTAGGCTTAGAATATTGCCCACATGTCCAGTAATGTTAAGCTAAATATTCTGAATTCTAGCTTGAGCTACTTGGTCATCTTCCTTCAAAAGACTAACAGAACTAATATCCATCATGCTTTACTTTTTGGTTTGCCTCAGTTACCACAGTAACAGCAAGACTACATGGTCATCCAACAACTCCTGACATTTACCTCTCCTCATAAGTCAGTTGAAAAAATAAGAAATCCCTCATCTTCCTACCACCATGTCTAAAGACCTACCTCTATCTGTACTTGAATTCTCTATGTTCCTTTGTATTACAAAAGAAGCATAAAAAGTACTTTTTCTATCCCCCAAAAAATCTTCTTCTTAGTTTCCAGATCCCATCACTTATAACTTGTCAGGGACTTTGTTTTATAATTAATGCATATATTCTCTTTATTACAATAATATTATCCTGTCAACATGCAAACATCCTTTACTATCTTCCATTAGATAAAACCAAATGAAACCTTAACTTCAAGTCTATATTCTGCTCCTATTACTGCCCCAATCCTCTGGCCCTGTTCTTAGTAAAACCTTGCAACATATTTGCCTGGACTGGCTGCTTGTGTTTCCTTTTTTCCACTTTACTGTGGCTTCCATTCCTATCAGTCCATCAGACTGTTCTTGGTAACATAGTTATTGATCCCCATTATGTCAAAAGTGAAAGTAACTGTTCTTCTCTTCTGATATTCTATCAGTCTTTGACAGTGTTGATCCAGCTCCTTATCTCTTGAGTAAAATATCAGATATGTCTGCTTTTCCTCTAATTTCACTAATTTATCTGCTTAGTTGCCATTGTTTCTGTCTCTTCCTCATTTACTTATTCTGTGGATGCAAGGGAAACCCCAATGACTTGTTCTGAATATTCTTAATTATCTCTATACATTTTTTTTTTATTACTAGGGAGTTTCATCCATGCTTCTGGCTTTGAAAACAATGCCCATGCAGACTGATCATCAAATTTCAGCTGTAGCTCTGACTTCTCTCCTGAACTTGAGCATCATTCCAAGCTTTCCATTTACCATCTTCATTTCTTCATTTGTAGTTCTAACATCTTAAATTTTACATATTAAAAAACAGACTTCTTTTTTTCTTTTTAAATTGAAGTATAATTTATTTACAATATTGTATTAGTTTCATGTATACAGCAAAGTGATTCAGTTATACATATTTTTTTCAGATTTTTTCCATTATAGGTTATTATAAGATATTGGATATAGTTTCTTGTGCTACACAGTAAATCCTTGTTGTTTACTTATTTTATATATAGTTGTGTATATCTTTTAATCCCATACTCTTAACTTATCCCGTCCCAACCCCTTCCCTTTTTGGTCACCGTAAGTTTTTTTTTTTTTTTTTTCTGTGTATGTGAATCTGTTTCTGTTTTGTAAATAAATTCATTTTTATTATTTTTAAGATTTCACATATAAGTTATATCATTTAATATTTGTCTTTGTCTGACTTACCTCTTTTAGTGTGATAATCTCTAGCTCCATCCATAAAAATGGATTTCTTAATAACCCCACAACTAAACTTTTCTTATTGCTGCCTTCTTCATCTCAAGAATGTCAGAATCATCCTACCAGTTGGCTAAACCCCCAACCTCAGAGTTATGCTTGATTTGTCTCTTTCCCTCATGTCTCACATCCATTCAATTACAAAGTCTTATTGAAATAATGTACAAAATGTTGAAATTTTCCAGTTCTTCCCCATTCCTACTGTCACTGCTAGTGCCCAAGCTACTTTCATCTTTTGCCTGTGGACTAAAGTAGACTCCCTGCTTCCAGTTATTGAGGCCTATAAGCTATTCTCCACAGTTTGTCCTTTTTAAAGCTAAATTATATCATATTATTTATTTGATTAAAGTCCACTAATTGTTCTTCCAATTGAAGCTAATATAAACCAATATTCCCTTTTAATGACAGCTTCATGCTTACTTTTCTGACCTTTCATTTTCTCTTTATTTACCATATTCAAGTCACAATAACCTTCCTATTTTCTGAACATGTCAAACTATTCTTATTTCAAAATCTTTGCATCTGAGAGATCTATCTGAGATATTCTCCAGATTTTCTCATGCCTGGACTCTTAAGATCCTACCAGTCTCAGTTCAAATGTTAGAGCCCCTGAGAGCTCTATACTGACAAAACATATTTAAAGTCAGACCACCCTGCCTCCATCACTCTGTGATAACATCATCACCTTGCAATTGTCACAATTTGTTTGTTTTACTTCTACATTTTATCTCTTTCTCTGATGGAAAAAAATTAATTGAGAATCAGTAGGAAACTTGTTAAAATGCAGATTCTGATTTAGTAGGTCTTGGGTTGGTTTTTAGATTCTGCATTTCTAACAAGCTCCCAGTTGAAGCATATTTATCTAGGGATTTCATGACTCCCATTTTGGTGTTTTTTGTATCCTTTTCTTAGAAGGTTGTCATAGTTTATTAGTTAGGGTTTATTTGCGGAACATAACTAGGTTAAGCGTTGGGTTAAAATCAACTTACAGATTCATTTAGTCTAAACAGACAAACTCTATATAGAACACTTAGGAATAATTTCTAGAAGGTCACCTCAGAAGTGTACCCCAAGGGAGCTTATTGTACTGATAAGGTCAGGATATTACCTGTGGAAAATGAAAATACCAGTACAGTGGTTGGCTCCAGAATCATGACCTGCAAAGGGAGAAGCCATAATCACAGCTTCTGGCAACACTGCTAATCTAAACACCTGAATAATCAACTGCCCGTTCCCTGTTTCTCACCCATTTGATTAATTTCCAAATCAAGATTTACAGTTATATCAAAGTTACATTTAGACTTCTAGTTATAAGGGAAACATAAAATTTGGCTTTTAGTTTTACAAGCTCTACAGTACAAAAAGGTGTTGTAGGAGGAGGTCAAAATGAATGTGAGTTAATACAACTCGTCTGTTCAAAATAGCCCCAAGGGAGTGCTACTTTTGTCCCAAGAACTTAAATAGTTTTAGTTGAAAAATATCTTACAATTTTTACTTACTATGATGCTAATTTCTCCCTCTAGTTTCAATATGACTCAAATGAGAATTGAAAATGGGTCTGAGTATGAAAAAATGTAATTAAGTATAAAACAGGATGCTTTACTCTGAGTACATCCCTTCCTTCCAACAACCTAAAAGTTTGTTAAGTCAAGCTCAGAGTGAATTATTTCACAGGAGGATTACTCATACTCCATAGGAATATCCATTGAGGTTTTCAGATTCACAAGTCTATCCGTTCAAGTTTAAATGTCACAGTTATGAGATAGGCAAAAAACACCATGGGGGATTAGTCACCACAAGACTGTCCTCACTTAAGAAACCATCTGCAAGTTTGGTGTTATCCAAGACCACCCTAATTCATACCAGCTAGCTATAAATTCAAAGGTTTCTATAGTCACCCTCATGTACAATAATTCACTAGAACAAATCAAGGAACTCAGAAAAGTGCTATACTTATGATTACAGGATCAAGTTTGAACTGGCGAAAGAAAAGACACATAGGGTGAAGTCTAGTAGGGTTCAAGTAAAAAGGTCCCATGTCCTCAGGAATGAGACATTTGTTACCCTTCTGCCATCTATGTGTGAGAAGATGCAAGAAGTACTGCCAACGCATTTGCTCACTTGAACATTGATCTCCTTAGTTTTGACTGGAGCTTCATTACATACACACAATTGATGGAGTCATTTTCCATGGAGTTGACAAAACCCCAAACCTCCAATCACATGGTTGTTTTTTCTGGTATAGCCAGTTCCCAATGAGAGTCATCTGGTTAGCATAAACTACCAGGTATGATCCAGGAGCCCACCATGAATAAAAAAGACACTCCTATAATTTGGGAAATACCAAGGGTTTAGAGGTTATCTCCAAGTATCTAGGATACAGGGCAGAACTCTCTTTGGGTAAAGTTCATTCTTTGCTACAGAACCACTTTTTCTGTGAAGCCCTTCCTGACTTTCTTTTCTGATCCCTTAGGAGAATTTATTGTGTCCTTATCTGTGCTACTAAGGCATAGTATATTATTCTTGTATTATAAACAAACTTATACAAACCAACAGTTTAATAGTTGCTGGCTCATGTCTCTGTCTCCCCTGCCAGATGGTAGGTTCCTAGAGAGAAAGAACTGGTTGATCTAGATGTTCTCACAACCTAAATGGTACATGGCACATAAAGTAACTTCTTTATCTCTCTTTTTCCTTCTTGTTCTTTCTCTGTACACACACACACACGCGCGCGCGCGTGCGCATGGAAGAATGTAGTTGTTCAAAGCAATTTTACCACTCCCACATAGATGAATAAAATAAAATCCTTAAAAAGTAAGCCTTGTTAATAAGCAATTATAAATTATAGCATTCAAATAATGATTTATTTCTTTATTTTGGACATTTCAATTGATATTTCCCATTTTACTGACAATGCTGATGAAAGGAGGTACAGGTATGGAAAATGGAAGAGAAAGTACATGCATCTGGTGTTCTAATGATGCCTGGACCACATGGCCAGCTCAGACTGTAGGGGAGGCCCTGAAGCTTCTAAAATTCCTATAAAGTTTTTTCTTAATACCCGCTAAGCACAGTGCTTTCCTTTCAGAGCACTATTTAACCAGGATAATTGACTCACTGGCAAAGAGTTTTGATCTAAAGATTGAGTGAGCTCTTCTATAATTGCCCTTAATATAGTTGTAAAACAGGAAGGTAAAAGCTTTCTTTCAAGAAGACTTGGAAAAGTACTAATGCAGTAAATAGCACATTTGATGCTTCTATTAAAGCTCTTTGCTTAAATGGAAATTGACTATATAACTATGTTTTCACACTCTGAGTTTTTAACATTTGTGTAGTAACACGGATTATAAGATTCTGCATACTGAGGTTTCATGGAAATAGAACACTTTCAGTTCAAACACTAGAATATCTATAAATGGGAATTTAATTACAACAAGATTATGACAACAACTTTTGTAGTTTTTATGACTATAGCAAAAACAATCTCTACCTAATGTTATGAGAAAATTCAAATCTAAGTACAGATATCCAAAGAAAAGCTAAGAAAATCTGATGTTTAAATCATTATAAAAGACTTAAGACTTACTATAGATTATAAAATTAGAATTAATTTATTATGATACATTTTAAATTCTGCTTCACATTTTCCTTGCTTTCAAGATCTCATATTATCTAAATATAGATTATCTTAAGTAAAAATTGGTAAGAATTCATCTATGAGCTGAATTGTACTCCCCCACAAACTCATGCTTTGAAGTTCCAACCACCAGGATGGTTGTATTTGGAGACAGGGCTTTTAGGAGGCAAATAACATTTAGATGAGGTCATAAAGGTAGGGTCCCAATCTCATAGGATTGAAGACCTTGTAGAAGAAGAAGAGAGATCTCTTTCTTTCTTTGTTTCTTCCTCTCTGTCTCTCTCCCCTCTGGATGCACCAAGGAAAGGTCATGTAGGTAAATAGCAAGAGGGAAGCTGTCTGCAAGACAGGAAGAGGGTTCTCATCAGTAACCAAATTGGCTGACACTTTGATCTTGGGCTTCTCAGTCTCCAGAACTTTGACAAATAAACTTCTGATTCTTAAGCCACCTCATCTATGGTATTTTATTATGGCAACCCAAGCTGATTAAGACAGTCATAAACATTTCCGAACATATATAACACATAATATTATTCACATTTAACATAAAATGCTTATTATTTAGTTTCTCATTTAAATAGGAAACATAAGCATATTTTATTTTTTTAAATGGCTACATTACAGTTATTTTTTTTAACTTTTTATTTTATATTGTAGTATAGTTGTTTAACAATGTTCTGTTAGTTTCAGGTGTACAGCAAAGTAATTCAGTTATACATATACATGTATCTATTCTTTTTCAAACTCTTTTCTCATTTAGGTTGTTACACAATGTTGAGCAGAGTTTCCAGTGTTATACAGTAGGTGCTTCTTGGTTATCCATTTTAAATACAGTAGTGTGTATATGTCAATCCCAAACTCCTTAACTATCCAGCCCCGCTTCCCCTCTGGTGACCATAAGTTCTTTCTCTAAGTCCGTGAGTCTCTTTCTGTTTTGTAAATAAGTTAATTTGTATCATTTTTTTAAGATTCTGCATATAAGCAACATCATACAATATTTGTCTTTCTCTGTTTGACCTACTTCACTCAATATGACAATCTCTAGATCTAACCATGTTGTTGCAAATGGCATTATTCCATCCGTTTTAATGGCTGAGTAATATTCCATTGTATGTATGTGCAACCTCTTCTTTATCCATTCCTCTCTCAGTGGACATTTAGGTTGCTTCCATGTCCTGGCTATTATAAACAGTGCTGCAATGAACATTAGGGTTCATGTAACCTTTCAGACCATGTTTTTCTCCAGATTTATGTCCAGGAGTGGGATTGCAGGATCATACAGTAGCTCTATTTTTAGTTGTTTAACTAACCTCCATATTATTCTCCTCCATATTATTCCCACCAACAGTGTAGGAGGGTTCCCTTCTCTCCACACCCTCTCCAGCATATATTGTTTGTAGATTTTTTGATGATGGCCATTCTGACTGGTGCGAGGTGAGATCTCACAGTAGTTTTGATTTTCATTTATCTAACAATTAGCGATGTTGAACATCTTTTCATGTGACTCTTGGCCATCTTTTTGTCTTCTTTGGACAAATGTCTATTGAGGTATCCTGACTGTTTTTTGATGGGGCTGTTTGTTTTTATGATATTAAGCCACATAAGCTGATTGTAAATTTTGGAGACTAATCCCTTAACAGTTACATCATTTGCAAATATTTTCTCCCATTATGTGGGTTGCCTTTTCATCTTGTTTATGGCTTCCTTTGCTGTGCAAAAGCTTTTGAGTTTAATTAGGCCCCATTTGTTTATTTTTGTTTTTATTTCTATTACTCTGGGAGGCAGACTGAAAAACATATTTCTGTGATTTATGTCAGAGAATGTTCTGCCTGTGTTTTCCTCTAAAAGTGTTATAGTGTCCAGTCTTACTTTTAGGTCTTTAATTCATTTTGAGTTTAGTTTTATTGTATGGTGTCAAAGAGTGTTCTAATTTCATTTCTTTACATGTAGCTGTCCAGGTTTCCCAGCATCATTTACTGAAGAGACTGTCTTGCCTCCATTGTATAGTCTTGCCTCCTTTGTTGTAGATTAATTGACCATAGGTATGTGGGTTTATTTTGGGGCTTTCTATACTGCTCCATTGATCTCTATTTCTATTTTTGTGCCAGTGCCATACTGTTTTTATGACTATAGCTTTGTAGTATAGTCTGAAATCAGGGCGTCTGATTCCTCTAGCTCTGTTTTTCTTTCTCAAGCTTGCTTTGGCTATTCAGGGTCTTTTGTATCTTCATATAAATTTTAAGATTTTTCTCTTTTCTAGTTCTGTGAAAAATTCCATTGGTAGTTTGATATGGATTGCATTGAATCTGTAGATTGCCTTAGGTAATACACTTATTTTGACAATATTGATTCTTCCAATCCAAGAACACGGTATATCTTTCCATCTGTTTGTTGTGTTGTCTTTGATTTCTTTCATCAGCATTGTATAGTTTTCAGAGTATAGGTCTTTTGTCTCCTTAGGTAGGTTTATTACTACATATTTTATTCTTTTTGATGCAGTGGTAAATGGGATTGTTTCCTTAATTTTTCTTTCTGATCTTTTGGTATCAGTGTATAGAAATGCAACAGATTTCTGTGTATTAATTTTGTAACCTGCAAATTTACCAAATTCATTGATTAGCTCCAGTAGTGTTCTGGTAGTGTCTTTAGTATTTTCTATGTATAGTATTATGTCATCTGCAAACAGTGACAGTTTTACTTCTTTACCAGTTTTCTTTTTCTTCTCTGATTGCCACAGCTAGGACTTCCAAAACTATGTTGAGTAAAAGTGGTGACAATAGGTATCCTTGTCTTTTTCCCGATCTTAGCAGAAATGCATTCAGCTTTTCACCATTGAGGCTGATGTTAGCTATAGGTCTGTTTTATATGGCCTTTATTATGTAGGGGTAGGTTCCCTCTATGCCCACTTTCTGGAGATTTTTTATCATAAATGGGTGTTGAATTTTGTCAAAAGCTTCTTCTGTGTCTATTGAGATGATTATGTGGTTTTTATTCTTCAATTTGTTAATATGGTGTATCACATTGATTTGCATATATTGAAGAATCCTTGTATCTCTGGAATAAATCCCACTTGATCATGGTGTATGATCCTTTTAATGTGTTGTTGGATTTGGTTTGTTAGCATTTTGTTCAGGATTTTTGTGTCTATGTTCATCAGTGATATTGGCCTGTAATTTTCTTTTTTGTGTGTGTTATCTTTGTCTGGTTTTGGTATGAGATTAGACCTAAACTACAAGAAAAAAAACTAAAATGCAGGAATATGTGGAAGCAAACAATATGTTACTAAACAACCAGTGGATCACTGAAGAAATCAAAGAGGAAATCAAAACATATCTAGAGACAAATGAAAATGAAAGCACAATGATTCAAAACTTATGGGATACTGCAAAAGCAGTTCTAAGAGAGAAGTTTATAGCAATACAATCTTACCTCAGGAAATAAGAAAAATCTCAAATAAACAACCTAACCTTACACCTAAAGTACTTAGAGAAAGAAGAACAAACCAAACCTAAAGTTAATAGAAGGAAAGAAATCATAAAGGTCAGAGCAGAAATAAATAAAGTAGAGATGAAGAAAATAATAGAAAAGATCAATGAAACGAAAAGCTCTTAAAAAATAAACAAAATTGATAAACCTTTAGCCAGATTCATCAAGAAAAAAAGGGAGAGGACTCAAATCAATAAAATTAGAAATGAAAAAGGAGAAGTTGCAACTTACACCACAGAAATACAAAGGATCATAAGAGACTACTAAAAGCAACTATATGCCAATAAATTGAACAAAGTGGAAGAAAGAGACAAATTCTTAAAAATGTCCAATCTCCCAAAACTGAACCAGGAAGAAATACAAAATATGAACAGACCAATCACAAATACTGAAATTGAAACTGTGAGTTAAAAATTCCCAATAAAAGTCCAGGGTCAGATGGCTTTACAGTTGAATGTTATCACACATTTAGAGTAGAGTTAATACCTCTCCTTCTGATACTGTTCCAAAAAATTGCAGAGGAAGAAAACTCCCAAACTCATTCTATGTGGCCACCATCACTCAGATACCAAAACCAGACAGAGATACCACACAAAAAAAGAAATTTACAAGCCAATATAACTGATGAACATAAATGCAAAAATCCTCAACAAAATACTAGCAATCCAAATCCAGCAATACGTTAAAAAGATCATACACCGTGATCAAGTGGGATTTATCCCAGGGATGCAAGGATTTTTCTATATACACAAATCAAGCATGTTTTAAAATATGTTTTACAATAGTAAACTTTTTTTTTTATTCATTCATTCATTCATCTGTTCTCAATTTGGGTTTAGTTCTGACATGGGGATATGAGGACTACTTAAAAATAAAAGTATATACTGTTGATATATGATTTGCAATGGCAGGGAGGTCTTTAGGAAAATTATAGTGTGACTAAGTAATGGAATGTGCTGTTTTATGCCAAACAGACATAATTTAAGGAAAAAAAAAAGGAAAACATGTGATGAGGAAATTCACAGAGAGATGATTTATAAATGTATTATCTCATTTAATTCTTATAAATAATCTTACAAAAGTAGTATAGGATAGTTCAATGCAGAATTGAGATGTCTTCTATTAATTAGATGGAGCAAGTTACCCAACCTTCATTTACCCCAGGTTTCTAGTCTGTTAAAAGAGAATAATAAGTTTAAATTGTTTTTTATATATCCCTATTTTATACAAATTAAATGTAACTCAGTGTGTCACTTACTTTGCAGCAGATCAAAAATTCAGTATGAAACCTTTTTGAATCCAAACTTCTGAATTTCTACTAAAATAATTACTAGTCCTTTTGGTTAGGATATATATATATATATATATATATATATATATATATATATATATCTCAAGCTTTAAAAATTGAAACCTAGAAAGGATAACCTATATACTCATTACTGTTCATATGTATTTCAGCAGGCTAGTTTAAGTTTCATTTCTTGAAATCTTGGCAATCAGAAAATAATATCACTTTGTCAGTTTTGAGCAATGAGGAGGAATGGGAAGAATGTCTAGAATGCATATGGCAGCAACATAGAGGATGACCTGTAGGACAGATTGGAAGAATCTTGAGATGGTAGAGTGAGAGGAAAGGAAGAAAGAAAAATAAAGATGCAGGAGTGTGTCAGCCTGAAGGAGGAATGTGGTATGAGATCAATGGAGTAGGTTCTGGAGCCATACTTCCTTGGTCCAAATCCCTACTATCTGAACTTGGGGTATCAATTTTATGAGCTGGTATAGGTAAATTGTATAGCAAAATGCATGACATATATTAACCATTATATAAAAATCAATTTTAAAAATAATGTTTTAAAAATGAGGTCAATTTAGTGTTTAGTATTATTGTGGGGAAAATGTTTATTTCATAAAAGTAGCATTATGGGTTGAGTTGTGTTCTCCAAAAAGATAAGTTAAATTCCTAAATGCCAGTTTCTCTGAATGTGACCTTATTTAGAAGTAAGGTCTTTGCATATTTAATTAAGATAAGGTGAGGTCATTAGCACTGAGCCCTTACACAAAATGACTGGTGTCTTTATAAGAAAAGGGAAATTTGGACACCAGAACACACAGCAAAAGTATCAAGTAAGAACAGAGGCAGAGATTAAAGTAATGCATCTACAAAACAAGGAATACCAGTGATTGCTGGTTGCCACCAGAAGCTACGGGAGAGGCATAAAACAGATGCCCCTTCAGAGCCCTCAGAAAGAACCAACAGTGCCAAAACTTTAAGTTTCAACAACTTCTAGCTTCCAGAACTGTGAAAAAATAACTTCCATCATTTAAGCCTCCTAGTTTGAGATACTTTGTAAAAGAAGCCCTAGGAAATGAATACAAAGAACTAATATTAATCACTGAGTCTGATATGACTAATTTTTTTTTTATTCTAAGACAATCTTTTAAGTGATTAATGTACCTTACAAATTTCAAAAAAATATTATGGATAAAAATATATTTATTGCAAAAGGCAAAAGAAAACTATGTTAAGTTGTGAAATTTTTCTTCTGTTTTCAGTGAATCGCAGAACATGTTGATTGACTCTGTTTGGTACATTGACAGCTACAAAATGACTAATTCTTCCTTGAATTAGAGCAAAGATTCTGAGTTCTGACTCCTTTTCTTATATTTGAAATTTAAGGTGGTGCTATGGGTAATGCATATGGCTACATGGCAAAGTTTCCTTAAACACAGAGTTACCTGGAATGATATTTGGAGGTGTGTGTTTGTGTTTGTGTGTGTATGTGTGTGTGTGTAATGGAAGGAGTCTTATAAGTAGAGAAGACTGGCAAGTATTTGATCTGCAAAGTTTTATGACCTTGAGCAAGTTAAGCTGTCTGTGCTTCAGTTTCATCTTCTGTTAAAAGTGGTAGTAAGAAAAGAACATATATTTCATAGGATTGTTGTAAGGATATTAAGTGCTTCAGACGCATCTTTATGATTAAGTGTCATCACAACCATCATCATCATCACCACCATCATCATCATCACCACCATCTAATGGATTGTATAATGCAAAGACCTTCCCATCCTGTGACCAAAATTTGCTGAGATCACATTGGGGATTTGTCTATGTGGGTTGGAAGGAAATCAATACAGATGGTCTTCAACTTAGGATGGTTCAATTTATGATTTTTCAGCTTTATAATGGTGTTAAAGCAAAACTCATTCAATAGAAAACATACTGTGAATTTTAAATTTTGATCTTTTCTCAGGCTAGCAATATGCATTTTAATACTCTCTAGTGATGCCAGGCAGGGGCAGCAAGCTGCAGCTCCCAGTCTGCCACATGATCATGAGGGTAGGTAAACAGCTGATATACTTACAACCATATGTATCCACAAAACAATTCCATTTTCACATTCAGTACAAAACTAAATAAACTGAAATATTCAATGTGGCATTATAAAATAGGCTTTGTGTTAGATAATTTTGCCCAAGAGTAGTCTAATGTAAATGTTCTGAGAATGTTTAAGGTAGGCTAGGTGAAGCTATGATGTTTGGCAAGTTAGGTGTATTAAATGCACTTTCAACCTATTATAGTTTCAATTTACAATGGGTTTATTTGGACATAACCTGATCATAAGTCCAGGAAGATCTGTATTTCTTTCCAATCCATGGACAAATAAAGAATGACTCTTTGAGAAAGAGCAGGCTGGCTTTATCGTTAATGAGCAGGAAGCTTTGTGTGATGGCTCATTCATTAATTCATTTATTCAACATATTTACTGAATTTCTAGCTACATGTTTAACATTTTCTAGACTGGAAATAAATCAGTGAATGAAACAGATAAATATATTTAACGTCATAAAGATTATAGTCCCCTACTCTAAGCATTGTGTCAATGATGTTAGCTTTCCTGTGATTCAAAACCTAGTGGGGACAAAATACATTGTTCCTCACAGCATATAAATAGATCCAATAGCTTTAATAAAATGATATTTTCTAGGAGAGTAAAACATATTGAAAACTGATCACGTTTCATGTCAAAGGATTTTGACAGGAAATCATCTAGTTCAATTCCCTAATTACACCGGCCAGAGCTGAAGCCCAGAGAAATGAAGCAAAGTGCTCTTCTCTCAAAGCTAATCAAAGTCAAAACTGTACCTAACACTAGACATTACTGATGCCCAGTTAAGACTCTGGTCTCCAAGATGAGCAACCACATCACCACTTATTGATGGTGGTGAGCCAGCCACTCCAGTAACTAGTGTGTTCTCTTAGACTAGAGTAGTCAAATGTAGGTCCCTGGATTGATGCTAAGCAGGGTGTTTATATCACCCTAGAGAGGGGGATATAAAACTGTGATTCTAATTCATTTAAGTCTGTAGATCCACGTTAACCTTTTCCACAAGAAGCTCCAGAGTTATTGTGAGTAAAGTACACAACCCTGAAAAGTTCATGCCAGAAAATAAATTTATTTTGAAGAGATTCTTCTTCGTTAAACTACAAGTTTCATGTGTTTGGGGTAATAAAATACAGAGGAAACTATCATTCAGTTGATAGAATTTTGCCTAATGCAGCAAACAGAATGTTACTAATGTTTCTTTAGAAGCTTCTTTTTAATATTGCCTGATGAGCTATCAAGGACAAAAGTGACAACCAGCTTTCTTTAAAATGGCAAACTGAGTTCTTTCTACCACTGATATATTTATTATATGTATTACAAAAACAATGAAATGAGGTATGCTATTATATATATGAGTCTAATGCAAGTGTCAAGAAAAACATTTTTAACACAAGATGTACAAAGACCAATCCAAAATCTAAGGAAATGAAACTGAAAGCCTGTGAAATCTAGAAATATTCAGTTAAAAATATGTCCTTGTAGGGGCTTCCCTGGTGGTGCAGTGGTTGGGAGTCCGCCTGCCGCTGCAGGGGACGTGGGTTCGTGCCCCGATCCGGGAGGATCCCGCATGCCATGGAGCGGTTGGGCCCGTGAGCCATGGCTGCTGGGCCTGTGCATCCGGAGCCTGTGCTCCGTGGCGGGAGAGGCCGCAGCAGTGAGAGGCCCGTGTACCGCAAAAAAAAAAAGTCCGTGTAAAACAATGCTTTACAGTGTCGTGTCATATCATATCAACACATTTCTGTGTAGGTAAAGTCAGTTTAACTTTCATTAATAGAAAGTCCATGTATATTTATTCATATTTTGAAATAGAACCAACTTCTCTAGTAGATTGGATTGGGGGATATTTTAAAATATGATTATAAGTAAAGTAAAACAAACCTTTATGAAAAGATTTATACCACTGTCATGTTGCCCAAGAAAAGTTGCCTTAAGAAGCACCCTAACTTTTTTCAATTAATATAAAATTTATATTGTTTGTAAATTCTACCATAATTAATATCAAGAATACAGTGACTTCTGTTAAAAAAGTTTTGTACATAAAGCAAAAATTGGCAAGTATGAATAATTTTGCTGGTGTTGCAAAAAATTGTAATAAATCATTTTGTGTTGGTGTAGAATGCTCATTTTAACCATAAGTAACAAAAAATTTCCACCAGAAAACTTCTTCCAGTGAATTACACCTGAGTGTTCATTAGTGCAGTAACATCCTTAAAGAAAATTCAGACAAGCTGACTTTCAATACTGTGAATTGGAGCACCCAAGCGGAATAACATGAATGAGGCTTCTTCACTTTGGGTTTTATTAAACAATAGACATAGAACCCAGTTAGAAAGAGAAACATATAAATTTTTCTCTCCAAAGGTTAAGAAACAAAAGGATAATAATTATAATACTGGGGGAAAACATAAACCAAAGCCCAAACCAAAAATCTGTAATAAATCTCATTGGTTAGAAGTACTTTTCAAAATATTGGATAGGAATTTGAAAGTCACTGATTTAATAAATGGTTAAAGAAACTTTTCCTGATTATAGTTTTTAACATTCTGAATAAATAGACTTCATGGAAAAAGTAGTGGTTCTTTTTACCTTTTCATTTGATCTTAAGAACCTATATACTTGAATACATAGAGAAAAATGTATCACTTTGTCTAGATAATCAAAATTATCTACAATGTGTACAATACAATGACTGCAGAAGATTTTTATTCTGTTTAACAATCTGATATCAGATTATCTGAAGAACAAACTTACTACTTACAAAATTTTATAAACATTGGAGAAATGATGATAGAAGATGGAAAGTAGAAAGGATAACAATTGCATTCACACTCAAAAAATACATATTTGTATAATCAGCTTCACAAAATAAAAACTTAGATAATTAAAATAAAGATAATTTATTATGGGCTTCTACTTTTACATAATTATGCATTTCTAAATGTATATGTGAAAGTGGACAGAGTAGAGGTCAAAAAAAGGTTTACTTACTAGAAAATAGTTTCTATTCACAATGAAGTTAAAAATAATATAAAATTTGTAATATATATATTTTTAATATCTTTATTGGAGTATAATTGCTTTACAATGTTGTGTTAGTTTCTGCTGTACAACAAACGAAGTGAATCAGCTATATGTATGTATATATCCCCATATCCCCTCCCACTTGAGCCTCCCTCCCACCTTCCCTATCCCACCCCTCTAGGTCATCATAAAGCATTGAGCTGATCTCCCTGTTATGCGGCTCCTCACTAGCCATCCATTTTACATTTGGTAGTGTATATATGTCAATGCTACTCTCTCACTTCACCCCAGCTTACCCTTCCCCCACTGTGTCCACAAGTCCATTCTCTATGTCTGTGTCTTGATTCCTGCCTTGCCACTAGGTTCATCAGTACAATTTTTTTTTTTTTAGATTCCACATATATGTGTTAGCATACAGTATTTGTTTTCCTCTTTCTGACTTACTTCACTCTGTATGACAGACTCTACGTCCATCCACCTCATTACAAATAACTCAATTTCATTCATTTTTATGGCTAATATTCCATTGTGTATATGTGCCACCTCTTCTTTATCCATTCATCTGTCGATTGACACTTAGGTTGCTTCCTTGTTTATGGTTTCCTTTGCTGTGCAAAAGCTTTTAAATTTCATTAGGTCCCACAAACCCAAAACAATTAAGAAAATGGTAATAGGAACATACATACAAATAATTACCTTAAATGTAAATGGGTTAAATGCCCCAACCAAAAACACAGACTGGCTGAATGGATACAAAAACAAGACCCGTATATATGGTGTCTACAAGAGACTCACTTCAGACCTAGGGGCACATACAGACTGAAAGTGAGGGGATGAAAAAGATATTCCATGCAAATGGAAATCAAAAGAAAGCTGGAGTAGCAATGCTTATAACAGACAAAACAGACTTTAAAATAAAGACGAGACAAGGAATGACACTGTATAATGATTGAGGGATCAATCCAAGAAGAAGATATAATAAATGTAATATATTTTCAATATTAAATGCAAATACTAAAGTTATTTTAATATTTTACATACGGTCTTAAATCTAATTCTTTTTCTTCACATTTGAACACAGAGTTGATAGACTAATTTTAGTTAAGATCTTAATTTTAGGGATTACAGTTTTACAGTTTTTACCATGCCTATTAATTTTTGTCTTTGTCTCAATTAAGGTGCATTTATGAACACTAAAACAAGAGAAACACTGATAAAAAGAAGTGTTAAACAAAATTTTAGAAGCAGAGACCTTGAAGGTGTTATTTTGGGCTTTGTTAGGACTACGGTCCTGGAACCACAGATTCAAGAAACATTTGAGTTGTGTTCCACCAAACTACAAATGGAGGAAGCTTATAAAAGCAAAAACCTCAAGGCCACTGTTGGTTACATAAGTTACATAATTCTTGCCTGTCAAGAATTATAGTTGGAGCTGGCAAGAAGTCAGGGTGCTTATAAAGCAAGGATTGGTTGGGGTCAGAAATTGTTGCATAGATACAAGGGGGAATCTTAAGAATATTAAATTGCAGCTGGTGGATGTTGTTCTAAATACAGCTGGTGGTGTCCTTGGGTTTGATACAGTTCAGAGAAAATTCAAGTTCTCAGTGGTGCAAAGAAGTGTCTGAGACCAGATTCTGATGTTCGTCTGACTCCATTTTTGTATGTCTGGACTGTGATTACTCCATTGTAATTTCAATCTGTCATCAGAAATACAAAGAATGAGGAAAAATTGTATCTACTTATTTAAGAAATCTTGAAGTAGGGTACACCTAAGTTTGTTTTTCAGCAGCCCAGAAAAATCAGTACATTCCTTATGAGCCCATGTACGATTTTCTTGGCACTTTCCTCAGGGCCACATGACGGCTGCAGCTGTTTCCAATCAACATATCATTTCAGAATATAATAATAATAATAAAAATCCCCCAAGTCAGAAAAAAGGAATACCTGTACCTCATGTCCATTTTCCCATAAGTCCTTCAGAAATATTTTTTATCACCTCTGTGAATTTATTTGGGTCATATGTGTAAACTACTGTTTGACGTGGAGAATGAGAACTACACTACTGGCTTCTATCAAACAACATTCACACTTGGCTGCATGCCTCACTTCTCCTGAAAGAGTTTTCAGTTCTGAAAAAAGTGAGTGAGTCTATGATAATACTTAGAACTAGGATTGCTGGCATTATCAAGTTCATTTTTCAATGAAAATTTTATGAGGTAATAAAATGAAAATATGGTCAAAATCCAAGTAATTGAATAAATAAACATGGACCAAGAAGGTAAGCCTGTGAAACTGAAACTTCGGCTGGCAAAAAGTTTCATTTCATGTTAGCTTAAAAGTTTGTATAGCTGATCCACACATTTAAATTTAATTTATCGCAGTGAGTTAAAAATTATGCATTGTATAAAATACAATCGTAAAAGAAAAATCTATCATATTGCTACTTATGCTGAAGTTTTCTGTTATTTTATTAAAATATGTTTTTAAAATTAAAAAAAATATTGAGTCAAATATCAACCCATGCTGTTTTTAACATCTGAAGCAAATTTCTATGAGTAAATAGAATACTGAAGTTCTGGGATTCTCTTGGGAGTATATAAATTCTGCAGCTGTCCCTACAACCTTTCAGTTTGCTCTTTGTCCATAGATATTTATTAAACAAACAAATATATACTAATTGATCATTATGGGTGAGACACAGAATGGGACTACAGACGTAATCCTTGCTCTTACAATCCTTGCAGTCTATTAGAAGAGACAGACAAGGATATCATTTGAATAGAATAAATTATGGTGAGTGTTACCATAGGAAATACAGAGTGTGCTGTAAATACATGGTGGAAGCCACCCATCTGGTCTACAGTGCATCAGAGAAGGTTTCACAGAGGAAACACGATGTATAATTTTTATTTTTTTGAAGACAGACTTTTTTTTTTACAAGCTTCTAAAATTATTTTAATAAGCTGTCAGGAATAAGAACCATTGTTTCATGTATTTTACAAATTCTTCAATTATTAAAAGTTTTTAAGCTAAAAATTAATGATTTTGCAATTTTAAAACAAATATAATACACAAGGCATATAACCCAAGGCAAACTTCAACAAACTGATACTTTAAAATTATGTTGTATACTTACATATAAGATATAAAGTAGGCTTAATATTGTATTTGTTTTAATTTTTTTAATTTTTAATTTTATTTTATTTATTTTTTTATACTGCAGGTTCTTATTAGTCATCCATTTTATACACATCAGTGTATACATGTCAATCTCAATTTCCCAATTCATCACACCCACCTCCCACCCCCTTTCCCCCTTGGTGTCCATACGTTTGTTCTCTACATCTGTGTCTCAGTTTCTGCCCTGAAAACTGGTTCATCTGTACCATTTTTCTAGGTTCCGCATATATGCGTTAATATATGATATTTGTTTTTCTATTTCTGACTTACTTCACTTTGTATGACAGTCTCTAGATCCATCCACGTCTCTACAAATGACCCCATTTCGTTCCTTTTTATGGCTGAGTAATATTCCATTGTATATATGTACCACATCTTCTTTATCCATTCTTCTGTTGATGGGCATTTAGGTTGCTTCCAGGACCTGGTTATTGTACATAGTGCTTCAGTGAACATTGGGGTGTATGTGTCTTTTTGAATTATGGTTTTCTCTGGTTATATGCCCAGTAGTGGGATTGCTGGGTCATATGGTGGGTCATGTGCTGGGTCACGATGTATAATTAAATCTGAAGATTGAGTTGCCAGGTGAATGGGGAAGATGATGAGCATTCCCAACAGATAGAATAGCACAAGCAATATTCTAAAGGTAGAAAAGAACATTGCTGTTTCTAATGGAAATTTAATATGGCTGGAGAGCAGGATTTTGAAGGGAAGATGTGAAAATATATCTGGAGATATGATATATACACACTCAGATACACTAGGAAACTGTAGAGTTCTTAAAAGAATTTGGACTTCATTTTAAAGACAATGGGACATCATCTAATTGTTTTAATCAAGGGAATGGCATAAGCAAATTTGTCCTCTGCCTATAAGAGAGCAGGATTATAGTACACAATGATGGAGGTAAAGTTAGTAGGCTTTTTAAATTACCCTTGTTATACATAATAGTGTTCTGAACAAGGCTAGAGGCAGGAGATTTTAGACGTAAATATATTGGAGAAAATTTTAGGTTCAAGCATCCAAAGACTTTAGAGCCTGAATAGACATAGGAAGTGAAGAAAAATGAAGAATTAAGGCTGACTCTGAGTTTCCTGTTTGGGTTATGGTTGAATATTGGTGTTAATCACTAAGATATGGAACTCAGGAGAAGTTTGCTGAGCATAACTCATCCTCTTTTCAGCATGTAAAATTTATGATATTTAGGTGATTTCAAAATGTAGATTTTCTGAACTTGTTGAATGTAAAGATCCAGAACCCAGAAGAGAGATCAGGGCTAAGGACTCATTTATGAGCCATCTGGTATGGATGTATTTTGAAATTAAAAAATTAGATCATATTGTCCAGGGAAGATGTGTGGTCTAACTAAGAAAAGGAGAGCAGAGAAATGTCTGTTAGATGGAATTCGAAAGAACACCAGGTATTTACCCACTAAAACAAAACAACACAATTTTTGTTTACTATATGGTTTCCTATTTTTGCTATGAAAAAAAAATGACCACAAACTTGGTGACAAAAACAGAAATATATTCTCTTACACTTATCAAGGCCCAAATCTGAAATCAGTATCACTGGGCCACCATCAATGTTTTGGCAGGGTTGAACACTCTTTAGAGGCTCTGGGATAGATTCTCTTCCTTGTCACTTTCATCGTCTTATGACTTTCAGCATTTCTTGAATTACAACTACATCACTACAATCTCCCTGGTCACATTACTCTTCTCTTCTATGTGGTCAAATATTTCTCTGCTTCCTTTTTATAAAGGATATATGTGATTGTATTTAAGGTCCACTCAGATAATCCAGGATGGTGTTCCTATGTTATGATCCTTAACTTAATCACATCTGCAAAGTCTTTGTTTTCATATCAGGTAGCATTCACAAGTTCTGGGTTTAGGATGTAAATTAATTTGGAAGGAGGCATTACTTAGCCTACCACATCTACTAAGGAGAAAATTATATTTTCTCTGCTCATATGGAGCTCATAAGAAGAACTGAGACAAAAATGAAATTAATTCATGGCAGATAGTGTCAAATGCCATTCATGTTAGGCAAAATAAGTTAGTTACATAGAAATTCATAGATATAAGGACCATATTTAATTGGATTTTTGGAGCTAGTTCAACATCAAAAAAACAAAAGAAAAATATTTTTTATAAGAAACTACATTAGAGGGTTCTCAAGAGATGGCATAGTAGGAGGTAAGCGGAATCTATATCCCCATGTTGGCAGCAATGACACTGGCAAGATCAATCTGATGTAATCATTTTAGAACTCTGGAGTCTACTGAAGGCTTACAGTTTCCAGGGGAATACTTGGGTCATAAATTATGATTAATTTCCATGAATTTTAGCTTTTAGCAGAGTAGCAGCTATCCATCCTCCATCTTCATCCACATAGCAGCCATCTATCCATATGTCCCTGGAGCTGCTTGCACACAGATTATGAGAGCCAGGGTGGATGAAAAGAACCTTGTTTTCCAAATAATGGGAAACTGTGTTATGATCACTGATTGCTCCTTCTGATAACAGAGGTGCAAACAAAGATGGGTGGTCATTGTTACATCTTCCTCCGTTGTTTCAAGCTCCTCCACCTCTGACTAAAGTGAATTGCAGAGGATTGAAAGGGCCAGCATCTTACCCTCTCCATTTCAGTTTTCTCTTTTTCTCTTTAGGAGTCAGATATTAAAGACCAGATTATTCAAAACAACTGCAAATATGGGAGACAATTATAAACTAACCACACATACCCAGGGAAAACTCAGAAAGACCCAAGAAGACCTTAAATTTATACTCAGGGGACTTCCCTGATGGTCCAGTAGCTAACTCCATGCTGCCAATGCAGGGGGCCTGAGTTTGATCCCTGGTCAGGGAAATAGATTCCACATGCTGCAACTAAGAGTTTGCATGCACCAACTAAATATCCCACATGCCACAACTAGAGATCCTGCATGGCTCAAGTAAAAGATTCCCATATGCTGAAGACCCCACATGCCACAACTAAGACCTGAGCTAAAGAAAGAAAGAAATATATATTTTTAAATTAATAAATTTATACTCAAGATGATCCTCAGCACCAAGACAGCCTACAACAAACAAACAAACAAGTAAATAAATACAGCAAACTCTAGGAAAGTGGGATAACCTGATTTCCAGAGTTACAGTATTAGATTCAAATGTCTAGTTTTTCTGTGAAAATTTCCAAAGCATACAAAAAAAAAACAGGAAAATAATGTCCTTCAAAGGGAACCATAAACCAATAGAAACAGCCCTGAAAAGGGTCTAATAGCAGATATAATAAATAAAACTTTAAAAAACGGTCTTAAAGATGCTTTAAAAAAAGAAAGATATGAACAAAATTTTTTTAAAAGTATGAACAAAAAGGAAATTTTAATAGAGAGAAGAAAAACCTAGCAAAAAACCAAAAGAAAAAATTCTGGAGGTGAAAATTATAGCCAAAATAAAAATTTACTAGAGGAATTCATAGGAAGACTTGAGCAGGCAGAAGAAAGAATCAAATACCTTAAAGATAACTAGAAATGATCAAATATCAAAAACAGAAAGAAAAAGTTTAAGAAAAAAGTGAACAGAGCCTATGTGACCTCTGGGAACAATTAAAAGAAAGAAAATATGCATTGTGGCAGTCCCAGAATGAGATGTCAGAGAGAGAGAGAGTATAAAGAGCAAAGAGAAAATTTGAAAAAATAATGGCTGAAAACTTTCCAAATTTGTTGAAAGACATAAATATAAATATTTAAGGTGAACTTGAAGATTAATTCAAAAAGTCTCATTCTAAGACATCATAATCAAACTTTCAAAAGACAAAGAATCTTAAAAGCAGCAGGATAGAAGTGAATTATCACATACAAGTATTCTTCAATAAGATTATCAGAAGATTTCTCATCAGAAACTTTGGAGGCCAGAGGAAGTGTGCTAAAATATTCAAGTGCTCAAAGAAAAAACTGTCCATCAAGAATCTTATATGCAACAAAACTGTCCTTGAGAAGTGAGGGAGAAATTAAGACAATTCAGATAAACAAAAACTTAGGGATTTTGTTAACACTAGATCTGTTTGCAAGAAATGCTCAAAGGAATTCTACAGGGTGAAATAAAAGGACACTAGATGGTAACTTGATGCTTGTGGAAAAATTAAAATCTTGTTAAATACATGAAAGATTATAAAAGCTAGTATTTTTGTAACAATAGTTCATAACTGCAATTTTTGTTCTCTACATGATATAAGACTAGCATATTTAAAGATCAACTATTATTAGTCTAAAAGCTAGTATCACTGTATCTCATTACTTGTTCTCCAAATCTTGGTTTCTACATAATTTGAGAGACAACTGCATTTAAAAGAATTATTAGTTTATGTTTTGGGACACACAATATATAAAGATGAAATGTTGTGATATCAACAACAAGCAGAGTTGGGTACAGAGCTGTAAAAGAGCAGAGTTTTTCTATGTTATTGAAGTTAAGCTGGTATAAATTCAAATTAGAGTGTTTTAACTTTAGGATGTTAAATATAACCTCCAAGGCAACCACAAAGAAAATAGCTATAAAACATACAAAAATGGAAATAAGAAGGGAATTTCAATATTTCACTACAGAAAAACTAAACACAAAAGAAGAGAGTAAAATAGGAAATGAGTACAAAAATATTATAAGGCATATAGAAAAAATATAGAAAAATGAGGAAAGTCTCTGCACTTTAAATAGACCAAATTCTCCAATCAAAAGGCAGAGATTGGCAAAATGGATGAAAACACATGATCCAACTACATACAGTCTTCAAGAGACCCACTTTTGATCCTAAGACACAAATAGTTTGGAAATGAAAGAATGGAAAAAGATATTCTCTGCAAATAGTAACCAAAAGAGATTGAAGTGGCTAAAATAATATCTGACAAGATAGACTTTAAATCAAAAAAGTTTATAAGTGACAACAAAGAACATGACATATTAATAAAAGTTTCAATAAACCAAGAAAAAATAAAAATTATAAATATTTAAACACTTACTGAGAGACCATCAAAATATATGAAACAAAATCTGAGAGAATTGAAGAGAGAAACAAACAGTTCTACAATAATAGTTGGAGAATTCACTATCTCACTCACAATAATGGATAGTTAAACCAGATAGAAGTTAAATAAGGAAATAGAGGACTTAAATAACATAATAATCAACTAGATCTATTAGACATATTCAGCACAATTTACTCAGCAACAGAATACACATTCTTCTGAAGTGCACACTGGACATTTTCCAGGATAGACATGGCTTTAGGACACAAATTAACTCTTAATAAATTTAAGAAGATTAATATAATACAAAATATCTTCTCTGATGACAATGGAATGATATTAGAAATCAATAACATATGTAAAACTGGAAAATTCATAAAATTATGAACAGCATATTCTTAAACAATAGACCAAAGAAGAAATCACAAGGAAAATTAGAAAATTCTTAGAGACAAATGAAAATTAATACACAACATAGCAAAACATATGGGATGCAGTGAGAGCATTGCTAAAGGTAAAATTCATACCTATAAAATCTTACATTGAGAACAACAAGGAAGATCTCAAATTAATTAACTGACTTTACACCTCAAGGAACTAAATAAAGAAGAAAAACTAAACACAAAGCTAGCAGACAGAAAGAAATAATAAAAATTAGAGCAGAGAAAAATAAAACAGGAACTAGAAAAATAATACAGAAAAATCAATGAAGTCAAAAGATCAACAAAAATTAACAAACTTTACATTGACAAAAAAAAAGAGGTAGTGTATATACGTTCATGCCACTCTCTCAGTTTATCATATCTTACCCTTCCCCCTCCCCATATCCTCAAGTCCATTCTCTACCAAACGTGAAATAGATAGCTAGTGGGAAGAAGCCACATAGCATAGGGAGATCAGCTCGGTGGTTTGTGACCACCTAGAGGGGTGGGATAAGGAGGGTGGGAGGGAGGGAAATGCAAGAGGGAAGAGATATGGGAACATATGTATAAGTGATTCACTTTGTTATAAAGCAGAAACTAACACACCATTGTATAGCAATTATACTCCAATAAAGATGTTTATCCAAAAAAAAAAAAGAGGAAAGACTCAAATTGCTAAAATCAGAAATAAAAATGGACACATTATTACTGATTCTATAGAAATATAAAAGATTTTAGGATAGTGGTAGGAAGAACTGTATGCCAACAAATTGGATAAAATAGATGAAATGAAAAAGTTCCCAGAAACATAAAACCTACCAAGACTAAATTATGAAATAATGGAAAATCTGAATAGACCTAAAACTAGTAAAGATATTGAATCAGTAATAAAAAATCCCCCAACAAAGACAAGCCTTGGACTCAATGATTTCACTGGTTAATTCTATCAAACTTTTAAAGAAGAACTAATACAAATTCTTCTCAAACTTTTGCAAACAACTGAAGAGGAAAGAATACTTTCTAACTCATTCTATGAGGCTATCACTACTCTGATATCAAAACAAGACTAAGAATCTACAAGAAAAGAAAATTAGAGACTGGTATCAAAGCAAGACAAAGAATCAACAAGAAAAGAAAAGTACAGAACAGTATATCTTATGAAGATTGATGCAAAAATTTTCAACAAAATTTTGGTAAGCCCAATTCAGCAGCAATTTAAAAATTTTATACACCATGATCTAATGGAATTTATTCCTGGCATGCAAGGATGGTTACATATAAAATTAGTTAATATATTACATTACATTAACAGAAAGAAGTGAAATATATATGATCATCTGAACTGAGATAAAAAAATTAATAGCATTCCACACTTTTAAAAAATAAATTTATTTATTTTTTTTTGGCTGTGTTGGGTCTTCTTTGCTTCATGTGGGATTTCTCTAGTTGTGGCTAGTGGGGACTACTCTTCATTGAGGTGAGTGACCTTCCAATTGCAGTGGCTTCTCTTGTTGTGGAGCATGGGCTTTAGGAGCATGGGCCATGGGCTTCAGTAGTTGTGGGACATGGACTCAGTAGCTGTGGCTTATGGGCTGTAGAGCACAGGCTCAGTAGTTGTGGCACATGTGCTTAGTTGCTCTACAGCATGTGGGATCTTCCTGGACCAGGGATCGAACTTGTGTCCCCTGAATTATCAGGTGGACTCTTAACAACTGTGCCACCAGGGAAGTCTCTCCACATATTTTTATAATAAAAATATTTTTAAAACTACAAGTAAAAGAAAACTATGTAACATAATAAGAGCCATAAATTAAAAAATAATAATAATAATAACAAAGATAACAATGATGAACATTTAAGTGGTGAAAGACCAAAAGCCTTTCTTCTAAGATCAAGAGAAAGGTAAGGATGCCTGCTTTCACTACCTTTATTCAACATGGTACTGGATGTTCTAGCCACAGTAATTAGGCAACAAAAACAAATAAAAGTCATCCAAGCTGGAAAGGAAGAAGAAAATTATCTCTCTGTGCATTTGATATTCTCTTATATGTAGGAAACCCTACTGAATTCACCAAAAAAAATTACAATTTTTTTTTTTTTTTTTTTTTTTTGCGGTACACAGGCCTCTCACTTTTATGGCCTCTCCTGCCATGGAACACAGGTTCCAGATGCACAGGCTCAGCAGCCATGACCCATGGGCCCAGCCGCTCCGTGGCATGTGGGATCCTCCCAGACCGGGACACGAACCTGTGTCCCCTGCATCTGCAGGCGGACTCACAACCACTGCACCACCACGGACCCCGAAAAAATTACAATTTTTAATCCAGCAAAGTAGCAATATGCAAAATCAAACTTCAAAAATTATTTTCAGGAGGACCTTCAAGATGGAAGAGGAGTAAAACGTGGACATCACCCTCCTCCCCATAAATACATCAAAACTACATCTACATGTGAATCGGCTCCTAAAGAACACCTATTGAATGCTGGCAGAAGACTTCAGACTTCCCGAAAGGCAAGAAACTCCCCATGTACCTGGGTAGGGCAAAAGAAAGAAAAAACAGATACAAAAGAATAGGGATGGGAACTGCACCTCTGGAAGGGAGCTGTGAAGGAGGAAAAGTTTCCACACACTAGGAAGCCCCTTCACTGGTGGAGACAGGGAGGGGGGTGGGGAGAAGCTTTGGAGCCACAGAGGAGAGCGCAGCAACAGAGATACAGAGGCCAAAGTAGAGAGATTCCTGCACAGAAGATTGGGGGCAACCAGCACTTACCAGCCTGATAGGTTTTCTGCTCAACCACTGGCATGGGTGGGGGCTGGAAGCTGAAGTGCAGGTGTTGGAGGCCAGATCCCAGGGAGAATACTGGGATTGGCTGCATGAACACAGCCTGAAGGGAGCTAGTACATCACAGCTAACTGGGAGGGAAGCCGGGAGAAAGTCTGGAACTGCCTAAGTGTCAAGAGATCATTGTTTCAGGGTGCACGTGGAGAAGGAATTCAGAGCACCACCTAAACAAGCTTCAGAGACAGGCACGAGCCACAGCTATCTGCATGGACACCAGAGACAGACGTGAAATGCTAACACTAGTGCTGCAGCCACCAAGAATCCTGTGTGCAAGCACAGGTCACTATCCACACTTCTGCTCCCGGGAGCCTGTGCAGCCTGCCAATGCCTGGGTCCTGTGATTCAGGGACCACTTCCCCAGGAGGAAACATGACACACCTCAGCCTGCTGCAACATCATGCTGGCCTCTGCCATCACAGACTCTGTACCCCTCCCTACTACCAGCCTAAGTGAGCCAGAACCCCCTAATCAGACACTCCTTTAACCCCCTCCTGTCTGGGCAAAGAGGAGATGCCAGAGGGCAACCTACATGGAGAGGTGAGACCAAATCCAAGCTGAAACCCAGGAGCTGTGAAATAGAGTAGAGAGAGGGAAATTTCTCCGTGCAGCCTCAGAAGCAGCAGATTAAATCCCCACAATCAACTTGATGTACCCTGCATCTGTGGAATACCTGAATAGACAATGAATCATCCCAAAATTGAGGAGATGGACTTTGGGAGCAACTGCAGACTTGGGGTTTGCTGTAGGCGACTGACTAGGTTCTCATTTACATGGTTATCTTAGTTTAGGTTTTAGCATTTGTTATCATTGGTGGATTTGTATTGGTTTGGTTGCTCTCTTATTTTTTCAAATTACTTTTTAATTTTTTTTTATTTTACTAATATTTAAATTTTTTTTACTTGAATAAATTTATTTTACTTTATTTTTTTTCTTTTTCTATCTTTCTTTTTTGTCTCCCTTTTCTTCTGAGCTGTGTGGCTGATAGTGTCTTAGAGCTCTCACCAGGTGTCAGGCCTCAGCCTCTGAGGAGGGAAAGCTGAGTTCAGGACATTGTACCACCAGAGACATCCTGGTCCCATGTAATCTCAATCAGCAAGAGATCTCCCAGAGATCTCCATCTCACAGCTAAAACCCAGCTTCACCCAATGACCAGCAAGTTCCAGTTGTGGACCCTCCATGACAAACAACTAGCAAGACAGGAATACAGTCCCACCCATTAGCAGAGAGGCTGCCTAAAATCATAATAAGTAAACAGACACCCCAAAACACACCATTAGACACGGTCTTGCCCAACAGAAAGACAAGATCCAGCATCATCCACCAGAACAGAGGCACCAGTCACCACAATGAGGAAGCCTACACAACCAACTGAACCAACCTTATCCACTGGGAGCAGACACCAAAAACAATAGAAACAACAAACCTTCAGCCAGAGAAAAGGAGACCCCAGACACAGTAAGTTAAGCAAAATGAGAAGACAGAGAAATATACAGCAGATGAAGGTTCAAGGTAAAACCCCACCAGACCCAACAAATGAAGAGGAAATAGGCAGTCTATCTGAAAAAGAATTCAGAGTAAAGATGGTCCAAAATCTTGGAAACAGAATGGAGAAAATACAAGAAATGTTTAACAAGGACATAGAATAACTAAAGAGCAAACAAAAAATGATAAACAACACAATAAATGAAATTAAAAATTCTATAGAAGGAATAAGTAGCAGAATAACTGAGTAAGAAGAACAGATAAGTGACCAGGAAGATAAAATAGTGTAAATAATTACCATAGAACAAAATAAAGAAAAAAGAATGAAAAGAATTGGGACAGTCTCAGAGACTTCTGGGACAACATTAAAGGCACCAACATTTGAATTATAGGGGTCCCAGAATAAGAAGAGAAAATGAAAGGGACTGAGAAATATTTGAGGAGATTAAAGTTGAAAAATTCCCTAATATGAGAAAGGAAATAGTCAGTCAAGTCCAGGAAACACCGAGAGTCCCATACAGGATAAATCCAAAGAGAAACACACCAAGACACATATTGATAAAACTAACATAAATTAATTACAAAGAAACAATATTAAAAACAGCAAGGGAAAGACAACAAATAACATACAAGGGAATCCCCATAAGGTTAACAGCTGGTCTTCCAGCCAAAACTCTGCAGGCCAGAAGGGAGGGGCAGGACATAATTAAAGTGATGAAAGAGAAAAACCTACAACCAGGATTAATCTATCGAGCAAGGATCTCATTCAGATTTGACAGAGAAATTAAAAACTTTACAAACAAGTAAAAGTTAAGAGAATTCAGCATCACCATCCAGCTTTACAACAAATGCTAAAGGAACTTCTCTCAGCAGGAGACACAAGAGAAGGGAAAGACCTACAATAACAAACCAAAAACAATTAAGAAAATGATAATAGGAACATACATATAAATAATTACCTTAAATGTAAATGGATTAAATGTTCCAACCAAAAGACATAGACTGGATTAATGGTTACAAAAACAAGACCTGTATATATGCTGTCTACAAAAAACCCATTTCACACCAAGGGAAACATACAGACTGAAAGTGAGGGGATGGAAAAAGATGTTCGATGCAAGTGGAAATCAAAACAGAGCTGGAGTAGCAATTCTCATAACAGACAAAGTAGACTTTAAGATAAAGACTATTACAAGAGACAAAGAAGGACACTACCTAATGATCAAGGGATCAATCCAACAAAAATGTGTAAGAATTGTAAATATTTATGCACCCAATATAGGAGGACCTCAATACATAAGGCAATGCTAACAGCCATAAAAGGGGAAATTGACAGAAACATAGTAACATGGGGGATTTCAACACTCTACTTTCACAAATGGACATTTCATCTGAAATGAAAAAAAATAAGGAAACACAAGCTTTAAATGATACACTAAAAAAGGTATACTTAATTGATATTTATAGGACATTCCATCCAAACACAAAAGAATACACTTTCTTCTCAAGTGCTCATGGAACATTCTCCAGGATAAGCCATGTACTGGGTCACAAATCAAGCCATGGAATATTTTAAAAAAATGAAATAATATCAAATATCTTTTCTGATGACAACGCTATGAGACTAGTTATTAATTACAGGAAAAAAATCTATAAAAAATACAAATGGAAGCTAAACCATACACTACTAAATGACCAAGAGATCACTGAAGAAATCAAAGAGAAAATCAAAAAAAAAAAAAAAAAAAACCTAGAAACAAATGGCAGTAAAAACATGACAAACCAAAACCTATGGGATGCAGCAAAAGCAGTTCTAAGAGGGAAGTTAGTGCAATACAATCCTTCCTCAAGGAAAAGGAAAAATCTCAAATAAACAACCTAACCTTACAGCTAAAGCAATCAGAGAAAGAAGAACAAAAAACCCTCAAAGTTAGCAGAAGGAAAGAAATCATAAAGATCAGATCAGAAATAAATGAAAAAAGAAATGAAGGAAATGATAGCAAAGATAACTAAAAGTAAAAACTGCTTCTTTGAGGAGATAAACAAAATTGATAAACCACTAGCCAGACTCATCAAGAAAAAAGGGGAGAAGACTTGAATCAACAGAATTAGAAATGAAAAAGGAGAAATAACAACTGACACTGCAGAAATACAAAGGATCATGAGAGACTTCTACAAGCAACTATATGACAATAAAATGGACAACCTGGAAGAAATGGACAAACTCTTACAAAAGCACAACCTTCTGAGACTGAACCAGGAATAAATAGAGAATATAAAGAGACCAATCACAAACACTGAAATTAAAACTGTGATTAAAAATCTTCCAACAGGGCTTCCCTGGTGGTGCAGTGGTTGAGAGTCCACCTGTCAATGCAGGGGACACATGTTTGTGCCCCGGTCAGGGAAGATCCCAGATGCCGCGGAGCGGCTGGGCCTGTGAGCCATGGCCACTGAGCCTGTGCATCTGGAGTCTGTGCTCCACAAGGGAGAGGTGACAACAGTGAGAGGCACACGTACTGCAAAAAAAAAAAAAAAAAAAACTTCCAACAAACAAAAGCCCAGGACCAGATGGGTTCAAAGGTGAATTCTATCAAACATTTAGGGAAGAGCTAACACCTATCCTTCTCAAACTCTTCCAAAATAGAGCAGAGGGAGGAACACTCCCAAACTTATTCTACAAGGCCATCATCACCCTAATACCAAAACCAGAAAATGATGTTACAAAAAAAGAAAACTAGAGGCCAGTACCACTGATGAACATTGATGCAAAAATCGTCAACAAAATACTACCAAACAGAATCCAGCAGCACATTAAAAGGATCATACACCATGATCAAGTGGGGTTTATCCCAGGAATGCAAAGATTCTTCAATATAGGCAAGTTAATCAATTTGATACACCATATTAACAAATTCACGATAAAAACCATATTATAATCTCAATAGATGCAGAAAAAGCTTTTGACAAAATTCAACACTAATTTATGATAAAAACTCTCCAGAAAGTAGGCATATAGGGAACTTACCTCAACAAAATAAAGGCCAAATATGACAAAGCCACAGTCAACATCATTGTCAATGGTGAAAAACTGAAACCATTTCCACTAAGATCAGGAACAAGACAAGGTTGTCCACTCTCACCACTATTATTCAACAGAGTTTTGGAAGTTTTAGCCACAGAAATCAAAGAAGAAAAAGAAATAAAAGGAATCCAAATCAGAAAAGAAGTAAAACTGTCACTCTTTGCAGATTACATGATGCTATACATAGAGAATCCTAAAGATGCTACCAGAATACTACTAGTGCTAAACAATGAATTTTGTAAAGTAGCAGGATACAAAATTAATGCACAGAAATCTCTTGCATTCCTAAATACTAATGATGTGTAATCTGAAAGAGAAATTAAGGAAACACTCCCATTTACCACTGCAACAAAAAGAATAAAATATTTAGAAATAATCCTACCTAAGGAGACAAAAGACCTGTATGCAGAAAACTATAAGACACTGATGAAAGAAATTAAAGATGATACAAACAGATAGAGAGATATACCATGTTCTTGGATTGGAAGAATCAACATTGTGAAAATCATTATACAACCCAAAGCAATCTACAGATTCCATGCAATCCCTATCAAACTACCAATGGCATTTTTCACAGAACTAGAAAAAAAAATGCACAGTTGTTATGGAAACACAAAACGCCCAAATAGCCAAAGCAATCTTGAGAAAGAAAAACGGAGCTGGAGGAATCAGGCTCCTTGACTTCAGACTATACTTCCAAGCTACAGTAATCAAGACAGTATGGTACTGGCACAAAAACAGAAATATAGATCAATGGAACAGGATAGAAAGCCCAAAGATAAACCCATACACATATGGTCACCTTATCTTTGATAAAATAGGCAAGAACGCACAATGGAGAAAAGGCAGCCTCTTCAATAAGTGGTGCTGAGAAAACTGGACAGCTACATGTAAAAGAATGAAATTAGAACACTCCCTAACATCATACACAAAAATAAACTCAAAATGGATTAAAGACCTAAATGTAAGGCCAGACACTATATAACTCTTAGAGGAAAACTTAGAACACTGTATGACATAAATCATAGGAAGATCCTTTTTAATCCATCTCCTAGAGAAATGGAAAGAAAAACAGAAATAAACAAATGGGACCTAATGAAACTTAAAAGCTTTTGCATAGCAAAGGAAACCATAAACAAGATGAAAAGAGAACCCTAAGAATGGGAGACAATATTTGCAAAGAAAACAACCGACAAAGGGTTAATCTCCAAAATACCAGCAGCTCATGCAGGTCAATAGCAAAAATCAGACAACCCAATCCAAAAATGTTCAGAAGACATAAATAGACATTTCTCCAAAGAAGATATACAGATTGCCAACAAATGCATGAAAGAATGCTCAACATCATTAATCATTAGAGAAATGCAAATCAAAACTACAATGAGATATCCACCTCACACCGGTCAGAAGGGCCATTATCAAAAATCTACAAACCATAACTGCTGGAGTGGGTGTGGAGAAAAGGGAACCCTCTTGCCCTGTTGGTGGGAATGTAAACTGATACAGCCACTATGGAGGACAGTTTGGAGGTTCCTTACAAATCTAAAAATAGAACTACCATATGACCCAGCAATCCCACTACTGGGCATATACCTTGAGAAAACCATAATTCAAAAAGACACATGTAACACAATGTTCATTGCAGCACTATTTGCCATAGTCATGATATGGAATCAACCTGAGTGGCCATCAACAGATGAATGGATAAAGAAGATGTAGCACTTATATACAATGGAATATTACTCAGCCATTAAGAGAAATGAAATTGAATTATTTTTAGTGAGTTGGATGGACCTAGAGCCTGTAATACATGTGAAATGAGTCAGAAAGAGAAAAACCAATATTGTATGCTAACACATATATTTGGAACAAAAAACAAAAAACAAACAAAAAAATCGTTTCTGAATAACCTAGTGGCAGGACAGGAATTAAAAGGCAGACATAGAGAATGGACGTGAGCAAACAGGGAAGGGAGAAGGGTAAACTGAGACTAAGTGAGAGAGTGGCTTCCACATATATACATTTTCAAATGTAAAATAGAAAGCCAGGGAGAAGCAGCTGCATAGCATAGCAGATCAGCTCAGTGCTTTGTGACCACCTAGAGGCGTGGGATATGGAGGGTGAGAGGGAGACACAAGAGGGCGGGTATATGGGGATATATGTATACTTATAGCTAATTCACTTTTTTATACAGCAGCAACTCATACAGCTATGTAAAGCAATTATACTCCAATAAAGACATTAAAAATTCATTTTCATGTTTCTTCATGAAAAATGAACAGTCTAAAAAGGAAATTTAGAAAATAATTCAATTTACAATGTCATCAACAATAATGAAATACTTAGGAATTAACCAAGGAATTAAAAGGCTGTATAATAAAAACTACAAAACATTGTTGAAAGAAATTAAAAATGCAGATAAATGGAACATATCTCATGTTCATGGACTGGAAGTGTAAACAATTTTACAATGTCAATACTACCCAAAGTGATTCATTAAAGTCCCTATGAAAATTGTAATAACATATTTTGCAGAAATAGAAAAAAATCATTCTAAAATTTATATGGAATCTCAAGAGTCCTGGAATAGCCAAAAAATCTTGAAAAACAACAAAATTATAGGGCTCATACTTGGATTTCCAAACTTACCAAAAAGTTACCATTATCAAAAAAGTGTGATATTGGCGTAAAGACAGACATAGTCCAATGGAAAGAATAAACAGCCCAGAAGTAACCACTTTCATATATGTGCAAATATTTTTTGACAAAGGTGCCAAGACCATCCAATAGGAGAAGGAAATGTTTCTTTCAGCATATGTTGGGAAAACAGGTTATCCACATGCAAAGAATGAAGTTAGACCCTTAATTAATACCATATACAAAAATAAAAATGGTTCAAATATCTAAATGCAAGATCTAAAACAATAAAACTCTTAGAAGAAAATTTTGGACAGAAAGTTTATCACATTGTATTTTGAAATGATTTTTTGGCTATAATACCAAAGGCATGGGTAACAAAAATCAAAACAAACAAAAAACCCAATAGGCATCATAAAAAATTTATTTGTGGATCAAAATATACTCTCAATGGACTAAAAAAGCAACCCACAGATTCAGAGAAAATGTTTTCAAATCATATATCTGATAAGGGATTCATAATCAGAAAACACAGAGAACAACTAGAATTCAGCAACCAAAAAAACAAACACCGACATATAGACATTTCTCCAAAGACATATAAATAGCCAATAAGTATATGAAAAGATGCTCAAAATCATTAATCATTAGGGAAATGTAAATCAAGACTGCAGTGAAATACCACCTTAGAATTGTTAGGATGCCACTATCAGAAAAAAAAAAGTGGGGGAAGGAAGGGAGGGAGGGAGAAAGGAAGGAAGAGAGGAAAGAAGGAAGGAAGGAAGGAGAAAGAAAGAAGGAAAAAAGAAAGAAAGAAAAACAAGTGTTGGCAAATATGTGGAGAAATTGGAATCCTTAGGCAGTATTGGTGGGAATATAAAATGGTACAGTCACTGTGGAAAACATTATGAAGGGCCCTTAGAAAATTAAAAATAAAATTACTATATGATCTATCAATTCTTTTTTGAATATATACAAAAAAATGAAAGCAAACTCTTGAAGAGATATTTGTACACCCATACTCATAGTAGCATTATTCCCAATAGATAAGCCATGAAAGCAACCCAAGAGTCCATCAATGGATGAATAAAATTTGGTGCATACATACAATGGAACACTATTCAGATTTTAAAAAGAAAAGAATTCTGCAATATGCTACAAAATAGATCAACTTCGAGGGTATTATGCTAAAGGAAATAATCCAGTCACAAAATGACAAATGCTGTGTGATTCCAATTACATGAGGGATGTGGAGGAATGAAAATTATAGAGACAGTAGTAGAATGGTGATTGCTAGGGGATGGGGGAAGTGGGAGAAAGGGGAGCTATTGTTTAATGGGTATAAAGTTTCAGTTTTTACAAAATGAAAAGAGTTATGGAGATGGATGGTAGTGATGGTTGCAGACATTGTAAATGTATGTAATACCATGCATTGTACACTTAAAAATACTTAAGATGTTATATTTTGTTATGTGTAGTTTACCACAATCCAATTTTAAAAAAAATAACTATATTTTATATGATTATTAAGGTTAGTATTTGTAGAGGTGGTATTTGCAATATCATCTAGGAATTTCATCTAAATGTGTGAAAAAATATTTCAGTTAAGTATTTCCTACTGTTAGGGGAAAGATGGACTGAAACCACCCACCGTGGCCAGGCAAAGCCAGTAACAATATTAATGAGTTATTTTATGATAGGAGTTCCTGGTAAGGAACATGGAAGTAACAAGCCACCACCAACCAGGAATAAGGGAAACGTCAAAAGGAGAGAGGAGATGCCAATCCACATGTCCTACCAACCTCCGAGAATCCTCCTCGCTGGAATCCATCTTGGCTGAGCGGTTGCGCACAACCCTGGGAAGGACCCTGAGTCAGAATGATTGGCCAGAGAAAACCCCAAAAGTAATCCCATCACCATAAAACCTGAGACTGGAGCCACAAGGCAGAGCAGTTCTCCTGGGTTCCCTTACCTTGCTGTTCTCCGCCCGGGCGCCCCTTCCCAACAAAGTCTCTTGCTTTGTCAGCATGTGTGTATCCTCGTACAATTCATTTCTAAGTGTTAGGCAAGAGCCCACTCTCAGGCCCTGGAAGGGGTCCCCCTTCCTGCAACACTATGGCCTTAAGAAAGATTTTTTTTCCCTCAAGTTACCTTTCCAAAATAATGATCAAAAAGATGTAGAACAATAATCAGTTTCGAAGCTGCAAAGAATGAAGTGCTTTATTTGGGGTCTTGGGAATTGCAATTCAGGAGACACAGATTCAAGTAAAACTGAAAGAATGTTCCTGGGAAAAGAAAGTGTCAGGGGCCTATAAAAATAAAAACCACAATGTTGTTAATTAAAGTTGTCTTTCAACAATGCTGATTGGCTCTGACCCAAAAAGGAAAAATTTGTCTTTAAGGCATAAGTTGTCATGAGTTATTTAAGGTAAGTGTTTGATAAGTATCTTGAGGTTTTAGAACATCATGTGGATGTTCTGGAGTCCTTCATTGAGAAAATAAGTGGTCAAAGTTCAGATTCCATCCAGAAGGAGACATGCATGGTTTCCACTTCCTAAATGGCCTCCTTGCTCTATTTTAGAGAGGTTTCTTTGCAATACCAAGTTGATTTTGATTTTCCTTTCATACAGAAAATTGTTAGTTTATAGAAAGTACAACAAATAACATTTCATAAATATTTCTCCCTATTTTTACAGAGGTAAGTTCTTACTAAAGGAAGTCTGGAAGGTAAGATAGTAGCATAATATACGGCTTCATATAATGGCTATGCACATCTACTATTTATTACATGTATTAAAAACAAAATATATTAAGTATTAACAGATTGAGAGTTGTTTTTGGACACTCTATTTTGGATTAAACCCAACAACATATAATTATTGAGCACTTATATTTGTCAAAAATTTAGGCCCAACAATAGTAAGGATTCATGGAATTTAGTCCCTATCCTCACATTCTATTTTAATGCAAGTCACACACACCTAACGTGTTGTACGTTAATATATTTTTCTCATTCAACTTTCAACATACTTGAAAATTGAAGAATTTTTCAATTAATTTTAGAGACTGAAAACCAGAAATTTTGATGGTAGTGTAGAAAACCAGAAATTTTGATGGTTGTGTAGAAATTTGAACCCACATACCAAGACATCTCTTCTGGAACTTTATACAATAGAGTGCCTTTGCCAAGCAGTAGAGAACATAGATGGTATGATAGTAAAGAGCTACTTACTACAGTGGGCACTGGTATTCATGGAAAGCTTCTTGGAAGAAGAAGGAATCATAAATCAGGCATCAGGAAAACAGATAGAAATTACATAGAAGGAGAAAAAAAGAATGGGGAAGAGGGAAAGCTTTAGGTTGGAGAAATAGGATGAAAAAGATTTAAAAGCAGCAACATTTAATCTACAGAAAATAAAACAAAATTGATTAACCACCATCAATAGAAAAGTAATCAATAGTCTAAGAAAGAAATAGAAAATTTTATTTGAGCCAGCCTGAGTATTATAACCTAGGAGACAGACTTTCATAGACCTCTGAGTACTGTTCTAACCATTAGAGGTCAAAGTGCAGTTATATAAGTATTTGAGACAAAGAGTTATACACCAAATGACATATTATTGACAGTTTACACAATCCAGATATACATGTACAAAGAGTAGTGGGTCAGGGGTCATTGTGACCCCTTAGAAGATTAAGAAAAGTTATCACCTAAGGTGCTGTGACCATTTATGAGATTAAAAAGGAATGTTATCTCCTAAGGAGGTCTGGTTAATGCAGTTGCACAACACACACTAAGGGTGAAGGAGGATGTGCAAATGAGCAGAGAAAAATTTTATGTTTTACTTTTTCTTGTCTTTCCATAAAATATGAATTTTATTTCATCATTACTAAGTATAGAGTGCACTGTGTCCTATTATTTTTTTTCACAGAAATTAAGGTCTTATTATGGCTACTAAAATGTAGGATTTTTTTTCCTTTTCTATTAAATTGATAACTGTAAAACAAAGAATGTTGCCTGCTACCCAGTTCCATAGGATCAAGTCATTAGCCACTGCAGTCACTTACATACAGTACACCTTGAAAGGAGCTGAGGATGAAAAACAGAATGAACCATTTTGTGTTTTGGATATATGGCCCCCTAGATAGTTAAGATGCATAGCTAAGGAAGAATTTCAATGACTAGAGATTCTAGAATTTTCCCATACATAGATAACCACTAAAATCATTAACTTGAGATATGTTTCTTGATTTTTGTGTGTATGTGTGTGTGTGTGTCTGATTAGCAGTAATCTTTTACCAAGATGTATGCTTGATTACATGTATTTCCTAGCCCCAAAATTTATATTTACTGCATCCTACCCTACCTCTTTGGAGCAATTCCTCAGAGCTATCTGAGAGGCTGTCTCCTGGGCTATAGTCCTCAGTAAGGTCCCCAAACAAAACTGAAACTCAGAGTTCTCATGTTGTGCATTTTTTATTTCAGTAGATGTAACCAATTGGCATTCCAAAGAATGCCACGTAATTATGCTGTATTTAAAATTAAAAATTGAAGTTAAAGAAAAAAAAATTGAAATATCAACTTGAGTGGTTCCATTAATCTTTAAATTACACGGTCCTTTTCATTCATGAGAACTTTAGCATTTGTAGTAGAAAAAATATTGTCAACTGTACTTTCATTTGGATTCTAGTAAGATAAACTGTGAGTTCTGAGCAACTTCTAGAAATGGTCCAAGCCACCACCTTAAATACCAACTCTAGCTAAAGACAAAAGAAGATGCTGGGGGAAGGAGGAGACCAGTTATGGGAAGTTACTAGGCAAAACACAGTAATCAAAGACATGGTTGTTATGTAGATTTAAGCCTATGCCTTTCTCCATTGATAAGAATTTCTAGAGACTTAGACATCCTCCTCTTCCTTGTACAGAGAGGTAGACAGCCTTACAAATGGAGATTTCCCTTCTATACATAAATGTCTGTTACAAAAAGGTAACATCTACTTGGCTTCAGATCTTCTTTGCCTGCTGTTTCTTAAAAATAATCCCCCTAAAATAATTCTTATGTCAAAGAGACATATTTTGGGGTGGTGTGCATTCTGTTCCCATCCAGTTCAATGCTTCCCTGAACTCATGGTTCTTGAATAGAATCTCTGCCATATCTGGTTTCATTTCTCTTTTTAGTTCCACTAGAACACACTGTCCAAACACAGAGATATTATTGGCATCTCATCAAAAGAATGTCTTTTCCTGACAACATTTTATCTTGGTTGACCCTAGGCTTTATAGTGATTTTTTTCCTCTTTTCCTGTTGCTGTAAATTTTGCAGTGAGTACTCACTAAAGTACTGAAGAATTTAATGGTGATTGTCAAATACAGAGCATCAAAATGTGTTTTAATTGCCCCTTTTAAGATGTTGGACAATTATAATTTACTTGTAAAAACTCCTATAAATGCAAAGTTCTCTCGAACAATGTATTTAGAATCTGTTTTTAAAAAAGATAATGAATCTGTAAAAGAGAGGCTTAGAGGCAGCAAGTGGCAGTCTGTTCATTGTCCCCTGAGTGTTGAATGGATAAGGATTCAGGGAAATGAAAACAAGATTGAAAATAAAAGGTTGGAGAGAGAAGTGAGAATGTTAGAAAGAATGGGTTTTTCCTGGAAACCAAACAGTAGAACTCATGCTATTGTTATATCTCTCTTACTAAATTCAAGGCTCCTTTCCTGGAGCCTCCTGGGCTTTCCCTACCTGCACTGATGTTTTCCCTATTAAAATTCTCAATCTGTTCAAGCTGTGGGGTGAAGGAGAGTGTGTTATTACTCTACTGCTTAAGGGAAATTAAATCTGCAGTGGCTTCCAGAAAAGAAAGCAAACCAAGACTCTTCTATCACAAATGAGAATACAAGTGAAATAAGTCAGTATAAGATTGCTCTGAGCATAAACATCATTCCGTTGAAAGCTTCTTTTAAAACAACCATAAGAGAGCATTCACTGGTCAATGCTACATTCTTTGGGAGTTAGGAATTGAAAGAGTTTGTACTACTTATTATAGTCAAAGAATCTAAACATAAAATGAGTTCTTAAAATCATTTAGTATAATCTCTTTTTAACAGATAAGAGTGATGCAACCTAGGAGGATTAAGGGTAGGAATATGAGCTCCCAGCTCTCAACCCTGTACACTTCACTGTATTGACTATCCTAATTTTTCAATGCTTTAGACAACTTCTCTGTCTAGATAATTCTATAATTGCTTCATGTAATTTAACAAGTATTTTCATTTTTTTGTAAAGTTTAAATATTTTACTCTCGTGGATAATATATTATGTTCTTCCTTTTATATAACTGTGACAGAATATTTATTGAGATATTAATTTATGTTTTGTTTTCTTGTACTCTTTCCCTCTTCATTTCCAAGGAAGTAAAGAGGACTTTGTGTCCCTTTGCCTTAAGAATATTTGTGTTTCAAGGGCAAAAGCAGGTTTTGACAGAGGAAAAATAGGCCCAAGGGTGACAACGTATAGTTGTACTAGTTGTCAGTGCACTAACCTAGGCAATGTAATCCACTTAATAATCTCAGTGTGTTACATCATCTAGGGTTGTTTGGTGCCTGATCTGTGCAACTCTGTGGTAGCCCTGCTACCTCTTAATTTTTTTTTTTGATAAAAATTTTATTTTATAAACCAAGAGGTATATAAGGATGACACAGAAAACTATGTGATTGAAGCAGACTAACTGTAAGTATACTCACAATTATTATATGAAGGAAATACTTGTAGTTTACATAAAATTTGGCAGTACTACTTATCTCCAGTAGATATATTACTAGTCCATGTTGCTAGATCTACACATTTCTCAAGGGAGTACAAAAATCTATCTTTTTAAAGATTAATAATTAGTTAATAAATTAATTAAATACATTGTATAAATACAATTAATAAAATACTGTGTTGGTCAAAATAAAATACCTATAAAATAAAATCTACAGAAGAAATTCAAAATATACACTTTGAGTTTGAAACCTCTGACCCAATCATTTTTCTGATATTGTTCTACCTGACACAAGTTGATATAAAGAGGTGGTGAATAACTTTGAGGGAGGGGAACAAAAGAGGTAAAATGTTAAATGAGAAGGTTTAGAACCCCGTTACTGAATGTGAGATGAGGAATCTGATGATCTCAAGAAGAAAGCTCTAACCCATGACTTTACTGGATTTCTGGAATGGAGTAGGACATCTGAGGGGGATGCCTGCATGACAAACTTTGGAAAATTGAGCCATAAGTTTTAAGGCTGCTCTGTCAAAGATCCATAAGTTATAAAGTCACAGGACAGCATGCTTTCAAGGGAGGATGCAGATATGATAAATAAGCGTAAAGAAATGATGAATGTTGACAAAATTCGAGAACGTCCTTTATAAATTGTCTAGTGTCTCAAATTCATTATGATATTCTGAATGAGATGGAGGAATTCTCCAATTATGATTGAGAAGAATTGTGAGTTACTTGTTTTGTTAAAAAATTGTATGCTATCTAATGAGCAATTGTATTACTTTGCTAGGGTTGCCTTAACAAAATACCACAGACCGGGTGACTTACACAAGAGATATTTATCTTCCCAGAGTTCTATAGGCCACATATCCAAGACCAAGGTGCCAGCAGGGTTGATTTTTAATAAAGCCTTTTGATAATGTCTGCTCCTTGCAGACAGCCACCTCTTCCCTGTATCCCCACATGACCTCTTTTCTATATTTTCCTCTTTTTTATGAGAACACCAGTCCTATTGGATTAGCATCTCACATTAGGATTTCATTTAAACTTAATTTCCACCTTAACAGTCTTATCTCAAAATACAGTCACATTGGGGTTAGGGATCTGACCTACACATTTTGGGAAGACATAATTTATTCCATAAGGCCCATAGTAGTTTGAATGAAAGTGTTTAACTTGTCTCCAGCCCCTCCAAAAAGAAAAAAAAAAAAAACTTTAAAAAGAATGGTAATATAATAAGAGCAAATGTATACATCCAAAAAGAACAGAAGAATATGGAGGTGTAGTGAATGAGCAGTGTCAGCAAAACTATAAAAGTTGGAAAGTGAACAGATGTATAATAATAGACTTAATAGAGCATAAAATGATCAACTTCAACTGCCTGTTAAGTCAGGAGGCAATAGGACACAGGGAAATTTGCTATAGAAGCCTCAAAGCCTCCGGATTTGGAGGCACCTGTATTTCTGAAGGTGGAAATTATGGATAGGAGAGGTGGCTTTCATAAGTGATTAGTTGGAAAGAAATTGTCAATGAAAATATTTTTTTCTCCTCATTTCTTGGGAAAGAAAACTTATATTATTCTCTGGAATTTTAGCCTGGGTTGAAACAAGATTACTTTAAAATTTCAATGTACAGAATTGTATTTGCTAGTTTTTAATTTGCAAAGCTGCTGATTTTCATGTGTCCTATGAAACAGTATGGGTTTTTAGTGTTAAGCCTCATAATCAGCCCTATAACAGCTTCTGAAAATTAATTACATCTTCCAACAGGCAATTTTCTTCAGGCCAAGTCATTCTATGGCAAAAGGTCGTCGAAATAGCCACTGTGACACACTATTGAAAATGTCTTCTCAGCGTAGAGTGTAGATGCTGTTACTAGACCCTTCTAACAACAACAACAATGGAAAAGCAGCACTGGAGTGCCAAAACGATGGACCTCATAGGGAAAATGCATTATGAGTTTTAAATAGGCCCTATGGGAAAAAAAAGGCGGCTGTAGTAAGATCTGGGATCTGGGGTTGCAGTCTATAATGCATTCTAAACTTTGCAAAGATGTACCAACAAGTAGAATATCACCCTCTAACTCTGAAGCTGGTTTTTACTTGTAGATTCCTCACTCCATTCCACACTTCCCCAGAATGATAGAGTAAATACAAAATACCTTTAATAATCTCTCAATGAGTATGTTCCACACTGAGTTAAATCTAAAGTCATGGGCTCTCAGCAACTGGCACACATTGATTGATATCTGCTGAAGCTGAAAACTACATCTTTTCATCCGTCTTTTTACACTCCAATATGACAGAATCATTGTTTTGCATTTTGGCAACTGTAAATATTGTGTTCAGAGAACATAATTTTACCTGAATGACTGCTCCAAGAACAAGGAATTAATTTTTCTAAATGGGTTGTATATAAGGTCAGTGCTTAATAACATCATGTGAACTATTAACTGTTTCTACTTATAAGTAAAATTTGTAAAAGACTATGCCTTGATTTAACACAACACTGGGTTCCTTGAATTAACTGCCCTTTTTGTTGAAACATGGTCCAGGTTACACGTCCCAGAGGCAGCCAATTTCTACCTGAGGATTTGAATCCATTTTAAATGAGATTCAGTAGAAATAGAAGTTGGGAATGATAGCACTTAGCCTTATTTATTTATTTATTTATTGACGTTCAGTTCTTAAACTCGAGGTAATATAATTTAGGATTTAATTTCAGGGGAATTTACTTATTTGGACTTTAATTTGTAAGAGGATTTATTTTTTACAATTTAAATTTTTCCAGATATTCTACAATGGGAATAGGTTAGCATTCAAGTTTAAAGAATCTCTGTAATGCTGAAGATTTATCTCATTGCTTACCTTCTAATAGGCTGTATTGGATCATGCAGTTGGATTCAATCTGGTCTGCACAGCAGAGTGAATTTTCAGATTTAGGTACAGGGTTGATTTGAAGTTGATTTATTTAAGATACAATTCTGATCTATTTCATAGGCTTTCAAGGGCAAAATCTATACTTCCAATCAGTTTCCTGGATGGGTACCCAAAGCAAATTTGTTGCAGAAGTAGATTTGTCATGAAGCTTATAAAGCTTAATCTTAAGGGCCCTTCACTTGCATGGCCTCCTTTCAAGGCCTTGGGAGGAACCCAGCAATGTATTCACATAGACATATTTTGGCAAGATTTTCAACATTAAATATGTAGCCTAAAATCAGGTAAGACCATTGTCTCTTTTCACTTTGACTTACTTTCATCCTAGGTTCCCTCCTGTTAGGTAGTATTTAATGATCTGCAGGTATTTCTTGGATCTAAGTACAAAGAAGACAATTTTTGAATACATTTACCATAAGTTTAGAGAGATTACAGGTATGCGGTTTATGGTAATGTTTATGTAGTGTTAAATTACTGCTAGCTGCCCTGGTATAGAAGTGACTTCCAGGATTGCTGGTACTGCCCATGGAGCTGACTCACCAGGCATGGTAACAAAGTACAGAGACAGAGGTAATATAATTCAGATGCTTCCAATGATATCAGTACCAGAAGCATGTAGGTAATAAAGGAGTAACAGATTCAGATATATAGAACACATAACCAGTGTTGACAATCCAATTATTAGACAAGGAAGATTCTCCTCTTATCACTGTCTATTCAGAATTGAAGTTTTCTCATGTCAGTAAAATACCTGATAATGAGGAAAAGTCAATTATAATTACATCATGTATTTTCTGTTTTAAAATATAAACTGTGCAAATAAATTAATCAAACTTCCTATGTTTTTTCTATAAACTTCAAAAATGACTAAGGGCACATGTTTTATGCATTGCAACTATGAATACACAAAAAATACATTTCTATCAACAATTAAAGCAAAATAAGACTGAAATACTTTCCATTATTTCTATAGAAAATTGCAATTATTGCCATAAGAAGGGAAAATCAAAGATAACAAAAGAAAAATCCAATATGGTAAATTATAACATCTCTTTAGAGATATAGGAGAACATATTTCCACAATCAAACAAGAATCAGATTTTATAGAAAGGAAGCATTAGGAAAAAAAGAAATCTTAGAAATATGCATGGAGTAGGAACTTCTGGAGATCTTAAACATGAAAGCAGAAATAGAAATGGCAAAGGAGGGTTTTTAGATACGTTTGAGAAAAATATTCAAGAAAACAGAACAAAAATATTTATATACATAATAGAAGAGAAATATTTTACATATTTAATGTATTAAACCAAACTATCCAATTATTCATTAATTTAGAGAGAACAGAGAAAATGAGAGAAGTATAAAATAATTCAAAAAAATTTTCCCAAGTGGATGAATATAAATATCCATATTGAAAGGGCTAACAAAATAGTATTCATACTAGATGGAAAATGTAAACACAGTAAGAACAGTTTAGGAAATTTCCAAGCACTAGGGATGAATATAATGGCTTACTGAAGAAAGGAAAGCTTCTGTAGAGAGATAGAGAAAAAAAAAGTTTTTTTATAAAGGTGGCAGCATCAGAATGTCACTGAACTTTTCAACAAAGCTAGAGACACTGCCTTTCAAAATCCTGAAGAGAAATTATTTCCACGCTAGAATTCTATATCCAGACAATTTTCAACCAGCTTATGTTCATGGGTTGATCAAAATTATTTTCATACAAAGTTTTGAAAACAAAGTTATTTTAAGTTTCCCTTTCAGGAAGCTATTGAAGGGTGCTCTCCACAAAAATGAAAGAAAAGGAGGAAGCTCTGAGATCCAGGGAAACAATATATCCAGCATGGGAACATATAAAGGAAATGGCCATGGTAATTATTCTATGGCAGGTGTAAAGAGTGATCTGAGTTTAAATGGTTTAGAGGTGAAAAGTAATCATATTGTATTATGTGTTTCCATGGTGAATGTATCAGATTTCTATTGCTGCTGTAGCAAATCACCACAATCTTACCAACTCAAAACAACACCCATTTATTATCCCACAGTTCTGTAGATAGAAATGCTTGGACTAGGATAGGGTCCTAAGAATCTGTTTAATATCTCCCTGGGCTAAATCTAGGTGGCTGGCTTGTCTAAATTCTCAGTCTGGAGGACTTGAGGGAGAATCAGCTTCCAGGTTCTCAGGTTGTTGGTAGAATTTAGTTCTATGCTGTTTGTAGGACTGAGGTGCTTTTTTTCCTTTTGATAGATTACATTCTCATCTTCTTGAGGCCACCTTCATTCCTTGGTTCCTGATCCTCTTTGGGGTCAAGCCAATAAAGGTGTATTGAATCCTTCTCATACTTCAAATTTCTCTGTCTTCTACTTCTGCCTCATGTTTTCTGTCTTCCTTTCTGCTACATCTGTTTGAGTGAGTTTTATGCCTTCTTCTTCTGGTTTTAAAATCTTGTAATTATTTGTGGCTATTCAAATAATGCAGTATAATCTCCCTGCTTTAATGTCAACTGATGAGCAACTTTAGATTTTGTCTGCTAAATCACTTCACAGCAGTAGCTAGATTAGTGTTTGATTGAAAAACCAAAGGAAAGGAAACTTGGGGAAACATATTTAGAATTGATTCTGCTTGCCACAGTGAATAGTTGTTGAATCATCATAATAATGTAAACACTGGCTATTGATTTGACTGAAGTTCATATGTAAAAGTCTTGAAAGGATGAGAAGGAGGCATATTTTTGTGTAGATTTGTAATTTGGGGGGTGGGGGAAGTGTAGGAAACAAAGTACTCTCATATAAGAAATAACTAAATTTAAGAACATTTTGAAAAGAAGCAAATCATTTAGAAAAATGGAGGTAAATACTAAGACAAATTAGCTAAATGAGTTAAAAGTGTATGATTCTAAAGAGTTGGACAGTAATGGTGAAGGTTAGGGGACAGGAGGCTACTTTTTATAATTATAAACTATACAAGACTATTTTAGTTTTGTAAATTATTTCATTTCATAAATTGTTATTATTTAACAAAAATTAAAATAAAAAACAGAAAGATACATTAGAAATTGTATCAATTCTTTTTTAAGTTACTGACCCATCCTTTTAAAGCATGATATGTGGGTTTCTCTTTAAAGATTATGGGCCATGTTTTATCTCTTCTCAGATATCCATTTTGCTCATAAAAATTGGTACACATTAGCAAAACTGGGTGATGGGGGCTGAGTTTGTATGGGTACAAAATAAACAAGCTCAAATAAAGACTTAAATCTTGGTCTCATTAGCTTTCTTATAAATGAGCTATAATCGAAACTGGTTGACTGAGAGTACCGAAATAATGAGCCAAAGTGATATATTTGACTAGTTTACTTAAATAATACAATTTGCTTAAAATATGTTTGAAAAGACATTTACCACTAATTGACCCAAAATTTAAGTCCTAGAACCAATTACTATTTTGTAAGTGTTAATAGCCACTACAGCTCCATGATAAGGAGGCCATGTCTCTCAAGGAACATAAAACCCAGTCCAGGCTCTATCAGAAAACTCCTTTGTAGTCCTGAACATTGTTTTGTAAGAGTAGATGATTGTTATGGTAGCTTTCCCAGAATGAGATTTTTTTTTTAAATAAATTTACTAATTTGGAAGGCATTATCTCTTGAGTATGGAAGTAAACATTTTTTGAAAATGATTATTTTATAAGGAAAACATATAAATGATAGTCTTCCAAGGTTATGTAGCAGAAGAAAAATTTAAATATTTTTGAAAAGCATTGTTTTGCAAAAATATTAAGTGTACTTTATATCTTTTATTTTTTAATTTCCAAAATTGATTGAAGAATTGCATATGCCTTCTTATTGACAGTTAAAGCAAGCCAATCTATTCTAGAACTGTCTCTAGTATCAGATAGTTATTACTTATGGTTCCAAGCAAAGTTTAAATTACTAGAAATGCCAGAAATTTCTTCCAGTAAATTTCTGCAGTAAATACTTAATGCTTAAAAATGAGCAATTAGTCATATTTAGTAAAAGAAAACAGATGCATTAATTAATTACTTTTTTAATGGAGATTGAAAGAGTAACATAAGATGTAGATGAGTTCCATTGTTTGGTATCTCAGTAATATAGAAATTATGAAAAATTCAGACTAAGCATTAATCATTCATGGGGCAATTAATTTTAATTAAGGAGAGTACAGAATCCCATATGGTTTTAGACATCATCTATTCATTAATGCAAACAGTCTGAGAGGAGCCGTTTGAACTGTTTTGGTTGACAGCAGTGGTGGACAGCCCTGGAGACACCTGGTTAAACATCCTCTAATTTTTATCCTGCTGTGCATCAGTGGGCAAGAATCCATGTTTAACAGTCTTTGGCATGATGGTGTGTGTGAGAGGAATTTATTGTGTCCATTATTTCTTTGAAAATTCATAACACACATTGCTTTCTTTTTTGGAAATAAGATGTGCTCACTTCACACATTTTCCTTATGTATGCTCTCTTGGAATTGTTTTGAATATGTATATATTCTTTCCCATGTATCCACAGGCATACATATAAACTCATTTAAGTTAGTACTGGAATACTAGGGTCTCTCTCTCTCTCTCTTTTTTTTTTTTATACAGGCTGTTCTGTGCATATTAGTTATTTATTGCTGCATAACAAATTACTCTCAAAATGTAGAGGCTTAACCCAACTATACTTTGTATTATGTCACACATTTTCTGTAGGTCAGAAATTCAAGAACAGCATAACTGATTAGTCCTGGCTGGGGGATCTCTCATGAGGTTCAAACTAAGATGCCTGCTGGGGTGATAATTATCTGAAGGATTAACCTTGGCTGGATGATCTTCTAAGGTGGCTCATTCACATGATTGTTAGTAGGAGGCTTCTGTTTCTTACTGGAAGTTGTCAAAAGGTCTCAGAACTTTGCCACATAGATCTAGCTTTAGTGGCCTCCACCATGGCAGCTAGTTTCTTCTAGAGCAAGCAATCTCAAAGAGCAAGGAGAAAGTTGTACTATCTGTTATGACCTAGCATTGCCATATTCACAGTAGCTTATTGACAGACCTATTCAGTGCAGGAGGGGATTGTATAGAAGCATGAATACCAGCAGTTGGGAATCACTGTAGGCCAGCTTGGAGGCTGACTCCACAATGCTGAACTGTATGTACTTATAGTGAGATCTTTAAGTCTGGAAGCCATGCATTCTTTCTTTCTCTACCTCAGCATGTATCACCAAATAACATCATATAAATGAGGAGCTCATAGTAAATAAATTACTCTCAGTTATTATACCAATGTATATCCCTCTACACCTCTTCATTCTATAAGTTAATAACAAAATTAACTATCTCAATATCAAACATAAGTATCATGTTAAATAGGATGCATTTTAAATGGTTATTTTGTAAAAGGTACTGGATTTTTGGCTATCCCAGCCTAAAATGCATTGATTTATTATGATGTCTGTTAGTTTTTTGAGATATTGTTTAGTTATCAATGACCTTCTATCTGAAAGATACAAAAGACCATCAACTTGAAATAGCTAAACTTTTCTACAGAATAAAAACACTGGAGAAATATTTTCTGATTTGCAGAGGTAAGGTTAAAAGTACTTTAATACTAATCAATAGCTTTTCACTTAGAAAGCCATGTCTTAATACTGTAGACTTTATACCAGCTTATCCTGCATATCAGTATATACAGTTAGCATTGTTCTGGTGCTGTTATTGGGATTTTATTATTTTTGAGAGTTTAACTCTAAAATTTCATAAATGTCATTTTTTTAGTATTAGAGGTAGAGAATGTTACTTTTGAACAGTAATTGCCTTTATTCTCTCAATCTCTTGTCTAAAGTGATATTTTTATATTGAAAGAAAATCACAAAAGAAAAAAAGAACTCACTGACTGTTGAAGTTTTTTAAAACATAAAACACTGTAGTCATTTTGGTGAATGCTTTTATCCCGTTTGGTTAAGTTTAGTTCTTCCAAATGCTAATATGAAAATGTACTAATTCAAAAAATAACACAAAAATTTAGAATTCCATAACAGAAGACTTTATGGATTAATTTCAGTAACCAAATTATTTTGTCTGGATTACATATGTGAATTTTGATGGGATTTATTAGAATAGTTGAGGGAAGAATACATTTCATTTAAAAACAAAAACTACTTTACTTGATCCCAAATTTTGATCATTATTTTATATCTCTTTTTGTCTTAAAAATTATTACTCTGAGGGAAATGAGTCTTCCATTAATTTAGTATGCATTTATTAACATTTATTACCCAAGAAATGTGTGACTCTGTTACCATAAATTTACTCTTTACTTGGTATGAGACTCTTAAGATCCAAAGTTCATTTTTCTTATATCAAATTATGTTTATATACATAAATACAGAAGCCTTAGCACTAATACAAGAATGTTTATCTTGATTTTTTTTTCAGTATAGTTTCATTATAGGACATTATAAAGTTCTGGAAAAAAATTTACTTATCTGAGTATTCTGGTTAATTGGACTCTGATTAAAATTGGGTTTTATTATTTTTAATAACTTTAATACTAATGGTCAGAAAATATATGCCAAAGATCCATAGGCGTTGTATTGGTAATCTGTCACTGCATAAATATTAACACAAAGCTTAGAGGCTTAAAAAAATAATGGTTTCAAAGTTTCTGTAGATTGAGAATCTTGTCATTGAAGACTTGGTTCCTCTGGCTTATTATCTTTTATGAGATTGAAGTCAAATGGTAAGCTGGGACTACAGTCACATCAAGGCTCAACTGGAGAACAATCCACTTCTCATGGGCTTATGTGGCTTTGGCAGGATTCAGTTCCTCACTGGTTGTTGGACTGAGGACTCTAAACCCTCTGGGCAGAAGCTGTCCTTAGTTCTTTGCCACATGGGACTCTCCATGGGGTAGCTTACAATACATCAGCTGGCTTTATCACACCAAAGTGAGAACAGCCAGAGAGAGAGAGAGAGAGAGAGAAAGAGAGAAGAGAGAGAGAGAGTAACAGGTAGTTAGAAGTAAGTAATCCAAAGAAGCAGGTCCTGTGGAAGAAGATTTTTTCTCCAAAAATAGCAGCAGGTGCAGAAAGAATCAGTTTTCCAAGACACTGACAGGGAGCAAGATGCACATCTTATGTTTGGAGGTAGGACTGTGGTTGGTAGAGCCCTCACCAGAACATTCTGCAGGATGATGTTGGCTGTTGTTTCTGACACTGTAGTTCTTTACCAGATTTTTTTTAGCTATACCAACAATGACACAAACTCACTAAAATCCATTTAATGAATTCCATGTCTGCTTAAATTATCCAGAGTCAGGCTCTGTTGATGGCAGCTAAGTGCTCTGATGAATATATTTATTTTCCTCAGTCATCATCTATTCTTTCTCCAATAAACAAGAGTTTTAACATAATATGACTGTTGAAAACTAAGTCAGAAAGTCAGATTTACTTCTTTTGACAACTAATACTAATTTTCATATGTTTTTGTATGACTTTGTAGATATGAAATTAAAGTTATACATAACAGTTTAAACTTATTGTGCAGTTTTCCTATGTGCCAAGCATTGTTTTATGTTTTTCACATAGATTATTTCATTTAATTCTCAAAACTATTCTTTGAGATATTTCAGGGTCTTTATTAAGATTAAAAAAAACTCAAATGTTGAAAGGTTAAACAATTTCCCCAAAGTAATACAGCTAACAAGTAGTAAAAGTAGGATTCAAATCTAGATGGTCAAAAACCCTGAGCCCTTGGTCTCAGAAACAATATTATTATGCTTGTTTTCAAAGACCTTATTAAACAGTAAAAATATAGCGCTATTCAAAGTGAAATAAATGTATTACATAAGGCACAAAAGGAAAAATAATTTTTCATTGTACTTAAGTAAGAACTACTATGCATCAAAAGTCACCATGAAGAGAGTGAAAAAGGGAATTTCCAGGGTGACAGAAGTTGTTCACAATGAATGTATCTTACAAAGACTCATATTTATAATAAAGAGCTTCCACAAATCAACAACAATGACAATGACAACAATATCCAACAGATTATGACAGTGGATAAGAACAGGCACTTCACAAAAATTAAAATGTACTCAACTTCACATTTCATCAGGGAAATGTAAATTAAAACACAATGGGATGTTACTATGTACACATTTTCCCAATAGCTAAACTGAAAATGATTGACACTATTTGTTAAATGTCGAATATCTGAAGTGTTCATGTACTGCTGCTTGGGGTGTACATTTCCATTTTGGATAATTCTTTGCCAGTATCACTCAAAGATGAACAAATGCAAACCCTGTGACCCAGAAGTTAAACTACTAGACACATAAAAAAGAGAAAAGCGTTCATAGCTTGACTTAAAACATACAAAAATGTTAATAGCAGCACTACTTTTAATAAAACAACTTAAATACAGAAATATTTTGTGTTATAGTCATACAATTGTATACTGCATGTCAATAGGAAGGTATACATTATTACTGTTAGAAACAAACATGCAGAAAAGTGCACAGATTGTTGGAGTACAGCTTGCTGAAGTTTTGCCATGTGAACACACCTGGGAAACAAACATTGGATCAAGCCTTAGTGTATAATGGCATAAAAGGTATTTTTCCCTTATATCCTATCCCAGGCACTATCCCTCCAAAGGACACCACTATTTTTATTTCTAACACAGAATAGTGCACCCTCTCTTTGAACTTTATGTATGCTGAGTCAATCAGTACATGATGCTTTGTATTTTGTTTTGTTGATAAACATTACGTTTGTGAGATTCTTTCATAGAGATTATATTTTGGCCTTGTGGTTTCTTAAGATAAATCAAGGAAAAGAAATGATATAAAATCTATTGCTCAATTATATCAACATGAATGAATGAAAATATGTGTAAAATTACCATTATTAAAATAAGACAAGTGGAGAAGTAATTTACATCATATATAACAGGCAAAATATTAATGTTGCAAATATATATGGAATGCCTGTAAAAGATAAAATCTTAATCAAATATAAGCAAAGTATTTTATCTGGTTATACACAGAAAATAGAATCTATTTAGCTAAAACACTTCATAATAGCTTTCTTTTGCTGTATAACAAATCATCACAAACTTAGCAACTAAAAGCAACCTTTATTATTTTCCTTCTATCCCAAACATGTTCACTTAGAACAAAAATCCAAATCAGTCCAGGTATTTGCAAGACCATTAAATAGGAAGCCCCAGACTTTGTTCCTCCTTGGAAACACTGATTTAACAATATAAGGTCTACAAAACCTTTATGAGAAGTCTAGATGCAGTTAGGAAATTGCAGTGACCCAGACAAGCTCAAAGCCAAGAACATCTGCATGAGAATGAGTAAGAAAACTGTTTTATTTCAACTATGTCAGTTTTTCTACCAAGCTGGCACAGCTCACAGTTAGGCTGAGAAACCCAACGTGTGGCTTCTCCCATGGGAGGGTAAAGGAAGAGTGGAACAATCATGCAACATTCTGGCTCTTCAGAGGCCTCCTTGAGGATTGGTTTGTGTTTCACTTGACTCCTAATGTTGATGGGTGACAACATTCTTTGGCTACCGGGGGTGGGTGAGAACAAAGGAGAGCGCAGTGGTTTAAAGAAGTACCAAAAAACCTGCAGCAATGCAGACAGACATCAGAGAGAGAAAGAGACTACAAGCTTTTAATAAAGCTACTGACAAACCTCTCTAAATGAGAAATTATATACAGAAGCCGAGAGAAAATGTAATCACAGGAAAGGTTTGAGAGGCCCCAAGAACCTCTAGCCAGGCTGATTGGTGGTCTTTCTTTGTATGAAGCCTGTCAGAAAAGACTGAGAGAATGACTGTTTTTTTTCAAATGGACAGATCACAACAAAATATTGTAAGGCACACAAAGAAATAAGAAAATGTGACCCAATCGAAGGAAAACAATCTCCATAAACTGACTTTAAGGAAATAGAGGTCTACAAATTACCTGACAAAGAATTCAAAATAAGCTGGAAAGATCCCAATTAGAACAAATTCAAGAAGGCCCACACTAAGACACATTATCACAGAACTGCTAAATTCAACAACAAAGAGAGAATCGTGAAAGCAGCAAGAGAATAATGACTCATCATATGTAAGGGAGCTCTCATAAGGTTATCAGTGGTTATTCCAGGTAAAACATACAGGCCAGAAGGAAGTGGGATGAAATATTCAAAAGTGCTGAAAATTAAAACAAAACAAAACAAACACCTGTTAACAAAGAATACTACATCTAGAAAAAAGGGTTCTTGAGAATTGAAGGAAAAATAAGGACTTTCTCGGATAAACAAAAGCTGAGGGATTTCCTTGACACTAGACTTGCCTTATAAGAAATCTAATGGGAGTCTTTCAAAGTGAAACAAAAAGACACTAGACAGCAACAAGAAAGCATATCCTGTCCTCGGGCTGGATCTAATCAGGACAGTAATATTTTCAAAAATAATTGTTTTGCAATTTATTTATTTTGTTTTCTGTGATATGTAGCATATAATCACTACTGATTACATGCTTAATTTTTTTAAATGTAAATTTAGAACATTCTTGTAGCACAGCAATAATTACTTGAACTTCCCTGCATATAGGAAAAAAGAAAGTTTGAACAAAGTTGTCAAGGATCCAATTACATTAATACAGATGAGTGACAATTCATGTTTTGGCAAAGATTGACAGCTTACATAGATAAAGAATAAATGTGTCTTAGGAAGAAAGTGCATTTTAAGAAATCATGGTGGCCTAAATATGATTCTTAAATTTAAAAGTAGTATGTATTTATTCTCTTTTTTGTATTAAGGTCACTAAAACTAAGACAACATCCCTGCCATAGTGGCATATATAATGAGTAGCAGAAGTAGATATATAAACATTTTACTGCCATACAGTGAGGAATGGCGTAATAATGGGAAATAGTATAATAAGAAAAAGGAAACACTAATGCTTTGGAAAGATATGAAATGTGATCTAGGACTGAAAATATTCTAAATATTCCGCTAAGAAGGGAAAAAAATAAAGACATGGTTATTTCAGGTTGAGGAAATGGCAGAAAGTCTTTCCTCTTAAAAAAAAAAATTAAAAGGATGTCATGCTCAGCAATATCAAAGCCAAATATTATTGTGAAAATACCTGGGGCATATATGTCATTTGGCTTCTGGCTGAATGCTCACAGGTAGCAACAGAGCTGGTATGCTAATTAAGGACCAGAGGAAGAATAGGACTGAATGCCATGAAAAGAGATGGGACTTTAGGTTGTTGATATTAAAAAATTACCCAAAGTATTCTTAACAGGAAAACACAGAATCAAAGAATAGGCTTAAATCAGAAAGTGGTAAAATATTAATTCCAATACATGGAAAAGGAAAATTACAGCTCAAAAACCTTAGAGCTTTTGCACTTCCCTTATCAATTCATTTTTTTTTTCCAATTTTTGGATTTCCCTACAAAGAAGCCCAGTTTATATCAAATTATAGCCAAAATGTTGAGTCCCTTGATTCTGGTACCTTAATTAGGCCTATATCTCCACACTTCAAACATAATATGAACCCAATCCTTACACTCTGTCTTCTTGATTCTTGTCTCTTTTTATAGAGAAGTAACCTGGTGAATTCTGTTTAAACAATTAGTGGTATCTCTATAGGTTGCTGTTATTGCTTTAGAGCACTTGTCTTCAAAACATGAAATATTTGAAATAGAAAGAAGTGAGACTTTGATAGTAGAAATTCAGGCATGTTACCAAGAGATTTTATAGGGAAAGAGATCATTTTTAGAATCCCTAAAATTATACCAGTAAAAGAAAATACTACTCTTGTTACATACATAAATGTTTCTGTTTTTATATATGCATACAAACATGTATTCATGTGTGTATGTAAATGTATATATATATATCTTAAGATTATATATATATTTATATTAATATTATATATGTGTATGTAGATATGTATGATGAACCCAAATTTTTAAATACAGAATTAAATTTCAGTACTGGAATAAAATTTTCACTACTATAATTTAAAGTAATAAGTTAATACAATTTAAATTGTTGAGCATATAAAATATAACTGGGAAGAAACAAATTGGCAATGATTTATTGCACACCATATGCTAATTGTATTAATCATTTTCTTTGAAACAATAAACTCCAGGTGCATAGAAATTTCAGTGATCTTAACTATACCTGTTCAAGTTTCCAAAAACTTCATGCGGGTAAGTTTAAAAATAAATCATCAATATGAAATTCATCTGTGGAACATAAAACAATGTTGCCAAGCAAATAATAGAAATCTATTATCCACTTTGCAGATTTAATTTTTTTTTATTGTGGTAAAAGTTGCATAATATAAAACACACAATTTTAACCATACTTAATTGTACAGTTCAGTGACACTAAATACATTCACATTGCTGTACAACACTCACCATCATCCATCTCACAAATATTTCACCTTCCTAAACTGAAACTCTGCCCCCAATTAACACTAGCTCCCCATTCCCCAGCCCCTGGTATCTGCCAATATACTTTCTGACTCCATGAATTTGACTATTCTAAGTACCTTGTATAAGTGGAATCAAACAGTATTTTTCTGCTCCTAATGTATATCAGAATGCATGTTTAAGGTTAACTTTATATATGTCCTGCAAACAGACTGTACCTTCTTTTTATTTTAATTTTTTTCCCCTGTGCTATACAGTAGGGCCTCACCAGCCATCTACTTCATATACAGAAGGGTACATACGTTAATCCCAATTTCTCAAGCCACTCACACACCCCTCCCCATTTGGTGTCCATACGTTTGTTCTCTACATCTGTGTCTCTATTTCTGCTTTGCAAATAGGTTCATCTGTACCATTTTTCTAAATTCCACATATATACATTAATATACGATATTTGTTTTCCTCTTTCCAACTTACTTCACTCTGTATGAGAGTCCCTAAGGTCCATCCACATCTCTGCAAATGGCACAATTTTGTTCCCTTTTATAGCTGAATAATATTCCATTGTATATATGTAACACATCTTCCTCATGCATTCCTCTGTTGATGGACATATAGGTTGCTTTCATGTACTGGCTATTGTAAATAGAGCTTCAATGAATATTGGGGTGCATGTATCTTTTGTAATTATGGTTTTCTCTGGGTATGTGCCCAGGAGTGGGATTGCTGGGCCATATGGTAGTTCTATTTTTAGTTTTTTAATGAACCTCCATACTGTTCTCCATAGTGGCTGTATCAATTTACAGTCTCACCAACAGAGTAAGAGCATTGCCTTTTCTCCACACCCTCTCCAGCATTTACTGTTTGTAGATTTTTTTTGATGATGGCCATTCTGAACGGTGTGAAGTAGTATCTCATTGTAGTTTTGATTTGCATTTCTCTAATAATTAGTGATGTTGAGCATCTTTTAATGTGCCTCTTGGACCTCTGTATGTCTTCTTTGGAGAAATGTCTATTTAGATCTTCTGCCCATTTTTTGATTGGATTGTGTTTCTTTTTTTTTTTTATTGAGCTGTATGAGCTGTTTGTATATTTTGGAGATGAATCCTTTGTCCGTTTCTTCATTTGCAAACATTTTCTCCCATTCTGAGTGTTGTCTTTTCATCTTGTTTATGGTTTCCTTTGATATGCAAAAGCTTTTAAGTTTAATTAGGGCCCATTTTTTTCTTTTTCTTATTTCCATTACTCTAGGAGGTGGGTCAAAAAGGTTCTTCTGTGATTTATGTCAAAGAGTGTTCTACCTATGTTTTCCTTTAAGAGTCTTATAGTGTATGGCTTTACATTTAGGTCTTTAATCCATTTTGAGTTTATTTTTGTGTATGGTGTTAGGGAATGTTCTAATTTCATTCTTTTACATGTAGCTGTCCAGTTTATCCTGGCACCATTTATTGAAGACACTGTCTCTGATTCCTCCAGCTCTATATTTCTTTCTCAAGATTGCTTTGGCTGTTCGGGGTCTATTTTGTTTCCATACAAATTGTAATTTTTTTTTCTAATTCTATGAAAAATGCCATTGGTAATTTGATAGTGATTACATTGAATCTGTAGATTGCTTTGGGTAGTACAGTCATTTTCACAATATTGATTCTTCCAATACAAGAACATGATATATCTCTCCATGTGTTTGTGTCATCTTTGATTTCTTTCATCAGTATCTTATTGTTTTCTGAGTAGAGGTCTTTTGCTCCCTTAAGTAGGTTTATTCCTAGGTATTTTATTCTTTTTGTTGCAATGGTAAATGGGATGTTTCCTTAATTTCTCTTTCTGATCTATCATTTCTAGCAATAGGAATGCAAGAGATTTCTGTGCATTAATTTTGTATCCTACAACCTTACCAAATTCATTGATTAGTTCTAGAAGTATTCTGGTGGCATCTTTAGGATTTTATATGTATACTCTCATGTCATCTACAAGGAGTGACAGTTTTAATTCTTCTTTTCCAATTTGTATGAGTTTTATTCTTTTTCTTCTCTGATTACTATAGCTAGGACTTCCAAAACTATGTTGAATAATAGTGGTGAGAGTGGACATCCTTGTCTTGTTCCTGATCTTAGAGGAAATGCTTTCAGTTTTTCACCATTGAGAATGATGTTTGCTGTGGGTTTGTTTTATATGGCCTTTATTATGTTGAGGTAGGTTCCCTCTGGGCCTTCATTCTAAAGAGTTTTTTTTCATAAATGGGTGTTGAATTTTGTCAAAAGCTTTTTCTGCATCTATTGGTATTAACATATGGTTTTTATTTTCCAATCTGTTAACATGGTGTATCACATTGATTGATTTGCATACATGGAAGAAACCTTGCATCCCTGGGATAAATCCAACTTGATCATGGTGTATGATCCTTTTAATGTGTTGATGGATTCTGTTTGCTAGTATTTTGTTGAGGATTTTTGTGTCTATGCTCATCAGTGATACTGGTCAGTAATTTTATTTCTTTGTTATATCTTCGGTTTTGGTATTAGGGTGATGGTGACCTCATAGAATGAGCTTGGGAGTGTTCCTTTCTTTGCAATTTTTTTGAAGAGTTTAAGAAGGATGGGCATTAGCTCTTCTTTAAAAGTTAGATAGAATTTGCCTGTGAAGCCATGTGGTCCTGGACTTTTGTTTGTTGGAAGATTTTAAATCACAGTTTCAATTTCATTACTTGTGATTGGTCTGTTCATATTTTCGATTTCTTCCTAGTTCAGTCTTGGAAGATTGTACCTTTCTAAGAATTTGTCCATTTCTTCCAGGTTATCCATTTTATTGGCCTATAGTTGCTTGTAGTAATCTCTCATGATCCTTTGTATTTCTGCAGTGTCTGTTGTAATTTCTCCTTTTTTATTTCTAACTTTATTGATTTGAGTCCCCTCCCTTTTTTTCTTGATGAGTCTGGCTAAAGGTTTATCAATTTCGTTTATCTTTTTAAAGAAACAGCTTTTAGTTTCATTGATCTTTGTTATTGTTTTCTTCATTTCTATTTCATCTATTTCTGCTCTGATATTTTTTCTGTTTAATATGAAATTTATTTTTCTTTAAGGGAAATGTCCTTTTAGAATTTATATTCATTCATATTATCTTAAATAGTTTTCTGTAGTTTCAATTCTTTTGTTATCTTATTTAATATTCTTATCTACTCTGATATCAACAATTTATCTCACAAATATTTTTTTGTGTGTGCTCCCAGTATATATATATTTTATTATTAATTTTCTTAATTTCTTTTTTGGAGTATAATTGCTTTACAATCGTGTGTTAGTTTCTGCTTTATAACAAAGTGAATCAGTTATACATATACCTATGTCTCCATATCCCCTACCTCTTGCGTCTCCTTCCCACTCTCCCTATCCCACCCCTCTAGGTGGTCACAAATCACTGAGCTGATCTCCATGTGCTATGCATCTGCTCTGATTTTTATGATTTCTTTCCTTCTACTAACTTTGGGTTTTGTTTGTCCTTCTTTCTCTAGTTGCCTAAAGTGTAAGGTTAGGTTATTTATATTTTTCTTGTTTCTTGAGGTAGGATTGCATTGCTATAAACTTCCCTCTTAGAACTGCTTTTGCTGCATCCCATAGGTTTTGGGTCATTGCGTTTTCATTTGTGATTTGTTTCTAGGTATTTTTTGATTTCCTCAGTGATCTCTTGGTTATTTAGTAGCATATTGTTTAGCCTCCATGAGTTTGTGTTTTTTAGAGTTTTTCTCCCTGTAATTGATTTCTCAATTAATCTCATAGCATTGTGCTCAGAAAAGAGGTTTGATATGATTTCAATTTTCTTAAATTTACTGAGGTTTGATTTGTGACCCAAGGTGTTATCTATCCTGGAGAATGTTCCATGTGCCCTTGAGAAGAAAGTGTATTCTGCTTCTTTCGGATGGAATGTCCTATAAATATCAATTAAGCCTATCTGGTCTAAAGGGTCATTTAAGGCTGCGTTTCCTTATTAGTTTTCTGTCTGGATGATCTATCCATTGTTGTAGGTGGGGTGTTAAAGTCCCCTACTATTGTGTTACTGTTGATTTCCCCTTTTATGGTTATTAGCATCTGCCTTATGTATTGAGGTGTTTCCATGTTGGGTGTGTAAATATTTACAATTGTTATATCTTCTTCTTGAATTGATCTCTTGATCATTATGCAGTGTCCTTCTTTGCCTCTTGCAACAGTCTTTATTTTAAAGTCTATTTCGTCTGATGAGTACTGTTACTCCAGCTTTCTTTTGATTTCCATTTGCATGGAATATCTTTTTCTAATCCCTCACTTTCAGTCTGTATGTGTCCCTAGGTCTGAAGTTGGTCTCTTGTAGACAACATATTACAGGTCTTGTTTTTGTATCCATTCAGCCAGTCTGTGTTTTTTCTCTGGAGCATTTAATCAATTTACATTTAAGGTAATTATTGATATGTATGTTCCTATTACCATTTTCTTAATTGTTTTGGGTTTGTTTTTATAGGTCTTTTTCTTCTCTTGTGTTTCCCACCTAGAGAAGTTCCTTCAACATTTGTTGTAAAACTTGTTTTGTGTTGCTGGATTCTCTTAGCTCTTGCTTGTCTATAAAGTTTTTGATTTCTCCATTGAGTCTGAACAAAAGCCTGTTGGGTAATCTTGGTTGTAGTTTCTTCTGTTGCATCATTTTAAATGTATCCTGCCACTCTCTTCTGGCCTTCAGAGTTTCTGCTGAAAAATAAGCTGATAACCTTATGGGGATTCCCATGTACATGTTTTGTTGCTTTTCCTTTGCTGTTTTAATATTTTTTCTTTGAATTTAATGTTTTACTTTGATTAATATGTGTCTTGGCATGTTTCTTCTTGAGTTTATCCTGTATGGGACTCTCTGTTCTTCCTGAACTGGGGTGGCTATTTCCTTTCCCAAGTTAGAGAAGTTCTCGACTATAATCTCTTCAAATATTTTCTCAGACCCTTTCTCTTTCTCTTCTTTGATTCCTATAATTTGAATGTTGGGCATTTAATGTTGTCCCAGAGGTCTCTGAGACTGTCCTCATTTCTTTTTTTTCTTTTTTTCTTTATTATGCTCCTTGGCAGTTATTTCTACCATTCTACCTTCCAGCTCACTTATTCATTCTTTTGTCTCAGTTATTCTGGTATTGATTCCTTCTAGTGTATTTTTTATTTCAGTTATTGTTTTGTTCATCATTGTTTGTTTTTTGTTTAGTTCTTTCAGGTCCTTGTTAAACATTTCTTTTACCTTCTCCATCTGTGCCATCATTTTTTTCCCCAAGATTTTGGATAATCTACTATCATTACTATGAATTCTTTTTCAGGTTGGTTGCCTATTTCCTCTTCATTTATTAGTTCTTGTAGGATTTTACCATGCCCCTTCATCTGTGACATATTTCTCTATCATCTCATTTTTGTTGATGGGTGGAGCCATGTTCTTATCTTGCTGGTCGTTTGGCCAGAGGCATCCAGGACTGTAGTTTTCAGGCAGTTGGGTGGAGCTGGGTATTGGTACCAAGATGAAGATATCCAGGAGAGCTCATATGGATTAATATTCCCTAGGGCCTGAAGTTTTCTGTTAGTTCAGTGGCTTGGACTCGGCACTCCTACCACAGGGGCTCAGGCTGGACCACCAGCCTGTGAGGAGACGTGACCTCCACTTCCTCCTACTCCACCATCTTGACTCTGCCCCTAGAACTTGAGCCATGCTATGTAGGTCCAGCTCCTCCAGTGCAGGTCTTGAGGCATCAGATAGCTTGGACCCAGGCAGGGAATGGCCACAGCCAACATGGCTTGGGAGGCCCCTGCCCCATTTGGGGGCCTCTTCAGAACTGTCCCCTGCACCCAAGATAAGCCAAGGGACCTGATTGCCCCAAAGCCCCCACCAGAAAGAAAGACCTGGAGTGCAGGGGAAGTGGAAGTCCACTTTACAGATTTGAGATAACACAGTTGTGTTTGAATTTCAGAAATATTTAGAGAAAATATATTTATATATGTTCTTTTTAAAGTCCAGAATTTTAGAAATGTCAAATGCTATATCTGGCCTTTTGCTGTGTTCAGAAAAAAATTGAGATTAGGGTACACCTTTTAATATATCAGCTCACAAATTATCAATAATTCACATAAAAATGAGACACCTCAGTGCATTATGAGTTTTATTAACCTTATTTCATTTAGAAAGTTGCAGGTGTATTTTATACTGCCATAGAAGTGTAAAGTATGAAATTTAAAAATAAATTCTTTAAATTTGATTCTCAATTTGTCAAAAAAATTAACTAGATGCACACGAATTATTGTTTTCTCAAATATTGTGACTTTTAGCCATACCACTACTTCATTTTAATTTTTGTGATAAGATATTGATATGAAACCATTTGTCATTTGAAATGAACAACTAAACTCTCATGTTGTAAAATTTCTGTTTATCACTTTTAATATTACAAAGGGAGCTTAAATAAAAACATTTTTCATTGCAAGCTTGTTTATTGTGTTGATAACTAAGATCAAGGATACAATGCTTTGTCTTCAAACAATTTATTTGACAAATCAAATTTATATACGTAATTGAGTTCTTATGATTTGGGAAAATTTTTGTAATTATATGTTAGGATGTTCCTTTAAAATGTTCAACATTTTTAAAACTATATTTAAAGCATGTAGTTTTCTATTTCTACCTACAGTTTTCTATTTCTATTTCTACTCCTTCCCAATATGTTTATAAATAACTTCTTTTCTTGAATGTTTATAAATTAATGATAAAAGGGGTGTTTTATCATTTTATATTTGATATTTTACATGATAATAAAGATTAAGAAGGATTAATAATGGTTAACAAGAATTAATAAAGTTAAAATCCTAAATTTGATCTCTCAGTGAAATATCAAAATCTGTCTTCAGAAATACAAGTTATTAAACCTTGATGTGTAATGAAGATGTTAAGGAAATATTAAATAAAAATGGTATTTTATTAATTGTATAATATTAATATAGACAAATGATGTATCAAAATTTCCTAAAGTAGCCACCCTGGATATATATGTACTTGAAAAGCCTAATTACTTAATTGTCAAAAGTAGACCATATCAATTCCAGAGTAGAAATCAAAAAAGAATTGTTCAAAATTGATAAGGTAGTTGTAGGAGAAAGACAAGGGGCAAGACATCAAGGATACTGATAATATCAGTGTGACGTATAAGTTTTCTTTTGCTGCTGTAACAAATTACTGCAAACTTTGTGGTTTAAAACAGTACAAATATATTCTTACAGTTCTGGAGGTCACCAGTCCAAAATGGATTTTACTAGGCTAAAATCAAGGTGTTGGAAGAGCTGTATTCCTTCTTGGAAGTTTTAGGGGAGAATCAATCCCTTTTGTTGCCTCTTCTGGCTTCTAGAAGATCTATGCATTCCTCGGCTTGTGGACCCCTTCTGTCTTCATAGCCAGCAATGGCTGTTTGAGTATTTCTCACATCACATCATTCTGACACTGAATCCTCTGCTTCCCTCTTCCACACTTATGGACTCTGGTGATTACATTAAGTTCCCTGGGATAATCCAGGATCATTTCCCCATCTCAGCATTATCTGATTAGCAACCTTAATTTGACTTGTAATCTTAATACCCTGTTATCCTGTAAACTAAAATATTTATAGGCTCTGGGTTTAGGATGCCAACATTTTGGGAAACTATTATTTTGCTTACCACAAGTGATGACCTATAAAAACTAGTATGTTAGGCACAGAAGAAAAACTATAAAAGGCTGAAAACTGTATATGTTAAATATTAGTGCCTTCAAATATCTTGAGATGAGAAAGTATATAAATTTTGAGTTTAGGTTGACTTTCTTCTCATATTTATTAGCTTTTCGTGTTAGTTTTTACCAGTTTAAGTTTTAATCTATATGGTTTAGTGTATGATATCTAAAATTCCATCATTATTGATAGGTGGGACTGTTAGTCTTCTATCATCTTCCTCTGCTGGCCAGGATTATTAATGTTTAAAGCAGCCAGAGAGAAAATAAAAGTATCATATGTGATCCCTTTAATGTAGAATAGTTTGGAATATTCATTCATCAACTTCTTTGTCAACACTTTGACCTAATTAGTTGGCTACTTTAAGAAATCCCAAAAACTAATGAAATTACAGCTGCTCTTGATAATGATGTTAAATTATCTCCAGGAGTTTATTTAACCACACCTTATTTGTATACAGTTGAAAGCTAATATTCAATGTAAACTACATCTACTTTACTTCATAATTTTTTATAAAATCAAGTTAAAAGGGATAAAAATAATTCAAGGTCTATGTCTTTGTCAGGTTACCTTAACACCTCCCCTAAAGGTCTCAACCATGTATTGTATTAGAAGACATTCTGTATCTGGAAAACATGTATAGTTGTTTTTTTTCCCCACACAATTATAAACCATCAACCATTTATTATATATATAATGGATATTATCCATACATAATAAGAGAATTTCAGGATTTAGGTACTGAAAGAGAAATAATGGAGTAACTAAGCTTAACCTAATTTATAAAAGAAAAGATGTCTACATCAAGTTAAATTTAAAAACCTATGCTTCACTTTCTGAGCCTATATTGTGTTTTATTCTCACTTCATCTTAAAAAAAATATCATTCCAAAAATGGAACCCTCCTACATTGTTGGTGGGAGTGTAAATTTGTGCAGCTACTATGGAAAACAGTATGGAGATTCCTTAAAAAACTAAAGTTACCATATGACCCAGCAATTCCACTCCTAGGTATATAAGATGAACACTCTAATTTGAAGGACACTCTACTCAATATTCTGTAATAACCTAAATAGGAAAATAATTTGAAAAAGAATAGATACTTGTATATGTATAACTAAATCACTTTGCTGTACACCTGAAACTAACACAACATTGTTAATCAACTATACTCCAATATAATTTTTTTTTAATTTTAAAAAGATACATGCACCCCAAGGTTCAGAGCAGCACTATTTACAATAGCCAAGACATGGAAGCAACCTAAATGTCCATCAACAGATGAATGAATAAAGAAAATGTGGTATATATAATATATACAATGGACTATTACTCAGCCATAAAAAGAAATGGAATAATGCCATTTGCAGCTTCATGGATGGACTTGGATATTATCATACTAAGTGAAGTAAGTGAGACAGAGAAAGATAAATACCATATGATATCACTTATATGTGGAATTAAAAAAATGCTACAAATGAACTAATTTACAAAACCAAAATAGACTCACAGACATAGAAAACAAACTTATAGTTACCAAAGGGGAGGTGGGGAGAGGAATAAATTAGGAATTTGGGATTGACAGATACAAACTATTATATATAAAATAGATAAATAACAAGGGCCTACTGTATAGCACAGGAAACTATACTCAGTATCTTTTAATAATCATTAATGGAAAAAAATCTGAAAAAGAAATCCCCACCATCACAGGTTACTCAGACATTGCGTTAAGTTCTTGGGAAGTAGCAAGAGTTACAGAGGTCTTACAATCACACATATTTGAAGATATCTGAGCTAAAGGCAGAAAAAAATTAACTTGGATATTCTTTCTTTTCCTCTCTGTATAAATGTCACACCTACACAAAGACAGGTAAGTTCATATACTCCTTTGTTTCATAGTGAAGTTGTCTGACATTAGAGAGTGCAGATCTGAAAGCCTTTTAGATTTTTGCTTGGGTTTGGTTTAGGCCCCTGGACTTAGATTATAGACAACAAAAAGGTGAAAACATTTATGTTTTCCCTTGTTGCCCTAGGTCTTTATAATTTATGATTTCTGATATATAGATGCCAGAAAGGAAGATTTAGAAGAAATCACACTTAACATTGGCTTTCTGGAAGGCAAAAGTCTCATAGGCCTCCTGAATTTGGTAGCATAGACTTGTGATTTATTAGATAATAGAATGGCAGTGTGACTCTAGAGACCCCAAAAAAGCAAACTTTTGTGTGTGACTCCAGTTGCTCATTATGAATTGTACAAAAACACTGGGGCAAGATGGGACCTTTGGAATTGAGAGGTAATTGAGAAAATATTTTAATACAGGGAAAGGTTCATTTATAAAATCTCCATAAATTATATTTCCTATTCTGAGTCAGGTTTGAGACAGAGCAATGCCTCACCTATGAGTAAGCTGGCAGACATATGAGGTCAATTGCCTATGATAAGTTTTTCTTAGAATGTTCTTCTCTATTGTACCCCAAGGTCCCAAAGGGCAATGGTTATAAGAGCCAGTACTGGTGTTGCTAACTAGGTAGCAAAATGAAGATGTTCTTATCAGAAAAATATGTTTGAATGGAAATACAAATACTTAATAGCTATGTATCCTTGGTCAATTTACTAATTTTGTCTAAGGCTCAGTTCCCTCATCTAGAGAATAGAAAAAAAAAACAAAAAACATTGTTCTTATACTTTTTTTAATAATTAAAGTTAATAACTATATAAAACAGTATGGATAGTCCTATAAAAAACTAAAGATAAAGTTCTGAGTATTACCCAGTACATATTTGTTCCAATTTCTTTCCTCTTTTTTTTTTTTTTTTTTTTTTTTGCGGTACGCGGGTCTCTCACTGTTGTGGCCTCTCCCTTTGTGGAGCACAGGCTCCAGATGTGCAGGGCCAGTGGCCATGGCTCACGGGCCTAGCTGCTCTGCAGCATGTGGGATCTTCCCGGACTGGGGCACGAACCTGTGTCTCCTGCATTGGCAGGCAGACTCTCAACCACTACACCACCAGGAAAGCCCTCCTCTTTTTTTTAGAACAAGTGATCAAAAAAAGACATTAAGGTAGTGTTCAAGGATTTCACAGGGTAGAGAAAAGAGTCATTTGAATAAGTAGGAGGAATTTAGGATAAATGAACTTTTAAAAAAAAAGAGAAAAGAGGAGAAGGAGGAGAGAAAATGAAGGAAGAAGAGATCATAGATTGGGTACAGCTGAGGGGATGATTTGCCAGTATAGTAGTCTGATTCACCTATAATATAAGGAGTATTTGGCGGAATAATTGGAAACCACTCTGAGATGAATGTCTGGGGCCAAATTGTGAAAAGTCCTCATGGAATATACATAGGCAAAAAATATGTTTTTAAATCTGACTGTGTTCTCTAAACAGGAAGCAAAATAATACTGTTATTTCCTTTTTCATTTGGCTTCAGAGAATGCTTTGGGTCTCTCAAGACTGCTAGCAAGCACCCTCTCAGGTAAGAAAAATAAGCTCAATACAATTTCGGTAAATGAATGAACAGATGCTAATGGAAAGAGATTTTCCTTTAAATAAAAGTAGGTTGCATCTTGACAAGATGGTATCTTATTTAAATAGCTCTGTGATCATAAACTGTCCCAGAAGTAGTAGGAGCCCAACCCAAACACCTACACATGGCTATTTAAATTTACATTTAAATTAATTAAATTAAAAAATCAATTCCTAAGTTGCACTGGCCACACTTCAAGTGTTCAATAGTCACATTTGCCTAGTGTTTACTCTATTTGAAACTTTAGGTTATATAACATTTCCTTCCTTAAAGAAAATTCTATTGGGTAGGGTTGAATTTATAATAGTATAGCTAGTCTTATGAATGTAGGTGTATTCCATTATGCCCCATAGGAACTCCTTTTATCCATTTATTTGTTCATTCATCCATAGGGTGACTGATTTCTCCCAATTTTCTCTAAACTTTCCCTGTTTTAGCAGGGAAATGACACAAATCATCCCAGCTCTTGTGGAGATTTACATTGGGGATTTGACAGTGATTAATTCTTGAGTATGTCCTTGTCTACTTCCATGCTGGTTTACCCTACAGTACTAAGAGTTTACATTGATTTCCTACTTTGTACTTTGATCTTTCATTTTGCTTGCTACTGCCTCATTTCTCCGTTGTTGTAAGAGAAATAGGGCTTTTCTCCAAAGACAAGATTTTGCCTGGGATGTAACATCATCTTCAGCCTCTTTCTCATGGGGCTTTAATTTTTTTGCATATATTTTATACAATGATATATTAGTCTTTACATGAATAAACTAACATTTGTAGATTTGACCATTTTCTGGTGTTTACTTGGAATACTGCATAGTCATGTGCAGCTTGAATAATCGCTCTTGTAAAGAAGATTGCCCAAGTGATACCAAAGTGCTTTATTCCCATGGAAATTAAGGCTTCAGAATTTCTATTTGACTTTGCCTCTGTAAATGTTTTCAGTCTTTCTTGTGTCAAATCAAATTGAGTTTTTCTCTGTTCCATTTTGATGTGACAGTGTGAAGTGTTCTATCACTGTACCATTTAAGTAGGCAATTTCACAATGATTCCATGTGTTCCACTTTGGTCACAGGTAAGACTTTCTTTATAATACCAATAACATATAAGGTGTTCAAACCCTCATAACCTATATTATTGGAGAAGAAGAAGATTTTGAGGTGTCCTAAATCACCAGAAAGTGAACTGCATATTGGAATGGGATGGACAATGGTTGAGCAGAATCTGGGAATATAGACTGACCATCAACAGTAGGGACTTATTTAGAGTAGACTAAGTTGCAGGAGAATAAAATAGAACTACATATGAAGTGGCTCAATAGGATAACATTTTAGTTTTGCTTTCATAACTCGCTTAGGGGGTCTCTAGGTCTATAAGCATTGGGGTGTGGCTAGAGTTTATCATCAATTTATTTAGGCACACAAATAGGTAGAGCTTCTTCCATCTTCAATTATCTTCCAAGGTCACCATATTTGCTCTGGTTATCTATTTCTACATAAAACACTATCTCAAAACTTAGGGGCTGAAAAAAAGAGACAAAAACACTCTCACAATTTACCAATAGCCCCTGGATTCACCTGGTAGATTCTTCTGCTGGTCTCATCTGAGCTCACTCATGTGACTGTTGTCATCTGCAACCTCAATTTGGTTTTCATTCCCATGCCCAGTAGCTCAGATGGAATAGCTAGAGTAGTTCAAGGCCAGCCAGAAATCCATGATGGCTACATTCAAATGTCTGACAGCTCAGATGGGATTGCTGCACCAGGTGAAAACTGGCCAGAAATTTCTCTTTCTCTACATTGTCTCTCCAATAAGGCAGATGAAATTCTTTACATAGAAGCTCAGGGTTCCAAGAGGGTAAATGTTGAAGTTATCAGGACTCCTAGAGGCTAGGCCTTGAAATGGGACTCACCATAGCAATTGTATTTTACTTACCCAAGAAACTCACATGACCAGCAGAGATTCTCATCCTGATGAAAAGAGTGGCAAGGAATTTGTGACCAGATTTAATATCCCAAGGCAGTTGTCTCTATCCAGCTAATTGAAGGGAGAATGACCATGGGAAGGACATAAGTTTTAATGAGTAGGTCTGAAAGTGGCATGTATTATTGCTATTCATTTTCTGTGACCACATATTCATCCCATTGCTGTCTGCATATCCCCTTTGCAATGAGAATTATCAGCTTCTTCCATTATGAGGTCAATTATATTTCTGTGAATCTTAAATTTGGACTTGGCTATTGGATTATATTTTGTTTTATTTTTTTGAACAAGGGACACAGGGAGAAACCTGAAAAAAATGAGTGAGCTTTGAGTTTACCTTCTCTTGCTTCTCTTGGAAGATCCTGCTTCCACTGCTATCTGAAGTCCCAGATAATCTGTTGGATGATGAGAGACAGATGGCTCAGAATTTCCCATTACCCCAGATAACAGCTAAACAACTTCCAGAAGGAGATCCACAGATAAATGAGTGAACCCAGCAAAATCAAGAAAACTTCACAGTTGAGTCTCATCCAAATTATTAATTTATAGAATCATGAGCTAAACAAATGGTTGTTTTAAGCCACTAAATTTAGGAGTGCTTTGTTATATACCAAAAGCTAACTGAAACGTACTCTATTATTTAGAACTCAGTTCCACCTAACTACAAATGAATCTGAAATGTGTATATTTTAGTTGTGCACCAAGGACAAAGAGAAATCTGATTTAGATGAAGTTAGCAGTCTGCCACAATGCAAACTCCTATTCATCAGATATCCATTTGTACCCTTCTTTTCATGCATTCAGATAAAATACACTCAGTCTCTTCACTAGTTCCATCCAATTACTGCATTCATCTAAAAAAAAACAGAGTTTTCTGGTATTAACATGTTCTTTCCATATTGCCATGATGTGGCTTTTATAGTAGGCTTACTTATAAAATAAAAATGCAAATTATCTCTCCCTGCAATTTACCCACTTCTGATATATAATGGCAGAGCAAGAAAAGATGATGCATAATAAAATTTCTTATTTATAAAAGTGATCACAATAAACACATAATAGTCACTCATCCATAGAGGTGATGCAATTCTGCTGAGAAAACATTGTGTGACCCAGATTTTTTTTTTTTATACCTTGGATCTTCTCTCTATATGGATCTTGCTTGTTCATGGTCTTCTGTGGCCACTGGCTCCATATTCTGGGTAGTACTTTCTTGTCCATAATTTGTATGGTCACGTTCTAAGTGGTCCATTAGGAAATAACTTGTACCGGTTTTACTCTATTTACTACCCAGGTTTTTACCATCACAGATGTTTTTAATATCAGGCTCATTGTTTGTCTCAAAAACAACTCAGTAAGCTTCTGATCTTTTTTGCTTACATTTAGTACCATATGCCAGTAATTTCCACTGAATTTATTTCCAGGAAAGAGTTCTTAGAATTATTTTTATGATTGCCTCTTTTTCCTCATTGTCTGTCTCATTTTAATAGGAGTCATTCAACTTTGAGGCCATATAAAACAATATGACTGGATAGAAAACTTTCTATTCTATGTTTTGGGATCCAAGGGCAGTTAAATTTTATGCTTCTGCAAAGCTGTTAATTCCTTGACTCAATCCTTTATAGCTCTGCTCTGAAAAAGCCAATTCTTATCTAGCTAAGTTATTTTTGTTAAAACCCTGCTAAATGCAGCAATTCAGTAAACCCATACTAAAATTCTATATCAGTGGGTCCTATTCCATCATTTATCCTTGAACTACAGAAATGGTAGAATCTTTGCCTTCTGAGTTACTGAAATCATAGTGTTACAAAGTGTTTTAAATCAATGTATGTCAGGAGAATTCCTTCTAGTCTCTGATATCATTTTAATAATTGCCTACCATATGACAACCAAATATTAATACTGATTTATGTATTAATTAATGTAGGCTAGGTAAAATGCCAATTAGATTCAAACTTATTCTATGCAATAAAAATGTATTTCTTGCTTACATAAGAATCTTGGGTAGTATCCAGGTAAATAAGGCGTTCTGCTTCACATATTCAGAGACTCAGGATAAAGACTGTATTATCATCTTAAACATGTGACTTTCTACCTCACCATCATTTTCTCTGTCCATTCAGAAGAAAGAGGAAGTAGCATGAAGAACTTTTTATGGGAAGTTTATTTGGGGAAAAGGGAGAGAGAGTCAGGCAACTTTTATCTTTCATTGGCTAGATCTGGAGGACATGATTACACCTAACATCAAAGGGGTTTGGGAAATGTAGTCAAGCTGTGTGTCCACAAGGAAGAGCCTATTTGATCATTGTTAATCTCAATTACAAAGATCCTTACTACTAGGGAAAACATAGGTCAACTTAACACTTGTTCATTTGGTTTTCAGAACATCTGTCAAATACTGCTTGCCAGGCTTTTCCTTCTCTGGCATAAGCTCATGGTTGCTCAATCTACTATGCCATTTGCCACATAATCCTCCTCCTTCTACTATTCTTCCTGTGTTAATTGTAATCCTGTACTTGAGGCAGTCAACTTTCTTATGAATCTTTTTATCTTGGCTTAGTCCAGAAGATTTTGCTAAGAGTCCATCATATGAGTTTATGTATGGTTTTACAGGAATTAATTTATCTTCCTGCTTGCACTGAGAGAGTATTTGAATGGAACTTGTTTAAATTGAAATGGTATCCTGACACACTGCTTTTATCCTCCTTGGCGAAAGCAGTGATGATCTTCCTGAGCAGAAGAATCAGTAAATCTTTTCCACTCATAAACTATGAATTAACCTATCTTGTAACACAGATCATGTGCATTCCCAGACTACAATATTAGCAATCTTGCAGGACAATTTCACACCATTGGGGTTTGCTGGCTACCTACTGAATCTTTTAGCAACTTCTTAGGATTAAAAAAAAAAATCACACTAAAGAACTGGCCACTGGGGTCATAGAGCAAAGAAAATATGGCTTTGTCGATGAGATTTTTTTCTACTTGCAACTGTAAACCAAAGCAACTGAGTGAAATAATGTAGAACCTTTCAAAGTCGGAAAACTGTGGGAGGTGGGATAGTAAATGGGATAATAAGTGGGTGGGATAAAAATAATAAGAAGTATTATTTTTAATTGGGTGATTAAAGAAGCAGACTGAGATTGATATTCATTGGCTGCCTTTCTCTTAATAACAGTTCATATTTTCCAGACATTCTGCTTTATTGAGATTAATCCTCCCGTCCATGTTCGAAAATGTGACTGATTGCCATAATCCAATTGAAATGCTCCATCCCATGATTACAAATCCAATTACATTTATGAAACTTTAATATCTCTTTACTGCTAGATTTGAATATGTGAACATGTAGCCTTAGGAAACACCAGAAAGATATCTATCAGAAGTAAGATGGGAGTTTTCCAAGAAACGATCCAAAACTAGCTGTTGAACAGAGATCAAGATGGCCAAGTAGGAGGACACTGGACTCACCTCCACTCACAAACACATCAAAACTACAACTAAATATACAACTAAGTATACAGAGTGACTCTTTTTGAAATCTACCTGGGAACTTGCATAACAGCTCTTCTACAACCAAGGTTATAAAAAAAAGATCCACATAGCACCTGGTAGGAAGGAAGAAGAAGCAATCTGATTGGGATCCACAATCCAGAGGGGGGCACAGAAACAGGAGAAGAATATCACAGACTTGATGATACAACATTTCTACTCCTGGATATATATCCAAAGGAAAAAAAACACTAATTGGAAAAAATATGTATGCACCTCAATGTTCATAGCAGCATTATTTACAGTAGCCAAGATAAGGAAGCAATTACGTGTCCATCAACAGATGAATGGATTAAAAAAAAGATGTTTTATACATATATATATGCATACATATATGCATACATACACACACACATAATGGAATATTAGCCATAAAAGTATGAAATTTTGCCATTCACAACAACATGGATGGACTTGGAGGCTATAAATAAGTCAGACAGAAAATCAAACTCTATGTTTTCACTTATATGTGGAACCTAAAAAATAAAACAAATTAATGAAAGCAAAACAGAAACAGACTTATAGATACAGAGCAAACTAATGGTTATCTGTTGTAAAGCGATGGAGGGAAGGGCAAGACAGGGGAAGGGGATTAAGAGGTACTAACTACTATACTAGTAAATAAGTTACAAGGATGTAATATTCAGCACAGGGAGTATACCCAATATTTTATAATAACTTTAAATGGAGTATAATCTATAAAAATGTTGAATCACTATGTTGTACACCTGAAACAAACATAACATTTTAATTCAACAATATTTCAATTTAAAAAAAAATTAAAAAGCGTTGAGCTAGGAAACATGGCTAAAACTCACACCTGATTACATTGTTGACTTACCCAAGTAGTAATTAAATGTTAAAATTTGTTTTATATATTAAGTTTGCATTATTTTAAAAAACTGATTTGAAAGTAGTTTCTGATATCTGCAACCAGAAGTATTCTAAATGGAACAACTGATGAGAAAAGGAGAATGGTTAATGGTTAGACATGAAACAGATATATTGTTAACATTTTACATAATCAAAACTATCTAAACTTCTAATTAATATTATTGACCATATCTAGATTTGCCTGAAAAAAAGCATCCAAATATAAATGTTGTATTCCTGTTAAAGGTTTCTCTACCTCTTTCAAAAGAACACAATTTTAGACAACCTTATGAATTACTCCTCTAGAGACCCAGTCATTTGAATCAAAAAAATTGTCAAAAGGCCAAAAATATAAGTAACTCATGTAGATATTTTTAAGGACATATAACTGGGTACACAATAGTTATCAGTCCCTGCCTTTTGCATACTATGTTAAACTTCAGATAGTTAATTACCTTGCCCTAGAGTACAGACTTAGTAATTAAAGGAGCTGAGATTTAAAGCTAGATTTCAATGACTCCAAAGCCAAACATCTTTTTACTCCCCCTAGGATATCCAAAGAAAACCATGAAGAATATTGAAGTTCAACCTAGTGTATGTACCGTAGAATGTCAGAGGACTGATCTTAGGGCTACAAGGACTAAAGCATAAGCTTTAAGTATAGACTTCAAAAGTAGAGATAAACTATGAGAGTTAAATGCACACAGCTATCCAGAAATGACCCACAATTTTGGCTTTTTTACCTAATAATTGAAAGGGAGTTCAGGAAACAAATTTAAATATTATTATTTTTATCCACCGTATAACTTCACTTTTTCAAGGCAGTTGCATATATATTAATGCGTGGTAATTACAATTATTCTTTCTTAGGAATAACACGAATACTGAGCATTGTAATTAAATTTCATTGGCATTTTCATTGAGATGAATGAATTTATATAGTTTTTTAAATTTATTTTTTTAATTGAAGTATAATTGATATACAATATTATATGTTACAGGTGTACAATATAGTGATTCACAATTTTTGAAGGTTATCTCCATTTATAGTTATTATAAAATATTGGCTATGTTCCCTGTGCTGTATAATATATACTTATAGCTTATTTTATACATGAGTTTTTTTTTTTTTTTTTTTAGATTCTGTCATTTTATTCACATAGTACCCAAAAAACTCTTTCCATGATTAAGCAGTAATTCACAATACATGTATCTTTTGAGGCATTTGCTGCTTTAATAGATGGCTTGTTCCTCTCTTTAATTATGAAAAGAATGAGACCCAAATAAAAAGACTCCTACATTTTTAATAAATGAAAATGTACAAAACTCAATACTTATTCATATTTACTAGAGCTACAAAGTATAATCACTATCAGAAAATTCTAAAATTAAAATTTGTATTCTCCTCTCCCCTTACTAGTCTAATATTTATCAATATTCTAACTAAGCAGAGCATGTAATCCTGCATTTGTCTCAGGAGTTACTCCAAGCACTAGATATGACTGGATTTTCTGATAATGAAATGTTTACACTTCATGAGGAACAAAGAAGTTCACCACGAAGCCTATCTTCCCTTCTCCTTCTAAGGACTTTCATTTCTCATGGTTGCCTCCATATTGGGTAACGGTGGCACCATGGGAGACACAACAATCCATGTATTCTTGTAATACATACAGAGTTTTATTAAGGATCCCTGGAAAGGGAGACATTATGTTATATATTGTCAGAATACTTTAAAAAAAATACCAGTCATTTACTTTTTAAACAAGAGAATCTGATTGAATTAAATGTGGGTTAAACTCAATGGACTCTTTAAATTGAACTTTAGTGATTTTCTCATTTGTACAAGAGTATCAAAATCCAAGGTCTTAACATCATGATAAATTGTCTAGAAACTCATTTACTAAGAATGCATAAGACCCTGAAAAGGTTGTCCTGTGATGCCTGAAACATGTTCACAGCTGATTTATGCCAGAACAGAGGCCATGAAGAACTCTGAAGGATAGTCACCAGCTGTTAAGGGTTCCCATTTCCAGATAAGTACGCTTCTCCATTATGTGCTGCACTTAACAGGTAACATCAGTCTTGTTTGGACAGTCTTTTCTTCATCTTCCTTATTTCTTTATGTTAAGGTGATCATCAACTTTATATAAGCACCCACAGATAACTGTTAATTATTAGAACACTCATCATATTTAGGCCACTTCCTGAAGACATGTAAAGCAAATCTTAATGCTTTACTGGGATATTTCCAATATAAATTGTAAAGGAGATAATTTTTTTTCCTACACAGGAAATTACTTAGTATCATCAACAGTATGTATAGATGATATTATACATCAACTATACCTCAATTTTAAAAATTGAAACAAAACAGTATGTAGGTTCTCAGGTTTTTGTAAGAGATGAGTAAAGTCCCTTTACTCACCTGCTTCCTAACAATGACCCTGGATATTTCAGCTTAGGTCTTGAGGTACATATTCTTTTGGGTCTCCTCAATCCCATTCTCATATTTTGAATCTGGTAACAGAAAATAAAACAGGAAATTTATTTTATTTTATTATTCTTATTTTTGGCCATGCCACGTGACTTGGAGAATATTAGTTCCCTGATCAGAGATTGAACCCAGGCATGCAGCAGTGAAAGCATGGAGTCCTAACCACTGGACTGCCAGAGAATTCCCAGGAAAGTTTTTTAAAAAACTGATTTAATCTTTGGTCTAATAAGTCCAATGTGCAAGTAATGAAATAGAGAATACCAACTTATATACTAACTCACACACTCCTTCTCAACAGGGAAAGTGTACTTGTCTAAAAAGGAACATACTAGTTCATTATATGTGTTAATAATGGAAACAGTAGAACATGTCTGAGAGTATCTTTTTAAGAGTTGCACTAGGAATGAAATTCCAATTTAAGCTTTAGAATCTCAATCATCTGAACTGATACTGTACTGAAAAGCAGAAAAGCAAACAATGCTGACAGAAAATATTCTACATTCTCTCCTGTGGCTTTTAAAACCTTTGAAAGGAAATTGGTGCCCACTGAAACTACCAATATATACTAAAGGAGTATTGGTGCCTTGTGTCTGCTCCCCTGTTGAAAAAGTTCTCAGTAAATGCTTTGACTCCCTCACAACACTGATGGGACTTTTTCTCCAGCATGTTTCTTGCTATGTCTGAAAAGATGCGAGCTCTGACTAAAGGCTTTCCCACATTCATGACATTTGAAGGGTTTCTCCCCAGTGTGGATTCTTCAATATTGAATCAGGATTGCACTTCGGCTGAAAACCTTTGCACACACATCACATGTATAAGGTTTCTCTCCACTGTAGATCCTCTGATGTAGGTTAACGGCTGAGCTCTGCCTAAAGAATTTCCCACATTCATCACACTTGTGTTGTTTTTTTTTGAGGACGGTTTCCCTGTCTTCTTTCAAACTTTCTATCTTGTTCACAGGTTCCTCTAAAGGTGAAACTCTGGGAAGCATTCATGTGAAGAGTGTTAGAAACTTTGTAATGCAGTTCTTTGCCTGAAGAAGTCTTTCGCCTTGAAGCTGATTTCACATTTATAGTTCCGGTGTCTCTATCATTTTGTCTTAAGTTGTGAAGCTCCTTTGATGCCCACTGCAGTTGCTTTTTTGTGGGCTTAAGCTGGCTACGTGGTGTCTCCTGAGTGATTTCACAAGTTGGTAGCTTCTTTGCAAGCATGTCTTCATTTCGTCCAAGAAAGACCTGTTCAGCCGCCCTGTTGTGCACTTTCTCCAGCTCCTCCAGCATCACCATGGCTTCCTCTCCACTCTATGGTCAATTCTCTTGAAAGCAGGCCTGCAGCTCCTCAGGCAATATGGCCAGGAACTGCTCCAGCACAAGCAGCTCCAGCATCTGCTCCTTGCTGTGCATCTCTGGCCTCAGCTACTGACAGCACAGCTCACGGAGCCAGCTCAGAGCCTCCCGTGGCCCAGGTGACTCCTGGTAGTCAAACTGCCTGAACTACTGGTGGTAGGTCTCTGAGCTGTAGTAGCTGCTTCAGTGGCGGCTGGAGACCATATTACATGCCTGCCCTCCCTCTTCCACCTTCATTACCAGAATGCGGTCAGGGTTCACTGAAGTTTGTGGAAGGAGTTTTGATGTCTCTCTCAATTTTGCAGACATTTGGACTGGGACTAGCTCAGAACTGCTAGGCTTTAATCTTCAAGAAGTTGAAACTCTCCTTATGACACTTCTCCTCTGCTGAGCCTGCACCCGACGGCCCTGGGACACCTTCCTCCACCATATGGTGCCGCTTCTGGATGGGGACCCGACTCCGCGAGACCACACGAGGAGAATATATACATAATAGTTTGTACCTCTTAGTCCTCTACCCTTATGTTGTCCCTCCCCCTTCCCTCTCCCCTCTGGTAATCACTAGTTTGTTCTCTATATCTGTGAGTCTGCTTCTTTTTTTCTATGTTCACTAGTTTGTTGGATTTATATTTTTAAATGATGAAATTTTTACTGGGCTAAAGTGAAGAAAATAACAAATGTTTTCTTTAAAAGTTTGTTATTGAATTAACCCAGACAACAGAATTATTCTGCATCCTAACTAAATAAAATACATTATACCTAAGTTCAATAGTAAAAGAAATCCTTATTCATTTCCAGTTTGATAGCTTCACATAACTTATATGAAAGTATTCTATGACATACAAATGATTGTAAAATGTGATAACTTTCATAATTATGAATAAAATTTTAAGTATATATGAACCAGAACATGTAGCTTTTTGACCGACCAGAGGTCGATGAATAACAAATTAAAACAGAGCTATATTTTGCTTTATTTTTTTCTGTTCTAAGAACCATTATTTCTAGCTGCTTAATGTAGAACAGAGAGTAGTGGCTCCTTTTGCAGATGAGTGGGACAATTTATACATCTGAAATGTTAATAATGTCATTCTCTTGGAATCCACCTCTCTGTAGCCCTGAGCATTCTTGTCTACATTTTCTTAACTACTCCTAGATTGCTATTGTTATCTGTGTCAAGGATGTGGAAGTCATAGAATGAGACCTTTTCCTCTTAAAACAAGAAGTAATTGCTTTTTTTTCTATTTTAGACTTCATTCATCATGAGTATAAAGGAAAAAGACAAAAATAAGGTCATTGATTTTTGTATTGAAGAACTATTAGTACCAATGATTTATATCACAGTGTTATTGTTAGAAAGATATCAAATGATGTCTGTAAAATAATACAGAATGGCTTAGTCATTTTCAGTTTCTGGCTATATGAGGGTGATGTTCTTAGGTAACATAAAGGCTAAATATTATAGACCACACATACTGATCTCTTGTTTCCAGAAAGCTTCTTTTCTAACTCCCCTAAGTCAACATGGAAAGAGAAAATAATTTTTTCACAGGAAATAATGACAACACCCTTATTAAGACATTGGATGCTGATTAATTCCTAGTGTCAGCTGGTGCTATTTGCTCTGTACCTGAGTCACAGATTCTACTAGTTGATACTCTTTCCTAGTTATTAGCTTGTATCATTCAAATCTATTTGGCAAGTTGTACTGTGGACTGGTCTGCAGTACAGTTTGGCACCTTGAATAAATATATTCACAGTAATTCCTGATGTGGTAAAATGGTCTATTTTGTATATCAGATTCCAATGAAACTAAATGCTATTCTCAGAGAGATGTGATTTTGAACTGGCAAGACATGAGAAATTGGCATTGAGAATAAGTAGCTTTTATGTCAAAGTTGTCAAACCAATTTTTTTGGCTGGAATTCTTCTTTATACCAGATGGCCTTGTTTTTTAGATGTTTGTGAAAATAATAGATAAATATTTTCCCCCTGAAATTTTTCTTGCACCTTATCCTGTGATGTACCTTGTCCAAGTTTCTAAACAAGTGAGGATAATTAATTTGTTCTTATAAAGACTTCTTAGTTTATTTTGTACTAAATTAAATTGTATCATCATGCAACTTGATTTAACCATAAACTTACTTTATTCATTTCTGTAGTAGTTTCTGATGTCCTAGTCTATGGAAATGTAAAGATGAAATGACATAGCCCCAAGTTACAAAGTTTGTAAACATGAAACACAGTAATTATAATATGTATGATAATTCTACAGTGGCACACTGCATTGGATTTAATACATGTATGGAAGAGTAAGAAGATATAATTAGGTATATAATGATGAAGAAATGCCTTATCGGAGGGAGGTTAACTTGAGATTTGAAGGATGAAGGTGTTTGACAGTCATGACTGAGAGGGTTTAGAAGGGAACAACAGTTAGAAGCATATGAAGGACTAAATGAATTCATAAATGAGTTAATAAAGAAGTCTTTTTTTTCTTTTAATACTCAAAATTTGCATATTAATTTTATATAGATATAATCAAACTCCCCATTTTCATAGGGAAATAAAATTATATTTACAAGAAATGACTTCTTTAGAATTGAAACCTTGGAATTTAATAGTGTTTTGGGGAACATTTATAACTGTAACTTAATTATTAGAAATTTACAAAAATGTGACATATATATCAATTATTATGATTGAGAGTAAAAATATCCACAACAATCCAACCATACTTGAGGTTAAATCAGAATTTGTCCAAAAATATCTTTATATGTATTATTGTTCTGTGTGCATATTTATTTTTCTCAAAGGATAAAAATATCCTTTGAGAACAACAAAAGATCAATAAGGCCATAAACATTTATAAAATGAACAGGATATTGTATGGTCATTTATGAATGTATGTAAGTTATACTTGCCCTATTCCTGGCAGAATTCATCTGAATCTCTTCATTCAGGCTCTGTTTGATTCAGCTGTTCTAGTGTTCAAAGCCAATTCTATAATCCTAGGGTTATGTGAGATGTGTAATGTGAACTCTAATAGCTGGAAGAAAGTGCTCATGTTATCCAAATATCAAATTTCTTATTTGTTCCAGCTGAGGGGTCATTTTCTAACAACTTTTCCCATATTCACCATAAACAAATTAATGAAAGCAATAAAGAACTAGGGACCTGTAGGAATTTCCACCAATTGTTTTAGCAAATTCCTACAGACAAATTTATTAATGATAAGAATCTGTTCACATGAGCAAACAGCCCATTTACCAAATAAAAGATTTTCTTCAGATTTTGTGCAATCCTAGTTAGCTCCCAAGCTAAGATCCTGTCAAGGTCATGTTCTCCCTTACTACAACAAGTTTAAGTTTTGCTTTATTAACAGATTCCCTAGTGATAATCTGGAGAGCTCAATACAGGGAATATGATGAGTGCAGTGTGGGACATATTTGATTTGAAAGATCTGTGAGACATCAGTAGGCACTTGAAAATATGTGTGGAGGACAAAAGAGTTGATAGAGATAAAGATGATTTTTGATAAGGCTTTCATTAAATCAAGATTGTATCATTCAGATGAACAAAGTATGTGTTCTGGTCAAAAAGTTGTAAACTAATAATGAGTACATTTTTTATAACCTCCCATGCCAAACTTCATGGACACCTTCCCCTTATGAACATCCTCCACTTTATGAAGGTCTGCCATGTCAAGCTCATTATCAGTTTATCATTTCCATGATTTGGCTGTTAATCTGGGTGCTAGTAGCACATACATTATTATTTAATTGATTTATCAGTTGGGTATTATTCTATTTTATACATGTAACATGATTTGTAAAGCCAGTCATCTATTAATGGACATTTGGAGTGTTATCAGTATTTTACTATTACAAACTGTGCTGTGATCAATATTTTTGTTTATATATTATATAAATATCAGCTTATATTTGACAATATATCTGTAGAGCAAATTTCTAGTGGTGAAATGCTGTGTCAGGTTTGTGCATTTAAAAATGTGATATATGTTTCAAAATTTCCCTTGAAAGGATTAAAAAATTGTACTGAGTTAAATCAATGATGTTTGAGAGTGTTAACCAGCAGCACACACAGAAAAAAAGAACTAGGGAAAACACAGATTACTGAAATTAGAAACTAAGTCAGTAAATAGAATAATGGAAGATAATAGCAAAATATCCAAGTGTTGGAAATAAAGTTAGCTTGTGTGATTAAAACCAAAATATGTATGATAAACTTACCATTTTTAAGGGCAGTGATTTCAATGTTGGTTAGTGACTGTAGTTGACTATGATAAAATTTTACTGGTCTGTACTACACAAAAACTTTTTGAAAAGATTAAAGATGACAGTGTCAAAACATTTAGCTCTAAAATAATATGCTGTATATTGATTTGATTTTCTTCTTATTTGGTGTTAAAATGTTGATAGTAGGTGGCATTTATTTATTGCCTTACATTCCTATTCTCATTATAATACCATCTTACATCCCACCTTTTTTTCTTTTTTTTACACTTTTCTTGGCCAAAAAAATTCAAACAAAGAAAAATCACTATCACAGGAGAGAAAATAACACAATATAAAATAAGTCATTTTAGAAGTCTAATCAAATGAGCAGGTTTTAGTGTCAGGAATCCATAATGTACCTTTGTTTAAAAATTATAGGGCACAGTTTCCCAATGTGGCTCTAAAGCCTCCTTCATCATAATTGTTTGAGATGCTGCTAAGAAATATCCCTGAGAACTCCCTCAGAATTACTAAATCAGAATCACAGTGTGTGTGGTCTACAAGTTCAAAGGATTACCATATGATCCCTTTCACATTGTAGTATATAAACTAGTGATACAAAAAATATATATATATTAGTCAACATATATGAAGAAGGCATGATAACAAAGACATCAATGTGAGACTCAAATAACATGATTTATCAATATCTTCTAACACCACTGGTAGACAAAGGTAGAAGTGGCCCAAATGCATAATTATATCTGGCCTTATTTTGGGATGAAAATAGATCATCATGCTTCTTTAATTACAGAATATATAGTTCTGAGATGGAAACAGGAAGCAATGTAAAAAGGACACCTTTTTTAATAATAATTTGAATATGGAAAATGAATCAAAATGAGTGTCAAGATGATCATAAGTGGAAAATAAAACACATTGGCCAAAGAGAAGACTACCATCTAGAAAAATTAAAGTTTACAGTTGAATTAGTTTTTGAAGTGTTTGTAGAAAATTTGCATGCTTATTATGGTCATTAGGAAAGAAAGTAATAGGAAGAGACAAATCTGAAGGTAATAGAAAGAAATATGACCCAGAGAGACTTGGGCCATTCCATATTTTGAGACTGGAAGAAAGAAAGTAACTCAAGAGTGTTGCAAAGCTCTCAAAAAAAATTCTGGTTATGCAATTATAATTTGCTTTTATATTGGAAAAGAAGAGGAGGTGCCTAAAACATTAGCATAAGAGGCCAGGGTGTTCTCCAACAACTACAACTTTTATAAACTTAAGTGAAATGTATAAAAGATGGAAATAAGAACTAAGCATAACTAAAAACAAATATAAATGAGAAGCACAAGTCTCAGAAAAACTAAGGGTTACAGAAGTTTAAGAACAACAGTGAAAATTTTATTTTAATCTCTGTTCTGACAGTAAGGTGGAAAAAATTGTAATAACCACAATTAGAACAATGTTCCACAATTAATGGATGACAAAGAGAGTAGAGCTATTCAATAATAATATGTCCATTTGTTGTTGTTACCTGAAAAGAGAAAATGGACTATTAACAAAAGAATTCCCAGAGATGAAAATAACTGCTAAAAGAACACCAATATGTCCTAGAACCCCAATTCCATGCTCTGAATGGGTTATATTCCACAAAACTGAGAAGAAAAGATGTGAACTGATATATAATATCAATTTTATAATTTAAAATACTATATTCTTACTCAGCTTGTTACCTTATTCTATCACAGTATTCCATAGTAAATATGCAAAGGAGAAACTCCAGAGCAAACCTTAGAGTGGGAAGTGATTAAATAATTTTAATAAGAACACCGTTGTAAATTACTGAGCCATAATCTGAATCAGGGTTGTTTTGATTATCTCCAGAATCTGCCCGTCTGTTCAGCGTTAGGTCACTTTCCTATGCTCAGTGGCTCTGACTGATATACTTGCATTGTGTTTATATTCAGGAAAGTCATCTCTTATTGGAGATAATCATTAACATCTGATGTATTTTTGAAGAACCTGCATATCTGGTGAATACAAAGTATCATGGAATACAATAATTTTCCTTGAAATTTGAATTTGTATTTCTGGATTTCTTATAAAATGCCAAATTTTCATGTAAGAAAAATAATGATAACCCTAAAATAACTGTTTACTTCCTGAGATTTTTAAAAATAAATATATTTTTATCCATAGCTCTCAGGTTCCACATACATTCTGTTTCAAGTACAACAACTAAACTGTAGATTAAATATTTCCTTTTGTTTTAGCTTCCTTCCTGCTACTTCTTGTCTCTCTTACATATTCAACTTTATTGTTTTTATTTTATGTCAGACATTTCATACAATTATTAGATTATAGCACATGGACAATTAGCATTCTCTGAAAATATTTCAAGAATTCAGCAAAAGATGTGATGTTTAGGATCTTTGCTTTTCCCATATACCTGTGTGCATAAAAAGTTTTATTAGAAGAATTAGCTCTAATTTTGGATTATGTGCTATAAATACATATATACTTATATTTATAAAATGAAAGACTTGTCCCACCCTGAAACACAATCCATCTCACAGATATCAAATTGTTAAACAAAGTTTCTCTTAATTTAAAGATTTTGGGTCATTTTGTTTTATGATTTCTGACTTTATAAGGTTTTTTTGTTGCTGTCCCAAAATGAACTAGTGTTTTCAGGAGACGGAAAATATATTAAATTCCTATTGCAGCTGTGACATAGTAGCACGAACCGGTAGCTTAAAGTAGCATAGATCTGGCTTTCAGAAGTTCAAAATAGGTTTCATCATGTTAAAATTAAGATGTCAGTAAGCCACTCTACATTAGCAAATGTAAAATAGATAGCTAGTGGGAAGCAGCTGCATAGCCTAGGGAGATCAGCTCAGTGTTTTGTGACCACCTAGAGGGGTGGGATAGGGAGGGTGGGAGGGAGACACAAGAGGGAGGAGATATGAGGATATATGTGTATGTATAGCTGATTCACTTTGTTATAAAGCAGAAACTAACACACCATTGAAAAGCAATTATACTCCAATAAAGATGTTAAAAAAAAGAAAAAAAGATGTCACTAGGGCTTCATTCCTTTTTAGAGGCTCCAGAGGGGAATCTGTTTCCTTGCCTTTTACAGTTTCTGAGTATTTCTCACATTCCTTAATTCATGATCTCATTTCATCTTAAAAGCCCACAAGGACCATTCAAGTTTTTCTTTTACAATACTACTCCTACACAGGCTCTTCTTCTGCCTCCCTCTCCCACATTTAAGGCTTCTGTCATTACATTGAACCAACCCAGATTACCTGGGATAATCTCCTTATTTTAAGGTCAGCTGATCAGTAACCTTAATTTCATCTGTAACCTTAATTTGCCAGGAAAGATACAGAAGTCACAGGTTCTGGCAATCATGGATATCTTTGGGATGCCTTTCATTCCTGTCTATAACAGAAGAAAATGATTGTTTTGCTATCTTCTAAAATACATATTCAAACTTTGTATTGAAATTATTTTAAATATAACATGATTTGAATGAAAATATTTAATAAAAGTGAGTCACAACAACTGGAGGGAACAGGACTTACTTACAGAATCACCGTGTAAGTATCTCAGTTAACTCTCGCCACCGCAAAGCAACAATTTAACCAGTAAAATTATAATTTTTAAAAAATCTTTCAAAGTCCCTAGAAATTTGCTCAGAATAGGCAAATTTACAGATATGAGAAGTATATTAGTGGTTGCTTAGGACCGAAGTCAAAGTGGGGAAGAGAGGAAATGGAGATTGACTGCTAAGTGTCCCAAGATTTCCTAAGGGGAATGAAAATGTTATAACATTTAATTGTGGTGATGGTTGAATATCCTGTGAATTTACTGAAAATACTGAATTATATAAACTGTGAGTTATACAGTATATGAATTATATCCTTCTATTTCCTTCCTTACCATGGTACAACTCTTGCATATTGAATTTTTTTGTCACTTATCTCTATACTATATTTTAACTTTTGACATAATTCATCATTTCTGGTTCTGATACAGATGATTTCTTATTTTAACCCCTACTATTTATTTCCAAAGAATCAAATTTAAACTAGATTTTGACTTAGAAGAGTAGAGAAAATGCAACAATAGTGATATTTTACTATAAAAATTTGTAAGTTCTGGCCTAATACAAAGGCAATTATACTTTTTCAATTATGTGTGAGCAATTGAAGTGCATGTGAGCCAGGTTTACAATTCCTTGGGGTGGAGAGAAAGTTTTTAAATAACTCAAGTACCTGGACCCACACAATTTTCACTTACTTTGTCCATAAAAATCCCTCAAATGTATCCTACAATATTTTTGTGGTCAGTGTTGTTGTTAGAAGAACTACATATTAAATAGGTAAATAAAGGGAACTATTACATAAAAATGTTTGGTAATGTTCATTTTAATACAAGTAAGTATCTCATCCAAATAATTTTCAGTTTTTGTTAACTGATATTAAGCTACTTTTTTTCTTACGATACTGGAACAATTCTTAGCTGTTCATATGATGACTTCTGAAGCAAAATTTTCTGTAATCAGCAAAAATAGCATAACTAAAAACCACATGATATGGCAAATAATACCGAACTAATCTGAAAACTGAAATAAATATAAGAACAGAGGTTAAGAATTATCAGATAATTTCCCATCACCAATTATTTGGTAGTATTTTTAGAATATTCATTTGTAGAGTATTATTAAACTGGTTTCTAGGTCAGCATTCAACTTTTCATTTAATTAAAAGATAGTGAGTGATAAAAATATTATGAGAAGATTCTTACATTGCTCTTGGTAGTTTTTTATATTAAATAAAAAATACTGAATAGTGATAAATATTGGATTATTTTTCTAATAACCTACTTGTTGCTTATAAAATGATATTATAGAAGAAAAAATAACTGGAAACACTTTCAGAAGAAACCCAACAGAGAAGTTTGAATGAATGTTCAACCAGGAAAATAAAGTGATGATGATGATGATGATTATTATTATTTTTGGTTTACTATAGTTAACTGGTCAAATTTACTAAAAAATCTCAAGAGCATAGAGCAAAAATGAACAATAACAGCTAAAACCTCTCACTTGAACATGAATATTGTCCATTTATCCTTTCTAAAACCCACTGAAAAGGTACTTAAAGATGAAAAAGGCATTAGACATCAATAGCAATAATCACATCAGACAAAATACTTTGTATTTTTTTAAAATAAGTAATTCAAATACAAGAATGATAACCTACTTAAGAATGTGAAGAAAGATATAATTTAACTGACTGAAGAGGAAGAAAACAGCATGGACTCTGTCAAATCGCCCCACAAGACCTCTTTAGAAGCTCAGCTTTTATACAAACCAGGCCCCAGAGACGGCAGAGGGAGGATACTAGTTTAGAAGCAGAAAGATCAGTTGAAACTTTGTATTCTGAACAGTGGGAAAGTCAAGTAAGCTGTGGAAAAACCCTGATCTGCTGCTCTTCTATCTTATACAGCCAACTATTATTATGCCCTCCCCACGCACTCAACTCATTTAGCAACTTCCCAGCCAAAGACCAGAAGTAAATTCTCTAGAGAAAGTGAACCAGAGAGGCACAGCAGACTTGTTTCAGCAGAGGTTAGAAAAAGGCATGGGATTGAAAGGCTAGGAATTCAGAAAGGGTGTCCATCTAAATGGAGGAATCACAACCTCCTACCTTTTCAGTTTACTTTGCAGCTAAATATATACCAACATTTACACACACACACACACACACACACACACTACACTCAAAGCAGGGGAGAGAACTTTTTTTTAAAGAAACTGAAAGTTCCATTACCAATGTCAATATTTGCCAAATTGCCATCTCTACTACTCTGTCTTGTGCCCTCCTGGAGTAGCACATGTATGTAGGAATATCGCTCTCAAAAAAAAGTAATAATTCCAGACAGGAAAGAGGATATGCATTTTCTGTATTCTTAGGTGGTTTTGCTTAACCCTTATCAAGTCCACAAATCCTATCTGTACCACATTTATTATGAGTGTCTCATGTATCACTTCATGTTGCTTCTCAATTCCCTTTGAAAATGCTGTCTACTCTGCCGTGGAAGAAAAACCTAATCTGGTTCTTTACATGTCTATGAAAATCAGTTCTATTTAGGTGCGATCTGTTGTATATAGGCTATGAATATAGGCTAAGAATGTGACTTCTCTTTGGTGGACTCTGTATAGGAATACATGTCCTCAACATAACTTCCATGTATTTTAGGGTCAGCAGTACACCATATAGAGTGACAATATCAATGCTATCCTATCATGTTTGTTTCAGGACTCAGAAAAAGGGAACATACTAGACATTAATATTTCCATGAAAACAATTACCAGGGAGAAGTCAATGGAAAAAGTGCTTTGGCATGGAACACATGATTTTCATGAAAATTATAATACACTGAACTGCAAGGGGAATGAAATCTGTGCAGGGAAAGTAATCACATATGTGTAGCTAATTGTCTCACTGTTTAAACCCTATGTTGTTTCTTTTTCTCCTTTCAACATATTACCCATTCCCTCTTACAGCTACTCAATTAAAGGAGTATTGAATGATTACTACAGTAGCTAGTTATGGCCCCCAATGAACCACCCACTGAAAGAATGGTGGCACTCATCCAATTGCATAGTCCTCTTCCATGATGAATGTTGCATGATCCTATGACTTTGTTTTAATCTGTAGAAGGTGGTGATCAAGCACTGTGTCAGTTTTGCTTATAAAGCTTAAAAGCCTGGACAATTCCATTTTTGTGCTCTTGGAATCTCTGAGTTACCATGTAAATTGTTCAGCTACCATACATACATGGAGAGGTTATGATGCTACATAGGAGGGGAGAGAGGCCCAGCTGCCGAGTGTCCAAGTGGCCCAATGGAACCTCCAGATGACTCCAGCCTCAGCTGCCATTTGACCAAAACCAGAAGAGACTCACTGGATGAACCCTTCCAAGCCCAGTCAACCACTGCACTTTGAGACAGTTAGTAATGTAGCAATAGATAACTGCCATAAATCCAAAAATCATGTTTGCTTTCTTAGGATCTTAATCTCTTCCCAATTACTCTATAACAAATATATCCTTACCATTTAGACTTAATCTGGTTTTTTTTCATAATTTTATCAAACAAATTACAAAAATCTGCATTAATACAATGATACTACACTAGCTAATGTGTAAGTGGGTCACTTAGCTAGCAACTCAGTTTCCTTATCTCTGTAATAGTGTTCATTTTAATAATGTTTTTGGCATAAACACCAAGTATCTCTAATTTAGGGATTGAAAAGTGGAGAGGGAGAAAAGGGGGGGCATTCAAGATTTTGACATGCCCATCTTTAATTTTCCCCATGCCTCTCCCTGCAGTTCTACACAGAAAAAAAGCACTATTTGTTATATGCCCAGGATAAGCCCAGGTAAAACCAGACTCAATGGTTCTGACTTGATTCCAAACATCTACTGGGAGCAAACCTCCTAGTATAATATTTTCTAGTCACAGTTAGAGTCAATGCTTGAATTCCATCCAACTTAGCAAATATTTATTGAGAATTTATATATGTTGGTCCAGATTTGTATTGAAGAGGAGATTCAAATGTGAGTATGGCACCATATATACCTTCAAAAAATTTCAATATATAACCTAATATTTCCTAAACCAGGAAATATGACTTTTTCCTGGTTTAGGAAACCAGGAAATGATCATAATATGACTTTCCACAGATTCTTAGCTTTCCAGATTGCCAGAGTAGACTTATAATCTTAACTGAGAGTTGGAAAATATACTTGATGATGTTTTCACACGTCCTTATAACTATCAATACTTCTACACAATAGTTAAATTTTTCCAAGTACCACTACAGCAGAAAACATGAAAGGAGCACAGTTACTGATGTTAACTAATAATCAAGGCTAATGGAAATGGATGAAGACTGTAATGAAGCTCACTGTCTTTTGCACAAAATCACTTTATTTTTCTAAATAAATTTATTTATTTTTATTTATTTTTGGCTGCGTTGGATGTTTTTTTGCTGAGCGCGGACTTTTTCTAGTTGTGGCAAGTGGGGGCTATTCTTCGTTGCGGGTCACGGGTTTCTCATTGCAGTGGCTTCTCTTGTTGCGGAGCGTGGGCTCTAGGCATGCAGGCTTCAGTAGTTGGGGCTCACGGCCTCTAGAGCACAGACTCAGTAGTTGTGGCGTACAGGTTTAGTTGCTCCACGGCATGTGGGATCTTCTCGGACCAGGGCTCAAACCCATGTCCCTGCATTGGCATGTGGATTCTTAACCACTGCGCCACCAGGGAAGCCCCACAAAATCACTTTAAATATTGATATGAAGATTCAAAAAAAGATGGGTAAGAAATAAGGGTAAGTACAAGAATACATTAAAAACTTTCAAGCAATTCAGATATGAGTATGAAAAATTAGATATAATTATTATTGTATAACTTTAGCTTCCATATAGTATAGATGTTTCTTGACAGTCAGCCTGGGGATGGACAGTTAATGGGATGTGAGTCATCCCTCAATGATGTATTATTTGACCAAACACATATAAAAATAATTGCTGAACCCTAAGATACTCTGAGTTCCATTATTTTTCTCCATGAGAATTTTGGTAGACTCCCCAACTTTTTCTTTAGTGGTCAGCAGAGTTAATGACTTAAATCACCATTTGAGTCACGTTGAGTCTACAATGCCACTGTTCCCCATGCGACCACTTTCTCTCCTGGGTCTTCACTGAAGTCCCCTGCCACTGTTGTGCCATCTTAGCATTTCATTTACTTGATGCAGTTTCTCGGTGCTCTGTGCTGGAAGAAAATCTCTTCTTTCCCCACTCTCCCCACAGGAGCAATAGACCCCACCAGTTCTCCCCTTTCCTTTTAAAGGAGAAAATAACTTAGAAAGTCTCTTTTTGCCTAGGGAGAATGGTTACTTTCTGCTTCTTTTCCCATTTTCAGGTTAAAGGGACTAAAGTATTTCTCTTTTGGAGGGTGGGACAAGTTTCTTTCCTCTCTCTCTCTTTCTATCTCCACCTCTCTTTCTCTCTGTGTCTTTCCAACTCTACCAAGGAATTTCTCCATCTGTCTCAAGACGTTTTCTTCTTGCACTCTCTCTCCCATCTGTTTCATGTATTTATACACATGAATATTTCTTGTGTTCTCATGCACTTTGTGGCAAACATCAGGCCAGGTACATTCATATATATTAGTCTTAATTAATCCACACAACAATCTCAGAGAACTGTGTGTAGGATTATTCTACAGAGAATATATAATATCAGAAATAGAGCAATTGAACATTTTATGGTGTGTAGTCTGGCTCATGTTAGGAAGTATGCAATCTAGTATGAAAGAAAAATATATAATTTGTTTAAAATCTTAAGGACGTGAATGGTTCAAACCAATGTCCTTTGATAGTTCAGAAAAGGAGACATCCATCTAGGCTAAGCTGTACTGTAGCTATCAATACAGCTTGAGTTAAATCTTAAACAATTGGTAAGATATGATTGAAAGAAGAGGGCATTGAAATGAAGTGAGGTGTGGCATGAATTGGGTTGGGAATGAAACCACCACAAAGAGTAAGGGTAGCATAATGCAGTGGGAATAGGATATTGCCTTAATAGGAAACCAAGCAAGGATATGGTGCTATTTGTCAGAGGAGGGACTAAAATAACTTATTTATCAATCTGACCCTTCCTTATCTTATAGCTGAAGTATAAACAATTTTATAAATACTAATTCTCTAACACTTCTTGGTCAGCATTATGATCATGGCTCTACACATTATTTTAAAATATTAGAAAACATTGTCTTTATTAAATTGTTTTTTATTTTGTTTTGTGTTCTACCTAGTCTGATGAGGATGGAGACTAGCTGAACTATTGGGAAATCTGTATAAAGTATTTGCCAGAAGGAGACAGCTTGTGAATCACTTCACCCACTTGCCCTGCACAAAGTCATCTTCTATTTGGGCCTGTTCACATAGCATACAGCCTCTGCCTGTCCAGATGATAGACAGGTGGATAGATCAATCTGTTCTGTGTGCTGACCAGGGCAGGTTTCCACAGAAAAGAAACTGGACAGCAGACCTTCAGTCCTATGTTACATATTCAATTATCTCTTCATCTGCTCTCTCTGAGAACCCAAACTTCTTAAAAATTTTGTCTCCCACCTCACAAATACACACAACACACTACATTTCTAAAGGATGTGTGTTTTTCTAAATATAAAATATAAACTTAATGAAAGGAGTGAGAAAATAAAGTGTGAAATAACAAATGGAAAAAATGCTGAGACACCATCCCTTTAAAACTGTGTAATCCTATTATAATATCAAGTGAACAATTAATGTTTTTTTCCACTCATGCTACTCTTTATGTTTAGCTATTGGGAAGATAAACTTGGTAACAAAGATAAAAATCTTATCTGTAGTTGAATTAAATCTGGGAATTATTTTTTATTTCCTACTAAATTTTGACTTTTAGACTACCTTTGGCCAATTAGTATAATACAGATAGACTGCTGTCTTTCTTGTTCTTAACAATGGGAGATCTCTGTCTTTACCAGAGCCCTCAATGCCTCTAACTCTTAAGAAATACTTCTTTATGATAATATTTTGAAAGTATTACTAATAGAGACAATTTTTCTGAGCCATATCTAATAGTATTTGAGAAAAGGTTGAGAACAGAGAACTGATCAGGTTTGTTGGGTTTTTTGTTTGTTTTTTGTTTGTTTGTTTTGTATTTTTCATAATATTCAGTGTTGAATTTAAATCTGTGTAATGTAGTTACACTATAGTAATCATTTAGTACCTTAATATCTTAGATAGTTGCTGAGGTAATTGCATAAGGCAGATTGTTTCAAAATTATTTTGAAATAAATACATTGAGGTAGAATGTATTAGCTAAAGTATAAATTTCTACATCTAGATTGATCTCAAAATTTTCAGTGAAGATGGGGGAGCGTGATCATTCCAAGTGGGGGTTTCTTAACCACACCAATATTGGCATTTGGACTTGATAATTCCTCGTGTTGGGAAACTATACTGTGCATCATGGGATGTTTAACAGTATCCCTCATCTCCACTCACCAGATCCCACTAGGATCCCCTTTGTATTGATGATCAAAAGTATCTCCAGACACTGTCAAATATTCCTTGAAGGGCAAAATTGCCCCTTTTTAAGAACCACTGATCTAGATAAGAATATGACAGTAGATGTCAAGTCTGAAAGTTATCATAAGGGATAGTGAGTATCCCTTGAATAGCAACTGTAGGCCCATCCTTTGTGCTAGACATTTTATGTACAACTGTCATGTGGAAAATGACTTTGATGCACTGGTGTCCTCCACACAAGCTATCCCAGAGGAACAGAACAGATTTATGGGCCAAATTAAGATACTCAAATTATATGGTTAATTAATTCAATGTAAAACAGCTAGTGAGGAAACAGGGAAAATTAATGATATATGCTAATATACTTAATATAGGGTCCAAGTATGTAGACCTGAATCCAAGGCCATGCAAAGTTCTTAGGTACTGTGTTTATTTCTACCATATCTCAACCTTCCCTGTTGATGAAGCAGTTAGTAAGATTATGGTTGAGGTTTGAGCATAAGGGTTCACAGATAGAAAGCACTGTATGGGAAAGAGGTGACTACAGACATAGCTCACTAGTTAGCTGCTAAAGAGTTATGGGTTTTTTCTGCATTGTCTAAACAGAGTACATATGGATCAACAATTAAACTGTACTGGGTGTCATCAGTAGGTGACTGGTTTAAGAAAAACATAGCTAGTATCTCAGAACTATCATGATAGAACCTTATTCATTCCATAGTTTTCTTTCTAAAAGTTACACATTTGTTTGTCCCATCATAATTTTATTTTCTCTTTAGGATGTCTTACCAATGACTAACTCACTTATTATTTAGGTTTCTCACAAGCTACTCGATTTTTTGTTATCTATACTTTTTAATATATCTTATGAGTTAGGTTTATTAAAAGCTACTAGATTTATTTACTGTCTATGCTTAACATTTCGGATGTCTTACCAATGACTAACTCACTTATTATTTAGGTTTCTCACAAGCTACTCGATTTTGTGTTATCTATACTTTTTAATATATCCTATGAGTTAGGTTTATTAAAAGCTACTAGATTTATTTACTGTCTATGCTTAATATTTCCTATAAATTTCATCTCCTCTGTAAGTTTTCTTTTCTTTAAACAAGATTGGATAATCTAAAAACAAAAAAGTCTTACATTGTAATTACTCCAATAATAATAACTAATATTGGTGGAAAATTAACTCACCTTGCTTAATGTTGGCAAATAGTACGTTTTGTATCGGATTTGGGTCCATCTGTATCTAAACTAGTTTTTGTTTTGCTTCTTTTTACTCTGACGCATTACCTTTTTGAACAAGGATCACTAAAATAAATCCTAGTAATGTTTCTCTGGGATTCCCCACCAAATACTTTTTTCCCCCATGTACATTAATAATGAAAGCTTCTGGAAGCAAGAAAATCCACAAAATTAATACAACATATGTATAAGAATGAATTTTATAATTAACTCTTCCATACTTTCTGAATATATATATATACAAACACAACCCCAGCCTTAAAGTTTTCTTCAGTTCTACTAAGTTTTAGACAAACTTCTTCCTGACTGTAGGTCCCACCCTCCCTATTCTGAGAGAATTACTCTGTAAAACTCATAACTGTAAATTCTTTCTTTGCCTCTTTAAGATGTAAATCTTCTAAAATCCTGGGGCCAGTTTTACCACCTAGGGAAGTCTTTGTCAAGGACTTGGGAGACATACTTTTGAAATGCAATCATCAAGGAAGATAGTGCCCCTATCGCTAAGTTTCTGCGGGGTCGGGGCTGGCAGTTAGGAGTGTAACAGGGTGAGTACTCTACTCCAAGTTGTAAAACTGCTTCCTGTCATGAAGATAAGATTTTGTTTTACCTCTGGGTAAGTCTCATTAGCATAAACAGATGGTTTCAGATTTCCTCACCCCGCCCCATCCCAGCTATTCAAAACTCTCAGCAACATGGATGGACTTAGAGATTTTCATACTGAATGAAGTAAGTCAGACAGAGAAGGACAAATATTGTATATCATTTATATATGGGATCTAAAAAAATGGTACAAATGAACTTATCTACAAAACAGAAATAGAGTCAAATATGTAGAAAACAATCTTATGGTTACCAGGAAGGAAGAGGGGGAGGGATAAATTGGGAGATTGGAACTGTCATATACACACTACTATATATAAAACAGATAACTAATAAGGACAGGGAACTCTACTCAATACTTTGTAATGACCTTAATAGGAAAAGAATCTAAAAAAGAGTTGATAGATATATATGTATAACTGATTCACTTTGCTGTACAGAAGAAACTAACACAATATTGTAAATCAACTATACTCCAATAATTTTTTTAAAAAAATAATAAAGAAAAACTTAAAAAAAAAAACCTCTCCTACCCATTGTTTCAGCAGAGTTGAGCTCAGACTGAATTTTGGTCTCTTTCTCCGACTGCAGTAAGCTTGAAGAAAATCATCCTTGCCTGATCAAATAGATAGCTTGGCAGATTAGATTAGATTAGATTAGATAGATAAATAGATAGATGATAGATAGATAAATAGATAGAGAGGTAGATAGATAGATAGAGAAATGCAACATTATGCCAGGAGTTCAACATCCCCAAGTTTATGAACATCAGAGGTAGGATTAACAGCATTCATGCTATCCAACTGCTCTCTGACCAGGAAGTTGATGGAGTGACTCAGGGTTTGCCTCTCCTTCAGTGACTGCATGTCTTCAGCCAAAATCTTGTGGATGTCTTGAGAAGCAGTCCAAGGACCAGCTGATCTACTGGCCCCCACACAGAGGCTGAGTTGCACAAGCCATCCACAACAGAGAAGCTCACCACTGCTGGTTTGTGCCCTCAGAGTGATGCCCAGGATGAAGGAGATCTTGAATGATGAAGGCCTGAGCATTGCTGAGCCCAGCATTAACCTGGTACTACCAGCCATCCTGCCATGAGACACCTGAAAGTTGTGTCCCAGGCCTTTCTCCAGCAAATTTAGGCTAATAAGGCTCAGAAAAAGTTGGTGCAGAATACTGGGCACCCACACAGAGCAGAAGCAGTGGTTACAGCTGCTCATGTGTCTGTGGAAGCTGGACCACTGTCATGCAGTGTCTTCATGTTGGAGCAGAAGCCAGTGCTCATCAGGGAGTTGGCCTGGTCCATCATGGGCAACTATTGCACCTCCATGAGCCCTGCGCAGGTGGAGAAGCATGTGCAGCTTGTTTCCAGACTGAGTTGCTCCCAGACTGCCTCAGCCTCCACCATATCTTCCATTTACATCTCCACCAAGCTGGAAAATTCTACCAATTTCATGGGCATCACTGTGCTGCTAGGTTTCTTTGCTCATTGACCATTGCCATATGATCAAACATCTGAGCTGGAGACATACCAACCTGGTCCAATTCCATGCCTCTTTTTTAGTCCTTTTTGTCAATGTGATACAATTTGCTCATACCTTGATCAGAGTCCCTATGAAGGTCAAAGGTTAGAAGTGGGCTTTGGGCTCTAGGTCCAAGAAGGTGTTCCTCTATTCATCGTGATGAGTATGCCTCATGGGGTTCCTGTAGAAATGTTGATATTATACTGGTTCCTCTCGGTGTTTAATATTACGAAATATGGCAGGTTAGAAATGTAAGATTCAATCTTAGTTTGAAAGTTTTACTTCTCTTATTACTTAATTGAAGCTTGTTATGATCATCTAATCCATATTATGTAAATTAATTATTACTCAAACTTCAAAAGTCAAATACCTCAGGAGGAAGCAAGGTTTTTTTAAGTACTTTTGTTTTCTTTTCTCTACTCTTATATCCAAGCTGTATATCTGTTACTATAATGTAACTTCAATTCACCTGTCTGTACTTCTGATCAGTATAAAGGGCTAGGTCAACAATTAATATCTAATATGAAAATATCATTAAATTTATCCAAAATATATTCTATCATGATGATTTTCTATAAAACAACAAAAATATTATTTCATATGAATGAAAAAATGTTGTAGTGTGACCCCTTTCTATTCAGAACCCTGAATCCGTACATCTGTCTAAAGTTCTAATGAGTGCTTAGAATTGGGCTATACACTAGATGCTGGGCAGGCTGCTTGTGCTTAACCAAGTTTCAGAAAATAAAATACGTTATTGGAACTCCTCTTCTTCACTAGTATATCTGAATACTGATTATAGCATTGAGATGAGCTATTCAGTTATTTATAGTTTGTATGTCTAGTTTTCCCCTCAGGGATTTTCAGTGTAATACCATATTTCTGTCTTATAAATTATATAGATAAAAATATTGGCAAGAAATGGAGAATGTCCTTGGCATCTGCCACAATAATGGAAACACAAGACCTTTGGCAAAGAATATTTAGAAGAAAGCTGCCAACAAAAAAATAAATCGGACATTTCCTCAAAATGCTGAAATCCTGCCTACGATAAAGCAATTAATAATCCAGGTCTGCACTGAGCACCTATTTAGTTGCATTCACCATTGCACTGGGCATAGTAAGCAAAAGTGAAAAAAAAAATGAGGTAAGTCCTCCACTGAGATGCTTAAAATTGAATTCATGAAACACAATGCATATCCAATAATTAACCTCATTCGTACAATCCTGCATAGTTCAACATTAGTTACAAGAAAACAGACATTAGCATTCTCTGAAGTAATTTTCTGAGACAATAACCTTATTGCAGTTTGGACTATGGACTGAAGTGAAGAAAAGATTAGTTGAAGAGATACCTCCCTATAAAGGAGACTATTGCAAAGTTTCTGGGAAGAGATAATGAAGGCCTGAACTAGGGCACTGGCAGTGGAATTGGAGAGGAAAAGCCAGATCCAAGACATATTTATGAGGAAGGATTAATAAATGAATAACTAGATGAATGAGATGGAGAAGACATCAGGAGTCAAGGTTGGCTCTGAAGTTTCTATCTTGGGAAACTGGGTATCTGTGAAGCTTCCTTAAGACCAATTGACTGTCTTCAAGATTTCCATGATGTGCAGGTTCTCAGGCAGTTCTGTGCTCATAGGGTGAATTCATCCTTATACCTCAGTTACTGTAAGTGAGGCAGGATCTGTCTGTTACAGAAAAAATGATGGCTTCAGTTCCAAGGTCTCTGCTTAAATGTGGCAGCATATTTTCACACTGCCAGAGCTTGAGGTAAGCATACAGCAGAAAGTTTCACATCATTTGACATGCAGTCTTCATATTTTATTATTTTTCTTTCTTTGCCATGCATGATTCTATAGATTTAATTCTTTAAATAAATTTGCTAGACCTATGTCATTTATTTTATGACTGTAGGGGCAGATTAAGCCAAGGTTGTAGTTTTACAATTATATGACTACTATTATATAATAATTTCTACTGAAAGGAATTTGTTCATTTTAAGGATTACTTATAGAACAAACAAGTAAATAATTCATTCAGATTAATTTATGATAGTAGAGGAACAAAATGAAATTTTTACAGCACTGGAGTAAGAGTCAGGATATTTCAGTGCAAGTGTCATTTCTTTTACAAAATACCTATGCCCTTTGGATCTCAGCCATCACTAAAATCCACTATAGCTTCAATTTCTTCTCTGAGAATTGTTTTTATCTTTCTGTACTAAATGGAATCTAGTTTCCATTGGAGGTGCTGGGTCACATGGGGTCTGCTAGGACAGTAGGCATGAAGTTGGAGTAGGCGGCTGCCTTAATCCTCTTTGTCACTTTAAAACTCTCCTTCCAGCCTCCTTATGTCCCTTGACCTTTTAATCTCATGTCACAAACTAGACTGTCTACTTCACTCTCTCTTATCTGTCATCTTCTAATCCCTAGGGTACTCTACTTTAAGATTTTACTTTATGGCTCAATCACTTTTTCTCTCCAATACCATTCCATCAATAATCAATATCTGGATCTCTGATCCAGAACCTCCTCCTCTCCATATATTTTGTCCTCTATTCACTCACTCATTCCCATTGTTATACCATAGGTGTGGTGATCACTAATAAAAGTGATATCTCAACTTCAAGCCTCAAATTTCTGACACCATCTCCTTTATTTTACCTCACTCCCTCAGAACCTCAATCCACAATCCTCTGCTCAAAAATGTCACATCAATTGATATAACCACTTTTTAACCATGTCATGTCCTCTTTAGCTTTCTTCTTTAGCTTTACCTTTCATGGATTTCATATTAAACAATTACTGTGAACATTCACTCAGTTCTTTGCTCCCATCTTGTTTTGGCATTTTCACTTAGCAAAGTCACAATCCTGGTCAAACCAAACTCTTTCTTATTCTGCATCAGCAACCATGAAGATGAAGATGTTTGGAGAAAAAAGGCACAAACACACTGACCAGGCTCCACTAAATACTGAATCACTAATGACAGTGGGATGTCCAGCAATAATACAGGATTTCCCTGCCTTTCTCTTTCCCACTTTCCCATCACTGTTTCATGATGTGCAGTCTTCGTTCAGACTTCCTATACTTCCTTGTCCTTTCTTACATGTAGTGAATTGGCATCATAATTCACTGAAGCAGTCAGAAGAAAACTTGTCGATGTTCCTAGAACACATTTAACAACTTACCTACATCTCTGCCCCTTTTATGGTCAGCAGTGCTCCATTCATTTTCTTAACTAGTGCTAATCCTGCCTTCAGTGAAGTAAAGCCCACCCTCAATCACTCATTTTGGATTCAGCCTTTAGAAATTCTCTTTTTCATCTTCTCCTGCTTATTTTTTATATACACGAAAATATGCTATAATTTCTCCCTTGTTAAACAAACAACACAAAATAGAACTTCTCTCTTGGCACCAAGTCCCTCATGAGCTACCATCCTATCTATTTTATGGCAAAAATTTTTAAAGTGATTGTCCCCATTTTATCTTCTTCCATTCTTTCTTGAACCTATGCCAATTAGGTTTCATTTTCACATATTCAACCAAAATTGTTCTAATTAATGACACCAAATGACCTTCATCTTATTTGACTTTTCAGCCCCACTTGCATAGTTGAACACTCTCTCATCCTTGAAATACTTTCTTCACGTGGCTTCTAGTACACTTAACTTTCGTCATTTTTTTTTCTATTTCACTGGCAAATATTCTTCTTTCTGTTTCCTTTGAGTTTTCTTTTCAACTTGACTGAATTAACATTGTAGTGTTATAGGAATCTGTGTTTGAAACACTTGTCTTTCTACACACCATTGTTTCTTTGGCTATTTCCTCTAGTTTCGTGCCTTTAAATATATGACTAGATGGTATTTGTGAAACTTCAGTATGCACAAAGTTGCATGCATTTGATTAGATGTTCTTTGAAGGTGGAAATTCTTAACTTTGTAACCTCCAATTATTGATGCTCAACTTAATATCTCTATCATTGACCTTTCCCATGAACTCTAAATTTGATTGTCCAATTTCTTATTAAACATCTCCAATTGTATGTGTAATGACATCTCAGATTTTAAATACCCAAAGCCTAGCACCTGATAACAATAACAGTTGTCATCTATATAATGCTTACTATGTACCAGAAAATAATAACGTTACATATATTAGTTGACTTATCCCTTATAATAAGTCTATGAAGTCATTGCTATTATAAATGAAGAAATAGAGATATAAAGAAGTTAAATAAATCACCCAAGTTTATGCAGCTTGTAAGCAATTGGTTTGGCACAAAATATGTAGGTGCCAGAATGCATGTACAGTATGCTGCTTCTCTGATCTTTCCCCACAAACCTCTTTTGTCTATATTGTTCCCCAAGTCAGTAGATAGAAACTCCTTCCTCCCAACTACTCAAGTCAAAATTTTGGAGCCTTCCTTGACTTAGTTTCACAACACTTAATCCTTTCAATTTTTGGTTCAGAATCTGTTTACTTCTCACTACCCCATTGCCATTATTTTGGCCCAAGCTACCTGTGTTGCTCATTTGGATGCCAGTAATAGCTTTCACACTAGTTTCCTACTCCCACCTTTGTCTTCCATTAGTCTTTCTTCAACACAGCAATGGTATAGAGGCATTCTTATTAATATAAAAGATCACAACAGATCCTTTTAATGGCTTACCATTTCACTCAAGTAAAAGCAAACACTATTAATGTGGCCTTGAGAGGTCATAAATAGCAAATTTGAGGGAAAGTTACAGAGATTTTCAATGTACTCCGTGCTCCCAGATGGTCTCCTCCAATATCAACATCCCATATCAGTTTTACATATATTACAATTGATGAACCTATATCGACATATCATAATCATGCAAAATCCTAAGTTTACCTTAGGTTTTACTCTTAGTGTTGTATATTCTATGCATTTGGACAAATGCATAATGACATGTATTAATCGTTATGGTATTATATAGAGTATTTTCACTGCCTTAAATATTCTCTGTGTTCTCCCTATTTAACGCTCAACCCACAATCCCTGGCAACCACTGAGATTTTTACTGACTTTTCCAGTCTTTTACTGTCTTTTCCAGTTTTGCTTTTTCCAGAATGTCATATGGTTGGACATAAAAGCTAAAGTTTTTAGCTTTCTAAGATTGACATATTTTACTTCATAATATACATTTAAGTTTCTTCTTAATGGTTTACTAGTTCTTTGTTTATCACTGAACAATATTCCATTGTCTGAATGTATCACAGTTTATTTATCTATTAGTCTACTGAAGAGCATCTAGGTTGCTTCCAAGTTTTGGCAAATATGAATAAAGCTGCTATAAACATCCATGTGCAAATTTTTGTGTGGACATAAGTTTTCATCTCATTTGGGTAAATATGAAAGAGTGGGATTGCTGGAGGGTATGGTAAGAGTATGTAAGAAAGAAACTGTAAGAAACTGAGAGTGGCTATACCATTTTGTATTCTCACTAGCAGTGAATGAGTGTTCTTGTTTCACACCCTCATCAGTATTTGGTTTTTTCAGTGTTCCAGATTTTACCATTCTAATAGGTGTGTACTGGTACTTTATTGTTGTTTTCATTTACATTTTCCTGATGACATATTATATGGAACATCTTTTCATTTGCTTATTTTTCAACTATATTTCTCCTTTGATGAGCTGTTTGTTAAGGTCTTTGGCCCATTTTTTTAAAATGGGTCATGTATTTTCTTATTGTTGAGTTTTAAGGGTTTCATATATTTTAGATAACTGTCCTTTATCAGTTGTATCTTTGCAAATATATTTTCCCAGTTTGTGGCTTGTCTTCTCATTTTCTTGACATTGTCTTTCTCAGAGCAGTTTTTGATTTTAATAAAGTCCAGCTTATCAATTAATCTTTTCATGGATTGTATCTGTGTTGTATCTAACAAGTCATCACCATACCTAAGACCATGTAGGTTTTCTCCTGTTAGGAGTTTTATTCTTTTGCATTTTACATTTAGGTCCATTCAGAGTTAATTTTTTTTTCATGATTCAGGGATTTATTAAGTCATACATACAAAACATACTGCTAATTGCATTAGTAAAAGATCAATGTAAAAACACTCCACAGTTCTGCAACTGTCAATTTAAAAAAATTTTTTCTAGTGGTTGAAAGGTCCAAGCTCATATTCTTGCCAGTGGGTAAGTTGTACAGAACTTCGTTAGCACGAGCACAGGGTTGACAGAACCTCACAGACCCCAAGAAATATCGTTAGGGCAAGGACAGGAAGCGTGTGTACGCTGTGAGGCAAGAGGCGGTCAGTGTTATTAGTCCAGGTGCAGTGTCGTTAATCTGGCAGGGTTTACAGTTTAAGAATATCTAAGTATTTTAAAAACTGTAAAGCTGCAACATAGGATTTTTACACCTAGTTACTAGAAAACCAAGGAAAGCACTTACTAGCTTTGGATAAGTTAACATGAAAACAGGAATGCACTTTTACTAATCTACAAAAAAATTTTCTAATGCATATTCAGAACGATTTTATAATACAAGGAGGCATATTGCTCATTAAGAAGGGGTTCTATAAGAAAAGCACTTACTAAGTTAGCAACTATGAGAATGATGAGGTCAAAGATGGATTAAGTGCCCAATTTCAGGAGGGATGGGCACGTTTAAGGAAAAGGAAAAGCTTAAGAAAACACTTACGGATAATACCGGCCTTTCTTCATCATCTACTGCATTTGACAGAAATTAACCTTTAAAAACGTTTACCCGTGACACTTTTAATAGTTTAATTATTACGTATACAATGTAGTGTAAATTAATCTCCATATTTTGTTAAAATACTGTCTTCATCCTCTGATCACAAGTGTTCCACACACTCCACCCAGTGGACCCACGGCCAGAGCAGAATGCTTCATCGGAGGGAACATGGGAGTAAAAGCTCTGTTCAAAATCTCACAAAAGCTAATACACTAATTTGTTTTAAAAATCTCACTACGAAATCAAAAAGATTGATCCAAAGAGCTGAGCTGTTACACTCGTTCATTATGATGTACAGTACAGTGTTAGGTAGTGAACGTGGGCTGGTAAAACAGGATGCATTAAATGGCAACGTTTCAGTAAGGAGGCTGTACTGCTCTTCGCGTCTGAAACTCATTAGCGAGCGTCTGCATCTCCTGCCTCAGAAGCTAGTCTCTTCCAAACAAATGTCTTTGAACAGTTTAGTGCTTAGAGTTCTTAGCCCAACAATGCAACTTAGTTCACAAGGTATTTTGGCAACTCTTAATCTGAGCAAGAATAGGGGCTTTGAGAAATAAGGCTTTAAGGAAGCTCGTCATCTTAGGGCTAAACTTTAATAGGATGTGAAAGTTTGAACTCTTACACTTTAAACAAACAAAACCTAGAAATTACTGATTGGTTCAAAACGGTTTTATGGAAAAACTAATCTGTAACAAAAACTTGGCATTGAGTGCGAAGGCTCCACCGTTTGAGCAAAACGTACAAAGGGTCCTGGGGGACAGGGACAGGCGGGAGGGGCCCGGACATTCACAACAGCAGGCATTTTCTCTTCCTCTTCTTGACGGGGGGCGGGCAGAGAACCGCCCGGATAGCTTCATCAAACACCATCTTAAGACCTCGCTGCGTGAGTGCCGAGCACTCCAGGTATTTGACGGCACCGATCTCCTTGGCCATGGCCAAGCCCTGCGGGTAGGTGATGGGTGTCAGCTTCTTCTCCTTCAGTTTCTCAATCGTGTCTTTATCATCCCTCAGATCAAGTTTCGTCCCCACCAGAATGATAGGAGTGTTGGGACAGTGGTGTCGCATTTCAGGGTACCACTTTGCATGAACATTTTCAAATGATGCAGGACTCACAAGAGAAAAGCAAATCAAGAATACATCCGTTTGCGGATAGGATAGGGGACGTAATCGGTCATAATCTTCTTGTCCAGCTGTATCCCACAAGCCCAGATTCACCGGTTTTCCATCCACCATAACATTGGCGGAATAGTTGTCAAAGACAGTGGGGATATACTCTCCAGGAAAGGCATTGGTCGTATAACTGATCAGGAGGCAAGTTTTACCTACAGCTCCGTCTCCCACCACCACACACTTGATGGCCTGCATCTGGGCTGCTCTCTGGGCCGCAGCGGCGGTGGCCGGGCACTGAGGCGAAGAGCGGAGAGCTCGGGGCGTGGCGGGCGGGCGGGCGCGCGGCTGCGGGTGGCGGGGCGAGGGGTGCCGGGGCCACTGTCCACGCCGCCTTGCCCTCCGCCGTTGTGAAGCCGGAGCCCAGCAGCAGCCACCACCCAAAGCTGGGGAAAACTCCAGAGTTAATTTTTGTAAAGAGTATAAAGTCTGTGTCTAGATTCTGTTTTTGTTCTTTTTTTCATATGTGCATGTCCAATTGTTACATTTATAGAAAAGACTATCTTTGCTCCATTGTATCACTTTTGGTTCTTTGTCAAAGATCAGTGGAATAAATTTATGTGGGTCTATTTCTGTGCTCTCTGTTCTGTTCCACTGATCTATTTTTCTACTCTTTCACCAATACTATACTGTCTTGATTACTGTAACTTTATAGTAAGTCTTGAAGTTGGGTAGTGTCAGTTCTCTAACTTTATTCTACTCCTCCAATACTGGATCTTTTGCTTCTTTATATAAGCTTTAGAACTGATTTGTTAATATTCATAAAATAATTTGCTAGGATTTTGATTGGGATTGTATTGAATCTATAGGTCAAGTTGGGAAGAACTTACATCTTGTCAATATTTAGCCTTCTTCATGAAAAATTACATTCATCTCCTATATATATATAGCTCATTTTTTGCTGGTCCCTCAGACTCTCTTGGTTGTTGAATATGTCAGGTGTTCTCTTACTTCAGGATCTTGGTCCTTGTTGTTCCATCTTCTTGGAGAGCTCTTTCTCACATATCCACATAGTCTTTGATCACAAGTCATCTTCTCAGTGGGGCCTTTGTTAATGTCCTGTAGTACTCAAGACAACCAATTTAAATATTTAAACAGAAAGGGATTTAAAAAAAAATTTTACTGGAGTAGATTTTATTAACAATGTTGTGTTAGTTTCTGCTGTACAACCTAGTGAATCAGTTATACATATAAACATATCCATTCTTTTTTTCTTTTTTTTTTAGATTCTTTTCCCACATAGGCCATTACAGAGTGTTGAGCAGAGTTCCCTGTGCTATACAGCAAGTTCTTATTAGTTATCTATTTTATATATAGTAGTGCATATATGTCAATCCCAATCTCCCAATTTATCCCTCCCACACACACACTCAGAAAAGGATTTAATACATGGAAATAAGTTTAGAAAAAACAATTTGAGAGACTGAGGAAGTAGGCTGTAGTCTATGATTTTAGAAATGCCTCCTAGAATTCAGCTTCCACTACAACTCTTGATACACAGGAATGAAATTGATGACTAAATCTAGAACTTTGTAACCATAATTTTTCCTTAGAAAAGAGCAAAGACTCTGCAGAGAAATGGTCTTCACCTCATTTCTCCCTTACGAAGCTCACCCAAATGCACCAAATTGGTCCATTTTTTGTACCCAGAATTTTAGTTTCAAGGATGTTTGGGAAATGTAATTTTTAGCTTTCTAGATGCTATTGTACAGAGATGCACAATAGGAGAAGAAAATTAATCATCCATGCTAATAGATGTATGCAGTACAGCACACTTTAAAAATTTTCATGTCCCACTAACACAAGCATCAATTATCTTTTTTCTCTATTATTTCTCCAAAGTACTTATTAAACTCTCATGTATTGTATATTATATTAATTAATTTTGCTTGTTTACTGATTTTCGCCCTTAGAATTTTTATCTGTTTGGTTTTTATCAGACATTCAAGACCTCAAAGGATGTCTGCCAAATAATACACAGGTTGTTCAGAGTATTACATGAGATAAACCTATGTGTGTATATATAAAATAAATTCCTCACATAGATCATATCTCATAGTTATCAAAAAAATTTGCAAATTTTGTTTTTCCTTTTCCTGTGTTCAATATACTATAGAAGAATTCGTTACACATCTCCTTAGGCATTCACTCAATTGGTCCTCAGCTGGACAAGTTCTTCCTACCTTGCAATAAATCATTATGATTTTTCATTCATCAATCTTCACAAAAGATTCAATTTAACTCTTCCTCTGACTCTGTCTTCAAAAATTTATTATTACCACTTAAGTCTTTTGTTACACATTTCATTCTCTCCAGAAGATAGGGAGAATAGTATGCCAATACCTAAGGTGATACAGTCATGTTTGTAACAGATTCAAGCCAAAGATTTCAAGCCCAGTACCAATGTGCAAGATGTGGTATTGTTTGAACTGTGGCTGAGTCCAAATTCATCTGGAAGGAGTGGGGTGCATTTATGTTAACAATATTTGAAAAGACTTGGGAAAAAAGAGTGGCAACCATCATTTTTACAAGCTCTGTATTATTTTCCAAAACATTATCACATATTTTTCATAAGCGAGGGCTCTGTAATTCCTTGAAGCTTGGGTAGTGGCTAGATTAGCCAGGTTTGTATAGACAAAAGGTAAATGCCCTAATCTATTTTAGGCCAAAAGTCTAGCAGGTTAAGACAGTTTCCATCTTGCCAAGAGCTGAAAAAATGGAAAGAAAATAGAATGTATGAAATAAGGGATAATTTAAGCGAATTAAAAATTTTTTGATTTCTAGTTCTTACTTAGAGGAGTCTGAGAGTCAAGACAGATATGACCTGGGAAATTATGGAGATTATACAGGTCAGTGAATCTGTCCTCTCTACATGTTTTCAAAATCTGTTTTTCAGTCAGGTGAGATGATTTCTAGGTCTTAGTTAAGCCAACGCAGACCTGTAACATAAGGCATATTTTTCAGTATCTAGATGTATATAATCTTGATCCATAATATATTGTACCTGCACAATCATCACTATTTTAACCTATTTATGTAATAAATAATTTCTTTTTTATGAATCAAAATATTTTAACTTTTAAATCCTTATGAAAAGAATGGTCCTGGCTTTATGTATTCATTTTGTTTTGATGCTCTCCATTCCCTTCAACAGTTTCTTCTAAAGTAATTTTAAAAGAAGATAGCTTTGTGATTTTGAGTAAAAATTATTCTGAGTATTTCTCTGTTTTCTTTATAATAGTTTAAAATATTTATGATCTACAGTCTCTGTCTCAAATGATTGGAAAGAACAACATCTACCAATTTTATTTTTTACTTTGGTTAAAAAGAATACATTTTAATGTTTCTTTTGACCTCAAAAATTGTACATGCATATACTAAATTTGATATAAATTAGTTTAAATAAGAGGATTTTTTCAAAAAACGTATTCAGTAGTCTCACAAGCAACCTGGAAGAAATTCTGATTTATTCCTTTTTAGAGAAGGAAATTGCATATTGTCTTTGCTATAAGAAATAGACATCAGTAGTGAGATTCATGGAGTATTTGATATACACTCCTATTATGTCACAAAGGTCAAGAGCAATTCAACAGAAAAAGAAATTACCCAAATAAAAAAAAATGGACAAAGAAATTGAGTAGCCATTATTCCAAAGAAGACTTGTAAAATGCCATCAGATATAAAACAAGGTAATAAACATCACTAATAACTAGGGAAATGCATATCAAAACCACAATGAGATAGCACCTCATATCCATTAGGATGGCTTTTATTAAAAAAAAAGATAACAAATGTTGGCAAAGGTGTGGAGATGAGAATCCTTGTGCACATTTGGTGGAAATATAGATTGGTACAGCCACTATGGAAAACAATATGGAGATTCCTCAAAAATTAAAAATAGAACTACCATATAATCCAACAATCACACATCTTGCTATATATCCAGAGGAAATGAAATCAAAATTTCGAAGAGATCACTGCACTTTCATGCTCATCGCAGCATTATTTACAATAGCTAAAATATGGAAGCAAACTAAATGTTCATCAACAGATGAGTGGATAAAGAAAACGTGGTATATGTACACAACAGTATATTATTCAGTGTTAAAAGAGAAGGAAACACTGTTATATGTGACAACATGGATGAAACTGGAGGACATTATGCTAAGTAAAATGAGAAAGAAAGAGAAGGACAAAAACTACTTGATACCACTTATATTACAAATCTAAAGTAGTCAAACTTATAAAAGTAAAGAGTAGAATGGTGGTTGCGAGAGGCTAGAAAGGAGGGGAAAATAGGGGGGTATATGTCAAAGGGTACAAAGTTTTGATTATCCAGAATGAATAAGTCTTAGAGATCTACTGTATAACATAGTGTCTACAATTAACAACACTCTATTGTTTACTTAAAAATTTGCTAAGAAGGTAGATTTTATATTACGTGTTTTTAAGTTAAAAATAAAAACTAAAATTTTTGTATAAATAAATGAGGGTGAGAGAAATCTTTTGGAGGGGATGGGTAGGTTCATGGCAGATATTGTGGTGATAGTTTCACAAGTGTATACTTCTTTCCAAACTCATCAAGCTGTGTACATCAATTATGTGGAATATTTTGCAGTTCAAAAAGAAAAAAGGAAGAGAACAAATAAAAACAGTATTGAGGTTTATGGAGCGTCTGATGTACATTCCTGTTAAATCTTGATATCAAGAGATTTTATATTTCTCACAAGTAAACTGATACTAGATCTCTAAGGTTATTAGCTTCTAATGTGAGTGAATAACAAATGTAGGGGAATACCTACATTTTAAATTCCTACATTTTTAACAATTCAATCCTTCATCACTAATTGAATATATTTGACAATGATAATTGACAACAATGATACTTCATAAAAGTGGTCGTTGGATAATCTTAATTTTTCTAGATATTATACTTCTCAGCCAAATATTTGGTCTCTAATTTTTAAAGAACTTATCCAAATTGCTCTTACCTCCCCCCACCAAACTGTGATATCTCCACATGCTGTTTATTTCCTCATTAATCTTAGCTGGGTGAGTCTAATTAGTGAGACTTAGTCTATGTGTTTGCAAAAGCACCTGGGAAATATATGTCTGTTTGTTGCTGTATTGTTATTTTAAGTCCTAGTTTGTAAAGGTAGGACTCATTATATAGGAAACTAACAAAATGTAACCAGATTGTTAAAAGATATGTTGGGATGTTAGTCAAATTCATGTCCACTACATGTTCTATACAGTAAAGGATAAGCAACAAAACTACTTGGATAACTCTTCAAAGATATCTATATATCCACCTATCTATCTATCTATCTATCTATCTACCTATCTATATCTATGTTCAGTTATCATCACAGGGCTACTACATTAAAATCTCAGAAGCTATGTCTTAGTAGTATTTAGTGAAAGTAGGGAGAAAAATCCAATGTGCACTCTAGGGTAAGAGCAATGGTTCTCAAAATATAATACATATCAAGAACACCTAGGACACTGTTAAAGTTAATATTTCTGGATGCTATTCCCAGTGATGTTGATTCAGTAGGTATGAGGTTGGTTTCAATAATTTTCATTTTTTAAATGGACTCAGAAGAAGTATTTTGATAGATCTAGACCAAACTGTGCTTGTGATATTCTGTTGAGCACAAATATAAAGTTCAATTGAAAAGTGATAAAGAATGGGATTAATGTATAATTTCAGGAAAAAAAAATATTTGGACAATTTAATGGAAGCATGGAAAAAGTGTCAGTCAATTCAGGTATCATAAATAATATTTATTTCTTCAAATTTGTAAGTATATGAACTATACTTAGCATGAAAAAAGCCCATTACTTTTATCAAATTTATTTTCTTCTACCACACATAAAATATTCTATTTTTAAAAGTTTGAAATAATAGAAAAGTATATAATTTAAAAATATATTTCCTTTATCAAACCTTTCCCCTATACCAGTGTTGTCCCAATAATTATAACTATCTGTGATAAGTAGAGACAAAGGAGTAACATCCATGACATTTTAAATATCTGCTAGCTATCTTTACAATATTTAATTGGATGTTGGCACTTACATTATTATATTAATCTTGAAAATTGATATACATTATTAATTTCCTTTTGAAAACTAGAAAAAAATTTATTGTGATTCAACTGAATCTCTTTCTCTCGATCTTCTTTATGTTTCTTGAAGTGATCTAGAAGTTTATTTCTCCACTCAACATTTTTTAAAATAATGTCGAAATTTTATAACACTTAAATTTTAATTTCAAGATTCAAAATTGTATTGAAATTAATTATTTGTCTATACATTTTTCTGTCTTTTTTTTTCTAGCTATTTGTTTTCTTTAGCCCCAAACTTCCTACTTTTTCAATGTCATCCTGGATGACCTAATCAGCATAGTAGGGCAAGAAATAAGTAGCAAATATATAGATTAAAAAGAAGAAATACAACTCTTATTACTTGTTCATGGTATGATTGCTATTTAGAAAATACCAACAACAAAGTTAAATGGCATTATTTAAACCAAGATCCAATTACAGTTGCAAGATAATTGTGAGAAAATTATAAATTTTGAAACTTTAACAAAGTCTTTTGTAAAGGTAGAGATATATAATATTCAAAGTTAGAAATATTTAATATAAAAAGAGATTCATTTGCCCCCAATTTAACTATTGAGTAAAATTTCAATGAAAAAAATCTAACATTTTTCATAATGGAAATTACAAGTTGGTGGTAAAATGTACTTTAAAAAGTGAGAACTCAAAATTAGCCAAGGCACAACTGAGAGAGAAAAATAAGAGTCTTTCCATTAATACAAAAAAACAAATTTATCAAAAAGTTTTAAACAAACGTCACTGACAAGCGTAGGTCAATATTCCAGAAATTGTTCAGAATTATTCAGAAGAGAGAACTTGGAAATAGTATTTCATTTATGGAAACTGATATTACACCACAGACAAAGCATTTATGATAATCTGTGTATGAGTGGGATAGTGTAGATAAGTGCTGATAATTAATTATCTATATGCAAACAAAAATAAAATTAAATCCCTAATTCACAAAATAAACAAAAAAGTCAATTTCAGATGGATAACAAAATTAATTGTGATAGTAAATCATTAGATGATCTAAGAAACTATAAGTTAATATATTTTTTTCCACCTTTGGGCAGATAAGAAATTCTTAAAGAATCTAAAAAAATTAAAAAACCTAAGGGAAATATTAGAATCAATTTCATTAAAATTAAACACTTTTATTTATGAAAAGAAACTAAAAGAAAATATTTTCAAAATACATCATAAAAAGAATCCTGATGCTCATAATGGAAAAAGAATCACTATAAATCATGAAGAAAAATAGATATCTCAATAGAAAAATGTGACAAAGGCAGAAGCAGGAAATTCATAGAAGCAAGCTGGTCAGCAAGCAGATTTAAGTATGATCCACTCATTAGTCATTATGGAAATGCAAATTAAAAATATAATGAAATGACATTTTAAAAATGTCCAGATAAGAAAAAATGACTGTCAAATTTTGACAGGTAAATAAAACAGTGGAAATTCCTACACACTGCTGGATACAAGATAAATTGGTATATCCATTTTGGAAAATAAACTCAGTATTACCTAATGAATCTGAATATGTGTATCATCTAGTAGTCAGTGATTTCACTTTTGAATATATACCCTAGGGAAACCCTTGCATATATGCTCCAGGGGAATGAGTAAGAACAAAAGCAGTGTTGTATAAGTTTGAATAATAAGTTCCATAATAAACCACAGATGGGAGAATAGATAAATCAATTATTCTATATTGGAACATTGGATTGTTATAAAGCAGTAAAAATGAACAAGTAGAAAGTAAGATGTGTGTCTTTTTTCAAACTACCAAGCAATTCTTGGACACCAGCTGTGTGTCTTACAGTTCCATTCACTTCTAACACTGTTTACCTGGAGATAGCATCAGATCCCGCAAGTGAAGGTCTTAGCCCCACAATACTGTCCGCACTTCAGACACCATGTCCAGGTTGTTACCTGTGCTTCTGACCAACTGGCTATAAATTGAAGGTTCTCACAACCCTTTCAAGAGCTCAATTTGCTAGAGCTGCTCACAGAACTCGAGGAGCTAGTTTACTTACTAAATTACAGTTTATTACAAAGGATATTAAAGGATAAGAATAAACAGCCAGATGAAGAAATACATAGTGAGAGGTCCTGACCAGAGAATCTTCTGTCCCTGAGGAGTTTGGCATCAGCATGTGGATATATTCTTGTTGGCCCACCAAATTGGAAGCTCTCCCAACCCCCTCCTTTTGTTTTTTTTAATGGAGATTCCATTACAGAGACATGATAAATTACATCATTGGTCATTGGTGACTCATTCAACCTCCAGCCTCTGTCCTTCCCAGAGGTTGGGAGGTATGAACTAAAAGTTCCAATCCTTTAATCATAGTTGGTTCCCCTGGAAAATAGCCTCCCATCTTCAGGGGATTTCCAAAAGTCACCTCATTAATATAACAAAGGAACTTTTATTATGCTCTCATCACTTAGGAAGTTCTAAGTGTTTTTGGATCTCTACGCCAGGAACCAGGTAGAAGACAAAATCTATATTTCTCATTATAAACCACAATATCATACATACCCATAAACATAATGAATCTCACCAATGAAACTTTGAAAAAAAGAAAGTTTCAGAGAAATACATATAATACAACTCAATTTATATAAAATTATTTTTTTTGCCATTAAGCCCTATATCTTTTGTGGTATATTTACATTCATGATAAAACTGTAAAGAAAAAAAAAAAACAATGATGACTACCTGTAGGGAGAGTTATGCATTGAGGCTGTGTTCAAAGTGTTCCTCAAAGACACTAGTAATATTCTATTTCTTAATTGTAGAGCTTAGTGCATAGATCCTACTTTTATTGTTATTCTGAATGGTATATATCATATCACATATGACATATATATATAAATCTATTATATATATCTTTATGTATTTATAGAACATGTAAAGAATGTATATACATATGTGTGTATGTGTATGTATATGTATGTGTATATATGTATGTATATACATACAGGTATGTATATATTCATATAAACATATACAAATGCATATACATACATAATGGGTATGATGTATACTATATTTAAATTTTTTAAATATAATAATGTATATTATATTTTAAAATATTAAGCCAAGAATAACAAAAGAAATGTATATCTCCACTTAATTTGGGATTGACTAATGACTAATGTTAATCTCATAGGGATTCTGGTAAATAGAGATAAAAATTATTTATCTTTTGAAGTCAGTGGGGTGGCCGAAATTCTGTCTTACTTGTATACTCTTTCCATTTCTGAGAGAGGATATGCACGGCAGAATGATAGACAGGTAAAGTGTGGGAAATGGAAACCTTGTTTTTCACGCAGAGACAGTGCAGTGTATTAGAGAGAACATGAATTTAAAATCAAGCTGACCTGGATTTCCATCCTCACTCACACTCTTGAACACATCATTTACTTTCTCCATATGTTTCTTCATTTTTAAAATAGTTATAACAATACACAGTATCACAGAGTTATTGTGAGGATTAATTATAATAACTACCAGTATGCTTCTTACATGGTGGAGTCTCAAAGAATGTTATTGCCATCTACCTTCTTCATAAATGTGTGAAAACAACAGTAAAAACAGAAGTAAAGAGTTATATTTTGACTTCAGTTTGGAGGTATATTCCATAAGAATCGACTCAAGGAACTTACCATAGAAGCTTTTAAATAAGATGTTCCCGAGACCAGTGATCACAGAAAAGATAGCAAAGACTATTTATTTTTTAGAGATTTAAAAACAAAATTTCTATTTATATCATTTCCCTTCTAATATTGAGGTCTTTAGTGAACACTTCCAGTTCAATTTTATGTGAGTAGATAGCCACACTCAGCATTCCTCTTCATAATAATGCAAGAAAATATTTTGAAAGAAAAAAATAATATTTTTCTCTTCTGACATCATCTCCCAGAGTAACCCTTCTAATAAGTATATTTCTAAAAATAAACTAAAGCAGTCTAAATTTGACAGTGTCAGATGTCCAAAGTAATGCAAATAGCTCCCAGATGACTAACCAAATTAGTCTTTGTGAGGCTAACTTCTATATTCTGAGATAAATTTGCATTCTAAATCATGGGATTAAAACCTAGTTCACTTTTCTGTGGACAATAACATGAAGAAACCAAATGGATACAAAAATGGCCTGAGACTGTCAACTTAAGGAAACACAGAAAGTCCAACTTAGTGTTGCAAAGCATGGTGGAGCTCAAAATTTTGTCAGCAGAACTAACACTCTCACCTGAATTCTAAATTGGCTTTGTACAGCCCCTATTCCACCATTATGGGTAAGATGATCATTTTCTAGCTCATCACTTATTCTTGGTCCTTAGCACAAATTATTTTACATTCTCCCCACTTTTCTGCCAGCAATAGGCTTGAACTTTTCCTTTCCAATGGAGCATCTGGCCAGTGAGCTCAAATGTTTTTATTCTCTAGACCTGACCTTGGAAATCTGCTTTACTTGAAGTAGGAGACTTCAACTAGAAGTCAGATGGGATTTTCCCATTCTTATTATTTTGGTGCTCACTCACGTGGAGGTTATTTGTCCCTTGTAGAACTCCTGTCTGAAAGCTCTCTAGAAGCTGTGCTTAGTTAATATTCAACTCTTATTTCACTACCAATTGGTTTACTCCTCTGTTATTTCTTTAGACCTTGAGTGTCAATCAGGATAACATTGAATGCCTTAAGAGGATAAGATAAAAACTCACTCTTCAGCTGAAATTACTGATATAGCCTTAAATTCAGTAGTCTTAATAATAGCAGTCAAAGAGATGGTCAGATGACCATGGTCATTATCAAAAAGAATATGATGCCAAATATTACAAACATTGGGTAGTTAGAACTTAAACAAATTAGTAGTATTTAAAGTAGAGGAAACAAGATTTCTGAGGTTCTCAAACATTCTTTTCTGTCAGTGAAAGCTTTAATTTACCAATAGGTAGATAACCAAATGTTAGTTACTTTTTGTTTTGGTTTATTTAGATGAGGAACTGAAAAAAGATGCTGAAAATAATAAACAGAGAAAATGACAGATTTCAGCTTGTGAACTCAAGTGCCTTGTATCAGGAAGTGCTAGTGATATGAAATCTGAGGCAGTTTTGTTTTATGAGACCAACCTTTCTCCAATGAAAAAAAGCCATGGTATAAACATGGGATTTGGGGAATTGAAGAACAAAAGCTGCAGGATCCTTCATTATTTGGCTCTTCAGTAGTGTCAGCAATGTGAAAGAATATATCCCATTTGCCCCAAGCTAAATGGGTTTCTGAGTGAACAAGGATGAATGTGAAATTTGATGTCACTCTAGACACTTCTAGACGGTCACAGTAGAAACTGAAAATATCTCAAAATCATCCCCTCCATTACAAAGGCACATTGCAGCCTCCAGAAAGAGATTATTTCAGCTGTTTTAAGGGCCTACATATGTAGTAGATTGGTAAAATAACAAATAATAACAGATGGAAAATTCTTTAACTACACTGATCCTGCATAATACAGGGTGACTCCAAATATGTTAATATGAATTTGAAGCAGAACTTCCATGTTTTATCTCCTTAACTTTTTCAGTCTATGCAAGAATGGAAATCAATAAAATTAGTTTGATGTGTTCTATAGAAATCTGTGGCTTCCTATGAAAATTCTTGATTATGACATTTTATGAATTTCATTAAATATAATAAACTATTAATTATATATAAAAGAACTGTGGTAGACAAAATAATGGCCTCTTAAAGATGTCCATATCCGAATCCCTAGAATTTATGAATAAGTTACCTAACATGGCAAAGGGGAATTAGAGATGGAATTAACTTTGTTAATTAGCTGATCTTAAAATAAGGAGATTATTTTGGATTATGTAAGTGGGCCCAGTGTAGTCCAAGGATCCTTAAAAGTGGAAGAGGGAGGTAGAAGTGGAAGTCAGATTACTGTGATGTAAGAACCAAATCTGCTGTTGCAGGCTTTGAAGATAGTGGAAGGGAGCCATGAGCCATGGAATGTCAACAGCCTCTGGAAGCTGGAAAGGGCAGAGAACAATCCTCAAGAGCCTCTGGAAAGAAATTAGCCCTGTTGGCACCTTGATTTTAGCCCAGTGAGACTTACGTCAGACTTCTTACCTACAGCACTGTAAAATAATAAATCTGTGTTGTTTTAAGCCACCAAGTTTATGGTAATTTGTTACAACAAATTGTTATAGCAATAGGAAATTAATACTGAACAAGGAACCTATATGTGTTTGATTTTATTTTCATATGTTCACTTACAAAGAATAAACTAAGTTATATCTGAAACTAAATCTGAAATGAACCCACGTTGTTTTGGGGTGATGCTTACTTAATCAAATGTACCCTTTTGAGACATTCAACTATTCATTCTACCAGTCAGTTCATCTGTCAGTCATAAATTGATTGAACAGCCACTGTGTTTCCAGAAGCATGGAAGGCACTCTGGATACAAAAATAAAATATATATGCACTGTAACTAACTTCTTGGAAGTTAGAATTTTACCTTTCATTCAGTAATCCAGGCCCCTTCCATTCTATGGCTCCATCATCCGTGAGTTTTCAGTTCCAACTATTGGGGATGAGAGAGAAAGAAAGTGTGGAGGATGTCATGACTGATTTTCAGGGTCAGGCCTGGAAGTAACCCACATAATTCTGGGCACATTCCATTGGCACAAGCATAATAGTGTGACCACAAATAAATGCAAGGAAGGCTAGGAAAAATAGTCATCCCATAGACCCAGGAAGAGAAATAGGGTTGAATAGCATACTGTTGGTATTAGCTACTGTCTTCTCTTGTGGGGTGGATTCTCTACTTTTTTTTTTTTTTTTTTTTTTGGATGGGGAATATATACACCTCCTCTCCAAGTGGGCAAACCCAAAGTCTCTGCCCTTATTGCAAAAAACTCAAATATAAGATCTACAGTAACATTCAGTCCTCTCCATTTATTAAATGACCCTAGAGCATAAGAGAAAGTTTATCTACCTCACCTCCTTCCCAATAGTGGAAAAGGTACAGCCTAACTACAATCAACACCCACATTTATATGGAAAAGAAATGAAAGCAATCATGTCCACCTCTTATTGACTATTTAAATTATTTGATACAATTTTTATGGGAGAAGTTATAGCTAGAACTTCAGATTCAAAAATATATTAACCTATAAGATGATGTTAAATATCACAGCTACTGTGGAGATAAACATGGTTATAGAGGCTTAAAAATGTTTCCACATGGACATTTAAAAAAACAGATTTCTTTCTACTTCTGTTAATTTATTTTAATTTGTTTTGTGGTACTGCAGGCTGATAGTATGAGGTCTATAATAGTCACATCACACAAATATCTATATACAAAACTCATTAATATTACAGGCAGTGTGTCAAGTCTAATATGAAAATAGCCTGGATAGGTGGGATCAGTGCAAATTGAGCTAACTAAACATCTTTATGAAATTTATAAGATTAGAAATCTTTCTAAGAGAGTAACCTGATTCTGTCCTTTTCTAAGTTTATTCTGAACAAAGGAGCATGGAAAATCAAAGTTTTATTTAATTCAGTAGATAAGTTTTGCCAACATGTTTCTGGCTTTAGAAATCTCCTAAATGAAGTTTTGAATACTTGTATTATAATTATATTGTTACAATGCTTCTTATCACAATATGTTAATATTTGATAGTATTCAATAATTATAGTTATTTATATATTTAATATTCCTGTTATATTTTATTTGTAACCCTCTTTTTTGTAAGGGAAATGGGAATATGTGCTACTTGTAGAGGCAAATGAGATTGTGAAATGGTTTTTGAGGAGATATGGAAGCTTCTTGAGGTGGTTTTTTATCCCTTTAGGCCCAAGGTCACATAGTAGGTGTCAGAGAAAAGAATCAAACCCAAGTTTGTTTGTCTTTGATGTATATGGTGTTCTTTTTGTAATAGCAAACTGCCTGGGAAAAATCTTTAAACACTGGTTCTTGAAGAATGAAAAAATGTCAAAAACTTATTGAAAACTAGTGTTTCAGATTCCTATATACATTTACAATTTAAAGTGTTCTCAACAAACCCTCAAATTAGAATGCCTCTGTTAATAACTCTCAAACCACACTTGAGATTAAATGTAAACCCTGAACATGTCTTAACTCAACTGCCATTTTTTTTCTCTTTTTTGTCCAATTACCACAGCAAGTACATTCCTGCCACAAAGGTCTTACTCCCTGCTCTCTCCATCTTGAAGGCTCATTGTCCAGAGTCTCATACGCCTACTTAATACTCATTTTCCCAGCTTACATCAGTTTCTCCCTGAAGAGACTTTACCTGACTTCCCTGACCATTACTCTCTTTCCTTTTTTCACATTATTTAGCATATGGGAAAAATTATCTGTCAATCTATGTATTTAATCATCTACCTACCTGCCAACCTACCTATGTATGCAATTTTTCCCACAACTAGGACACCAAACCCATGAGGGAAAATCTTTATTTTTTTCATCTGTATCCCAAGCATCTAGAACAATCAAAACATATGTGTTTAATGGAGGAAATTTGTACAGATGAAAAAACAGGTGTTGTAGTAAAGCTCAGGAGTTCATTGAATGAATGACTATTGTGATAGCTATTTAATCCTGTCTGACTCCAAATTCTTCTTTATTTACTATTTTACAGGCTTTTTAAAAGTTTAAGATTATTTTAAATAAAGCATATTGATTTTACATTTCACTCAAAGGGATATGTTATGAATGTAGGAAAAAATGTTTTCCATATTGAGTAGGCTAGTGTTATGAACACACACACTACACCCCCACACCCACACACACAAATGGTATTATAGAGAAGATTCTGTGTTCTTTTGTTAGAGGATTAATGTTTGATTATAAAATGCATAGTGAGAAATTTTCTTTAAAATTTCATGTAAGACACATGTTAAAAAATAGTCATTTAGTAGAGTCCATCACTCTGAATAAAAATTTCATATTGATAATGTGGTTGGTAAGTGGTATTGAACTTCAAAGAGGCTTGAAAACATGACAGATTAATACATTCATATAATGAAAATTCTCTTTCAGTGGTTCTATTTTTGTATCTCCTCTTGTTCTTACCATTTTTGTCATTTAAACTTTAAAGCTTCTTGTGGTATAGTGCCTCAGGGTATGATTTTCTCTTTTATAAATAAATGATGTCCAGTCTAAAGTGACAAACTATTGGGTAAGTGAACATAGAGATGATGGACTATCTTGACTTTTAAAAAAGCTGACAGCAAACAAAATATATGCTGATGAGAAAAAATTAGTTCTATAGAAAGTATAATTGCTCTAGAATAAAACCTAAAATTTAAAAAATGTTTAGTTATCAAAATATTTACTATGTTTTGTCAAATAAAGTGATATATACAATAATAAATACTTTCTGCCTGTATGTCACAAGAACTGCAAATGGCGATACTAGGAAAATAAAACTAATAATAATAATAATGTGCAATAATAATATCGGTATTTTACATAAAATGTGAATTAAGAGTTACATGACAATGGAAAATTGAGCAGATACTTGTTGGATTATAGACAACCTCTGTCATTACTGTAGTTTTTTTTTTGTTTTTTTTTTTTAATGATTGCAGTGAAGATTTAGAGTGCTTTTGTAGGTTCTACCACCATGTCTTGGAATCATATCATTGTAAATCATAGAAATAGCATGGTGAGGTCATAAAAATACAGAGCAGAGTATTTCTTTTTCGTATAGGTTCTGGCTGAAGACAATTAAATGGTTTGATGAAATTTTAGAAATATTTTCTAGTTTTCTCAAATCAATTACTCTTTTAAATAGAAAAGAAAATAGTCCAATTACTTTTAAACTATAGAGAATTTAATGTTCTTTCAAAATGTATTAGCACTATCCATAATAGGTCTTCAAATTTCTTTCTGGCTGCAGTGTTCTGGATATTAAATCAGAATAGAGGGTGATATATTCAACAAAAATTTAAAGAAGCACAATTCTCTTAGCAAAGATTGCTGAAAATATGTCTATATTAAGTATTTGTATATCAACTTAGGTTTCTTTAATGGCGTCTATTATTTCTTCTAACAGCCTTGTTTCAAATTGATCTCCATCTGATCTCCAATAGTACTTTAGCTTCAAATTGCTTGTTCTCTTACTTTTTTCTGCTCTGACATGTGTTTTTTCCAAAACCACCAGGCAGTTAACTCAATTCTGACACTATCTACCTGGAGATAGCATCAGATCTCACAGGTTAAGGGCTCAATTCCACCAGATTCCCATTTCATACACCAATTCCAAGTCCAAGTTCTCACCTGTGCTTTTGACCAACTAACTATAAAATCAGAGTTACCCATGAAACCTTCAGATTCAATTAATTTGCTAGAGCAGCTCACAGAACTCAGAGAAACAGATTACTTACTAGATTGCCAGTTTATTATAAAATGATATAACCCAAGAAAAGTCAGATGGAAGAGATGCATAAGGCAATGCATGCAGGAAAGAGCTTGGAGCTTCCTCACTCTCTCTCTCCCAGTGTGTCATTCTTCCTGCTTATCCATGAATTCTAGGAGATTCTGTTTTGTTGTCCTTTCATGTTTCTAGAAGCCATCTGTATTCCTTGGCTCATGGCCCCCTTTCTTTCTTCAAGGCCAGCACCAGCTGAATCATGTCATATCACATCACTCTGGCCTTATTGGGCACACCTGCATAATCCAGGATACTCTACTATTTTAGGTCAGTCACTTATCAAATTTAATTTGATCTGCAAACTTAAATCTCCTTTGCCATGTAAAGTAACATACTCCTATGTTCCAGAGATTTAGATGTGGTCATCTCTAGAGGGCCATTATTATGCCCACTGTAACATTGACAATGAGTGTTTGATAATAGGTCTACTCATCATATTACATCGTACTTTAGGGAGATGGTCTGAGCCAAACGATTTGAAGTTGATGAGGCAGGAAGTGCTATGTGTTTGACACCATTTACTTCAAAGTTGGAAGAAAGGAATTAAAAAAAAATGGTTATAGCAAAATAAATTAGCCAATGTATTATTCTGAATTCCTAGATATTGGCTGCTATTTTTATTAATACTTGGATTTTTTACATCATTTTAAGTTTAAATTATAAAATTCAGAGGAAGGTAGGAGATTTCCCACACACCCTTTGCCCTCACACAGTAGATTAAAAAAAAAAATAAGGCACAGTAGAACAAAAAAAAAAAAAAAAAGGATTAGAGGACAACAGACTTTTCTTAGATAAAATGTATGTCTGAAGGCAGTGGAGCAAATATCTTTAAAGTACAAGTTAGAAGATTTCCTTCACACAGAAAGAAAGTGATACCAGATGAAAATCTGTATTTTAAAAAGTAATGAAGAACACCAAAAAAACTAAAAATGTGTGTAAACACTAGACTTATTTTCCATATTTGAAACAATTTTAAGTTGATAATTGAAACTTTAAAGCTAATACAGCTGACCCTTGATAAATGCAGGGGTTAGGGATGCCCACCCTCTGTGCAGTCGAAAATCGGTGTATAATTTATAGCCGGCCCTCTGTATCTGCGGTTCAGCCTCTGTGAATTCAACCAACCCCAGATTGTGTAGTACTGTATTATTTACTACTGAAAAAAACCTGCATGTAAGTGGACCCACACAGGTCAAACCCATGTTTTTCAAGGGTCAACTGTATAGTAAAATTATATAATGGGATTTATAACATATAAGTATTATAAGTTTATGAGAATAAAAGCATAAAGATTGAGAATGAGATAATGAAAATATACTTTTATAAATTCATGAAGTGATATGATATCACTTAAAGAATACTGTGACATATTATATATGTATACTGTAAACCTTAAAACACCACCAAATTATTTAAAAAAAATAGAGAGAGAGAGAGAGAGAGTTACAGCTAATAAGTCAACTGCTCTATCAGTGAGAGCCAAATAGAATTGGTTTGCTAAAGAAGAAAGTAGGACCTAAAATGTCACATCTTATAAAACTATAATTTAGTCAGGAAAATGATACAATACAGCAAAAAGAAATAAAGTTAAAACATGCTTTGTTGCCAATGTCTGCCTTAGAGTAGCAATCTGGAGATACTGAGCACAGACTTCAATTTTCCTCCCTTTGTAGAATTGTACCAGGCTCACTTTTTTTCTTAGATTAGGATCCACTGACATATGCACCAGAACACCTCAGAACCAGGGAGCTCAACATGGAATCTTGGTTGGATTTCTTATGCCCTGCTTGTCATGTAGACATTTTATTGCTATGTCATCAGCCACAATGACTAAAGCATGTGAACTTCTCATCAAAACCAGGTGTAAAGCATAAATTTTCTATTACCATAGTACTGACAAGTTTGCACAAAGTGCTTCCAAATGTGTTTCAGATCCAGTGCACTTTCACTCAGTACATTTGTGCATGGCCAGAAGTCAGTGCCATGCAGGTACAGCTCCACTTCAGCAAAATAGCTTAGGCTAATTGCAGGCCTGCTGGAATGAACCTTCACTTCATAGTCCACTCCACTGACCCATGGACAAAGACTTTTTATGACAAAAACTTGCTCTTGATCTGACAGCCTTAGAACATCGTGTAATCACTTGTACAATCCAAATGCATGTACAGATACCTAACATTTGCAATAACTAATGACTTGAAGTTAAAAACAGACAGCTAGGCATTAAAAAGACCAAAACAAATTTTATGAAATGTGTTTTTATAGTAATTTTACAATTTTTTTGTTTTCCAAATCTAAAGTTTTCAGCACTTTTTAGTACACATTTTCTGTGTAATTAAGAACGGTAATCAATCTATTATTAATCACATTTAAATCTGCTTCAGGTCAATCCCCCTCCATATAAATAATATCTTGAGAGAATTTTGACTAATTTTCCAATACACCTGATCATCGACACTAATATTATCATATGATTTCTTTTGCTTTTCTACCATTAATTTTATTTGTGATCCCTATATTTCACTATGTAATACTGCTATGTAACTTGACATAATTACAGTGCTTTTATTTTGTCCCATCCAACCAAATCTACTGTTCCATCTATAATACATTATTTCTCATAAGGGTATAGTTTATAGGTTATGACAGCTATTCCAGGATTCCAAATACTTGAACATACAACCAAATTCCTTGTCTAAGATTACATGATTTAATAGGTATTTTTTCCAGTAAGAAGAACCCCATGCCAGGGACCTATTTCCCATAAAAAGTACTCTAGTCCAGTTTAAGATTTGTCTTAAAATATCCACTGGTTTCACTACAGGTAAAGACTGGTTAGCATTTAGCTGTAGCACAAGAATTGTCCAAGAGATTCTCAATAGATAGTATCCTCCACTTCAACATCTCCGTGGATTAGGTGACACATACAGCTTCCAAAAGCACATACCTTAGGTTTCTGTGAGAACCACCAGCCATTTTGCCTAAGATATTTCAGTTTCCTTTAGAATTACCATATATATTATTCCAGTTCATTTCAGTATGTGGGCTTTCTTCTACCTCTGGATTTGAGCATTTTAATGTATACACTGATTACAAAACACAGTTTATTTGGACCACGTTATTTTTCCAAGCAGCTTGCCATTCTTGTCCATATAGAATAGAATGCATTCAAGATGTCCTATGAATGCCAGAATAGCGTCCTTTTCTCTTTTGTATGTATTTTCTCATTAGAAGAGAATTTTAAACAATACTCCTACCCCACCCCAAATTCAGCTAAAACTGTCATTTCAAATGGGCCAATTCTATTTGATCCACCAGACCTACTGCTGTCACTGGGTACTAACTTCTTCTGTGTTGAAATCGTAACTAAATATGAAACCCCAGGGATCAGGACATATAGATAATGAGTAGTAGTCCCCCTAAGTGGGCTTTGGTTTCAGTATAACATAGTATTCCCCATAACCACTCACATGAAATTGCTGACATTTTATTCTCAGGAATGTAAGACCTCCAAGTTATATCCATTCTTGTGTCAGTGATTCAAGTGTATCAATTTCTTCTCCAACTCTTCCCAGCTTTCTACCCACAATGGCAGGCCAAACAGTTAATATTATACCTAATGTTATGAGAGTGAGTCATGCAGCAGACAACCTTCTAGCCCTGTATCCTCATACCCTTTGTATGCCTTCATCACCAAAATTAATGGCCACACAATGTTCATTCAGATTACAATTAGTCAGTGTTCTATGGATTTGACTGGGTAAGTATTCTCTGGATTTGACTGGGTAAATATTCCTAACATGGGTTCTTGATATCCTGTGAAACAAGAACAAGAAGACATAGTCAGTTTAATATTTTTCCATATTGTCATAGTCAGATCTCCCACCTGTTCATTTATTTTGAGGTTGTGAACCCCATGCAGAAGCATGTTTAATAGACAGGCTGTTATCCAGATCATTCTTCATTCTTTAAAAAAGTGGAATTTTCAGTAAACATTCCTGTAAGAGAGATGTCACCAAAGTGTAAACATTTCTTTATTACATATTGAAACTATTACACAGATATTTTTCCTTTCCCCTCAGCATTCCTGCATCCTACAAAAGTAATTTTATGACACCTAAGGTACTTATTAGCCATCCTAGGAAATACTGTATTACCTGCTTCCAGTAGACTTTTACAGGAAATTTTCTCCAATGCCAGGCCATTTCACCCACACATTTGTAAAAACTTGAGTTCCATAATAGGAGTTGTGTCAAGAAACCTTGGCCTTCCTATCAATCATCTTTCTCCATTAACATTTTAATATTTTTTAATTGAAGTATATTTGATTTACAATGTTTCAAGTGTACAACTTTAATATTAAAAGTAGGCATTTTTGTGTCCAATGTTGGAGAACATTTCTCTTTATAAAATTCATTTAAACTCAGAAAAACTAGGTATATCTGCCTTGTAATTTTCACATTCTTGGAAGTTCAAGGAGACACAGTTGTAGGTTCCCCTAGCTCCCTATAAAACCATCAAAATTTTGGTTGGTACACCAACAACTCCCTCCTTTTTTCATACCAATTTTATATAAACATTTAAGGACTTCCAAATGTAAGAGCCTGGATTGTTATTCTTTTTCTTATTTTGATTTCCTTTTGTAAAGCCATAAGCTTCTTATCTTGAAGTCATATATATGAAAGAAGAGATGACAAATCTACAACTGCCTTTGCTATGTCTTCCTGAACTCCCAAATGAAAAGTCACAAATCGTGCCTACAATGGTGTATTAGTTTGTTAGGGCTTGCCCTAATAAGATACCACAGCCTGGGGAGTTTAAACGACACTAATTTATTTCTCATAGTCCTGGAGGCTAGAAGTCATGATCATGGTGTCTGCAGGTTTAGTTTCTTCTCAGTCCTGTCTCTAAGGTTTGTAGATGGCTGCCTACTTTCTTTGTCCCCACACAGTCTTTCCTCTGTGTGCACTCATCCCTGGCGTCTCTTCTGTGTCCAAATTTCATCTTTTCATAAGAACTCCAGTCATATTTGACTGGGTTTTACCCATATGACCTTGTGTAACCTTAATTATCTCTTTAAGGGCCCTATCTCCAAGTATAGTCAAATTTTGAGGTACTAGGGCTTAGAACTTCAACATCTGAACTTGGGGAGGAACACAATTCAGTTCAAAAGAGCTTATGAGGCACTTTTATTTGTAGCATCCATCACAATCTTAAAGATGTACATCACAGATAAAAGTTGCTTCACAGCAAGTAGTTTGGAGAGAATAGGTATGAGATTCAATGTCCCCCTTCTGAAGGACTATATCAAATGTACTTTCTCTTTCTCTGCTCAGGAACTGCTGATGTATAAACATAACTTTTCAAAACCAGAGAGTCCAAGATAGAGTCTACCCCATGACCTTTTAATATCCTGGTCACAAAGGCATATTTCTGTATAGGACAAGCCCCAGTGACAGAGGTCTCTGGGGGTCTTACTGAAAACAGTTAAAAATCATGGAGCTCACTGATTTCAAAAAACTATATTGACAAAGTACCATGAAATTGACCTAAGAGTCAGGGTTACCAAAACCACTGTTAATAATTATATTCCATGCCTAGGCCAGGGGTCAGTGCCATACAGGTACATCCCTTACTTCAGCAAAATAGATCAGACTATTTCCAGACCCGCTACAGTGAACCCTCACAACACACCAAAATAGAAGACAAATTATAATCACAAAACACCTAATTAACAATATAAATATAAAAGAGAAAAGACAAAGAAAACAAGGAGTAAACAGAATACAAAGAGCAAAATGACAAATTTAAACCCATGTAAATCAATAACACATAAAATTTAAATGGTCTACACTGCCCAATTACAATACCGAAACCATCGAAGTAGATGAAAAGCAAAACCCAATTATATGATGCCTTAAAAGAGACCTACTTTAAATATAAATGCATAAATAGGTGAAAACTAAAGAGATGAAATACTATATACCATGCTAACACTAATCAAAAGGAAACTGGAATGACTATATTAGTATCAAAAAAGTAGATTTCAGAACAAACAATACAGTAGGGATAAAAACGAGTATTTCATAATTAGGGATAAATTTACCTAAAGGTCATAACAAATCTAATGTTTATATAACTAATAAATTTAAAATCAGTGAGAAAAAATCCTGTTAGACCTATGAGAAAATATAGATAAATCCTAGTTATAGTCGGATATTATTAAACCCCTATTTCAATAACTGATAAAATAAGAAGATAAAATTCACTATGGTTATAGAAAACTTGAACAACACTGTCAACCAACTTTATCTAATTTGTATTTATAAAATACTCAAGAGCAGAATACACATTCTTTTCAAGTATGTAAAGAACATTTACTAAGATATACCATAATGTGGCATACCTCAGATTTAAAAGGAATCAAAGCCTACAAAGTATGTTTTCTGAATATAATGATATTAAATTAAAAATTAGTAACATAAAGATATCTGGAAAATTCCCAAATATTTAGAAATAAAATCAAACACTTCTATACAACCTATGGGTCATAGAAAAAATCAAAAGGGAATTTAAAAGCATTTGAACTAAATAAAGATAAAACACAATATGTCAAAATCTGTGAGATGCATCTAAAGCAGTTTTCATAGAGAAATTTGTAGCACTAAATCATATGCTATAAACAAACAAACAAAAAAAGTCTCAATGTCCTTAACCTCTGCCTTTAGGAAACCAGAAACAGAAAACCAAATTCAACCCAAGGTAAATATAAGAAATAATAAGGATCAGATTAAAAAAATCAGTGAAATAGAAAAATTTAAAAAGAGTCAGTGGGGGCTTCCCTGGTCGCACAGTGGTTGAGAGTCCGCCTGCTGATGCAGGGGACACAGGTTCATGCCCCAGTCCGGGAAGATCCCACATGCAGCAGAGCAGCTAGGCCCGTGAGCCATGGCTGCTGAGCCTGCATGTCCGGAGCCTGTGCTCCACAACGGGAGAGGCCACAACAGTGAGAGGTCCGCGTACCGCAAAAAAAAAAAAAAAAATATATATATATATATATATAAAATATTCTAATTTAGACTATTATAAGCTAAATAAAGGATTTTTTTCTTGTCCAGCTAATATACAAATTAAATGATTCATCAATCATGTCCCCAACTTATTTTCTCTAGAACTCCTGAGCTTCTTATAAAATTCTAAAATTTGTATGTATGAGTAAATATTTTTTTAATTGACTGTATTTCTGAGGTAAAAATCGTTCATATCAGTAGCTCCTATAATTTTCAAAAAAGAGAAGTTCATAAGTTCTCAATATTAAAAAATCCCTGAAACTATAAAAAATATAGAAAAATGTATTTATTTTTTTGGCAGGCCATCTAAAACAAAACAAAAGAAAGCAATAAATTCAAAAGCTAGAAAGAAGACAACAAAATACTAAATCAAAACTTCAATCTTGTAAATAACCCAATTTTGGAGAAAATATTTAAATTATAGATCAGGCAGAATACATAGAGAATTCTTATAAATCAAAAATAAAAATACAAATTAGAAAACATTTGAAAAGCACATGTCATAAGAGGAAATACAAATGACCAATAACCATATGAAAATACGCTCAACCTAAATATTAACAGAGAAAGTATAATTAAAACAAAAGTAGTTGGAACTTTTCATCAGTCAGATTAGCACATATTTTTAAACATGTGATGATGCAAATGCTGACAACAGTGTAGAACAATGGGAGCCTTCATATACTGCTATGGAATTTGCAATTTTTACCACTAATTTGGAGTTCAATCTGTTAGTATATATATTCATCTTCTGTGGCTGCTGTAACAAATTACCACAAACTTGTTGCCTTGAAACAACAGAAATTATCTTACAGTTCTGGGGGCTGGAAGTACAAAATAAATATCACTGGGCCAAAATCAAGGTATTGGTAGGGAAATATACCTTCTAGAGGCTCTAGGAGAAAATCATTTCTTGCTTCTAGCTTCTAGTGGCTTCCAGCATTCTTTAGCTTGTGGATACACCACTGTAGTCATTCAAGGCTAGAATCTTCAAATTTCTCTCTGCTCCATCTTCACATCCTCTCCTTGGGTATTTGTATGTAAAATCTCCCCTTGTTCCCTCATTTTAAGGATATTTGTAGTTGCATTTAGGACCAATCCAGAAAACCTAAGATAATTTCCCCATCTCAAGATTCTTATTTAATGGCATCTGCAAAATCTTTTCCCTGTATAAGGTGACATTTATAGGTCCTAGTTGATAGGAACTCCAGTCACTAAATTTAGGAGGCCAGAGTCCCTGGAATCATCTTTGGCTTCCCCATCCCTCATGTTCCTCATTTAATGTGTTGGTAAATCATTTTGGCTCTGCCTTCAAAATAATTGCATTCGTCCATTGCTACTGCACTGGTTTAAGCCATCATCAGTACTTACCTGGATTAATGCAATAGCTTCTTAACAGGTCCTTCTGCTTGTATTCTGATTTATAGGCATTCAGTTCTAAAACACAAAGACCAAGTCATCCTTTAAATCCTTGAGGCAGGTCATGACAATATGCTGATTAAAAGCCTGCAAGCGCTTCTTTTCTCATTGAGTGTAAAAACAAAGTCATACAGTTGTCCATAAGCCCAACATAATCTACCTCTTACCCCAAAACTCTGACTTCCTTTCTTACCACTCTCCCCATTCACTCTACTCATTTCACTCTAGCTATACATATGTGGTTCTGTAGTAAACTATTACTTCTGTAGAATGTGTGAAATTCTAAGCTGATTTCCTCTTTAAATAACTATACATAGAGATATCAAAAAGTACTTTGGAATTTTTCTTAGGGAACTAAACATACATATTTGGACAAGAACATCAATGAAATTATCATTAGAAAGAAAAGGCACAAAACTTTAAGATATAGAAAACTAGTATGTGTGGACTTTTGAATTTAATACTTTTATCACTGATATTTTACTTTATATACTTACCTTATATATTTTATGTAAGATAATTCAACATATATGGGCTATATGAATAACATGGGTATATACTATTTCAGACATAAATAATGAGGAGGGAGGTTTTTTCCCAAGGACATCATAATTCCTTGGAGGGAAATGCTTTGAAGAAAAGTCTCGTATGAAATGGGAGATCTTACAAGAGAGGTATATTCTGTTGCAACACCAAAGGTGATAGAATAGGTTTTATGTAAGAGTATGAGATAAGCCTACATATCAGAAAACTCATTGTTAAAATATAATAATTACAAGAGAGGACTAAAGACATTCTAAGAAGAGAGAAAATAAGTGTAATAATCATTGAATAGAGAAGGTCACTATGGCTTAATGATGAGATGTATCTATCGGATACATATTGGCATAGTGAGACAAGAAAGGAAATTTGGACCAGAATTACCTAATTCTGAAATTAATCTACTATAAAACAGTACAAGACTTTATTTTTTTCTTATAGTTTTAGAAACAATATTAAAGGTAGAATTTTGAGTACTTCTTCATTATAAATCCTTTTCTTCTCTCCATAAACATATAATTATTTCTCTGAACAAAAGCTTAATAATTACTGACAACTGTCAACTCAGTAGCACATTTTTGTATTCTGTTTTTAACTGTCAACAAAGAATGGAGAGGTTTGAGCAATGATATTTCATGTAAAATTATATTTTTTTAGAATTGCAGGCTCAAATCCAGAAGCAACCGCCTTGAATTGAGAAAATTAACCATATCCTGGAACGAGTTTCTACTTACTTATTGTGCAAATTGTTTAGCACATTGCCCAGACATCAAGAGACATGACACACAAGTATCAGTATATGTCAACATGTGAATGAATTGAACATTTTCCTACTGTTTGTAAAAGTTTAGCAGTAAGGAAGGATTACTGAGAAAAGGACAGTATTCCATTGCAAAATACATAAACAATATTACAGAGTAAAGGCCATTTCCCTCCCTCTCTTTCTCCCCTCCCTATCAATCTAGTGCTACAGCAATAACTGTCATATTGACAACACAAAGACTTTCAAAGTAGCAGAGGGTACTATCAGTTTGTTCCTCATTTTTTTTTGGTAAACTTAAATACTCTGTATTTTTGAGATCAAACGAGTTTAACTTTTTTAAGTTATTGAGCTAAAGGATCTTTTGTTGAGCTCTTGCAACTCACAAAAGTTTTTGTTATAAAAGTGATAGCAGCATTTCCTGGAGGGTAGCCACTGGCATTAGGACTAGAAACCTACACAACACTAGCTGTTCCAACTCTTAAAAAATGGTTCTGCAAGTTATCAAAAAAGTATTTTGAAAGCATCTGAGGATACAGTTTTATGGGGACAAAATTGTGTGCAAGAGAATTGGCTTAATCAACACCCAAGGGGAGAAGGAGAATAGTGAAAAGTTCTTTGCCAAAGGCACAAAGGAGAGGAACATCATATCTCACCTTGCTGGAAGGCACAGGGAAGAGAAAGTGTGGACACTGATACAATGATTTTTATCACGAACATACACAGATATAGCAAAGCATGCAATTACATTACTCAGCGTTCTCCAGAGAAATAGAACCTATAATAGAAACAGAACCTATAGGAGAAAAATTATATATATGGAGAGAGAGAGAAGATTATATTTTAATGTATTGGCTTAGCAATTGTTGGGGCTGGCAAGTCTGAAATACATAGGGAAGGTTGATAGGTTGGACGTTCAGGAAATTGTTAATGTGGCATTCCTGAGTATGTATCCCCCAGGGCAGCAGTCTGGAAACTCAGGGAGGGTTCCTATGTTGCAGTCTTGAGGAAAATTCCTTCTTTAGGAAACCTGTCTTTACTCTTAAGGCGTTTGACTGATTGGATGAGGCCTACCCATATTATGGAAGATAATCTGATTTACTCAAAGTTCACTATTGAAATGTTAATTCCATCTGAAAAATTAACTTCAGAGCAACATCCAGACTAGTATTTGACCAAACAACTGGGCACCATAGCCTAGCCAAGTAGACACATTAAATTAACCATCATAGCAATTAAAATTAAAAAGATTTAAGATTCAAAATAATAATTCCTGAATTATACAGTTTAGTAGAGCCAATTTGCCTAATAATCCACCCATCATTTGAGTCAGCTATTCCCACTCAACTCTATTATTCAGTCTTGGAACAGCCAGTAATTCAAAGAAAATTTCTACTATTATCTATAAAAAGTCAAGGGTTGATTCCTACAATTTGATCCTCAGATTCCACCTTCTCCCACTTGGATTCACAGACTCATTTTACCCAATCTCCCTCTTAGGTTTCTAATCTCTATTGCTTTAACTATTTCTTGACAAGAGAACACACCATGAGCCTTATAAAGACTAGCCTTTTGTCTTTCTTCTTTACAGCTCCAACCCAAACACAGCCCTACCTCAGAATGGATGCTCAGTACATTACTTGATGAAGATTTTGTGGCCTGCCTAAATTCTGAATCTTTTGTGTACCTCCGTTACTAAGTTATTATAGCATTAATTTTTATTTATTTTAAAAACTTGTATTGAAATTATGCAACAGCATCAATTTGAATCCTTTTTCAAAAACAACTTTCTTTACTCTTTCAGATGTAAACTGAAACCTACATGAGGCACCGTTTTGCATTTATTTATTTATTTATTTTTGCGGTACGCGGACCTCTCACTGTTGTGGCCTCTCTCGTTGCGGAGCACAGGCTCCGGACGCTCAGGCTCAGCGGCCATGGCTCACGGGCCCAGCAGCTCCGCGGCATGTGAGATCTTCCCGGACCGGGGCACGAACCCCTGTCCCCTGCATCGGCAGGCAGACTCTCAACCACTGCGTCACCAGGTAAGCCCTGTTTTGCATTTTTGGGGGACAGAATGAACTTTAAAATTTTACTGTGCACTTTCATTATGAACAATTTCCTCTAAATAATATTTTGAATCATAGAATATTTACTTGAAAAAAGAGTCAGGAGAAAAAAAAAGGCTCTGCCTTTTTAAGAGCAATTCCCTTTATTTTAATTTTGAAATATCTCCCAAGTACCAATTTTTATTATGTATGTTATATATATATTGCATATATTATATTATGTATATTAAATAATATAAAATATATGTAATATACATAATAAAAACTTATTTTTATATTACAAGTATTATACTTATTAATATATTTGCAGTATGTAATATATGTACATTATATATAACATATATTTGTTTTTAGTATTGAGGGATGAATGTGTGGGTGTAGAGGAGAAGCTAAGGAAATGCTTGTATATGAATTCACATTAATTACACTCTGACAAAGTTAAATGCATAATACTATACAGTGACTACAGCACACACTGCTATATTTAAAACAGATATCTAACAAGGACCTACTGTATAGCACAGGGGAACTCTGCTCAATATTCTGTAATAACCTAAATGGGAAAAGAATTTGAAAAAGAATAGATACATGTATATGTATAACTGAATCACTCTGCAGTACACCTGAAACTAACACAGCGTTGTTAATCGACTATACTCCAGTAGAAAATACAAAATTTTAAAAAAACTGCTGATAAATTTCTCGTGACTCTTGCATTTCATGCACACTTCTTAATAACTTTTGAAAATTCCCACTGTGAGCACTGATATTTATCTATCTCTGGCCTATGCAAAAAATTAAATCAGTATAAAACATCAGGTTTAAGAGGTATATTTTATTTCCTTTCTTCATGATAGGTTTAACACAAGTATTTAACTAATTGCTGAAATTGAAAGGACTTTTCTATCATGTAAGTTTGGAGAGCAATAAGAGAGAAATCTTGTCAATATATTAGGATGTTGCCTGACTTAGAGTTAGTATTGGTTGAACAGTATCTTTAACATTATTATTATAGACTTATATTAGAATTCTTTTGTTAGGAAGTAACACAAAAAAGTGTGGTCTAGCTTAAAAGCTGAAAGTAACATTGTCATAAAGATTTAAAGGATTTCATTGAAAACAAAGCAGGTGTGCTCATCTGTCTTCAGAAACCACAAGAGCCCTGGAAAATGCCATGGACTTTTTGTCTATCTCTTTTTTCTGTTTATCCCCTTGTGCCTTCTTCAGTCTTTTCTCTTTGGGCATTTTCTCAGCTCCTATACATATGGCAAAATATATAGCTCATTCATAAATATTGTTTATATTATTTGGTTATTCTGTGTCCCAGTTACAAATTCTTAGTTAAGAGACGTTGATTGGCCCTATTTGGGCTAAAAATTTAATCCTCAACTAAGAGCTACTGGGGCTTCCTGCTTAGGGTGTTTGTGGGAGTCATTTAAGCAGATGAGACAGATACATAAAGTACCCAAAGGCATATATTCTATCATTTGTACTATAGACACAGAAAACTCCTGAGCTGAAAAGGTCCTGTCCTTCAAATTCTTTACTTCTTCTCAAGCCAAACACTGTTAATTGTCACAGGAGATGGGTGAAAATTATACCTCTTTAAATTTAATAATGAAGATAGGTAAGGAAGAAATTCAGCAAAAAATTCAATGTAATATAACAACACAGTACCAGTTTTGTGCCAGTGACATTAAGCCTCATTTTAAATAAAATTCTATGTAGCCAATCCACGGCTAAGCCCCAAGCCCGGATTTCAGATTTTGAATATGTCTTTGTCATCAAAATTTACCTCTGAATAGAATGATTGTTTGCTCTTTCTCTGTCTTCATGCAGATAGAGCACATTTTCCCCTTATTAATTGTGTACTTGTGCTATTTTTAATTTTCAGCTTAATTTTGCTCCTCTTTTTTGTCAGCTCACTCAAAGAAAAGATAGAATGGAAGTGAATCACATTTTTGTAACTGAATTATGACTAACCTTGATTTTTTTCTTCTTTTGTAAATTGGATTTTAATAAATGAGATGAGCACCAACTTGATGTTTCTTGTGTCTTTAATAAACCATCTATCTTATAAAATTCAAAAATCTCACACACAATGTAATTACACAGAAAAGAAAAAAAAACAAATCAAAAACGCAGACAGTGGACAGCTCAATTATGCATTACCAATCCACAGAAAGGAAATACCTATTCCAAAAGAGTGAGATATTATTTCCATTCCTCAACTTGTCTTCACAGCTAAGCTGCAGGGTTATTGCATGTATCATAATTGTCATGGAAATTAGAAGAGGACAAAGTAGACAGAATGACTAACCAGCTCACCATAAGATGATGCTAATGCAAGAACATACAGAAAGAATAGTTTCAAATATGATTTCAAACTTCATTATGGTTATAGACTGTGTTGAGTGAGATACTCGTGATCAGGCTTACCAACATCAGCATTACTGACATCTAGAGATAGATAATTCTTTAATACGGGGAAATGTCCTGTTCATTACAGGATGTTTAGCCGCATCCCTGACCCCTATGCATTAGATGGCAATAGCATCTCCAATTTCTGGTTGTTACAACTCCCCACCAGTTGTAACAACCAAAAATTCCTGTAGACATTGCTAAACTTATCCTAGGGAGGAAAATTAATCCATTGTAAAACCACAGGTTAAAATTAATTCCTAAAATTAATCTCAAAAGTTGAGCCATGTGACTATGTGTTAATCATAACATTATGAAATTAATGTTATGATTAATTATGAAATTATTATGAAATTAATGTTATGTTAGAATTTTCCAAAAACAGGTATGATGTACACATCTTCAACAATCACTATTTATTGAGACAAATAATATGCATATCTAAGTCTACCATAAATCTGAAAAATACTACAATAAAAAACATCAAAATTTATATGAGTCCCCCAGCATACATGAAAAACTAAAAAACTTCTGTAAGTAAACTTTAAAAACCAGAGAACATGCTTTTTCCAGTCTGTAAACCAGTGTGTCAGATATTTCAAGAAAGAGAATGCAAAGTAGCCACACTTTTTTCACTTTATTATCAGTTTAGAAAGATAAATGACAAAATATACTCTAATTGTATCAATTAACCACAAATTGAATGATGAGTTTTGTTTGAAACCATTTATTTTCTACTTTATAAAGAGGGCAGTGGTTAAACAATAATTATTCTAATGACATGAAAACCATGAAGTAGAGCTTGTTTATAATTATAATTCTGGACTTCAGAAATTTTAATCATTAAGAAATTATATGTCCAGAGATTTCATGTTATGGACAGCTTGGCTGTTTTAAACTTATTATTCATTTTGCTTTTTTTGTTCCTAGAGAATTTCAATTCTGAGGTGACATGGTGAAGAAGACACTGTACATTGTTTAGAACAATTTTTAAAAGTTTTTCCCTTCCCTAAAAACACAATAACCAATCCAACCCAACAGAGATTGAAGATCTATTACTAGCTTCAGATATACATATATATATATATATATTTATGTAGCCAAATGAGCATTTTTCTTCTGAAAAAATAAGTTTTTCTTAAAAAGGAATGCAAGCCTTGTTTATGAATTAACAACAGATGATTTTATGATTTAACATTACAAAGGACCAAGGAAAAAGGGAATTGTTAAAAAGATAATCTATTTCTTTAACTGTAGAAATTCAAAGAAGCTGAAGAAAACACAACAAAATTTTTTTCAAAGAACTTATAATCCATGTACTGATTTCTTTTTATTTCTTTTATGTAAACCACATGTCACAGTGAATTATTCAGTATGTTCTCTGGTTAGGCCTTTTTTATTAACTTTATATAAATCTTTGGACAAAACTAATGACAATTCAAATTAGTTATGACTTGGAGAATTAGTCAGCAGATAAGAACAGTGTCTAATATGTATCATGTATTGTGTTAATAGCATAAGTAATCACTGCAGCATGGAGACTGCAGCATGGGGGATGGTTGCTCATCTTAGAACAAAAAATATCAGTCAATTATTTATAACTAGGAGGAAAGATTTTTCAATTAGCATAAAACCTGAAAGACTTCTCTTTCTACCAAAAATCCAGGGGCTGTAAACCCCTTCCATCGGTCCAGTACTACAAAGATCAATACCTTATATCATAATTCAGACAAGAAAATGATTTTTAAAAAAAGAGATGAAACAACACTCTGAAGCTGGCACTTTAAAGAGTACAAATTGAAAATTTTATCATAGTTAATAACTGTATTAATGCAAAAGAGGAATAATTAGAACTATCAAAACAAAACTTACATTTGAAAGATGAAAGAGCAACAACTGCAGAAAGAGGGAGATTTCTCTGCAGTCAAATAAAAATGCTTTATAAAAATAAGAAGGGAATAAGGCAAGAAGAAGGATAAAGAGACCATTATGTCCATGCCACTTTCTCACTTTATCCCAGCTTACCCTTCCCCCTCCCCATGTCCTCAAGTATGTTCTCTATGTCTTTATTCCTGCTGTGTCTACCTAGAGGGGTGGGATAGGGAGGGTGGGAGGGAGATGCAAGAAGGAAGACATATGGGGATATATGTATATGTATGGCTGATTCACTTTGTTGTAAAGCAGAAACTAACACACCATTGTGAAGCAATTATACTCCAATAAGATGTTAAAAAAAAGAGAAGACCATTACGTTTTTGAAGTAGCTATTCCAAATTAAATTATGTGGCTCACAAAAGAGCGTGGTGTCAATGAATTATCCAGAATCCGATGAGATAATGAAGACTGACCAGCTTATAAACACATCCTTAAATCACATCTAACTGAGCTTACAATTGAAATAAATTGTATTAATTTTAGATTTGATGTTTTTGATAAACATGCATGTACACACAATAATATATATACGATATATCCATGTATATATACATACATGCACATAACTATATACATACACACATACATATATACATATATAATTTCTTAAACAGGTAAATTGTATATTCTAACTTGATTGCAAGTATTTGATAAAATGTGATTACTAAATTTTAATAATGTCTGCAAAAGACACTAAACAGATATTTGAACAAAGTACACTAGTAGCAGCCATTGCAGTGAAGATTGTGGTACCCAAAATGGAAACTTCAAGTAAGTTTTATCCCACAGAATATTGCATAATGAAACAATCTTTTCTGTGTTTTCTATATTATATCAGTGCTTCTTTCCAATTCTATCACCACCTACATCAGCATCACCTGGGGAATTGTTAGACATGTAAATATCAGGATCCATTCTGCTCCTACTAAATTAGAAACTCTGTGGCTAGTGTCCAGTGATCTGGGTTTTTAGAAACTCTTCAGGTGATTTTGACACATATGACAGTTGGGAGCCAATATCTTGTAAAATACTTTGGGACATACTAATCCCCAAAAAAATATTGTAAAGAAGCTTGATGCAAAACAGGCAGCATCACATAAAGTAGCCTGCAACAAACATGATAGTACTGCCTTTCCATAACTTTCTAACTCATGGCTTTTAGCATATTTAACTTAAGGAGCTCCTCCCCAGTAAGGAGGGTTCTTAAATTTTTCTATAGGAAGTTGTTATTGGGAGGAATCTTTATGAAGTGCCCCAAAGGTAACACTGTAAAAAAAATCATGACATATGTTGGGCATCAATTCCATTGAGCAGATGGCTGGGAAGAACACTTTGACAAAATAATAAATTTTCCACTCAGGAAAAGAATAGGCATTTAGTGCCATTCTATCGGAATCCAGGCAAGTTTAATTTTCCATCACTGTTGTGGCCTCTCCCGTTGTGTAGCAAAGGCTCCGGACGCGCAGGCTCAGCAGCCATGCCTCATGGGCCCAGCCGCTCCGCGGCATGTGGGATCTTCCTGGACCGGGGCATGAGCCCGTGTCCCCTGCATTGGCAAGCAGGCTCTCAACCACTGCGCCACCATGGAAGCCCTGATTTCCCATGTTTTTGAGGACAAAGAGATCAGCTGGAGTGGACTCTGAGCCAGCAAGGTTCAAGCAGTGGTTACTCTTCTTGCCAGCTTAACTGGATGACATCCCAGGCTGAGATCTCCTAATATCGGGCTGTTCGTTTCTTTTTTAATTATCCCCTGAATACCTATGATGTCTGTTACATACATTTGTCACAAAAGCCCTTTATATTCAGTCAAAAGGCTCCCTAATGATCCATTAAAATCAGCGCATTTTAATGCACTGACTCATTAAGAACAGCAAAAATGACAAAAATTATATTTCCCCTTCTTTCATTACCAGAAGTATTAAGTCTTCAAAAAACACATTTAGCTTCAGCATGGACTCATTCTGCACTAGAGGAAGTCACTTTCATTCTAGATTGGACAAAGTCACTCTTCTAAATGAAGCAAAGGAAAAGAAAAATTTTGTACACACTACTACATATAAAAGAGAAAACGGACAAGGACCTACTGTATGACACAGATAACTATACTCAATATTTTGTAATAACATTATAATATATAATAACATGTAAGGGAAAAGAATCCAAAAAAGAATAGATGTATATATATATGTGTAAATGAATAACTTTGCTGTATGCCTGAAACTAATACAACATTCCATTCTTCCCACCTTTCAGATGCTAAACATTTCATATTTGAATATGCCTGTTGAGACTAAAAACATTTGCAATACATAAGTAAAAAATATGTCTTACCCCTTTAGAACTGTTAATATTTTTACTGTCTCCCCAAGTGATTAGTTTATGCTTCCTTTTCCTTCCTGATTCAAATATAGCTTCTGAAGGTTTTTAAATAATATATATATAATAATAGGTTTCTGTTTGTTTTAAGTTTCTAGAGTTCATCAATATCTACCCCTCATTTCTGGATTAAGAGATGAATGACAGTACTTCTCAAACCCCTTGCAGTTGGTGGGGCCATGTGACAAATTTTAGCCTTTGGACCATGAATAGAAGTGATATGTGTTTCTGCTGAGACAGGCAAGAGCTTGTGTGTAATGTTCCAGATCCTGTTTCTTTGCCACTGTGTTTACAGAGAAAAACTTACTCTGAAATTATAGAGTCACAAGACCAAAGCATTCTGTATTGCTGGGGAAACACTGCCTAAGAGATGCCCTTGGACAAACAGTACAATTTTTACAAGTGAGAACTAGATCTTTATTATATTAAGTCATTGTGATTAAGGGCCTGCCTGCCACCACTGCTAGGTCACATTATGACCTAGCCCATCATAACTAGCAAAGTGTCGACATTGAAGAAAAAATTTAAAAGCAGTAAAACATTATAAAGAAAGAAAAAACATCCCAGGCATGTGATACATATGAATTAAACGACATTTTTTCTTTACACACTATTTTGTAATCTGCTTCTTTGGTTAACATTGACTCATGATCATTTTCCAAGCCATTAAATATTATTCCACAACATAATGTTTAATGACTGTATAGTATTATACGACAATGATCTATGAAAATATATTCAATCAATTTCCTAGTCTTAGACAATTAGGTTGTTTAGAAACATTTTTCATTGCAAACTATATCAGAATGAACAGTTATAGCTATATCTTATATCCACAATTACTTCTATAAAATAAATACCTAGAAATAAAATTTCTGACATGAATGTTAAAAAATGCTAAGACTTTTGCTAAATTACTTGCCATAAATGTAATTTACACGACTGCTGACATTATGAGCATTGTTTTCACTATTTTAAGTCACTTTTTAAAAATTCCTTACTTCAATAATGCTAATTATATAAGAAATTGAACACTTTACTTTTTCCAAGTGCAAAAGTGTTTTAACTTTATATCTTATGTATATTTTGAAATTTAAGTAAACTTGTCAAAAACTTTTCAGGGATGTTGGGAATTGGATTCAATTCAACACCTATATATTAAATACTAACCATGCGTTTGGTCATCCCCAAAGCACTGAGTTATCTAGCATTAAATTATTGTACAAAAATTTCAACTCAAAATCTTCAAGTAAGCTTTCTTAAGGTAGACATTTTAAAAATTGTGTCAGCTAAGTTCTATGTCACTTACAATTTCAATTTCCTCTTGAGAAATTATGTCAGAATCTCTAGCCAAGCAATCATATGTATAACACCTCTGAAATTTTTTTGAAACTTCTTTTTTTCTTGAATTTAAATTATATGACTGGCAATAAATTTAGGTTTATTTTTATCATGGTTTCTTAGGGGTCTAGTATTGCCAGCTTCATTTCATAAACATTATATATAAAATATATAATCATTATTCTTCCCATTCTAATTTTTAGGGAAAAATCCTGATTGTTTCAGTTTGGATCAAGTCCTCCTCCTCCTCTTCTTCCTTCTCCACTTCCTCCTCCCTAATAATTTTACTAAGTCTTAGCTAAATAAATTCTTTGAAACAGTTCCTGTTTAAATGAGGAAAAAAACTTTACAAACCCATAATCATCACCACCACCACAACAAAAGTAATTATTTAGCACTTCAACATTTGTTCATTGGAACAGACTCTATTTTGTTGTGGGTAAAAGGAGACTCTGAAGCTAAACCCCTGGATTCAGAAATTGCCTCTTGCTGGCTGTTACTTTAGGAAAATGTTCTAATATCTCTGTACTTCAGCTGTGCAACTATAAAATAATATCTATGTTATAGGTCTGTTGTGAGGATTAAATAAGTTAATAGTAGACCTCTAGAGCCTGGCACGTTATATTTACAAAAAAAAAGCTTTACTATACCTATATAAACAGAAAAAGATTTTATTTTTCTGAGTATGTATGTCAAATATCCATCAATTGTTCTACATAACATTGAAGATTCACAGTAATAAGAGCCAAAAGGACAAATGATTGCACAGAAAGAAGAAAAGTTAAGGAGTAGACAAAATTCTACAATATTCTAGAGGTCTTTTTTCCTTACCCTTTCCCTGCAAATGTGAATTTTGAGGTCAGAATATTAATCTACCAATTGAATAGATAAGCGCTTTCTTGAAAATGTTAAAATATTAATTTCAGAAACACTGTGATATGGGTGTCGATAATTTTTAACATATGAATCAATATTCTCTAGTACAACCAGAGAGATAGGAATCAATATATATTAGTTTAATGTCAAAGCTAGACATGCAGTTTTAAAAATAGGAAATTGCTTTCTGAGTGGAAAATAAAATTATTTTTTCTTAAAGTGGAAGATCTTTTCAGAGTCCAAGTCATGCCCTGGTGATTCTTTTAGGTTGTACCACATCTTTTGAGATTTTGAATTGTTACTTATGTTTTTCATTTTTGCCACTTATACTATTCATTTAAGATTTTTATTCTTCCCTTGACACAACACTTTCTTTTTTACAAACTGCTCCCAGTGGTAAAATATATATAATTGCTTGTTAAAACGGTTACATTGTTTGTGAAGTGATAAAGTAACAAATCATATAAGCCACATTTTTCTTTAAGATAATTTGCATTACAAAGTAACCTCACACTATAACTTACCATTATAACAGGGTATAGAATGGAGGTTTGGCACTAATTGTGACTACTACTTTAAAAAAAGAGGAAAATAATCTTCTTCTAAATTGAGCACATACACAGTTGCCAACATCAAGGCCATATGCCTTTCTCTAAAAATTAAGAAGATTTGTAAGAAGAGACTACACTATCACCAGTCACTAATTCAATGCCCACCCTCCCTGTTCATACAGAGAAATAAACAAGGGAAAGGCAGTTCAGTAATAACATTTTACTCTTTCCCTGCCCAATTGCAGTTGGGTGAGCCTCATTCAATATACTGCTTTAAAGACTGCAAGGCAGTCAACTTGATGGTCTGCTCTTGTACCTACCTATGAATTGGAGAGAAATATCAAGTTGAATGTAGCTGCCTGAGCATAGCAGATTGCACTTCTTCCATTTGAGATATATCAAGAATGTGTGAATACTCTGTGAATCAAGTGTTAAGTACTGCAGAATCTAGCTCATCTGGAGCCATTTTATCAGTACCTGACTCAGGACTGCTGTATCCTTGCCCAAGAGGCTCTAGCAGCAAGAGACAAAGATGGCACTTGTAGTTGAGGCAGGAACCCTGAATGGAAAGCACTAAACCAGACGTTGATGAAGGACTAGGGCAGTGGAGAAGCCTTGAAAAATTCAAACATACTTCTGAAAAATGTTCCAGCATTTGGATGATTGCCTCACAGAGAGCACTGACAGTCAATTGTTATTAACCAGAGATTCAGAAAAAAAACAAAAACAAAACAAAACAAAAACCAAGAGATATTGTACCCATGAGTGCCCCTTAGATCTTCAAGATACGGGCAAGGGCACAAATAAAGGGCTAAATGATATATATATATATATAAATGTTATCAAGTCATAAATCAGGGTAACAAATTGTTTAATAGCATCTATTCTATTTTCCTACCTGATAAATATACCTTCATAATGATAAAATTTTAAAATATGGATGAGTCTATGGACTTCACAAAAAAAACTGAGTTTAACTATTATTGTGCATGTCTAAATATTCTATAGATGGCAAGTTATGTTTAAGTGGGTAATAAAATAAAACACACACATAATTCATAATTTTTGTATTTATTTGATATGATCTATTTTGTTTGGCTCTTTTCAGTAAAACAATAATTATGTTATTATAATCAAGATTTTCACAACTTATTTTCAAAGAATAATAATAGTATAAAATAATTTAAAATAAGATGTAATTGTCTTGAGTATAAAAATGTGAATAAGTATACAAATGTAAATTAAAAGTGAGTAAGTAAATCTTATGCATATGTTTCAAAAGGTTATTTTTCTTTTAAATTGTTCACAATTCTTTATTAACTTTAAAAGACTAAATACAAACTATCAATAATGAATATAAAAACACTTCAAAATTATTTTAAAAACGTTAATTATATGTTTTTAAAAAAAATTCTCTTAAATATTTCAAATAATTAAAAGATAAAATTATCAGGCTAAGAAAGTTTTGCCAAGTTTAACAAATTGATATCTTATTAATAATGCATGTTATGTTTAGACACATCCACATCCACATATAATATAAACAAATTATATGATATTATGCATTTTTTAATGTTAAAAATATTTCTTACTATTTGTAATCATTGACAGTGTCTCACTAATTCTGAAATCACAAATAGGAATGCCAAGAGAAGCAAGAAAACAGAAATTTGTCACTCTTGGGGCAGTGGGGGTAGAGGGGAAAGGGGAATTCATTAAGCAGTAATCTATTGCATTCATGCTATCTGAAAGAAAGGATGTGACAAGTTAGGTTTTTTTGCTTACTGAAGCATTTCCATTATGCAAATATCTGAAATTCAAAGTATTCATTGTATGACTCTGACACTGGAAACAGAATTTACAAACTTTCAAGGCACTAGATAGAGGTACTTTTTCTTTGAAAGATACACAGCAAGGGAGATAGAGAAGTGTTTCCTTGAGTTCTCAGCAGTGTTAGGAGTATAAATGCCTTGAGGTTACAGGTCTTGCTGTGTCAACATCAAGCCAAGATTTTGTATAAGCAAGCCATACATATTCTCTTTTATTATTTTGTGCATATACTGTATGGCATGCAAGCCACAGGACAGGTGTCCTGCTTGTTAAGTTCTAAAAAGGGTGTTGATTTTCCCCTTTTCCTTTGTTCCTACTCCCTGATCCCTACACTACAGTGGAGATTGAGAAATGGAATGAGTGCAAGAACAATCAAAGTTACTCCCTCCCCAAAGTCCATCAAGGCACAAACTTGGTTGATAATTGGACAAACAGAAGCAAAGTTAGAATATTTTGTTACAAAGGTGTAGGAAAGAAGATGTAATAAGTCATGGTTCAAAGCAGGGAATGGTTCACTGTAGAGATCTTCTAAAGATTCACTTATAAACCTTACTAAATAGCCAACATTTAAATATCAGCATTTGGACAGACTGCATGTAAGAGGCAGAAGAGAAGTGCTATCAACCACTATTAAGTAAAAATCAAAACAAAATAAAACACATATTGGATATTTTCCCTCTCATCCCTGCTTTCCTAACCCCAACTGTCTTCAACATAAAAGAAAGAAAAGCAGAACGGTTGCGAAAAAGAGTAATGCCAAGACTAGGCAAAGATCAGATTACATCCCTTTCTCTCCTTTTTGGCTGATCTTGAATCCATGATCAGACTTGTACTTGGGGAAGGTGGGTTTGAGTTTAAAGTTGTGATTTAAGCAAATTGGTCTTTTACATGACATGAAGAATTTTCAAAGTTAAAAAAAAAAGTTATACCATTTGCTCAAGATATCCTTAAATAGCAGCAAAGGGAAATCTGATAATGTTTGAATAATTGTAGAAAAAATCATGTTTTCTAAATATACCCTACTTAGCCCAGTCCATTCAATAAAGTAGTTACATACTTAGCTAACTCTCTGACATTTAGACTTTTCCCGATATTTTACTATTATTACAATGATATAATGAACATCTTTTTTACTCAATCTCAATGTGCTTCCCTCTATATTTCCTTGGAATATATTTTTATAAGTGTGAGATATATATGTGTATATATATATATATATATACACACACACACATACATATATATATAGTGCCAAATAGTACTTCACCAAAATGTACAACGGCTTAACTTTTAAAATCCATTTGCTTTTTATAATTTTAAGACAACTCTTTATCATCCAAATTTAATTTTCTTCTAAGGAAGATGAACACAATTTCAACAATTTTTTATATAGCCAATTTAGGGGCTCAGTACTAAATGTACAAAAGTAGCTCAATACAAAAACACAGTGAGTCAAAGGAGATCTTAAGTTACAAAGAAGTCCAAGAAATACCATGATGTTTGTTGTAAGCCACGCTCTAAATATCTTCCATGTGTTCTAAGACCTTTGATCTGTGGCTGATACACCCTAGGGTGACATACACCCTGATGAGAGGTGTACTTCCCTCTCCCTGAATGGAAGTGACACCTGAATGTTGCCTCTGACCAATAGAATATAGCAAATGAGATGAGGTGTCACTCTCATGATTACGTAATTCTGTATAGCAACAGTGAAGGGATTCATCATCATCATAATCATCATTATCATTACCACCATCATCACGTCCCCAAATATTATTATTTTAAATGTTTTGTCATAAAATTCTTCAAAGAGC